>NC_065885.2:41545218-42745218 GCF_932274485.2 Patella vulgata | reverse complement strand
TATCGTGTCCCAAAGTATCAACCAATCAAATTGAATATCTCTGCATACCCTAAGCAGAAAATGCTGATCTTCAAACTCCATCAAGGCATTGACCTAATAAATAACTACACCAAGTTTGAATATTCTAGCTCAATTAGAAGGAAAGTTATTGTGTGACCCACGGATGGACCGACAGACAGACAGACGAACCCATTTTAATAGTCCCCTGTTTTCTTCGAAAGGCGGGGGACAATTTTATCTAAATTAAGTTATATTTATAGCACAGTTTTCATGAGTTACAGGTTTAAACTTGTAACACCTGTCAATAATGAGAAGAGTGAAGGGGTGCATTTCATCAACCACAATTAGATGAATGCACATGCAGCAAGCACCATCTGTTGTATTATTGAAAGGTTTATCCCAGGACTTCCACTTCAAAATTTTGACTGTCGATCATTTTGATAATGCACAAAAACTTTGCAAATTGAATCAAAAAAAAAAAAAAAAGCCAACAGTGAGGCTGATGTCCCCCGCCGAAATCCTCAAATAAATAGATGACACATATTAATTAATCACACATCTATTTTTTTCAAAAGTATCAAGCAATCAAACTGATTATAAACAATACACTAAGTTTCATCACTCTCTATCAGATAGAATCAAAGTTATCTTGTCCCAAAGCATTGACCAAGGAAATTGCTTATCTCTGCTTAGCTTTAGCTTGATATGTTAATCATTAAACTAAGTCAAGACGGACATCTACATCAAGTTTAAACATTCTACCTCAATTAGAATAAGAGTTGTTATGTTCCAAAGTCTTGACCAATCAAAATGCTTATTGCTCTGTAGCCTAAGCAGAAAATTCTCATCATCGAACTTAGTCAAGGTATTGACGTAATGAAACTATACACCAAGTTTCATCACTCTCACTTAATTAGAACTAAAGTTATCGTGTCCCAAAGCATCAGCCAACCAAATTGCTTATCTCTGCTTACCATAAGCAGAAAATGCTCATCTTCGAACTCCGTCAAGGCATTGGCCCAATAAACACCTACACCAAGTTTGAACATTCTAGCTCAATTAGCAGGAGAGTTATTGTGTTCCAAAGTCTCAGCCAATCAAATTGCTTATCGCTCTGCTTACTCTGAGCAGAAAATGCTCATTATCGAACTTAGTCAAGGTATTGATGTAATGAAACTATAAACCAAGTTTCATCACTCTCACGTAATTAGAACTAAAGTTATCGTGTCCCAAAGCATCAACCAATCAAATTGCTTATCTCCGCTTACCCTAAGCCGAAAATGCTCATCTTCGAACTCCATCAAGGCATTGACCTAATAAACACCTACACCAAGTTTGAACATTCTAGGTCAATTAGAAGGAGAGTTATTGTGTTCCAAAAAGTGTGACGGACAGACAGACGGACGGACGAACCCATTTAAATAGTCCCCTGCTTTCTTTGAAAGGCGGGGGACAAAAAGTGAATTTTCAGACACTCAATGGCCATAATTCAGGCAGTTATCTTGGGGTTATAAACATGTATCCATGAAGTTTCGATCCGATACATGCCAATATCGAAAGGAACCAAGATCTTTTGGAGATAAACAAGGCATTGACCTAATCAACACATACACCAAGTTTGAACATTCTAGCTCAATTAGGAAGAGAGTTATCGTGCCCCAAGTATCAACCAATCAAATTGCTTATCTCTGCTTACCCTAAGCGGAAAATGCTCATCTTCGAACTCCATCAAGGCATTGACCTAATAAACACATACACCAAGTTTGAACATTCTAGCTCAATTAAAAGTTATCGTGTCCCAAAGCATCAACCAATCAAATTGCTTATCTCTGCTTACCCTAAGCGGAAAATGCTCATCTTCGAACTCCATCAAGGCATTGACCTAATCAACACATACACCAAGTTTGAACATTCTAGCCCAATTAGGAAGAGAGTTATTGTGTCCCAAAGCATCAACCAATCAAATTGCTTATCTCTGCTTACCCTAAGCGGAAAATGCTCATCTTCGAACTCCATCAAGGCATTGACCTAATAAACACATACACCAAGTTTGAACATTCTAGCTCAATTAGGAAGAGAGTTATTGTGTCCCAAAAAGTGTGACGGACAGACAGACGGACAGACAGACGGACAGACAGACGGACGAACGAACCCATTTTAATAGTCCCCTGCTTTCTTCGAAAGGCGGGGGACAATAATATTGGACTAAGGAATAAAATATTAGTAGGGCTTATTAATGAAATATTCTATTTTGGCTATTTAAATATTTAGAGCTGAAATGGCTGTAGAAAAATCATGACATTAGCTCAAACGTATTACCACATGCTCTATTCAAAACACCCTGACCTTGATAATTTGGAGTTGTAATGCAATAACTTCATAATGAAGATAACCATATATAATTATCTATGGCATATTTCTCACATTTATCGGTTTTAGACCATCTCTTACAGCATTACAGACCAGAATTGTGACGTAAATCTTAATATTGAATGGTAGGTCATGCATAATAAGAGTAAACATACACTGTAACAATGGTATCGTTTAAAACAGGCGTTTTAGCGCTAGAAAGTATGCATATAGTTTACTTTCAAAACATCGTTCGATAATTGATAAAAATCGTTTGAGAATTACAAAAATGGTTTAGTTAGTACTATGGATTAGTTTAATGGTAACTGGTTTAGTTTATCCGAAAGGTGTTTATAAATGGACAACCCATTCACTTATCTACCGCGTTTACTTTTTAGACAAGCCTTTTAATTTCCTGAGATACGTGTATTAATCAACACACGGTTAATTTATCTACGGTGTTTAACTATTAGATGAACCTTTTAATTCCCCGCGAGGCGTTTATTCGATCTGTTTAGGTTCATTTTGATTACGATTATTTACATATGAAGTACAAATAAAAAAGGTGAATATAAAAAAAAATGCACACACATAGATGCTGCCTTACTGTGGTCATAGTATTGTTATCCATTATCCATTACAAATAGTAATTCCAACATTGACAAATACATCGATAAATCATGTCCCGGGTAATAATACAATCAGGATTCAGTAAATCACATCCCAGGTAATACATCTTCTTTAAATCACAAATGAATTAACATAGACTTCCATCTGTACACGTCACCAGAAATCAACCTCGCAATGAACATGTGGCAGGGCGATAATCTCATGAGACTTTTTGCGCTGGTGCCAAAAAGTCACTATCTGTCAATCTTTACTGACAAGCTGTCGCCCATTTTCAAACAGTATCAACAGGAAATATGCTTCAATGATTACTGTCTTACGTAACCACTTGATTGATCAGGGGAGCCACAGTGGCTAAGTGGGTAAGACGCTGGCTCGCTAGTCTGGAGGTCGGGTGTTCGATCCCTGCATTGGCCGAGAAAGTCATCCAGAATTTCCGGTGTGATTCCCCCTTGTCAGTGATGCAGGATGGAGAGCCTGACAAGGACAGCTGTCTAGTCCTTCGGATGAGACGAAAAACTGAGGTCCCGTGTATACATTGGAATGCACTTAAAAAATCACTTGGCAGTTGGAAATCGATATAAGAGTAGGCGATAGTGCCGCTGCCCGGGCAAAATTACTCTCACAGCACACTGTATGGCGTATGCCCGTCTTCATTAGCCCAGCATAGGAGCGGAACAGTAGGACGTTAAACCCCATTTCATTTCATTTCATTTCATTTGATTGATCGAATGCTATTGTTTTATTACTTCCAACCTGCATTATTTGTGATTGTTTTTAGTGTTCATACATACATACAATTTGCTTTTTGTTATTAAATTCGGGGGATCCTGTGGCTAAGTGGGTAAGACGCTAGCTCGCTAGCCTGGAGGTCGGGTGTTCGATCCCTGCATTGGCCGAGAAAGTTCATCCAGATTTTCCTGCGTGGTTCTCCCTTGTCAGTGATGCAGGACGGAGAGCTGACAAGGAAAGCTGTCTAGACGTTCGGATGGGACGAAAAACCGAGGTCCCGTGTACACATTGGCGTGCACGTAAAAGATCCCTTGGCAGTTGGAATTCGATATAAGAGTAGGCCGTAGTGCCGCTGTCCGGGCAAAATTTCCCTCATAGCACACTGTATGGCGTATGCCCGTCTTCATTAGCCCAGGTTAGGAGCAGAACAGTAGGACGTTAAACTCCATTTCATTTCATTTCGTTATTAAATTATCATAGCTAAATATTTGTCAAAAAGATATACTGCCATGATGTTTGGAATATTGAATAGTTTCATCAATAATTCGGACGAAAAAAGCCATGCATGTTCAAATTCTGCACGATAAATTTACATACCGGTAAGCGGTTACATTTGCATGTCTAGTGAAAGACACGTATGCATAAAACTTTAGGGAACGACCATATTACACAGTTCGACATTTACGCTGCGTTCAAAATGTTTTGTATTTACTGTATTAAAAATGTATGGTAATGAATTACTCTCGAATCTAGACATAAGATCTATTTTAAGTTGCAAACTGTAAAGCTATTTTGTTTATCAATCTTATAAATAGAAATATGATATAAATAGAACTCGCGATGAGATTCGAAAGCACTTTCAAGTCAGACATAAGCTAGTACTTACTGTAACAAGCAGTTGCCATGCAAGATATGCCCACATTTTGCAAGAGATGGACAGAGAACGAGCTAAAAAAATAATGTGATTTTTTGTACAATTAGGGGCCTTAAATCCAGGAAGATATGGTCCGATATGTGCGAATATAGAAAGGAACCGAGATCTTTGGGTTATGAACATACATTTCAAGTTTAAAAAAAATTGTGACCTCTAGAGGGTCCACATCCTTCGTGTTAGATACTTTTACACAATTTGCGTACAAAGAGCGGCCATTTTGTTGGGCAATTTCATTTCAATTTTCTAAAAATTCAAATTCAAACTTCATTATGGTGGAAAGGTGATATATTTAAACTTTTTTTAAAATTGAAAAAAAAATTGTGTAGAGAATCCGCAAGCTAAAAATGTGATTATTATCAAAAGGAACCAAGATCTTAGTGTGTAATAGTGATATATTCACATGTTTTTTTCAAAAATCAGATAAAAATTCTACAATGAAGTGCCATAATTCAGGAAGTTACGATCCGATATATGCAAATATCGAAAGGAACCAAGATCTTTGGGTTATAAACATGCATTTCAAGTTTCATCAAAATCGGGTGAAAATTGTGACCTGTAGATTGTCCACAACCTTGATATACCATATTTTTACACTATTAGCGTACGAGGGGTGGCCATTTTGTCCAGCAGTTTTTGTCCGATTTTCACGAAATTCGAACTCGACCATCATTAGGGTGTAACGGTGATATGTTCAAACGATTTTTTAAATTGGATAAAAATTGTTACCTCTAGAGGGACCAGAAGCTTAAAACGCGACTTTTCATACAATCAAAGGCGATAATTCGGGAAGTTACGATCCGATATGCGCGTATATCAAAAGGAATCAAGATCTTTGGCTTATAAACATGTATTGTGACCTCTAGAGGGTCCACAACCTTGATATACAATATTTTTACACTATTAGCGTAATTTGAACTCAACCATCATTATGGTGTAACGGTGATATATTCAAATGGTTTTTTAAATCGGATAATAATTGTGACCTCTAGAGGGACCACAAGCTAAAAACGCAACTTTTCGTACAATCAGGAGCCATAATTCAGGAAGTTACGATCGGATATGCATGAAAATCACAAGGAACCAAGATCTTTGGAATATAAACATTTACTTCAAGTTTCATCAAAATCCGATCAAAATTGTTGCCTGTAGAGTGTCCACAATCTTGATATACCAGACGTTTACACTATTTGCGTTTGAGGGGCGGCCATTTTGTCCGACAGTTTTGATCCGATTTTCACGAAAATATAACTCAACCAACATTATGGTGTAACGGTGATATATTCATTAGTTTTTGTAAATCAGATAATAATTGTAACCTCTAGAGGGACCACAAGCTAAAAACACGATTTTTCATACAACCAAGTGCCATAATTCAGGAAGTTACAATCCGATATATGCAAATATCGAAAGGAACCAAGACCTGTGGGTTATAAACATGTATTTCATACAAACAGGGGCCATAATTCAGGAAATTACGATCCGATATGCACGAATATCGAAAGCAACCAATATCTTTGGGTTATGTACATGCATTTCAAGTTTCATCAAAATCGAATCAAAATTGTGACCTCTAGAGGGTCCACAACCTTGATATACCAGATGTTTACACTATTTGAGTAGGGGGGGGGGCATTTTGTCTGGCTGTTTTGGTCCGATTTTCATTAAATTCGAGCTCAACCAACAATAATTGTGACCTGTAGAGGGACCACAAGCTAAAAATGCGAGTATCAAAAGGAACCAAGATCTTCGGGTTATAAACATCTATTTCAAGTTTCATCAAAATCAGATCACAATTGTGGCCTCTAGAGTGTCTACAATCTTGATATACCATATATACACTATTTGTGTACGAGGGGTAGCCATTTTATCGGGCATTTATGGTCCCATTTTTGAGAAATTTGAACTCAACCACCATTAGGGTGTAACGGTGATATATTCCAACGTTTTTTTAAATCGGATAAAAATTGTGACCTCTAGAGGGACCAAAGCTTAAAACGCCATTTTTTCGTACAATCAAGGGCCATAATTCAGGAAGTTATGGTCGGATATGCGTGAATATTGAAAGGAACCAAGATCTTTTGGTTATAAACTTATATTTTGAGTTTCAACAAAATCAGATAAAAATTATGACCTCATACAATCAGGGCCCATAATTCATGAAGTTACTGTCTGATACATGCCAATATCGAAAGGAACCAAGATCGTAAGAATATAAACTTATATGTCAAGTTTCGTTGAAATCGGATAAAAATTGTGACCTGTAGAGTGTCCAGAAACAATTGTGGTGACGACAATATACGTCCACATGAAAATGTGGGTGTATAAAAACCCAGTAAGGTATCAGACTGATAGGGTTCATGTACATGATTGGCAACTTATATTTTGTTGAAGCCAATCGCATACAATTTACTTGGTGTTCGGCATTAACTACGTTAATTCATTTGTGATTTAAAGAAGATATATTATCTGGGATGTGATTTACCGATTCTCGATTGTATAATTACCCGGGCCGTGATTTATCAATGTTTTTGTCAATGTTGGAATTACTATTTTTAATGGACAATGGATAACAATACTATGACCACAGGCAGGTGAGCATCTATGGGTGTGCATTTTTTTTTATTCACCTTTTTTATTTTTATAAGGACAGAGATTGGAGTCTCTGAACTACTCTACCTATTGCTATTTCTTTCTTTAGGCCTGAAATGTTATATATATACTATTAATTAGAAATTTATTAACAAAACAAGACCATAATCAACTCTCTATGGCATTGGATACTCGAGATTTTAACTAGATTAGAACGGCTCGCCATTTAAAAATTTAATTAAAATGAGAGCATCGCTAACGCTGCAATATACGTCCACATTCCAGCTTTGATTGATATGGTACTTTTTAAAATGAAGAGAATGAAATATGAAATGGCTGTAATATGATCAGAGGCAAAGAAGGCTAGGCGTTGGGTTTGTTTTGCCAAATTCACAGACAAAATACTAACAAAAAAGTGGGTGTGACACTGCCCCAGGAGGTCGGGGCAAGCTTCAAAATAAATAGTTTCTGTCTTTATGGTATAAGGAATAAATATGCAAAGTTCCAAGATGATCCATTCAGAATTGCAGGGTTGGATATGGAACAATATAAATAGGTACCACCCTATTATTGAAATGATAACATCAATAGTTGCCGTCCTTAGGGTATAAGGAATAAGTATACCAAGTTCCAAGATAATCTATTCAGAATTGTGGCAAAAATTGGGCGTGGCTCTGCCCCTGGGGATCAGGGCATTCACCAAAATCAATAGTTGATGCCCTTAGGCTATAAGGCATACATATGCCAAGTACCAAGTTGATCCATTCCGAATTCCGGCCTGTAAACGATAAACACAAAAATGGGACGTGGCTCTTCCCCTGGGGGTCGGGACATGTAGTTGTCGTCCTTAGGCTATACGGAATACATATCCCAAGTTCAAAGACAATCCATTTAGAATCGTGGTCTGTAGGCAACTCACAGAGACACAAAGAAAAAATGGGTGTGGCTCTGCCCCTGGGGGTTGGGCAATCACCAAAAAACAACAGGGGGCATCCTTAGGGTATAAGGAATAGGTATGCAAGGTTTCAAAAGGATCTGTTAAGAATTGCTGCCAGTAGGCGACACAAAAGGCACACAAACATTGGGCGTGGCTCTGTCCCAGCGGGTGGGGCATGTACCAAAAATAATAGAGGTCAGCCTTAGGGTATAAGGAATAAGTATTAAAGTTTTCAAGACGATCGATTAAGCATTGCAGGATGTAAGTGACATACAGACACACAAGAAAATGGGCGTGGTTCTGTCCCTGGGCGGTGGGCATACACCACAAACAATAGAGATGTTCTTTAGGATAGAAGGAATAAGTCTGCAAAGTTTCAAGGTGATACGTTAAGAAATGCGGTCTGTAGATGACAAACAAATACAAGAAATGGGCATGGCTCTGCCACTGGGGATTGGGCATGCACCAAAAACAATAGGGATCATCCTTAGGGTATAAGGAATTCATATGAAATTTTTTCAAGACGATCGATTAAGAATTGTGGCCTGTAGGCGACACACAGATACACAAAAAGAAAATGTTCGTGGCTCTGTCCCTGGGGGTTGGGCATGCACCCCAAACGATAGGGATTTCCTAAGGGTACAAAGAATAAGTATGCAAAGTTTCGAGATATGTTAAGAATGCGGCCTGTAGACGACAAACAAACAAATACAAGAAATGGGCGTGGCTCTGCCCCTGGGGATCGGGCATGCACCCAAAACAATATGGATCATCCTTAGGGTATAAGGAATAAGTATGTAAAGATTCAAGATGATCACTTAAGAATTGTGGCCTGTAGGCGTCGGGCATGCACCAAAAACAATAGGGATCATCCTTAGGTTATAAGGAATAAGTATACAAAGTTTGAAGAAAATCGAGTAAGAATTGCGCCCTGTAGGCGACCCACAGACATACATACATACATACACACACACAGACAAGGGCCACGGCATAATACGTCCACATTATGAATGTGGACGTATAAAAATGGGAAAGTGAGGCCAAGTCTCGAATATACCTGTGCCCTCGTTACCACAGTGCACACAGTGTCAAAGCTACAAACTGTGATAACTTGGCTCAGAATGAAGTAATTTGAATGAAATTTTCATTTTACATTATTTATTTTTGAGCTAATATAGCAAGAATGGTCAGCTCTTTATCTAAATCTTACAGAATGTATCTTTAATGGATCTTTTTCAAATTTTGTGTTAAGCATTCGGATCCTGAGCCCCCCCCCCCCCCCACCTCCCTTTGCTTAAAATCTGTGAACACTGCTCTATAATATTTTTCGCATTTGTTTCAAAGTTGGTGTGAGGCATAGATATTCAGTATTCCATAAATTTCCTTTCCAATATCACTATAAGATTGGTATCGTTTAATATGGTTGTTTTAGCGCTAATAACTATGCATACAGTTTAATTTCAAAACATCGTTTGATAATTGATAATAACGCTTGAAAATTACAAAAATCGTTTAATTAGTACTATGGCTTAATTTAATGGTACAGCGTTTAATTTCTCCGAGAGGTGTTTAGAAATGGAGGATCCGTTTATTTATCTAATGGGTTTAATTACTAGCCCAACACTTTAATTTTTTCGCATTTGTTTCAAAGTTGGTGTGAGGCATAGATATTCAGTATTCCATAAATTTCCTTTCCAGTATCACTGTAAGATTGGTATCGTTTAATATGGTTGTTTTGGCGCCAATAACTATGCATACAGTTTAATTTCAAAACATCGTTTGATAATTGATAATAACGCTTGAAAATTACAAAAATCGTTTAATTAGTACTATGGCTTAATTTAATGGTACAGTGTTTAATTTCTCCGAGAGGTGTTTAGAAATGGAGGATCCGTTTATTTATCTAATGGGTTTAATTACTAGCCGAGCACTTTAATTTTTTCGCATTTGTTTCAAAGTTGGTGTGAGGCATAGATATTCAGTATTCCATAAATTTCCTTTCCAGTATCACTATAAGATTGGTATCGTTTAATATGGTTGTTTTAGCGCTAATAACTATGCATACAGTTTAATTTCAAAACATCGTTTGATAATTGATAATAACGCTTGAAAATTACAAAAATCGTTTAATTAGTACTATGGCTTAATTTAATGGTACAGCGTTTAATTTCTCCGAGAGGTGTGGTTAGAAATGGAGGATCCGTTTATTTATCTAATGGGTTTAATTACTAGCCGAGCACTTTAATTTTCCGAGATGCGTAAATAAATTAACACCCGATGAATTTATCTACAGGGTTTAAATATTAGACGAAGCGTTTAATTTCTCGCAAGTCGTTTATCCGATTGTTTATTTTGATTACGGTTATTTACGTACGAAGTACGAATAAAAAAGGTGAATATAAAAAAAATGCACACCCATAGATGCTCACCATACCGTGGTCGTAGTATTATTATCCATTATCCATTAAAAAAAATATGATTCCACCATTGACAAATACATCACAAATCGGTAAGTCACGTCCAATGTTAAAATACCAAAGGGAACCGGTAAAGCACATCCCAGGTATTGTATTTTCTTTAAATCACAAATGAATGAACATAGCCTTTCACCTGTACACTTCGCTAGAAGACCTGGCAATGCACACGTGACACTGTGATAATCTCGTGAGACTTTTTCACTGGCGCCTAATAGTCGATCTCAATACACAAGCTGTCGCTCATTTTCAGACAAAGCAATAGGACCGGCTTCACACGGTATAAAAAAGGAAACAGGATTCAATGATAACTGCCTTGATGTTACGTAATCACTTTATTGGGGGCAATAAAATGTTGACTGCAGAGGAACGATATCAAACGGTATTGCTAAATCAACATTTACTCTCTCAATATATGTACTCGTATGGTATTAAAAAATATAATGTGTGTTGATGGGGCCATACCGATCCCAAAAAAGAAAAGGGTTTATAAATAAATCAGAACACATACTTAGCTATGATAATTTAATAACAAAAAACAATTGTATTATATGCATGAACACTAAACACTAAAAAAACTATATGCATGAACACTAAAAAAATGATTACATGTCATTTGGGACTCATGTCATTTGGGACTCGCGTCATTTGGGACTCAACAAAATATGACCACGACATTTGGGACTCGGGTATACGACGTTTGGGACTTTGGAATACGTCGTTTGGGACTTTGGTATACGTCGTTTGGGACTCGGGATAATTTATTAGAAATAGGCCAATTCAAAACACGAAAGAAAATATTTATTACCATGAAACACGTGGTTAGTAAAAGGCTCAACCAAACGATAAAACATTAGTTGCACTTACGGTTCTTTGATAATCATCGTTTCTCATAAAAGTTATATATTTACTTAAAACGAATAATATTCTGATGAATTTATTTGAAAATGACCTACACAAAAAACAAAATAAATATTTACACGACATGCAATCTGTTTTACAAGCCCCTAGAAATTGTTATCAATAATCCGTGAGCTGCACGTTGACATGCTTGTCGTAGATGGCAATACCAATCGATAAATTTGTGCGTACACGGCAAAGTTTTTTTGTGGAAAATATAAGAAATGGCAACGATCAAAGAGGGAAAATTAAAGCTGATTAACTGATAATCCCGATGTTATTGCAGTATATTCAAAGAAACCTAAGGGTTCTTTAGTGGATGAGGAAAAACGTGAGTTGTCAATCATCGTGAATGGCGGCAGTGTGTTGATTGCAGTTATACCGTTTCACGAAAAAACATTAGCAGTGGTCGGGCAATCAAGCTCGTTTACTATTTGATAAAAGAAAAACAACGAAGTATTACTAAATATACACAAATTTTCAAAAATATATTATTGTCAAGTTAATCGCGGTCTCAACAATCGCCGATCATCTAAATAAAACGAAAGACAACTAAGACAGCTGTTACTATATATCTCATAAATAAATAGTCCCAACTGTCGTTTATATTGAGTCCAAAATGTTGTTTGTGTTGAGTCCCATTGATGCCAATCAAGTCCCAAACGTCATCAACTGAGTTCCAAATGTCGTTTATGTTGAGTCCCAAATGACGTGAGTCCCAAATGACGTGATAACATGAATACTAAAAATACACAACACTGGAAAAGACTGATTCATAGATATAAAATTGGAAAACAATCACATATAAACAAATATAATTGCAGCATGCACATGATGGATGTCAGCTGTTTCGTAACCTGGCTGTTTCGCACTTAGTTCATTCGTACCTCACATGAGCTGTTTCATACTTCACTTCGTACTTCAAATTGATTCGTATTTTTTCCTATGTTAAAAGGTGAAACGATTTGATCAAATCCAACGGCTACGCTAAATTTATAAAAGTGGCTGCCGAGCCTTAATTAGAATATGCACGAGATTAGTTTGTTTTCCTAAATGTGTTTAAAGAAATTGAAATAAAGGTGAAATATAACTAAACGATTTGATCAAATCCAACGGCTGCGCTACATTTATAAAAATGGCTGCCGAATAAGCATTACCTACGATGATTTAATAACAAAATTGAATTGTATGGATTGAAATTTTTTTTAGAAATTTCCATATTGATATTACACAGCCTGCCCAATAGTAGTAATTCACACACAAAGGATATATTTAAACTAAAATTGCTTCAGCATTTCAGTAAATTTACATAGGTTACAATCGAAAGCCATTTTCATGCAATTGGGTATCAAAAACAGAATTACCCCTTGATATAACCGTAATACGGTCCATGATATAACAGATCAAAGAAACACGTACGCCCATCTTCACATGTAGGCACCTTTTGGAGACTTGCTGTGTTCTATTTTTAGGCTCAAATAACCCAACCATATCAGAAAACATGCAGTTCCACCTTACAGTGAGTTAAATTGATTTAAGGTTTATTATGTAATGAATAATACATTACGTGTCGCATTTTGGAATTCTTAGTATATTCCACCATAGGTGATATCGCAGACAATGGGTTCAATAATCAACACCGGATTATATACTTTCTCAATCGTTTTTTAAACTGCTTTAACAATCACCAATCAATTGTCGTCAATAATCACAACTCACTGAGCAGAATGGGTTCGATAATCAACACCAGGTTATTGTTAATTAATTTCAATTTCTTTCAACAACATATAGATTTATTTTAATTTCTTTCAATTTTTTTCAACAACATATAGGAAAAGGTACGAATCAATTTGAGGTACAAATCATGTGTGTATTTATAAATTTATCGCAGCAGTTGGATTTACGAAAAAGAACTAATCAATTTGAGGTACAAATCTCGTGCATATTCTAATTCTGGTTTGCATATTCATATTCAATGTGATTTAAAGAAAATACATTACCTGGGATGTGCTTTACCGGTTTCCAATGGTATAATGACATTGGACGTGATTTACCGATTTGTGATGTATTTGTCAATGGTGGAATCATTAGTTTTTTTAATGGATAATGGATAATAATACACTACGGTATCCTTTTGATACGGTTTGAAGCCATTCCTATTGCTTTGTCTGAAAATGAGCGACAGCTTGTATAGAGATCGACTATTTGGCGCCAGTGAAAAAGTTTCACAAGATTATCACAGTGTCACGTGTGCATTGCCAGGTCTTCTAGCGACGTGTACAGGTGAAAGGCTATGTTCATTCATTTGTGATTTAAAGAAAATACAATACCTGGGATGTGCTTTACCGGTTTCCAATGGTATAACATTGGACGTGACTTACCGATTTGTGATGTATTTGTCAATGGTGGAATCATATTTTTTTAAATGGATAATGGATAATAATACTACGACCACGGTAAGGTGAGCATCTATGGGTGTGCATTTTTTTTTATATTCACCTTTTTATTCGTACTTCGTACGTAAATAACCGTCATCAAAATAAACGATCGGATAAACGACTTGCGAGAAATTAAACGCTTCGTCTAGTATTTAAACCCTGTAGATAAATTCATCGGGTGTTAATTTATTTACGCATCTCGGGAAATTAAAGTGCTCGGCTAGTAATTAAACCCATTAGATAAATAAACGGATCCTCCATTTCTAAACACCTCTCTGACAAATTAAACGCTGTACCATTAAATTAAGCCATAGTACTAATTAAACGATTTTTGTAATTTTCAAGCGTTATTATCAATTATCAAACGATGTTTTGAAATTAAACTGTATGCATAGTTATTAGCGCTAAAACAACCATATTAAACGATACCAATCTTATAGTGATACTGGAAAGGAAATTTATGGAATACTGAATATCTATGCCTCACACCAACTTTGAAACAAATGCGAAAAAATTAAAGTGCTCGGCTAGTAATTAAACCCATTAGATAAATAAACGGATCCTCCATTTCTAAACACCTCTCGGAGAAATTAAACACTGTACCATTAAATTAAGCCATAGTACTAATTAAACGATTTTTGTAATTTTCAAGCGTTATTATCAATTATCAAACGATGTTTTGAAATTAAACTGTATGCATAGTTATTAGCGCTAAAACAACCATATTAAACGATACCAATCTTATAGTGTATTATCCCACCTAGTTTGAAAACCTTTAGCAAACGTGATCAGAGGCTGTAGGTTTTTTTTTTTTATATCAAATTTCCTTTCTGACATACTGATGACTGTGTGGACGTATTTCTACATTTTCAAAGTGCTAAGGTAGACCTTTTTCTCGAAGAGCCGTTTCCTAAATTGTCACCAATTAGTGGATAAACTGTTACAATTTAAATGTCTGCTTTTGTATTTTATATATTTATTTTGTGAACAAAGTATAGATACTTGTGTAGTATATTTTGTTTAATAATTATGTAAGTTGTGCTGGTTTTTTGGCGTTTGGTTCAGTGATGGGACTTCAAAATTTTCCTTGACGGACATTTTACCGAAAATAAAGGGGCATAACGATATATAAGCAGACGGATTCATACCACAATTAAAAATCATGTGTCAACAAAATATTCAAGTGTCGTACGTAATAACAATAGGTGAACCTCGCTATTTTTCATATTTAATTCCCGTACGGTAATTAAATTTATCTCAGTAACATTCCTACAAAATAACTCCTGCTTCGGCATCAAATTCACAATAGTATGCATTACGTGTCTTTGTTTATACGACAGCAAATGAATGCAGAACTTCCGGAATAAGAATTGTTTTCTTCTTTATAAAATGTAAACAAAATATTCAAATCCGCGTGTAATAAAAATAGGAACACCTCGCTATTTTTCATATTTAATTCCCGCGTGGTGTTCAAATTTGTGTCAGTAATATTCCTATAAAATTACGTGTTTTCGTAATACGATAGAACGAAATCTTGCCGATCCGTACCTACTTTTAAGCTTCCTTCAGTGTACGTATGGCGTACGTGACTCATAGCACATAGCTTCATCGTAAGCACTGCCTTGTAAGCGATTTTCTTTTGGCAATCGAGATCGCTGGAAAGTGCCACTGTCGATGAGAATTTCTATATGGAGCCTTAAAAGACGTACAAGATATCGTAGCCAAAATGACTGTCCATTGATTTGGGTGTTATATACATGTACTCTAATGATATGTGACATCTAAGACTAGTTTATACATGCTATGATTAAAATTCTAATCGCTCTTATTGGATTGATGAATAGCCCGACAAAGGAGAAGCAATGACATCTGTTTAAGATTAGATTGATGAATTGTCCGATAAAAGATTAAGCAAGTCAATCATGGCAGATTAAGTAGTTAATCAAGGTGGGTGTATAGCCAGTATAACATGATAAATACGTTAATCACTTAAATACCTAATCAATCCAGCCTATTATGAACGATAATCGGGTTGAGTGGTAGTTATACACTCAGTACACTATATTAATTTTGGAATTTTGAATATTATTCACCATATCTTGATGTCCGATTGGGCATATTCCTGGTCGGACAATTTTGGAAGTTCAGAAAATAGCGTCGGACATGTTCGGAATATACGGGCAAAATCCCATCACTGGTTTGGTTGCAATTACTTTTAGAATTCTGAATGGTTATTGATAAATATAGAGAGAAACTGGGATTAACTTCCACTCGAATCCAGTCTATTATTAACGATAATCGGGTTGAGTGGTAGTTATACACTCAGTACACTATATTAATTTTGGAATTTTGAATATTATTCACCATATCTTGATTTCCGATTGGGCATATTCCTGGTCGGACAATT
Organism: Patella vulgata; assembly: GCF_932274485.2. Classification (NCBI taxonomy): domain Eukaryota; kingdom Metazoa; phylum Mollusca; class Gastropoda; family Patellidae; genus Patella; species Patella vulgata. The sequence goes on along the minus strand of NC_065885.2, from coordinate 42,728,831 downwards.
TTGGAAGTTCAGAAAATAGCGTCGGACATGTTCGGAATATACGGGCAAAATCCCATCACTGGTTTGGTTGCAATTACTTTTAGAATTCTGAATGGTTATTGATAAATATAGAGAGAAATTGGGATTAACTTCCACTAGAATCACACTAGGTCATTTTGGGACTAACATGTGGTTTAGTTTTATTTCAATAATTTATTTGCACGTAGGGGTCTTTAGCAGTAAATCTAACGTAAGTGACATAAACTTTATGCAAAATTTACGTTAGATTTACGTAAGCTTTACGTTAGATTAACGTCAGAAAATGGTTCGAATTTTTGGGTATTTGACCTTTTTCGTACCGACAAGGTTCTTTACAGGACAATTTGTTTCCTTAATTTTCAAAATTTATAAATTTGACCTAAACATTCGAACAGCTGAGGTCAATCTGATTCCAAAAATATAAATTCTATTCAAAGTTATCTAATTTTATTTTTCCCTCCATTTTTGAGTTCTTTCCTGCTATTTTCATTTCATTTTCTAATCTGTCTAGACTAGATCCATATTTCTGAAACTTCTGAAACCAGAAGTCAATCCGATTACAGCAATACAAGTCTCAGTTATTTCCCTTTATTTTTCAGATTATTTTTTCAGCCAGGTGAAATATTTTTTGCTAGATTTAGGCTTATAATTTCGCAAGTTTTTGACCGATTTTAATAATTATTGAGATTCTTTATATAACCCCATGACATGTGACAGAAAGTGACCGTTACAATGAATATGAAAGCTTTCATATTTGCGTGGCACAGTAGCAGATCTAGTTATTAGGCTTTCAGACTTTTTCTGAAAGCCTATTGAGATTACTAAAATTATTATTATTATTATTATTTACCGCGGGAGCCTATTTCTCCATGATCGAAAACAGATATCGATCTGGGGTTCAATTTTCTCTCGGGAAACTGGGTGGTGGCTACTTGATAAAGTATTTTCGAAACTTCTGCGCAGACCGGAAGTGGCCGAATTTCGTGCGGTGCATAAAAATTAAAAAACGGCCGTAACTTCGTCAATTCTGTACCTATTTTCATACAAATGACATTTTAAGAAACCCTGGGTCTTTTCTCGGATAATAGCAGTTGAAAATTTCGAAATTTCGAAACTTCGTCGCTGACTTCTTGCGTTCGAAAAATGAAAAATGTTGTTTAAGAGACAATTTTTGTTATTTTTCAAAATTTTCAAATTTGACCTACATTTTTGGGTACTTGAAGGCAATCCGATTCCAGTAATATAACTTTCATTCAGAGTTAACACCCTTTATTTTTCGATTTTTTTCGAATTTTCTGCCCATTTTGTGAGCCGATTCTGAAACTTCTGGAACATGAAGTTATTGTCCAAATCGAACCGATAAAGCTATTTCGGCAAGGATCCTTAAACCGGAAGTGGTCGAAAAATTGTCCGATATTTTGAAGAAAACGCAAAAAATGGGTGCTTTTGGGAAAAACGTGATTAAGGTATCGGTGGGTAGCCCGGGGATTTGACTATCTTATGATACCAATTCCACACAAATCCTATGAGAGGGCAGCAAAATATCACATGCTGGAAATAAAGTATTTTCTGATTTGCAGCGTTTTTGGACGCCTGTATCTCGAAAACTGCTACAAGGATTTTTCTTAATCTTTACCTATCGAGAGTCCCTCCGGTAGTCTTGTGCATGAATCCATCCAATAAGACATTGAAATGTCTGGAATAGGTAAAATAACGTACTGAAAATCGAAAAAAGTTGAAAAATCGTGAAATTTTGGAAAATGCTATATTATTTTATTATTTAATCAGATTTTTACGAAAAGGTTACACATTCAGATAGCGGACCTAATTACGATTCTAACGATGTATAATATGTATTGAGTTATTGAAATTTAATTTTTGATATTTTGACATTTTTGAATTTTTGGCACTTTTGAACATAGGATTTCTCAGGGCCATTTTATCTGATCAGATAATGTAATATATCATTACAGAGCCCTGTGGCTATCTAATTGCCCAAATTGGTTATTAAAACTATCCCGACAATAATCTCCATACCTGACGTATTCAAAAAATGAAGAAAAGGGTTTAAAAAAATTAGCGCTCGTGTGAAAAACTTGATTTCTCCATCAGATCTTAGCGGACCAAAAGAACTAAAGTGTCGCTGGATAGTCCCATTAATGGATTATCATATGACATCTGAATGATACGATTTAGATGGCTAGAAAATAAATTATGGTAAATCGAAAATCTAGTATTTTCCGTTTTGGAGCATTTTGAGACGCCATTTTCTCGAAAACGAAAACTATGATTTTTCTTAAACGGTTTTTACTCAGAGTCCTATCGGTGGACTATGGCGTGAGTCCAAAAATAAAAGCATTGAAATAATATAAGTGGTCCAAAAAGAACCTCAATCTTTGAAAAAAGTTTAAAAATCCTTAAATTACTGAAAATGATCTCCTAATTTTCTTTCTTTGGAAAACAGCTGAATGGATTATTCTTAAACTTCTTGTACAGAAGGTAAGGTAACCAAACAACTTGTTAAAGCTATCCCGGCAATGATCCAAAAACCGGAAGTATTTTGAGAAAAAAGTAAAAAAAAATGGCGATCTTGCGAAACAAAGTGATTACTACGCCAGATTCCACCGAATCAAAACAACTAAAGTGTCATTGGATAGTTCGAACAATGGACGATCTTATGACATCTAAATGGTAAAAATTCGCGGGTTAGGCAATATATAATGGAACGCTGAAAATCTATTATTTTCTTTTTTTGAGCCTATTCAGACGCTTTTATTTCGAAAACTTCTTATTTTCTTTCTTAAACCTATGTTACTTAGAGTCCTAACGTTGGTCTATGGCGTGAATCCAAATTTAAAAGCCTCAATATAGAATAAATGGTCCAAAAGGGCCACAATCTTTAACAAAAGTCGAAAAATCGTTATATCTGTAAATCTGCTTCTAATGGTATAATGTCCAATGGATCTTTCTGAAACTTCTGGTACAGGAAGTTAGGTTCCCATACCACTTGTTAAATCTATCCCGATAATGATCCGTAAACAGGAAGTAGTCAAATAAATATTCGATATTTAAAAAAAAAAAAAAAAAGACAGTAAAAAAAATCGGTGCTCTTGCAACAATCGGGATTTCACCGTCGGGTGTGACCGGATCAAAACATCTAAATTATCGTTTGGTAGCTCGATAAATGGGCTAGTGTACGACACACTTCCTGTCTGATTCCTGAAAGCCGGTTCAGTGCTGCTTGCAGGTCTAGTTAAGCTTTCATATTACATATGAAAGCTTATTGTTTCTGTTAAGATTATTATTGTTATTTTTTTTTTGTGTTTTGTCCACAAATCGGATTTCTCAGAATCTAACCATAGGATCGTTCTGAAACTTTTACCTATCCCCCCAAAAATGGGTGGTGGCTGTTGATTAAATATATTTTCAAAACGTTTTACGAATCCGAAATCACCGAATTTTACGAAGGAATGCATTTGACCTACAATGCTGTAACTCTGTGACTATTTGACCTATTTTACTAATTCTTTTTTCTTTGAGTATCTTGAAACATTTACTTCAAATCTGCAATTTCGGATTTTGGCATTTCGAAAATTCGTCGCTGTCATTTCGAACCGGAAGTTATTACCAATTTGACAACTTCTTTAATAGTTGTGCGATTTTCGTGAAATTTAGAATGTTAGTAGACCTTGCCAATGCGACTTCAATGATGTCCTTGGAAATTTTCTAAATTATCTCCCCTTGGTGAAATTAAGGATCAAAGTTTTCAAAAAAATCGACGAAATATAGGTCAGATTGCCTTGAATTTTTTTTTCTGTACTAGCTAAGACAGTACTGATGAGTACACAAAATATGGAGTTTGTCGAGCAAACCGGAAGTGCCACCATCTCAAAATGTGAAAAGTCCATACGGCTTTTGCAATATTTTACTTAAAGACATAAGAGTTACATTTTCTGAATGCTTGAAGGAAAGCCTAAAAATCTATCGGTTTAAAATTTTGATTTAGGTCAACTGATGGACGCCATTTTGAAATGAAAATGAAAATGAGTGAAAAATCCACATTTATGGGCTTGAAAACATACACAATTGGTCGTGGCTTAGAGAATCTGTCTCCTATTACCAAAATTAATACATTTGAGGATAGCCTGGATCATGGTCGAATGTTTGGTATTTGAATATTTCAAAAATTCGAATTTCTCCTTTGATGTTTTCCGTGCCGACAAGGTTGTTTTCGAGTTTAGCTGGTTTTGATTTCGCGCATGCGCTACACAGGAACCAACGGTACCATGAGTACTAAATTCCGGCGAACAACTTTTCACGTTGGTACCTAGGCACCCTGAAAATTTCAAGGTGATACCTGCATTCGTTCAAGTCGTTTGTTCTTGTCACCTGCCTTTCGTCGTTTTTTTTTTCTAAGTCAATTTACGGCTTCCATGAGGGGAAAAAAGTGGAATTTCGCCGTGACACCGGCACCGATTGTCCGAAAACCATGAAATTTGGACACAATACGCCCATTACCACCCCGGACTCTGTGCTTTACCCCCATTTTGATCCCATTAAAAAAAAAGAGTTTTAGCAAAAAAACGATTTTCGGAATTTAATATTGGTTTTAACCCTGTAATACCCAGACATGATATATTATTATAATCCCTATGAAATATTTTAATTATTTACTGCTATAATATGAATTATCACTTATTCCCCGTTAAATAAATATCGGTCACCTGGTGCCGCTGTACAACTTAAAGGACACTGGCCTCAAGTCAATTTACGGAGAGAGAGAGAGAGAGAGAGAAATGGGGTTTAACGTCCACTCGACACAAACTAGGTCATTTCGGGACCAACATATGGTTTAATTTTATTTCAATAATTCGCTTGCGCGTAGGGGTCTTTAGCAGTGGGAGGAAACCGGAGGACCCGGAGAAAACCCACAAGGTTGGACAGGCGACCCTACTCCTTGCGTCAATTTACGGCTTCCATGAGGGGAAAAAAGTGGAATTTCGCCGTGACACCGGCACCGATTGTCCGAAAACCATGAAATTAGGACACAATACGCCCATTACCACCCCTGACTCTGTGCTTTACCCCCATTTTGATCACATTAAAAAGAAAAGAGTTTTAGCAAAAAAACGATTTTCGGAATTTAATATTGGTTTTAATTAATTTTGAAATTGGAAATGCAAAGAGATTTTATCGTCTCTTCCGTATGTGATAGGTATTGGTACTATACACATTATCCTTAAAAGACAATTTTTTAAACTGACCGTAACGATGCATCGACACTAGAAACCGAAATCGCCTATTTTGACCTATTTTGACTGCTGGGGTATCTTTCCGTACGTGACAAGGAGTAGGTCGCCCGTCCAACCTGTGTATTTTTTCAGGATCACCCGGTTTCCCCCCACTGCTAGACCCCTACGCGCAAGCGAATTATTGAAATAAAATTGGGGGACCACGTGGCTAAGTGGGTAAGACGCTAGCTCGCTAGCCTGGAGGTCGGGTGTTCGATCCCTGCATTGGCCGAGAAAGTTCATCCAGATTTTCCGGCGTGGTTCTCCCTTGTCAGTGATGCAAGACGGAGGGGCTGACAAGGAAAGCTGTCTAGTCGTTCGGATGGGACGAAAAACCGAGGTCCCGTGTACACATTGGCGTGCACGTAAAAGATCCCTTGGCAGTTGGAATTCGATATAAGAGTAGGCCGTAGTGCCGCTGTCCGGGCAAAATTTCCCTCATAGCACACTGTATGGCGTATGCCCGTCTTCATTAGCCCAGGTTAGGAGCAGAACAGTAGGACGTTAAACTCCATTTCATTTCATTTCATTTCATTTGAAATAAAATTGAACCATACGTTAGTCCCGAAATGACCTAGTTTGTGTCGAGTGGTCGATCAACCCCATTTCGCTCTCTCAATTTTAGCACTCCTAACTCTAAAACTAAATGCAAGGAACGGGCCTATTTACAGAGGTCACAATTTTAACCTACATGCACACCTACATGATATACATATTATTATAATCCCTATGGGATATTTTAATTATTTACTGTTATAATATGAATTATCACTTATTCCCCGTTAAATAAATATCGGTCACCGGGTGCAGCTGTACAACTTCAAGGACCTTGGCCTCAAGTGCATGGGACGAACTCTACATTTTCTGAAATGTCAATAAAATCCCTGGAATGATTTCATTTAAAAAAAATAATCAGAAAGTAAATCTAGTTTTATTTATATGCTATTTGTTGCCAGAAAATATATTTTGTTACGAGTCTAATTCAAATTTAAAAATAAACAATGGGTCTGAGGCATATTTTATTGATATATAGAAATTAATGCAGTGTTCTCATTATGTGATAAAAGAGTGCCAGAAATGTCTCGAAATTCAGCCATTTGTGTATTTAGTATATCAAGTATATGCGTGTATTACAAAGCTCTGATTTGTGTGATTTGTGTACACCCCGCTCCCCCCCCCCTCCTCTTGTCACTATCATGTACATATCAATTCTGCTGCCAACCCACCCACGCGAACATGACTAAATTATGAAACATTGTCTAGTCGTTTGTATGTTACGACAAAACGAGGCCAGCGTGGCTCATTTGCTGCAGAACGGAAGGCCTTGCAAGGATTAGTGTCTAGTCGTTTGGATGGTACGAAAACCCGAGGTCAAAGTGGTTCCCCGTTGGCAGTGGTGAAGTATGGAAGGCCTAGCAAGGATCTGTGTCTAGTCGTTTCGATGGGACGAAAAACGCCCGTCCCCTCGTCCATGGTACAAGGATTAGTGCCTAGTCGCTTGGATGGTATGCAAAACAGAGGTCCCCGTTCTCTCCCTTTGTCTGTGGTTCTTGACCGAAGGCCCGACAACTAACTTTGCGTGCAGATTTTTAGGTAGGACGAAAAATCGAAATCCTGTGTGCATATTGGCGTGCACGAAAAATAACCCTTTGCATTTGGAATTTTATGCACCCACCCCACCCTCGAACAACGCTTAACATAACATTTTGTTTTCACTACCTACATTGTAAAATTTGTTTGATTTCAGATGACTTAGCCCCGGTTTTTCACAGTGAAAGATTTTGATGAAACTTGACATGCATGTTTATAACCCAAAGATATGGTTCCTTTCGATATTTGCGCATATCGAATCGTAACTTCATGAATTATGGTCCCTGATTGTAAGAAAAATCACTTTATATTTCGCGTGTTCTCTATCTATCTCTCGGAAATGGAATATGGAAATACACAAGCTAGCTAGTGTATTACAGGTTGGTGGTGGTGGGGATGAGGTCTTCTATTTGCAATGATTTTTTGACGACAAAATATACGCTCTAACTCATTACTCAAACTACAGCAAAAAAAAAGCGGATCGGAAACCCGATTTTATATATTCTTACAATAGCAACGCACTTCGGGATTAACTTAGAAATGGTTCCACTACTGATGTCTTCCGCCTTACTCCTGCCACAGTAGTGGCTTGTCCTACGGAGTTCCTTTCCGCAAGTTTTTTTTAGTCAAATGACTACAAAAAGGTTACTGGCCTATGTATAGCTCCCTTAATTTACACATAAACTGACCTAAAACTGCACTGCACATATAATAAACCAATTCCCATTGAAATAAAGGTGAAGCCGTACCGCATAATTATATGATTTGATGAAACCCAACTGCTACCTGAAGTTTCTCGCCTATCGAAGTTATAATATCCGCCGGTGTCATGGCGGCTCGCACATTATAAGAATCATTGCTTTGAAAATGTAGAACGCATTAACACAAAGAAAAACTGATGGGTAACTAGTTTAGTGGTCCAGTCTTCACTATAATTTGTGATAGAATTACTGTTTTAAAAAAAACTGAATGATGTAAAAATAAAAATGGTTGGAGTGCCCAAGTTTAGATTTGTCGTTGATTTCATAAAGATGTTAGGATATAGAACGTTAAATACTGTGTGATTCAACATGGCGGCCGAGGGGTTTAATATGATATAAGTACGAAATACATGTACATGTAGTACCAAATGGTTTATATGTATGAGAGTCAAGGTTTGGACTAAATGTCTTGGGGAAGTAGGGGGCGACTAGCATGTGCCTCTCTTTAGTGGACCGATGTGAGATTGCCCATTGTATTAACTGGACGGGTAGGCCTATTCACCTTCAGTTATGTGTCAATGTCAAATAAGCGGCTTCGTATCAACACGGTCGGCTCTGGGCCGGTTTAATTCTACGTATCTCTCGTAGCTGAGAGAAAAAAGATTTTTTAGCCCAGAGAATATCTTCCGTCAGAGTGGTTGTTGATTCATAGATTCTAATAACCCCTTTTGAAGTTTATATGAAAGCTAGTTATTGTTATTTTTTTTTTGTGTTTTGTCCACAAATCGGATTTCTCAGAATCTAACCATAGGATCGTTCTGAAACTTTTACCTATCCCCCCAAAAATGGGTGGTGGCTGTTGATTAAATATATTTTCAAAACGTTTTACGAATCCGAAATCACCGAATTTTACGAAGGAATGCATTTGACCTACAATGCTGTAACTCTGTGACTATTTGACCTATTTTACTAATTCTTTTTTCTTTGAGTATCTTGAAACATTTACTTCAAATCTGCAATTTCGGATTTTGGCATTTCGAAAATTCGTCGCTGTCATTTCGAACCGGAAGTTATTACCAATTTGACAACTTCTTTAATAGTTGTGCGATTTTCGTGAAATTTAGAATGTTAGTAGACCTTGCCAATGCGACTTCAATGATGTCCTTGGAAATTTTCTAAATTATCTCCCCTTGGTGAAATTAAGGATCAAAGTTTTCAAAAAAATCGACGAAATATAGGTCAGATTGCCTTGAATTTTTTTTTCTGTACTAGCTAAGACAGTACTGATGAGTACACAAAATATGGAGTTTGTCGAGCAAACCGGAAGTGCCACCATCTCAAAATGTGAAAAGTCCATACGGCTTTTGCAATATTTTACTTAAAGACATAAGAGTTACATTTTCTGAATGCTTGAAGGAAAGCCTAAAAATCTATCGGTTTAGAATTTTGATTTAGGTCAACTGATGGACGCCATTTTGAAATGAAAATGAAAATTAGTGAAAAATCCACATTTATGGGCTTGAAAACATACACAATTGGTCGTGGCTTAGAGAATCTGTCTCCTATTACCGAAATTAATACATTTGAGGATAGCCTGGATCATGGTCGAATGTTTGGTATTTGAATATTTCAAAAATTCGAATTTCTCCTTTGATGTTTTCCGTGCCGACAAGGTTGTTTTCGAGTTTAGCTGGTTTTGATTTCGCGCATGCGCTACACAGGAACCAACGGTACCATGAGTACTAAATTCCGGCGAACAACTTTTCACGTTGGTACCTAGGCACCCTGAAAATTTCAAGGTGATACCTGCATTCGTTCAAGTCGTTTGTTCTTGTCACCTGCCTTTCGTCGTTTTTTTTTTCTAAGTCAATTTACGGCTTCCATGAGGGGGAAAAAGTGGAATTTCGCCGTGACACCGGCACCGATTGTCCGAAAACCATGAAATTTGGACACAATACGCCCATTACCACCCCGGACTCTGTGCTTTACCCCCATTTTGATCCCATTAAAAAAAAAGAGTTTTAGCAAAAAAACGATTTTCGGAATTTAATATTGGTTTTAACCCTGTAATACCCAGACATGATATATTATTATAATCCCTATGAAATATTTTAATTATTTACTGCTATAATATGAATTATCACTTATTCCCCGTTAAATAAATATCGGTCACCTGGTGCCGCTGTACAACTTAAAGGACACTGGCCTCAAGTCAATTTACGGAGAGAGAGAGAGAGAGAGAGAGAAATGGGGTTTAACGTCCACTCGACACAAACTAGGTCATTTCGGGACCAACATATGGTTTAATTTTATTTCAATAATTCGCTTGCGCGTAGGGGTCTTTAGCAGTGGGAGGACCCGGAGAAAACCCACAAGGTTGGACAGGCGACCCTACTCCTTGCGTCAATTTACGGCTTCCATGAGGGGAAAAAAGTGGAATTTCGCCGTGACACCGGCACCGATTGTCCGAAAACCATGAAATTAGGACACAATACGCCCATTACCACCCCTGACTCTGTGCTTTACCCCCATTTTGATCACATTAAAAAGAAAAGAGTTTTAGCAAAAAAATGATTTTCGGAATTTAATATTGGTTTTAATTAATTTTGAAATTGGAAATGCAAAGAGATTTTATCGCCTCTTCCGTATGTGATAGGTATTGGTACTATACACATTATCCTTAAAAGACAATTTTTTAAACTGACCGTAACAATGCATCGACACTAGAAACCGAAATCGCCTATTTTGACCTATTTTGACTGCTGGGGTATCTTTCCGTACGTGACAAGGAGTAGGTCGCCCGTCCAACCTGTGTATTTTTTCAGGATCACCCGGTTTCCCCCCCACTGCTAGACCCCTACGCGCAAGCGAATTATTGAAATAAAATTGAACCATACGTTAGTCCCGAAATGACCTAGTTTGTGTCGAGTGGTCGATCAACCCCATTTCGCTCTCTAGCACTCCTAACTCTAAAACTAAATGCAAGGAACGGGCCTATTTACAGAGGTCACAATTTTAACCTACATGCACACCTACATGATATACATATTATTATAATCCCTATGGGATATTTTAATTATTTACTGTTATAATATGAATTATCACTTATTCCCCGTTAAATAAATATCGGTCACCGGGTGCAGCTGTACAACTTCAAGGACCTTGGCCTCAAGTGCATGGGACCAACTCTACATTTTCTGAAATGTCAATAAAAGCCCTGGAATGATTTCATTTAAAAAAAATAATCAGAAAGTAAATCTAGTTTTATTTATATGCTATTTGTTGCCAGAAAATATATTTTGTTACGAGTCTAATTCAAATTTAAAAATAAACAATGGGTCTGAGGCATATTTTACTGATATATAGAAATTAATGCAGTGTTCTCATTATGTAATAAAAGAGTGCCAGAAATGTCTCGAAATTCAACCATTAGTGTATTTAGTATATCAAGTATATGCGTGTATTACAAAGCTCTGATTTGTGTGATTTGTGTACACCCCGCTCCCCCCCCCCTCCTCGTGTCACTATCATGTACATATCAATTCTGCTGCCAACCCACCCACGCGAACATGACTAAATTATGAAACATTGTCTAGTCGTTTGTATGTTACGACAAAACGAGGCCAGCGTGGCTCATTTGCTGCAGAACGGAAGGCCTTGCAAGGATTAGTGTCTAGTCGTTTGGATGGTACGAAAACCCGAGGTCAAAGTGGTTCCCCGTTGGCAGTGGTGAAGTATGGAAGGCCTAGCAAGGATCTGTGTCTAGTCGTTTCGATGGGACGAAAAACGCCCGTCCCCTCGTCCATGGTACAAGGATTAGTGCCTAGTCGCTTGGATGGTATGCAAAACAGAGGTCCCCGTTCTCTCCCTTTGTCTGTGGTTCTTGACCGAAGGCCCGACAACTAACTTTGCGTGCAGTTTTTTAGGTAGGACGAAAAATCGAAATCCTGTGTGCATATTGGCGTGCACGAAAAATAACCCTTTGCATTTGGAATTTTATGCACCCACCCCACCCTCGAACAACGCTTAACATAACATTTTGTTTTCACTACCTACATTGTAAAATTTGTTTGATTTCAGATGACTTAGCCCCGGTTTTTCACAGTGAAAGATTTTGATGAAACTTGACATGCATGTTTATAACCCAAAGATATGGTTCCTTTCGATATTTGCGTATATCGAATCGTAACTTCATGAATTATGGTCCCTGATTGTAAGAAAAATCACTTTATATTTCGCGTGTTCTCTATCTATCTCTCGGAAATGGAATATGGAAATACACAAGCTAGCTAGTGTATTACAGGTTGGTGGTGGTGGGGATGAGGTCTTCTATTTGCAATGATTTTTTGACTACAAAATATACGCTCTAACTCATTACTCAAACTACAGCAAAAAAAAAGCGGATCGGAAACCCGATTTTATATATTCTTACAATAGCAACGCACTTCGGGATTAACTTAGAAATGGTTCCACTACTGATGTCTTCCGCCTTACTCCTGCCACAGTAGTGGCTTGTCCTACGGAGTTCCTTTCCGCAAGTTTTTTTTAGTCAAATGACTACAAAAAGGTTACTGGCCTATGTATAGCTCCCTTAATTTACACATAAACTGACCTAAAACTGCACTGCACATATAATAAACCAATTCCCATTGAAATAAAGGTGAAGCCGTACCGCATAATTATATGATTTGATGAAACCCAACTGCTACCTGAAGTTTCTCGCCTATCGAAGTTATAATATCCGCCGGTGTCATGGCGGCTCGCACATTATAAGAATCATTGCTTTGAAAATGTAGAACGCATTAACACAAAGAAAAACTGATGGGTAACTAGTTTAGTGGTCCAGTCTTCACTATAATTTGTGATAGAATTACTGTTTTAAAAAAAACTGAATGATGTAAAAATAAAAATGGTTGGAGTGCCAAAGTTTAGATTTGTCGTTGATTTCATAAAGATGTTAGGATATAGAACGTTAAATACTGTGTGATTCAACATGGCGGCCGAGGGGTTTAATATGATATAAGTACGAAATACATGTACATGTAGTACCAAATGGTTTATATGTATGAGAGTCAAGGTATGGACTAAATGTCTTGGGGAAGTAGGGGGCGACTAGCATGTGCCTCTCTTTAGTGGACCGATGTGAGATTGCCCATTGTATTAACTGGACGGGTAGGCCTATTCACCTTCAGTTATGTGTCAATGTCAAATAAGCGGCTTCGTATCAACACGGTCGGCTCTGGGCCGGTTTAATTCTACGTATCTCTCGTAGCTGAGAGAAAAAAGATTTTTTAGCCCAGAGAATATCTTCCGTCAGAGTGGTTGTTGATTCATAGATTCTAATAACCCCTTTTGAAGTTTATATGAAAGCTTTGATATCTGCTATGCAGATCTAGTTATTATTATTATTATTTTTTTTTTTCCGCGGGAGCATATTTCTCCATGATCGAAAACAGATATCGATCTGGAATCAAATTTTCTATTGGGAAACCATGTGGTGGCTACTTGATAAAACAATTTTGAAACTTCTGCGCATACCGGAAGTAACCGAATTTTGTACTTTTTTCCGGAATTGAAAATCGGCCGTGGTTTCGTCAATTCTTTACCTATTTTCAAACAAATGACATTTTTGGAAACCCCGAATCTTTTCCGAGATAATGGCTATCTCACATTTTTCAATTTCGAACATTCATCTATGGCTTTTGTCCTTCGAATTTTGAAAAAACGTTGTTTACAAGACAATTTTTGTTATTTTTCAAAATTTTCAAATTTGACCTACATTTTTGGATACCTGAAGACCATCCGATTCCAGAAATATAAGTTTCATTCAGAGTTATCGCCCTTTATTTTTCGACTTTTTTCGAATTTTCTGCCCATTTCCCAACCCATATATTTTTTGGAAAGGATAAATCGAAAGTTCTGAAAGTCCTGGAACATAAAGCTATATAGTCAGACCGCTGCATAAAGCAATTTCAACAACGATCCAGAAACCGGAAGTAGTCGAAATAATGATAGATATTTCGAAAAAAACGCAAAAAATGGGTGTTTGGGGAAAAACTCGATTTCTCCGTCCAGTATCAATGGATTAAACGAATTAAGCCTTCGTTGAGTGGCCCGAGGAATGGACTGTCGTATGATGCCCAATTTATACAGATAGTATGACCAAGCAGTAAAATATGACATGCTGAAAATCAATTTTTTTCTGATTTGGAGCGTTTTTGGACGCCTGTATCTTGAAAACTGCTCCAAGGATTTTTCTTATAACTTTCCCTATCGAGAGTCCCTCCGGTAGTCTTGTGCATGAATCCATCCAATAAGACATTGAAATGTCTGGAATAGGTAAAATAACGTACTGAATATCGAAAAAAGTTGAAAAATCGTGAAATTTTGGAAAATGTTCTATAATTTTATTATTTAAACGAATTTTTACAAAAAAGTTACACATTCAGATAGCTGACCTAATTACGATTCTAGCGATGTATAATATGTATTGAAATATTTAAATTTAATTTTCGTTATTTTGACACGTTTGCATTTTTGGCACTATTGAACATAGGGGCATTTTATCTGATCAGACAATGTAATATATCATTACATAGCCCCGTGGCTATTTGATAAGCCAATCCGGTTATTAAAACAATCCCGACAATAATCTCCATACCGGAAGTATTCAAAAAATGAAGAAAACAGGTTAAAAAAAAGCGCTCTAGCGAAAAACTTGATTTCTCCATCAGATGTTAGCGGACCAAAAGAACTAAAGTATTGCTGGATAGCCCCATTAATGGACTATCATATGACACCTGAATGATACGATTTAGATGGCTATAAAATAAATTATGGTATGCCGAAAATCTAGTATTTTCCGTTTTGAAGCATTTTGAGACGCCATTTTCTCGAACACGACAACTACGACTTTTCCTATCGGTGGACTATGGTGTGAGTCCAAAAATAAAAGCATTGAAATAATATAAGTGGTCCAAAAAGAGCCTCAATCCTGGAAAAAAGTTGAAAAATCCTTAAATTACTGACAATGCTCTTCCATTTTTCTTTCTTTGGAGAACAGCTCAATGGATTTTTCTGAAACTCTTTTGTACAGAAGGTTAGGTAACCAAACAACTTGTTAAAACTATCTCGACAATGATCAAAAAACCGGAAGTAGTCGAAAAATAGCCGATATTTTGAAAAAAAAAACGTAAAAGGTAAAAAAAATGGTGATCTTGCGAAGAAAGAGATTACTTCGCCACATTTCACCGAATCTAAACAAATAAAGTCTCATTGGATAGCCCGAATAATGGACGTTCTTATGACATCCAAATGATACAAATTCGATGCTTAACCCTCTCGTTACGTAAGCGCCCGAAACCGCCCGTAACGTCCTGTACGGGATCGCCCGATGTCGCCCGAAATGACGGTCGGTAAAACTCGGTAATTTTCCGCTCGGAACAAAACTCTCACGTGACTAACGACAACTGGAGTGTACTGTAAACATAGCAGTATTCAAAATGGCGGCCTCCGTGAAATTTTTTATATTGAAGAGTTTTGTGTAAAAATGAAGGTTTTTCGTTGAATTTTTGAATGGCGTCATCGGATTCAGACGGCGATTTTAATGGATTCGATTCTTATGACGTTGAATGTGCCGAATTGAAGCAAAAAGAGGTAATAAATGACCGTGAATTGGATGATAATTTTGACGATGAAAGTGACATTGAAATTGAACAAGGACTGGAATACGATTCGTCTGGAGAGTCTAGCAGCGAAAATGATGACTTTGAGGACATATTAAATAGGGACGATCTCGAATGGAGTCAGATTACTCGCAAGGTAATTATCAAACGTTTTTCGGCAAAACAAGGACCGACTAATTTTCCAAATGTAGGTCAGATTGACATAGTTGATGGCGCCGGAGATGGTTCCAAGTTGCCTCCAGCTTCCGCATATTTTGATCAGTTGATTCCTAATACTTTTTGGGAGACATTGAAATTAGAGACAAACCGTTATTCATCTCAAAATGGACGTGATGTAAATATATCAGTGAGTGAACTGAAAACTTTTATAGGTATTACAATGCTGATGGGGTTGATTGTTTTGCCGTCCCTGAAACAATATTGGTCGTCGGACCCCTCGTTGAACAGTGACTTCATAAGGAAGTGCATGTCTCGTGACAGATATTTTGCAATTCAAAGAGATTTGCATCTCACCGATTCTGCTAAACAGCCAGCTAAGGGTGCAGATGGTTTTGATCGTTTGTATAAAGTAAGACCCATGATAGACATGTGCAAAAAATCTTTTAGAGAACAATATGATCCCCCACAAAATATAAGTATTGATGAGGGTATGGTTAAGTATAAGGGTCGCCTCGGATTTGTACAATACATGCCCATGAAACCCACGAAAAGAGGTATAAAAGTTTGGATTGCTGCTGCGTCTGATACAGGTTACGTACATGCCTTCAATGTTTACACTGGCAAAAGCCTCGACGGAGTACAAGAAAAAAATCTTGGACACAAGGTTGTTATGGACCTTATGGAAACCATGTTATACGAGTATCGACATGTTTACTTCGATAATTTTTTCACTAGTATTGATTTGGCAATCGAACTCTTGAATAAAAAGACATACTGCTGTGGTACTATTCGGTCCAATAGGAAATACTATCCACTATCACATGTTCATAAACTTGCTAAAGGCAGTACCAAATTTATTCAAAGTAACAACTTGATCGCAACAGCATGGCAGGATAAAAAGACGGTGCACATTTTGTCTACGAACTGTGATGCTGAAATGTCGGTAGTACAACGCAGAACAAGAGCTGGAATTATTGAAAATGTTTCAAAACCACTTTGCATAATTAATTACAACAAATGTATGGGGGGAGTAGACTTGGGTGACCAGCTCCGCCAATACTATTCTTTTGGCCGTACAAGCCTAAAATGGTGGCGCTATTTGTTTTACTTTTTATTAAATGTTGCATGTGTAAACAGCTTTCTGATTTATAAGCTTCACATGAAAGCACTGGGTAAAACCCCAATGACTCAACTTGAATTTCGTCATTCGCTGGCTAAGTGTTTGATTGGTGGAGCAGTTTCTAAAAGTTACAGACGCACCCCAAAACGTAAATTAGAAAACGTGTTCGATGAAAGCAACATATCTGGTCATTCGCTAGTTCATTTTTCTGGGCGCAAACGTGTGTGTGTTTTGTGCAGTGCCTCAGGAAAACGCGCACCAAGTGGTAGAGGGATCCAATCGTCATTCGGATGCAATATCTGTTCTGTTAATTTGTGTAAAACATGCTTTCCACTGTACCACGCATCTCAGTCAAAATAGACATTTGTAATAACAATGAACTTGGACCAAAGATTTGTTGATATTTTGCTGATTTTAAAATGGACTATGTTCTAGTTTTAATTTTTACTTTTTATTTATTTCAGAGTTATGTTACCCAGTTCACTTTTATGAAGTTTGAGTTCAGAAGTTTGAGTTCAGAAGTTTGAGTTAAAATTTAAAAAGTTTTGAGTTCAATTTACAAGTTTGAAAGATATACATGTACATGTATAAAGATGGTTTTATAAACTCTTTGGTGTTTCTCATTTTTTCCCCAGAATGTTTCTGGATATCTTCCTTCAGATACATGTATACAACAGATTTACCTAGTATAAATAACATAAATCCAATCCATTGAAGTCGCCGCCCGAATTTGATGATAGCACCCAGAAACTCAACAAAAAATTGTTTATTTTTGTATATTGAGCTTTTTCAATGGAATACATGTTAACACCATTAAGCCTTAAAAACTACAGCTTTGTACATTAATATTAAGTTAAATAAGTCAAGGTAAGCAAAATATGTCGACAACCTAACGGTTTCCTCCGTCGCAACAATCACAGTACGGTTGACGACTTTGTTACTCTTTTACTAAAATGGTTGCCATTTTTTTTATTTACCATCAGATTTTCAAAAATATTGTACCATTGTGAAGGAAATTAAATTCTCCTTAAAATGAAATTAACTTGTCAGATTAATTTTGAACTTTGTAGCATTAAGTTTTTCTCCAAAGGTTATCTTGAAAAAAATTTCAAATTTTTTTTCAGATACATCTTATGATACATAAGTAGTGATGAGAGATGCATATTTCTAGTTGACTCCATTGGAAAGAGAATTCAATTTCCTTTCAGAAAATCATAACTTGTCTTCTTTGAAAGTTGATAGGTTTTGAGCTATAATCACATGAACATTTCGCATATTTTTTCGACGTTTTTTCTGAATATTGTCAGGATTTGGCGTCATACATTATAAAACTCACTAGTAATGAAAGGGTTAAGGCAATAGATTATTGGACGCTGAAAATCTAGAATTTTCCCATTTAGAGCCTATTTAGACGCTTTTATCACGAAAACTACTCTAAATTTGTTTCTTAAACTTCGGTTACTTAGGGTCCTAATGGTGGTTTAGTGTGTGAATGCAAATCTAAAAGGGTCAATATAGCATAAACGGTCCAAAAAGGGCCCCAATCTTTGAAAAAAAGTCGAAAAATCGCTATATGATTGATAACCTTGTAACGTTATAAGGGAGGTAACTACTAATAAATTGGACTCAGACTAGCAATTATTTGTTAAATATCGTCACATATCCAATATTTTGAGAAAAAAAAAACAGTAAAAGATTGGTACACTGGCGAAAATCGAGATTTCTCCGTCGGGTGTCATTGAATCAAAACAAGTAAATTATCGTTTGGTAGCTGATGTGGCTAGATGGATGCAGAACACTATTAATTTTGCATATCTCGGTTATTTTTCTCCCTCCTTTTATGGCATATTGTTTGCCTATCTGTATTGACATTTTGGTGTAGAATTGATGAAGAGGTATTGAACATCTATGTTCTGCCTGATTTGGTGTCTGTCTCGTTTCTTTTTTGCCATTTTGATTGCCTATCTGTATTGACATTTGGTTTAGAATTGATGAAGAGGTATTGAATTTCTATTTTCTGCCTGGTTTGAGACTTTTATGGCGAAATTTAGGGAATGGGCTACTGCATGTAGAACACCAGTGATTCAACATTGGAGAAATTAATAGTGATCTGCCTCCAAATATATTGGATAATTCCCGGTTATGCATGGACAAGGGAACTTTTCATGAAATATTGACAACTGGCTAAAACCCCTCCCGTATGTTGAAGATTAGGGGGGTGTGGATGTTGGAGACTACGCGACTTTAAGCAACAATAGACCCTTTTTATTTCAGGTAACACCAATCGTGAAATCTATTTCTTATACCGACTTGGTCAGGGGTTGTGGGAGTCAGAGACTACGCGTGTTTATGCAATTACAAACCCTTGTTATATCACATGCGTAATAGCTTATCGTGAAAATCTATTTCTTATTCTGACTTGGCTGATTAAACATCCATTGACACAAAATATGTCATTTTGGGTATAATGTATGGTTAAACTTTATTTCAATAATATCCTTGTGCGTCGGATAAAAACTACAAGGTCTTTGTCAAAGTTTTTCTCAATGTTGTAGACTAGCGCCCGTGGATTTTATTGTTGATATTGTTAGGACATATACTCGCCTCAAAATACATACCCCCGATTTCGCCCCACCCCCTGCTGCAGACGAGATATAGCCCCTCAACGATTGGGTACATTTCACTATGCGAAAAGTGGTATCCAGAAAACGCCCCCCAGCGGCTAAAGACTGTGATATTGGGTCGGTCTTTCATGTTGGGTTTTTAGGGGCCGACCCCCACTATCCATCCACAATCGGACATAATCACTAACCTGATGCTTTTAGTAGAATTTGATAACTGAAAAATGACAAATATTTGGGGTCGGCCATTTTGACTTTTTGCATGTTGGGATGGGGTGACTTTATGACCTGAGTAAGAATGAATTTGGCCGACCCCCACCATATCACTTTCTGCATGGTTTTCTCGCGGACCGACACTTAAAGCTATCCCGACAACGATAAAAAAAAAAACGGAAGTAGTCGAAAAAATTTCGGATATTTTGAGAAAAAAAACCGAAAAAATTAAAAATTTCACCGAATCAAAACAACTAAAATGTCATTGGATAGTTCGAACAATGGACAATCTTATGAGATCTAAATGGTAAAAATTCGCGGGTTAGGCAATATATAATGGAACGCTGAAAATCTATTATTTTCCTTTTTGGAGCCTATTCAGACGCTTTTATTTCGAAAACTTCTCTTATTTCTTTTTTTAAACTTCTGTTACTTAGAGTCCTAACGGTGGTCTATGGTGTGAATCCAAATTTAAAAGCCTCAATATAGTATAAATGGTCCAAAAGGGCCACAATCTTTGAAAAGAAGTCGAAAAATCGTTATATCTGTAAATCTGCTTCTAATGGTATAATAGGAAGGTAAAACTGTCCAATGGATCTTTCTAAAACTTCTGGTACAGGAAATTAAGTTCCCATACCACTTGTTAAATCTATCCCGATAATGATCCGTAAACAGGAAGTAGTCAAATAAATATTCGATATTTAAAAAAAAAAGACAGTAAAAAAAATCGGTGCTCTTGCAACACTCGGGATTTCACCGTCGGGTGTGACCGGATCAAAACATCTAAAGTATCGTTTGGTAGCTCGATAAATGGGCTATTGTATGACACACTTCCTGTCTGATTCCTGAAAGCCGGTTCAGTGCTGCTTGCAGGTCTAGTTATTATTATTATACATGTATTTGTGATCAAAAGTAACAAGATAGGTTGCCAGGCAACAAAACATACGCCCACAGCAGCTAAATTTTCTGGGCAGTCGACAAGGGTTGTTGCATATTTATTCCTTTGTAGGTAATTGGGGGCCTTTACAAGACAGTTCCATACAGATCAGATTATAATATTTGTGGTTTGAAGGTTCACAAGGTTCTACAAACTGAAACAAGGGCCTCAACTCTGGAAGTAGTCTACATAAATTGTTGAAATTTGATAGGCTTTTTCGTTTTACTAATTTAAATAATGCATATAAATTTCATACAGATGGAATGATCACTTTTGTCATTCAAATGTTCACAGGGTCACAAAGTAAAACAAGGGCCATAACTCTAGAAATTATTGACAGAAATAGCTGAAATTCAATAGACCTGTTTCACAAATTTAAATGATGCATATAAATTTCATACATATCGGATGATAACTTTCATCAATCAAGCATTAACAAGTTTAACAAGTTCGATCACTTTGTCAGTGTGATTAGCGCACAAATTGCACTAAAGACCAACCCAATTTTGTCCCCCCACCGTGATTATTTGCCCTCCAGTAATTGCAGTTTAAAAATGTTGCATACTTGACAGTTCTGACGATCTCCAGAGGTATTCATAACGTTAATCAACGCGATGCCAATGAGACGAGCGGTACATAAAAACATTTTAAACAAATAATGTTATTATTAGACGTGTCATTCTATCATTCCCGCGGATATTCGTCCATTTCTAAACCCCTCTCGGAGAAATTAAACGCTGCACCATTAAATTAAGCCATAGTACTAATTAAACTATTTTTGTAATTTTCAAACGATTATTATCAATTATCAAACGATGTTTTGAAATTAAACTATATACCTAGTTTTTAGCGCTATAACCCCCATTATAAACGATACCAGTTTTACAGTGTGAGCTTCGCCCATCAACTCCACCTAGCACCCAATGAGGAAACATCAAGAAAACTATAAAATGTTCTTGATTGCTTGAATTTGGGTGGTTATCTGCTTTGAAAGTGAATGAGGACGGGGTGAGCATGGCACAGTCTCTGTAGGCGGGGCACGTCGCTGGAGTGTGGTCGTGACATGAGCATGATGGGCGCTTGTCAATTTCTTGCCACGCTTATTAGTGCAAGGCCCACGCTGTCGTTATGCTCTCTTTGCCTTCATGCCAGGAGACCGAGTAAATAGGAAAATCTATTTCAGCTCAGTGGTCATCTTGGATGAGGAATTTTCATCGTTGGATAATATACCAAATGGGTACGACACGTTACCGGCTTTCAAGAATGTGCAACAAGCTAATAGCCTACGTAGCAGAATTGGACTCAGAAACCTGTAAATTACAACGAAAAGTTAAAAGATAGGTTGCCAGGCAACAAAACATACGCCCACAGCAGCTAAATCGTCCGAGCTTTCGACAAGGGTTTGTCGCATACTTATTCTTTTGTAGGTAATTAGGGGAATTTAATAGACAATTTCATACCGGTTGACATTATAATTTTCGTCGTTTGAGGGTTCACAAGGTTCTAAAAACTAAAACAAGGGCTGTAACTCTGGAAGTAATCTACAGAAATTGTTGAAATTCGACAGGCTTTTTTGTTTTACTAAAATAATGCATATAAATTTCATACAGATCGGATGAAAACTTTTGGCGCTCGAACGTTCACAAGGTTCAACAAAGTAAAACAAGGGCCATAACTCTAGAAGTAATTGACGGAAATTGCTGACATTCAATAGGCTTCTTTATTTCACTAATTTAAATGATGCATATGAATTTCATACAGATTAGGTGATAACATATGTTTGTTTTACTAATTTAAACAATACATATAAATTTCATACAGATCGGATAATAACTTTTGTCGTTAGAGCATTCCCAAGGTGCAATAAAGTGAAACAAGGGCCATAACTCTAGACGTAACGAACAGAAATGGCTGAAATTCAATAGGCTTCTTCGTTTCACTACTTTAAATCATGCATATAAATTTCACAAAGATAACTTTTGGTGTAATAGCATTCACAAGGTTCAACAAAGTGAAACAAAGGCCATAACTCTAGACATATTGAACATAAATTATTGAAATTAAATAGGCTTCTTCATCTCACTAATATAAACCACAATCGGATAATAAATTTTGGAGTTAGAGCATTTACAAGAAATTCTGGTTAACGGACGGACAGATGGACGGACAGGGGCGACAGCAACATACATTCACATTTCCATGTGGGCGTATAAAAATAATGAACATTTAAATATTGTATAAACTTTAAGTAGAGTGGTTCATGCACAGAACAAAAAAGCCAATAAACGAGCTACATTTGGGGCTTATTTTAACAAAGACTTGCCATTAAAATCGTCATTGATGAACAATTAAACTATTGCTAACTTGGATTTTTGTGTGATTTAACCATTTGGATGGACCTTTCTAATATGTAGAAAAGTTGATCTCCCTAGTGGCGTTACAGTGGTCGATTTTTTCATCAAAAAGAGTTATGTTTCTTAGTCACATCAAAGTTTCAGATTTTGCTCTGAAAAACGAATTCTTAATTTCCGCATTCGGGATTCTTCTCTTTTTAGGTACGTACAATTAATGATGGAATTTAACATTTGTAATCATGCGCAACCCTTAGTTAGTTAGAGAGATTGTCTGTATTTACCAGTTACCTTTTCGGCTGATTTTTTTAACGTTTACATGCAATAGTTAAAACTTTCTAATAAGGGGAAATTTCGTGGTTTACAAACGCAATATGTAGAGAGTGCTTGCTGTACTCATATTGTAGATGTTAAATATCCTTTATGATAATTATATTTTGTTTCAAATAATTATCACAGACACATATAAAAATTATACACATTAAAAACAGAGCACATGACACACGCAATGAAAAAAGCTTGAAGCATTTTCAAATCGGTTTGACAGCAGTGATCCAAATGTCTATCATTGCTCCCGGAATTCGGTATAAGAATCTGCTTTGAAGTCAAAAATGCTACTCCTAACACATTTCCCTCTAAACTGTCTTATAAATTATAGAATAAACCGTAAATCAATCGAACCTATTTCAAGGTGGAACTGTATGCTTTTTGATATGGTTGGGTTCTTTGAGGCGCCAGGTAGTCTAAAAATATTAGTCGATACGTGACAATGCGTCTCGAAAATTCTTTGATCTGTTATATCACACGAAAATTCTGTTATTAAAACAACCTGCATGAAAATGGCTACATTATAAGTTGGGAGTTCTACAATAAAGATCTTTTAGTGAAATATGAGAGTAATTTAAGTTTAAATATATCCTTGCGTTTGAATTACCCCTTAATGGTTGGTTGTGCAGTCCTACACGTTTACGAAATGCTGCGGGAGCTGTAAAAACCTCCCGCCAATTTAAAGATTGCCAGGCAACAAAACATATACGCCCACAGCAGTTAAATTGTCCGAGCGGTCGACAAGGGTTGTCGCATATTTATTCTTTTGTAGGTAATTGGGGGAATTTAATAGACAATTTCATACAGATGACATTATAATTTTCGTCGTTTGAGGGTTCACAAGGTTCTAAAAACTAAAACAAGGGCCGTAACTCTGGAAGTAATCTACAGAAATTGTTGAAATTCGACATGTTTTTTCGTTTCACTAATTCAAATAATGCATATAAATTTCATACAGATCGGATGATAACTTTTGTCGCTCGAACATTCACAAGGTTCAACAAAGTAAAACAAGGGCCAGAACACTAGAAGTAATTGACGGAAATTGCTGACATTCAATAGGCTTCTTTATTTCACTAATTTAAATGATGCATATGAATTTCATACAGATTAGGTGATAACTTTTGTCGTTCCAGCGTTCACAAGATTCAACAAAGTGAAACAACTCCAGCTGTCACTGAGAAATAGGTAACGGTTAAAACGTACGTTTGCCGCATTAAAAACTCGCACAACGGTCAATACCTACGTATCTCGATAAAAAAATAAAATTCGGATTATAACTCCTCATTATGGCTTAAAATCTCTAGATAAGGTGTGTTAATTAACCAGGGTGAAAAATAGACTGAAAGGCAAGTTAATCATCGCTAGGTGTGAACAACTCTGGGACGGTGCGTTTTCTGTACTGAGTATGTTAATTAACCGATGGGTTAAAAACGAATGACACGGTGTGTATTGTTTAATTGGTGTGTTTTCTCGATAGTTGTTATAACTGCACCAAAAGGGTATAATCAAGGACCAACCGCCTTTATCTGACGCGTGAGTGTTAAATGGAAACTTGGGAAGGAAAATTGTTTTTACCGTGCGATTTTTCATTTGCCGGTCTGTTTTTCGCAAATTGGGGATTCAAAGTCTTGGAGAAGAAAACAGTCGGCATGCTTGTAAGCAGGGATAGAGGGATAAGCAGAATGACTCTGTGTATGAACGGGAATGGTGTATCGTGCTCTAATACGATCTGTATTAGACTACAGCTCTCTGGCCTTCATGAACTGCGCGCCATTACTCTTAAGGAAGCTTGACACCATCCAATACAAAGCTCTGTGTATTGCGACTGGCGTAGGGCAAGGGACTGGGAGAGAGGCACTACTGCAGGAAGTCGGGGAGTTGCCCCTATCCCTAAGAAGAAAAGAACTAGCGAAAGGTACTGGGCTAAGATCTCGCAGCTGGGCGAAAGATCCCCAACCTTTGTCAGTCTAAAAAATACAAGATATGTGAGAGATCCTAGAAAGAAAAGCTTCAGCCAGGGTATCAGGGAAACAATCAAGGAACTGCGACTGGGGGAGCTCGTGATAAAAGAACACGACCCCCCAGTGATCGCCCCTTGGACGCTCCCTATACCGCCGGTTAATCTAGATCTACTACTACTACAGAAAACCGACAAGAAAAACAACCCCACTGCTGCACGTGCTTTCTCTCTAGAACACCTGGAAGACAACTGGCCGTCTGATGACTGGGACCATGTGTACACGGATGGCTCACGCAATCCTGAAAGGGGCACCAGCTCGTTTGGAATATACCTGCCAAACGGGGAACAGGGAATAAGCAGGAAACTGCCCAATAACTGTTCGGTGTACACTGCAGAGCTTGTGGCCATTCGTGACGCTATATCATGGATTTCCCATCAAAAGACTAGTAAGTTCGTCATTCCAAGCGACTCTCTGAGCAGTCTGATTTCAATCCAAAATGACAACTCGGACTCAAGACCAGAAGTCATTTTGGAAATCAGGCAGCTGTACCAGAGGGTTTTAGAGAAGGGAAGCAAAGTAGAACTCGTGTGGATTCCATCACATGTCAACATTAGAGGAAACGAGGAGGCAGATCGACTCGCCAATGAAGGTCTCAAGGACACAGCACCATTCCGCACCATAGACTACAGCACCACGGAAATCTACAATATGGTCAAAAGACACGTCAATTCAATCTGGGAATTAAATCTCGTTGAACTTGACACATACAGATTCCGGCTGGATGACAAGATCTACACAAAGACAACACTCAATCACCCTAGAAGAGATATTTGTAGACTTATATCGAAGCTAAGGGTGAAAGAGCGGCTGCGAGACTACAAACACCAAGTCATCATCTGTGAGTGCGGAGAAGAATGTACCGCCAACCATGTCCTGGTAGACTGCGAGGTATACGAGGAGGAGAGAAGGGAACTAGTGAGAACAATGGAGACCAACAACATACAATTCAACACTAAGAACCTACTCTTCCCGAGACCAGATCTGAAACTGCAAATCTTCGAACAAATCCACGCCCTAATGGACACAGTTGGACTAAGTAGAATAGTGAAGTAAGAGGGGGTCACACGGTTAGACGGGCCCGGCATCTAAACACTCAACTACATAGGGGATTTATACCAAACTGGCAGGATAGTGGAGTAAGGGGGAGTCACGATCAGACGGACTCGGCATCTAAACACTATTCCACCAAAAACAGACACCAAACCTACAGAGTGGGATAGTGGAGTAAGGGGAGGTCACGACAAGACGGGCCTGGCACCTAAACACAAACCCCACAAAGATGACATCTACCAAACTAGCAGGATAGTGGAGTAAGGGGGAGTTACGGTCAGACGAACTTGGCACTTAAACACTATTCCGCAAATAAAACTGATACCAAACCCAGAGAGTGGGACAGTGGAGTAAGGGGAGGCCACGATAAGACGGACCTGGCACCTAAACACTAACCCCAAACGATGACATCTACCAATCCAGAAGCAGACGAGATCATCTACCAAACGATATGTTTTGTATTAAATAAAGGGAAGAACTTCCCACTAAACCAAATCCATGGCCTAAGGCCAAATGGAAAGATTGCAAAATCATATTCTAAAAAACAGGAATCAGCTTCGGCTCTCCTATGTCTTGTCTGCAATATCACTTATGTGGAAGCAGACGTTAAACACCAAGAACGAACGAAGGAACGGAAAATTGTTTTTACCGTGCGATTTTTCATTCGCCGGTGTGTTTTTTGCAAATAGGACTTTGTATAAGGACAGGTCTTTATATGTGGAAGTTGTACGGGGCTGTTTCTTCTATGCGTCTTTTGTATTTGTTGATGAACATAAGACGCAGTACGTGTTTTATAGTCACGCCACTTATAAAGTTGCATAATAAAATATAAATGTAAAAATCGACGACGTCAGTTAATCAATCTGCTCTGGCCAAGCTCAAAATTCCGCTCTAAATTTCCTTCGCGAATTTGAGTAAACTGCCGACCTCTGTGATTATTTTAAACCGCCATTCACGGCGAATTTTAAAAAGTCTGACTTTCACGCATGTACAGTCAGCACATCCATAGCTGGTTTGAAATAGGTTTATGTATTTATCGTGCGATTCCACGGCAGTGATATCGTAGTCGAATATCAGCTAATACGGCATGCAAAAAAAGATTGTTAATTTAACAAGGTTAGACACGCAGATTTTACTGGCTTATATTGAAAATATAACAAATATCAAACATTGGCAGGCATTTATATAATAAAATAAACAGAATTATGGTTGTACCGATACATTACTTCATCAATATGTTCGACATTTTAATACTTGCATCGATCGACTATTTCAAACTCATTAAAATTACAAAATTTCAAAATTTACACACATAGATGCTGGTCTTACCGTGGGCGAAAGTTTTGTCGATTGAAATAGCCATTTCCATTCTGACAAATAAGTTACACAATGCATTTTAAATTGATAAATCACATCTGAAGTAATATATCTTCGGGTTTAAATCACAAATGAATTAAATGCCTTCATCTCCTGTTTTTAAGCACACATCGTCAGAAGTCACTGTCAACCTTGCTGAACACATGCACATTAACACGTTATCAGTCGGATAATACCTTGATGACCTTTTCATTTCGCCACCAAAAAGTCTGAGTCAATGCATACTGTCAGTCAAGTTTCCAAATTACGTGAATTCACACGTGCTATCAATAGGAATCGATAATTGACTAAAATAGAAGCCCCTTTAACAACAAATTGCTACCATGCCGTAGTCTTGTAGACAATACTTATATTCTGTATTGTCAGTAAGTCAGGCCCGTAACTAAGGGGCAGGTGGGGCAAAGCCCCCCCCCCCCCCACAAAAATTTGCCCCCTCCCCTTTGAAAAAATTGTCGTCCATAAAAACAATAGATATAAATTGTCCGTCAATTTTACAGCACCCCTTGAGAACACTCCCCACAACATCGTTTCTATGAGCTAGTTATGTCCTTGTAGTAAGAAATCATTGGGACGCGACCAATCTGGATTTTCACACAGAATATGTGCCGTTGTCATGGCTAGATTACGAACGGGCTACGATGAATAGCACACCCCATCTCCTGCAATTTACATCATGTATTACCAGTAGGTTACAACGGATTCTATTAATTTTATTTACGGTAAAACTCAGGCTTTAAAAATTGTGGATATAAGAGATAATTAAATTTTTGAATCGGTATAGACTTGAAGGTTGGCGCATGCAGCGTGTGAAAAGAATACTTAATCATCATATTCGCAGTTGACATACTCCTGTCAATAAAATCATTCCTTAACCGGTGATGATAATTTTTGTAATTTGGCACAAAAATCATCCCTTATATCGCACCATGCCCCTTTAACTAATACACGCTTTTTTGTTAGGCAATTTCCTTTGTACTCTTCTGATGTGGACTCTTTGATGTAATTGTCGCATCAGTTACTATTAATCTAAGTTCTGTCCTGACAAGATTCCATTCATAAGATCTGGTTGTTAGGTGTTTTATTGAAAGCTTCTTCGATATGTTAACTGGAAAAATGAAATTTAATGATTTGTTTTTGTGATAATTATTGGAAAGAAACTGAACCGGGTTATTCTTTGGGATATTTATCGTCTATTGTATAAATACGGTAAGCAGTTTGTGTGTTGCATTTATAAGTTAAAGTATAAAAAAATATATATTTAAAGGGACGAAGGGGCTATTTAAGACATGATATTTTAAAACCTTATACCAGTAACTGAATCGATTTGACATGTTGATCTTTTTTGCAATGTGGGGAATGGGGAATCTGTTGGATCAGCTAGCAATTTTCCAATAGACGTTCTCTGAAAATGAAATTAATATTGATTTTCAAAAATATGTTGGTTTCTCTTTTATAACTTTAAAACTCCATGTTAATATATTATGGTAAAATCATATGTTGGCTAATCTTATAATCGGCTCATAATCTCGGGTAATAAACATATCAGTGTTAAACTTTATAAACAGACCAATACACAATCAGATGAGTCAACATTTGGTAGAGTTTATAACACTGACGTGTTAATTAACCAATTAAGATTATGAGCCGACAAGATTAGTCTCTCAGCTATTAATTAGCTTTCATGATCAATAATGGTATTATTGAAAATATCAAAAATGTGAATAAATTTATGACGATTATTGTCTTATTTTGATTTGGTTATTTGTGATTATTTGTAATAAAGAAAATAACTCTTATTGCAGTAGTCTGTACTGACATGCCATGATATATACTTGGAATCAATTAATCATTTGACTTGTTTGAATTATTATTATTTCAGAAAATTTATTATTGTGCGCATTATGTGGGTCCTGACTATTTCTAAGGACATTTCATTATCCGTCGAACTGTTAAACCGGATGGCAAAATAAACACCATTATGCAATACATCTTTTAATAATCCCTCTGTCTCTTTCGGCTACAATGTGTTCCTCGACAGTTCGACGATTATATTCTTCACTTCCATCACAACGCGTACACCAACACTGATATCGAACCGACATCGTAAAGAAAATTAGTTTAATTATAGAAGAGTGTGTCTCAAATAACTTAATGTAGCGCCCGCTTCCACAATGAAGTGATTTGACGAAATTACATGGGATTTATATAATATATGAAATTTCATGTCCTCCCACCAATACTCAACTATGTACTTTAATCTGACCACTATGGAAACCATCTATATGTGACGATTGTTAAATAAGTTTTGCTAGGTCTAATTAATTATTAATGAAACACTGTTCAAACCCTCACGGTATAGGAAACCATCTATGTGATGATTGTTAAATACGCTGGCTATATAACAATTATTATTGAACAGCTAACATTTTTTTGTTTATAATATAAATATAATTGCAAAATGGTTATCTATTAAAAGTTGCAACGAAACAAGTACGGGTTACGTACATTGTACTAATTTCAACACGCAAAACAATAAACTGGCTATGAGCTACGAGTTGTGCGGTACTCATTTCAACACGCAAAACAATAAACCGGCAATGAGTTACCGTTTACGTGGTACTAATTTCAACCCGCAAAACAATAAATTGTCAGAACAAAAAAATATATATAGACATACGGTAAATTTAGCTTATCGCTATATACCAGGATATATTCAAATTGGGGCCTGACTGCTGGATACTTATAAATGACGACATTGTTTTCACCTTTTTACGACAGATTAGGGTCCATATTTATATTTTATTATGTAACTTTATAAGTGGCGTGACTATAAAACACGTACTGCGTCTTATGTTCATCAACAAATACAAAAGACGCATAGAAGAAACAGCCCCGTACAACTTCCACATATAAAGACCAGTCTTTATACAAAGTCCTATTTGCGAAAAACACACCGGCGAATGAAAAATCGCATGGTAAAAACAATTTTCCTTCCCAAGTTTCCATTTAACACTCACGCGTCAGATAAAGTCTGCTGGTCCTTGATTATACCCTTTTGGTGCAGTTATAACAACTATCGAGAAAACACACCAATTAAACAATACACACCGAGTCATTCGTTTTTAACCCGTCGGTTAATTAACATACTCAGTACAGAAAACGCACCGTCCTAGAGTTGTTCACACCTTGCGATAATTAACTCGCCTTTCAGTCCATTTTTCACCCTTGTTAATTAACACACCTTATCTAGAGATTTTAAGCCATAATGAGGAGTTATAATCCGAATTTTATTTTTTTATCGAGATACGTAGGTATTGACCGTTTTGCGAGTTTTTAATGCGGCAAACGTACGTTTTAACCTTTACCTATTTCTCAGTGTGTAATTAAAAGAAATTTGCTGAAACTCAATAGACTTGTTTGTTTTACTAATTTAAACAATACATATAAATTTCATACAGATCGGATAATAACTTTTGTAATGAACGGAAATTGCTGAATTTCAATAGGCTTCTTCTTTGCACTAATTTAAATGATGCATATCAATTTCAAACAGATCGGATAATAAAATTTGTCGTTCAAGCATTCACAGGATTCAACAAAGTGAAACAAGGGCCATGACTCTAGCTGTAATTAACAGAAATTTGCTGAAACTTAATAGGCTTGTTCATTTTACTAATTTAAAAGATAAATATACATTTCATACAGATCGGATAATAACTTTTGTTGTTAGAGCATTCACAAGGTACAAGAAAGTAAATCAAGGGCCATAACTCTAGACGTAATTGACGGAAATTGCTGACATTCAATGGGCTTGTTCGTCTTCATTTCACTAATTTAGGTGATAACTAAAACTCAATAGGCTTGTTCGTTTTACTAATTTAAATGATACATATAAATTTCATACAGATCGGATGATAACTGTTGTCATTAGAGCGTTCACAAGCCTCATCAAAGTGAAACAAGGGCTATAACTCTAGATGTAATTAACGGAAATTGCTGAAATTCAATAGGCTTCTTTGTTTTACTAATTTAAATGATGCATATAAATTTCATACAGATCGGTTGATAACTTTTGTTGTTAAGAGTGTTCACAAGGATCAACAACAAAAAAACAAGGGCCATAAATCCAGAAAAAATTAACGGAAATTGCTGAAATTCAATAGGCTTCTTCATTTCACTAATTTAAATGATGCATATCAATTTCAAACAGATCGGATGATAACTGTTGTCATTAGAGCGTTCACAAGATTCAACAAAGTGAAACAAGGGCCATAACTCCAGATGTAATTAACGGAAATTGCTGAAATTCAATAGGAGTCTTTGTTTTACTAATTTAAATGATGCATATAAATTTCATACAGATTGGTCGATAACTTTTGTCGTTAGAGCGTTCACAAGGTGCAACAAAGTGAAACAAGGGCTATAACTCCAGAAGAAATTAACGGAAATTGCTGAAATTAAATAGGCTTCTCCATCTCACTAATGCAAACAACATATATCAATTTCAAAACAATCAGTTGATAAATGTGGACTGTAGAGTGTTCACAAGAAATTGTGGACGACGGACGGACGGACGGGGGCGACAGCAAAATACGACCACATTTCCATGTGGGCGTATAAAAATGATAATAATGTGTTTAGAAAACGTTTGGCCATCTTGAAAATATGCGAAATTGGTGAACAGATGTCATTTTACACAGTTGTGTATGGCTGAAATCGAATCTGCATCCCGAAAACATATATTTTGACACCAACGACAACTACTTAATCGAAATCAGCATATCGTCCGATTTTCCCGCCACAAGTGGCAGTAATATTGTAAATATGATTAAATGTGAATATATGCTCATTTTACAGGGTGTAAATGTCAGAAATGGATTCTGCGCCCCTTAAAAAATATATATTGACACCAAACACTACTACTTAATCAAAATCTGCACATCGTCCCATTTTCCCGTCAAAACTGAACGCCATCTTGTAAATATGCTAAGTATGTGAACATGTGATCATTTTACAAGGTTGTAAATCTCAGGAATGGAATCTGTGACCCCAAAAACATATATATTGACACCAAACACTACTACTTAATCAAAATCAGCACATGGTCCAATTTTCCCGCCAAAAATGGTCGCTATCTTGGAAATAACTTCATAAGTGATGGAAAAAATCTGAAATATAGTCATGACCCCTGTCAATATTAAAACAATGCCAAATCACAGTTGATATGTCGATACCATTATAAATAAGGTGAAATAAAAAAAATAAGTTGCAATATTATCGTAATATGGCTGCCCTCAGATAATACCCTCCCATACTATGAAGACCTACTCAGAAAAAATGTCAACATTGGTTTTTTGTCAATAAACATTAAAATCTACAAAATAAAGCTTGTTCCACGATTTCTACCTGAAAAGCCGCGAAAGTGAGTTTAAAAGATAGAAAAAGGACGAAACTACATGAATTGACTCTGAAGTCTGAACCGAGAACCGTTACAATATATACGTCATTGGTTAGAATCAACTAACTTCGAAATTAAATCACTGAGTTTTAGCCAAAATTTAAATCTAGTTCGTAACTACTTATTTTTAAATGTCCGAGTAAAGAAGAATTTTTTCATGGCTTCATTGATAAATAAGTGAATGAATATTGTCACGTGAATGTCTATTTTGGGTGACTGATTGCTGCCTACAGTGCACGAGCAAGCCCATGAGAGCACTTTTCTCATAAACGCTGTTTTGATCCGCGGGATAACATGCTGTTAAAAACAGGCCAGTTTAGATAGTACAAATAATTGAGGTCGTTGGCCACTCTACTTTAAGATAAAACCTACCCCCATCTCTAGGCCTGAGTATTAAATCTACTGCTAGTTTATAGTTTTCCCGTAGAATGGCTTTTCCTACAGAATGTGTTGATACTGTTGTTGTTCCAAACCTCTGCATACCAAAATAATTGATAAAACCATGTGATTGTAATGATGATACAGCTAATTCTATCTGGTCATCAGAACCCTCCACATTTCTGTAACAAATTAATCTGTACAATAAAAGGGAATTTCAAGACGTATATATTTTCAAAGACATTCATTTGGCCAATAGCTACTACGAGGGTTAAAACTCTTTAACAGAACTGATCTGAATACAGATTATCCACGCTATATTCCTATAAAATTTTGGTAAAATTCTTCGAGCAGATCTGGAGAATTGATTTTATTAATACCAGTAGTTGATGGCAGGACATATATGACATTAGCTCTCTGAGCCCACGTCCTAAAGGATTAAAGCTATTGTTTTTTTTTAATAAAACGAGAACCCAAGCACAAAATGTTTTAATATAACCAGTGGCTGCCAGGCAGGATACGCCCACATTTTGCAACAGATGGATAGAAAACAAGCTAAAAACAAACGCGATTTTTTGTACAATCAGGGGCAAAAATTCTGAAAGTTATGGCCCGAAATGTGCAAATATCAAAAGGGACTGAGGTCTTTGGGATATAAAGATATGTTTTAAGTTTCATCAAAATTGGATAAAAATTGTGACCTCTAGAGGGTTCACAACTTTCGTATTACACACTTCTACACAATTTGCATACAAAGAGCGGCCATTTTGTCGGGCAGTTTCATTTCGATTTCACCGAAATACGACTAAATCTTCATTATGGTGGAATGGTGATGTATTTAAAAGGTTTTTAAAATCGGAAAAAATTTTTGACCTCTAGAGAATCTGCATGCTATAAATGCGATTTTTTGACCAATCAGGGGCCATAATCTAGGAAGTTAAGTTCGATTATCCTCGATTATCAAAAGGAACCAAGATCTTAGTGTGTAATGGTGATATATTCACACGTTTTTTTAAATCGGATAAAAATTGTGACCTCTACAGGGACCACAAGCTAAAAACATGATTTTTTGTTCAATCAAGGGCTATAATTCAGGAAGTTACGATCCGATATGCGCGAATATCGACAGGAACCAATATCTTTGGGTTATAAACATGTATTTCAAGTTTCATCAAAATCGGATCAAAATTGTGACCTCTAGAGAGTCCACAACCTTGATTTACTAGATGTTTACACTATTTACGTACGAGGGGCAGCCGTTTGTCTAGCAGTTTTGGCCCGATTTTCATGAAATTCGAAATGAAATGAAATGAAATGGGGTTTAACGTCCTACTGTTCTGCTCCTAAACTTGGCTAATGAAGACGGGCATACGCAATACAGTGTGCTATGAGGGAAATTTTGCCCGGGGCAGCACTACAGCCTACTTTTATATTGAATTCCAACTGCCAAGGGATCTTTTACGTGCACACCAATATGTACACGGGACCTCGATTTTTGGCCCCATCCGAACGACTAGACAGCTGTCCTTGTTCATGAAATTCGAAGTCAACAAACATTATGGTGTAACGGTGATATATTCGAACAACCAGAAGCAATAATTCAGGAAGTTACGATCTGATATGCGCGAATATTGAAAGGAACCGAGACCTTTGGGTTATAAATTTGCATTTCAAGTTTCATCAAAATCGGATCAAAATTGTGGCCTCTAGAAGGAACCGAGACCTTTGGGTTATAAATTTGCATTTCAAGTTTCATCAAAATCGGATCAAAATTGTGGCCTCTAGAGGGTCCACAACATTGATATACCAGTTGTTTACATTATTTGCATACGAGGAGCGTCCATTTTGTCTGGCAATTTTGGTCCGATTTTCATGAAACTCAACCACAGACAAAATTACGGTGTAACGGTGATATATTCGAACGTTTTTTTAAATCGGATAATAATTGTGACCTCTAGAGGGACGACAAGCTAAAAAAGCAATTTTTCTTAAGATCAGGGGCCATAATTCGAGAAGTTACGATTCGATATGCACGAAAATAGAAAGGAACCAAGACATTTGGGTTATAAACATGCATTTCAAATTTCATCAAAATCAGATGACAATTGTGACCTACAAAGGGTCCACAACCCTGATACACAATATTTTGACACTATTTGCGAACGAGGGGCGGCCATTTTGTCCGTCAGTTTCGGTCCGATATTTACGAAATTCAAACTTAACGATCCTTAGGGGGTAACGGTGATATATTCAAACGTTTTTTTAAATCGGATAAAAATTGTGACCTTTATGCGGTCCACAAGCTAAAAACGCGATTTTTCGTACGATCAGGGGCCATAATTCAGGAAGTTATGGTCTGATATGCGCGAATATCGAAAGGAACCGAGATCTGTGGGTTATAAACATACATTTCAAGTTTTAACCAAATCGGATAAAAATTGTGACCTCTACAGTGTTCACAAGCTAAAAACGCAATTTTTTCGTACAATCAGGGGCCATAATCCATGAAGTTACGGTCCGATATATGCCAATATCGAAAGGAACCGAGACCTGGGGGTGATAAACCTTGTGACCTGTAGAGTGTTCACAAACAATTGTGGACGGAAGGACGGACAGGGGCGATGACAATATACGTCCACATGAAAATGTGGGCGTATAAAAAATCAGTGTAAAATTACGAGTTTTAAAAGTCAATCTGATTATTTTTACAATGGAAAAAGTGTCCAAGAAAGGCAATTGGCATTTATGGATGAATACAGCCTTCTGTTGATTTCTTATAAAAAGTAAACTTGCTAAAGTGAACATGGTAAATGATATCATTTAACTTTTACTGTTGAATTGTCCTTTAAAACATCATAAAAAAACTGACCTTAAAACTAAGGTAAAATGATTACCAGATGACTGACCTAATTTTAATGGTGAACTCACATATCTGTAATAAAATTCATACTCTTTTATTTTCAATGCAAAATTACAACAAAATTTGAAAGCTTCTCAAAGTGTTTTAACAAGCTGTTGCCATGCAAGATACATCCACATTTTGCAAGAGATGGACGGAGAACAGAGAAAATCAATAGGGCTCATCCTCTCATTGTCCCAATGCTTTACATCGAATTTGAAAAACAAATCAGTTAAAAACTGATTCAAGAAATTCTGTTATAACTTAGCCTGTCATACACATGCTGACAAAGGCAAAGGCTCAGTTTTAAAAATAATGTCCTTTGCACTAAAATCGAACTCAGTAAGAACTTTTAATTCTTAACATTGGAATCCGACAAACATTGTATCCCCTGGAGGGTCTACACACTTCATGCATATTTCACATTTTGTGTAAAAAGCAGTGGCTATAACTCTACAACGGAAGGTACAATGTACACCAAAATCAAAGTCATCCAAGATCTTTTGATCCTTAAAGCCTAGCTCATAAGTCATAACCCGCCATACGTGTTTGGTATCTCGCAGACAGGCTGCAGGAAACCGAGTGAAAGTTTTGTAAAAGGTCACAGTACTTGTCATGTATCGGTTGCATGTCCAACTTATTCAAAGCGCAGGGAAAAATTTCTTCGTAATTCCGTGGAAAGTGTCAATCTAAAATATGTGCACAGTGCATCAGTAGTGCTTGTGGAGTATACGTGTGACTTAAAATAAACCAATTTCGGGCACCAAAGTATGGCCTGCACTTGACAATTACAAACGTGCATATTGTTTTGCCTCCGGCATATCGACAAAAGAAGTTGAATATTTTCATTGATTTAAAAAATGGCACCAAGGAAAAAGGGCTCAAAGAGTAAGTTGACTGGTCCTCCAGTCCCCCTGGAGTTGGGCAAAACAATTTTTTCGGGCAATCATCAAATTCTTCGGGCAGTGGCCAAATGGTGAAAATTTTTGTAACTAAACCAATTTCGATTCAGATTGTTGTGGTATTACATGTTTAATTTCACTAGAATGGTGTGTATATATATGATAATTATTAATTAGGTGTGATGACGAATCATACACTTATGAGATCAGTCAATGTAAACATTGATTGTTGATCGGGTGCTGTCTGGTAAATTTATGTAGGTTCATTTTTTTTCGGGTGCTGCTGTGGTATTTTTGGGCCAAAATGATACAGTACCCTCAAAGAAAATCAGCCCGTACACCTATGCCTCCAGCCTGTAAAAGTTCAACAAACTTAGTCGTGACAGACATATTTGTGCTTTCTGAAATGAAATGAAAATAGGGTTTAACGTCCTACTGTTTGCTCCGAACTGGGATAATGATGACGGGCATATGCCATACAGTGTGCTATGAGGGAAATTTTGCCCGGACAACATAACATGGCCTACTCTAATACTGAATTCCAACTGTCAAGGGATCTTTTATATGCATGCCAATGTGTACACGGGACCACGGTATTCCGTACCATCCAAACGACTAGACAGCTGTCCTTGTCAGGCCCTCCGTCCTGCATCACTGACAACGGGTAACCATGTCGGAAAATCTGAATGTACTTTCTCGGCCAATGCAGGGATCGAACACCCGACCTCCTGGCTAGCGAGCCAGCGTCTTACCCACTTAGCCACCGTGACCCCCCCTGTGCTTTCTGCAATCATACAAGCTTGACAATCTCCCAAGTATATCGTGCAGGTTTTGTGCACTGATTACATGCAACACACAGAGGTAGTAAGTGAGATGCACTTTTGACTTGCAGGCCGAAATGATAGTAAGTCCGGAGTACTTGTGTAGTAGGTCCAATGCACGTCATCCATACAAAAACTGTGCATCTTTGTCTTACTGTCATCACAAAGCCCCTACTAGCCATGCTCCTGTCTTGATGTAGGAGTACAGACCTCGCACATACTGTACGTGCATTCGTGATTTTTCGCAAGATCCTCAGAATTTGCATGTGCAGGACCAAAAGTCTCTATGGCCATTCTGTGATCTTCTACGGTGCCGAACACACGCAAATGACACGTAAATCTCATGCACAGGTTTACTAAAATTTTCCCTGTAGAGCTAGGCTTTACATATATTTCAATCAGACAGAAATTGTGGCCTCTGGAGGGTCCACAAACTTGTACATATTTAACATTTTTGGTAAAAAGCAGGGGTCATAACTCTAGAATGGAAGGTCTCATGCGCACCACACTCAAACGCATCCAATATTTTTTGATTCTTAACATATATTTAAAGTTTAATCTAAAGGGTCCACAAACTAAAAATACAGTAAGTTACAGTCCGATACATGCCAAGATCTTTAGGGTATTAAAATATACTCTTCAAAAAAAGTTGGGGATATTCAGAAACAATACAAAACTGCAGAAATGCACTGCTGTTTTTATTAGAGGTAACCAGTGTATGTTAATAACAGGCTTGCCTACACATGAACATAAACAGTTCATATGGGCGGCTTATCTGATGGCCCCATTTCACTGGCAAAGAGATACACCGTCAAAAGTGAAAATGAACGTTTTTGATTTTTGTCTTAATAATGAGTAATTGCT
The DNA here is from genome assembly GCF_932274485.2 of Patella vulgata. Classification (NCBI taxonomy): domain Eukaryota; kingdom Metazoa; phylum Mollusca; class Gastropoda; family Patellidae; genus Patella; species Patella vulgata. The sequence continues at coordinate 42,690,045 of NC_065885.2, read as the reverse complement.
CCACCACTCCTCAGACATTCAGCAATTCTCCGTGGCATGCTCCTAATCAACCGTCCAATCACCATTTGGGGCAATCTGACCCACTCCTCTTGCAGTGCCACGGCCAATTCTTGCAGTGTTGTCGGTTGACGTTTACGTCGACAAACACGTCTCCCGATCAAATTAAACATAACACACTAAAGCAAAGATACGCTAAACAGTAAATCTTATGGAAGAACCAATTGGAAAGCAAACATGGATAGATAAACCAGCACGCTGCAGTTTTCATCAACCCTTCCTTGAAGTGTCAAATTTGACAATGAACCCCTGGCGCTATTGCATGTTGCTTGTGCAGCTCAGTGGTTCTGTTGGGGCGATAAGTTCTTCATCTGTGAACATACTCTCATATCAAGTGTCCATGACTATTTATCATATCACAACCTGCATAGGTATTTGCATTTCAATATCCCCTACTTTTTTTTGAAGAGTATATATTTAAAGTTTCATCAAAATCGGATACAAATTGTGACCTGTAGAGGGTCCACAAATAAATATACACAGATGGATGGAAGATGGATACACGGACAGACACAGGCGACGTACACAAGAAAATGTGGGCGTATTAAAAACTGAGTGGAATTTCATTTCCCTAATTTTATTACATTTTATCTTTATGCATGTTTATTTAATTAAACATATTTAAAGCGGAAGAGGAAAAGCAGAGGTTGATCCGATACTCAGTTATGATTTGTTGCTTGTGCATGTGACTCCAGTCAGTGAAAAAGTATTTGTTATCTATCTATTTGGTTCTCTGTTTTATCTGGAACCTACACATGTACTTTATAACAATAATTGATTTGTCATGTTGGTTCACTTTTCTCTTTATGAAACACTTTACTAGTCAGTAGAGATATTTTACAACAATGCAATTGTTTATTACTGGTATAAATCTTTGATTTGGTGTTGTCCTCCTTTTTTTTTTTTTACATTATGCATGATTGCATGTCTACCATTTTTTTATCACAAAAATGTCAAGACTAACGTGGGGATTTTTAGTCACTAAAACAAATAAGTACCAAGTAAAACCAGGTACAACGTCTAACTGCAGCACTGGTAATATTCAAAAACAATCTGGTACTCATTTAAAGTGGCTAAACATTGTTTTACAATAAAATATACACATCAGCTTTAATTAATTACAGTAAATCTATAAATCATACCTCATTAAAGACAAATTAGTATTAGTTAAGTCTTGCTATATTATTACATCCAATCGAACAATATTATACACTGTTCACTAAACTACCTTCTATATTGATGAACGTTGACAAGTACTACTATTAATTTAATTGCCTTACAGTTTATTGATTAGACAATTACCTGAAATTACCAAAACCCATATTTCTCATAATATCATTTAGGTTCTTTAATCTTTCAGCATCAACTCTAAATAATACAAAACAAGTCTTGAAAGTTATCATATTTAAACATGGTATACAGATTACTAATGCAAAAATCATATCAAACAATTAATATGCAAACAAGTTAGTCTGAAACACGTTTGGAAAATTGAAAACAAATTTATGGAGTCGAATCGTTGCTATATTAAAAGAAAATATCATGGTTAAAATTGCAAAATTATTATAGTCAAAATGCTAAAAATGGTCAGTTTCAAGATTTTTCACTTGTATATATCACATAACACAAAATCACTATTTAGTATCAAAACAAAAATTGCTTGACAAAAATTAACAATGTAAAAATCTAGTTATGTTTTTTCACTCTATTTTTCATATTTGCAAATTCACTGTAACTATTTCATTTTGTATTTTCAACTATCAGAATTTCTCTACTGTATTTTCAACCACCAAAATTTCTCCAATCGAACGGACAGAGGGCGTAGTTCTGGGTTTAGCCGAAGTTCATAAGACGTCAGCGCCTCGGCTAAAATGATTCAGCTCCATACAAATATGGCCAAGTTATTCTGTTTTCAAACCACAACTTGAAACTAATAAATAGATTAATTTAATATGATCACTTTATTTTTATATATTTTATTGTAAAATATATAAACCTTGTGTTCAATATAAGTTGAATACTGAATGTTACTTTTCCTTTATCTGAACTTACTTAAATGCTGTAACTTCTTGTGTTGTTTTAGCTCTTTTATCTTTAGTACCTGCATACTGAAATAAGTTAGTATTTACCCTTAAAAGAAAAAAATAAATTCATATCATCTGTACATATATATCATATATAAACAACAACAATAATTCTGATGTCCTTTGCCTTAATCAATCCCAAACTAAATAGATGGCACTCACTACTTACTGGCACATTTTTCTTTTTATGAACCACAGAGCAATCAAATTGATTATCACTCTGCTTAAGCTGAGCACAATATGTTCATTATCAATCTTTATCAAGGCATTTCTCATGGCACACTGCATAGTGTATGCTGGTATTCATTAGCCCTGTTGGTGCAGAAAAGTAGAGTGTGTAGAAAGTTTTGAGAATAAATATTTAATTGTTCTCAAGATTCTCTCTGGAAATGACACATACCAGCAAATTAAACTATGAAGATCAAGAGAAACAAAAAAAAAGAAAAAAAGTCAAATAAGTCTATATTGCAAAAGGCACCACTTCAACATGTGACCAGTGAGTGTGCAAAGTTTCCTGAAATATACTGAATATGTTTTGTAGTTCTGCTCCAGAAACAAATTGGGATGCCAGACAGACAGACAAAAAGAGTGTGATGGATATTACTACATGATGGGTTGATAAAAATTCAAATCCTGATTGGTAACCCACAGTTGCAACAGTAACCATTTTGTGAATGAGTGTTATGGTACGCAGCATAACTTTCATAAAGTATTTGAAAATGTAAAGAGAGAAAAATCTTATTCTGAGTTCAATTCCCACAATTCACTGGTCAAATATTCAACAGTTACCATCCATTCTCGAAGAATATGAATCAAATTTCAATACAGTAATTATAAGCAACTCGCCTGTTATATACATATCACTATAGCAATCAGTTTTCGAACAAATTTGCATCCGAAACACTGTTTTAGTTTAAAGAACAAGTACTACAGACAATTCTAAATATTCTTCCTCCATTTTCTTTAAATATGCTATGCTACATAGTCTGACTTCATAAAAAAACAAATTATCATGACTACATTATATGTCTAAGAAAACAATATGGACGTACCTCATATTTTTAGAAATAAGACTTATTGTATCCATAGTGTCTTTATTTTCCTTATATAATACAAATTTACAATATTTAGGTCTATTGGCTGCCCACCTTGAATCACGATTTGCTGAAAATACTCAAATAATAAATAGAAATCAGGTAGTTACTTGTATTATAACATATTAAAGTGTTTTCTGGCCATGCTTATTGAACTTAGAAAATTAGAAATCTATGAGTGGCGAGTAGCCGTCCCAGATTTCTCTCATGAAGCTATTAGTTTCGTTCATTTTGAACTCATCAGGCTTAAATAAAATTGTGCGGATGTTCCCTTTATATAGTCGTCGGGGACCGGAGCACAAAAGGGATCTCGGATGGACCTCGTTTGAGGTGACCAGAGTTATGAAATTCTTAGCTGGTAAGGTTACTCCGTAGTGAGTATAATAAAATTAGAAATCTATGAGTGGCGAGTAGCCATCCCAGGTTTCTCTCATGAAGCTATTAGTTTCGTTCATTTTGAACTCATCAGGCTTAAATAAAATTGTGCGGATGTTCCCTTTATATAGTCGTCGGGGACCGGAGCACAAAAGGGATCTCGGATGGACCTGCGCAGTGCTGTATCACCGGAGCTACTGCTTCTGTTTAATGGTGAACAGAGAGACGGCTAAAGAATTGCCGTTATAAAATGCTTATTTGCATAGACTCTAAGCCTAGGCTGTGTTGTTTAAAATAATATAAACAAGTGGGAATTATTTGGATAACCGGACTGGGTTGTCGAATTGTGTGATATACGTACTAAGCTTTTCTAGTATTGGATAGCATAATTTGGAACTCGTCCAGACATGCACACTTAGTCTACAAGTAAACTTAGTATTCAACTGCTATTTGACAATTGTGCTGTCGGGTTATATTATCATGACGTGATAGAAATACCTAGTTGTCTTCACTAAGTTTGGAATTGCCATATATATCGCGTATATTGGCGCGGTAAGATGGCCGGGTCTCGAAACTGAGGAACCGATCAACTCTGTCGTTATAGGTTCCCCGTTACTAATTGTCGGATAAGGAATATGATATGACGACGGAATGGTGTTTAAGCTTTATAATATCACTGAAAACCCTAGTGATATTACTTCAGATATTTTTCGCAAACAAGCAGAAGAAATACGTGACATATCGTCATATCATATTCCTTATCCGACAATTAGTAACCTATAACGACAGAGTTGATCGGTTCCTCAGTTTACACTGAGAACTGCTAAGGGGTCAATCTGTGCACAGCCCTTATAGAATTCTTTGTCACATTTGTTATTTGTACGCGTGTCGAAAGAAAATTAATTTCCCGATTATTACTCGGTATTACCGCGTTAAAATTGTTAATTAAAAAGGGTGAAAAACTGTCTGAGAGGTGAGTTAATTAACGCTAGGGGTGAAAAATTGTGCGACTGTGCGTTTTCTGTAGAGGTGTTTTAATTAACCGACCGGTAAAAATTGAATGTCAATGTTATTAATTGTTTGACTGGCGTGTTTTCTCGCTATTTGCAATAACTGCACCAAAAGGAGTATAATCAAGGACCAACAGGCTTTATCTGACACGTACGTGTTAAATCAAAATTTGGGAAGTAAAACTGTTTTACTGTGCGATTTATCATTTGACCGTGTGTTTTACGCAGGTCTTTGTATAATTAAAGACAGGACTTTAGATAGGCGTGTGTGCTCGCTATGATCTACGTTTCTCTTATGTGTCTTTTGTATTGCGTACCATATATATAAAGTTACATTTAATGAAATAAAAATATGGACCTTAAATCTATCGTATACGGAAAGGCGAATGTATCCACTGGAATATAGAGAGTATATCCAGCAAAAAGAACCGAAATATATTTCTGCTTTATTACTAAAAAAAAAAAACGCACTCACCGTTTCACATTTCTTAAATTTATAAAAACGTGCCACGATGCGTGAATTGTACATCTTACCTTCAATAGCAATATCCATAAAACAGAAATCTCCATATTGATAAATAATACGGCACAACCAACCGAACAGTGGTAATTCCCACACAAATGATATATTTAAACTAAAATTACTTTAGCTTTTCACTAAATTTACATCGCATACAATCCAACGATCCTCATTCTAGAACTTGTAATTTATAATAGCTGTTTTTATGCAATTACAGAATTGTCCCGTGATCTAACATATCAAAGAAACACATACGCCCGATATGACACACGCGCAAGTTCACATATTGACCTTTGATTGATAGTATGCATTGAAGGCCGAGCCGTTGGCACCGAAATAAAAAATAAAGATCAGCTTGGTATTGTATCTGTCCCATGGATTCAGCGAAGATTTTAAAGTTCCATAAACTTATGATTACTGAACGATAGATCTGCTCCCGATAGAACTAGATGATATAATTACTTTGGATATGATGTGAACATTTAAATAGTTCATCAATAACACTGTTTATATTTCTAATCGTTTTTTTAAAATACAATATTAGAGCACTAGTATCCTGTATATACAGTCAAACTGTTATGGTTGATTGACCAGAATGTTTGAAAACCTTGACCTATAGCTAGGTGTTGCGTAACAAATGCCGTGTTTTGATACTTGATTGGGGCCATAAAGTAATAAACTAATTAACAAGCTACACGGATTATTTATTTCAACCAAAATGTGTATTAGAAGTTGCTGTCTGAATTACGGTTGTTAATTTTGTTTATAGATTTATTCATTGAATGTTTTTGCTAACTTACAAAATCGTGCAAAATGAAAAATAGGGTAATTTATGGTTAAAACTTTTTATGGTATGTAAATAAAATACATAGAAACGTGTATAGTAAAATTTACTGCAACCAGTAACAAACTATCTCTCTGTTTTATGGAATAATCTACCATTTATAGTTTAAGATGTTGTACATATCTATATTCTTTAAAAAATAAAACTATTTAAAACACAGTTATTTAAACGGGCTTTTAACCGACAGTACATGTCCATAAATTGTCACTTTGTAAAGTGTCCCTAAGCACGTTATATGGAAGGGCGCACTATATAATATATAGTGTATCAATATTCATTCTTAAACTTTAATATATGTATAACAGTAACAAAATTTCGATTTATAGTATTAATATTACTTTGTTCCCTTTATCTGCAAAACCTCTCTCCGATGATAATAATAAATTTTAATTACTTCTCCGTACCAGTTGGAAACGTAATTGTCTAAGGTCTAAATGAAATGTGAAGTTTAATCAAATATCAAATTGCATTGGTGAACAGGGAAATGTATTTTTGCATAAAATTACAATGTTCTTTCAGAAAGTATTCAGATATATATTATTTGCTAGCTATTATAAAAACGTACAATACACAAACAGGGTAAGCGATATGATCAACGATTCCCGAAGAGCTACCAATTTGTCAGAATTTTCAAAGAAAAAATTGACAAATTTATAGTTTAATATCTGTATCTTCTCAAATAAGCTTGTGCACGCCTTTACATGTGATAGAATTGTTACTTTTATCTCGGAGCCGTTATTGCTTTGCATGGACTATGTGTGAAACGGTTAGACGTGAAGTCTGAAATGGTTGGGTTGACATTTGAATGGTACAAATTTGAAGACACAAATAATAACTTGTCGAAAGACGAGAATAATTATATTTACGAGAATAAGTATACATGTATTTACATACAGCAAATTTGGCATATTCGCTATATACACGAGGATATTCAAATTGGGGTCTACCTGTTCGATATTTATAAATGACGACATAGCATTTTGTGCGATAGATTAAGGTCAATATTTTTATTTTATTAAATGCAACTTTATAAGTAGCGTGACTATGGTACGCAGTATAAACGCAAAATATAGTCGTAAGAAGACAAGTTGTAAGACTTTGGTCCTTAAGACAATATTGGGTCTTTGAAAAATTGTTAGTTTACTCTTTCTATAGAGTCAAATCCCACATACTAATAAAAGCGAACGTCATGTTTATATGTAAAAAAAAACCAGTGATATTTTGGTAAAATCATAACCAGTCAAAATATCCATCAAATTCTATCTGTTTATGACATATGGTTGGTAGATTAAATAAGGTAATGTTCTCCCCCCCACCCCCCCTACCACCTCCCCCGGTCTTGGGAAATGGGGAGGTTTATTCCATATTTTGGATGGAAATTAATGTCAAGGTCAGTCTAGGACGTGCAGAAATTAGGGGGTTATAAAAGAGGGTATTGAATGAGACTGATCAGAGCTCACCCAGGTATTCCGAGCCGCTATCATTTATTGAGAACGACGGACCTTCGAAGCCAATCCAGCTTAATAATAAAGTTGAAGAAACCATTTTATTTAACCTGTAGTTTTATATATAAGGATCACGAAGAAATTCTGTAATGCATAAAAACGGCTATTATAAATTACAAGTTCTGGAATGAGGATCGTTGGATTGTATGCGATGTAAATTTAGTGAAAAGCTAAAGTAATTTTAGTTTAAATATATCATTTGTGTGGGAATTATCACTGTTCGGTTGGTTGTGCCGTATTATTTATCAATATGGAGATTTCTGTTTTATGGATATTTCTATTGAAGGTAAGATGCACAATTTACGCATCGTGGCGCGTTTTTATAAATTTAATCAATGTGAAACGGTGAGTGCGCGTCTTTTTAGTAATAAAGCAGAAATATATTTCGGTTCTTTTTGCTGGATATACTCCATATATTCCAGTGGATATTCAAATTGGGCGCTGACTGCTGGGTATTTATAAATGACGACATTACATTCGCCTTTCCGTATACAATGGATTAAGGTCCATATTTTTATTTCATTAACCCTTTCGCTCTAATTTGGAATGGTTTGGTTAAAACTACATATCTTAAAATCCATTGAAAATATTTTGATGAAATTTTCAGGACATCTTGCTAAAGTATAATTTGATCTTGTATCAAATTTTCATGATGGTAAGATGATTTTGTCGGCCATATTGTTTATTCTATTTATAGAATGATTATAAAAAAAACAACAAAAATATTTTTTTAAAACATATTTTATGTAAAATTCTATAAATTTTTAAACAAAAACATTCACCAGTACAAAAACAAACATTTGACTTACTGTAGAGCACTATAAAATTAGTTTATGTTGGGTTATTTTACAGGTTTTTAGTCTATAATAATACTGCTACCATATCACATAGTAAACAAATTAAAATGTCAGCACTATATACTACATTCATTATGAACATATATATAGTCAAAAATCAATTCTTATTATATTAAGTGTATTTCCAGTCTTTTGTTCTTATTTATAATATTTTAAGGTAGGGTACCTTTCAAAACAAGGCTCAATACACATGGGTAGATCACACTGTTTACATTTGTAAGATGTCTGTTTTCTGCGCACTTTTCTATCACTACATACAGCACAGTTCGGTTTATTCTTTTTGTTCCCAAATGTGCAAATAAAATGTCTTTCAGTTAAACGGTTTGGCCCATTTTCATAGTTAACCTGGAGTGATTTTGTGGTTGTTGGTTCAATTAAACCTTCTATTAGGTTCTAATAATCCATCTATCACAGCCCTGCGAAAGTGAACAGGTGTAAGGAGATTATCTGGGTTATCCTTTTTGTACAGAATGTACCCATTCACAAACGCATCCTCTCTAATTCTGTGATATAGAGGGTGATACCACTTAGACGATTTGTGGGGATATTTATAACTGCCAACAAGTTGGTCAAGTCTGTCCACTCCGGCCATTTTATTGTTATAATCTTCCGCTATTACTGGCTTTTCAGGAAGTCGGAAACCATCAACCCCCACTCTGCCACGTATACGCTTTTCAATTGTATTGTCTGTGTGGACGGTAGATAATAAGGATACCCGCTTAGTATCATGCCATGCACAGGCTACTAAATTATTCTTGCGCATAAATACTGGGTCATCCCCTTTCTTTAGATCCAATTCTGCTTTCTTGAGTTTTGTGGGCATACCTATTCGGTTAGGATTTACTGTGCCACAGGCCCCTATTCCTGATTGTTCAAGTTTGTCAAACAACGATGGAGATGAAAGATAGGTTGCCAGGCAACGAAACATACGCCCACAGCATTTAAATCGTCCGGGCAGTCAACAAGTGTTGTCACATATTTTTACTTCTTTCGGTAATGAAACATTTATAATACACTAAAATCTGATTAAGAGTAACAACTCATGAAGTAATTATCAGAAAACCATTAGAATTTGTTTGGTTTTTATAAAGTTCTGCCCCATGCTAACGTTTAGTATACAAAACTTTTAATATCATGGATCTAGCTGTTCAAAGTCATAAAAATTCATTGAAAATCAATATACTTGTTCGTCTCAAGCTCTTAAACTCTGTGTATCAATCTGAAGTCAACTCTGGCAGTAATTATCGGAAATCGCTGAAAACCAATAGGCTTCTTCGTCTCATGACCTTAAACACTGTGTATAAATTTAAAGACAATCGGATATTAACTTTGGCCTTTAATGCGTCCACAAGATTTTTTGAAGTGATCAAGGGCCATAACTCTGGCAGTAATTATCAGAAATCGCTGAAAATCAATAGGCTTCTTCGTCTCATGACCTTAAACACTGTGTATAAATTTAAAGTCAATCGGATATTAACTTTAGCCTCTAGAGCGTCCACAAGATTTTTTGAAGTGATCAAGGGCCATAACTCTGGCAGCAATTATCGGAAATTGCTGAAAATCAATAGGCTTCTTCGTTTCATGGCCTTAAACACTGTATATTAATTTAAAGTCAATCAGATATTAACTTTAGCCTCTATAGCGTCCACAAGCAATTGTGGACGCCGGACGGACGAACGGACGGACAGGGGCGACGACAATATACAACCACATTTCAATGTGGGCGTATAATAAAAATTATCCATGTATACAATGTGGCCCTTATTTTCAAAACCATCTAGGAGTTTCATTACAACCTCTTGTGTGAGTGGAACATTTTTGTCGCAAATAAAAGAGTCTTTTCCTGTATACAACGTCGATTTGATTTGGTAGCCGGTCTTTGCATCACACATATGCTTTGCTGGCATATATTGTCGAAAATGTATCCTGCCTTTGAATTTCGTCATGCTCTCGTCTATGCTGAGGTAGCGGCTTGGTACGTAATAAGCAGTGTACAGTGGCTGGACTATGTCAAGTAGCGACCGTACATTGTGTAATCGGTCATAACCAGGTTGCATTGTCCGATAAGTGAAAGAATTATGATAATAACAAATATCTGTCTCTTGGCATTACTTTTGAAAAGGGTGTATATGTAAGCCAGTAATCATTCAGCGAGAATTTGCTGCAAAGCCCCATGCAGATTTAAAGAGCCGTGTACGCTTTCACTTCTGAAATAGAAGTCGGAATCCATTTGCAATATCGTGAATATTCCGGTAAATCATTGTTGTCTTTTCTCATATTCAAGACCGTAGTTGGTCTCAACGGCTATCAAATCAAAAACCTCATCAGGATAAAACAGCTGAAAATAATCATAAGGCCTTTTTTTTTCACTAATAAATGTTTGATCAGCTCTACCCCCAACAAAGTTTGGCAACCAGTCTGGGCTGTAATCATCATGCATAGAATACTCTATCCAATCAGCCATATGTGACCCCCCATAGTATACTGAATCACCACAATGAGGACATTTTGAAAATTGAGTTATTGTTATTTTCACATTCTCAAACTCATTACCTTCAATTTGATGTATAGTTTGTTTGAATTGGCAAAAATTGACTGAGCTGTGTCCATTAGAAGCTACCCAACTCACAAAAGTAAGTTTTGAGAAAAAGCAAGTCAAAAGATTTGGTATGTTCCAAAACAAAATCCCATAGCAACCAGGCCATTTATCTGCTGTTTTGTCGCTGAATATTTCTTTCCTTGTTTTTTCAGGGGTGCTGAAGACGAAAATCGTAGTAAAAATTTGATTCGACTATTTCCTCAATTTATTTGCTATTTTGTCGTTTAATATGTTTTTTATTAAGGATTTCAAGGGTGCTGACGACGAAAATCGTAATAAATGCACCCCTTTCGTAACGAAACATCCACAACACATACGGCATAATATTCACATGATAGTGTTATACTGAAGAACAAACTATACTTTAGTAGTCTGTTGTGTATGTTATAACTTTGGTGAGATTAACTCAGTTAACTCAGTTAATCTCATCAATTAATTAGCACCTTAGTGCCAGCTAGTGGTCAGGAGATTAAGATTGTTGATTGGATAATCATCAAAGAAGCCGCCACAGCTGTACGCGTGTTCATTTAACACGTGAATTAAAATAAGATTTTGCGTGTACGATAGGTCTATTATTATTTTCAGGTACCGTGACGTTATCAAAATATGAGTCCCTATAGAAATGTCAATTTCATAGTCAAGAAATGCTTACGTTTACTTTCGTGCATTTGGCTTTGATGTAAATATCGAGCATTTCGGCTCGTTCTCATTTTTTCGACCCATACTGATAAGAGAATTTTAAACAATAATATCCCAGATGCATTCCTTACTTTGCATACCGTATGAAGAAGCGACAGTAAACGGAATTCAGCTATCAATAAAATTCTCTTCAAAAAGAAAATTATTGGCCATTTTGTTTATTTCCATTTAAGGCCTATAGATTATTTTTTTAAAGATGATATGAGATATCAAATAATCACCACTTGGATTAATTATTCGGAGTAAATAATGAGTTGTCGACGGCTTTATCATTGACTCGTGACAGCTGATTAGTAATAGTATTACTCAATGAGATCCACCCGCTTGTCGATTAATTTACATCATCAGCCACGTGGTTTCGATTAACACTCAACGGCAATCTATATACGATCAGAATTAAGTTACCCAAAAACATTATCGCCAAAACCAAATATTTATCGATAATGTCTTGCACGCGGTGTCTGGGCCAATCAGCAAACGAGTTGTGTAGACAGCATGGCAACAGGCGGAGTTTATTTATATTTTTGGGAGGTTTTAAAACTCGATTGTATCCGTTCAAAATCAATTCGACAATATTTTGATCATATTTGTAAACTAGAGATGCTCCGCTTTACAACGATGCCAATTATTATGATCATTATGCAAGAGGAATGACCGGTCGTCCAGCTGCGAGCGTAGAAAAATAATTAATTTAGCCGAGAATTTTAAGAAATAGGACAGATTTAAGAATACGGTACTCTTACAAAACGTTCAAATACAGGTGTTTTAAAATGTTTTATTGCTATTTTGATCTTTTGTGTCGATAGATCATATTGTGAAAATCTCAATTTCGATCAAAATCAATATTTTCACTTATTTTGTCTTTATCTCATTATTGATTCGTGGGCATTCCGACTCATTTAGCTGCGGCCGGTCACATATTTCCATTGTTATTTTCATTATTTTCAGGTCTATTATTTCGGACACCATCTACATTATCATCGTCATTTCTAGTTTGATTTGTCGTGTGTCGTGTCACACTTGTGCTCTGCTCACCTGCACCACGCCCATTTACGCTTATACCAATGGAATTACTACTAGGAACAAAACACGTTTCTTCGTTGGAATTTGTTGTCAATTGTTCTAAACATTCCGAGTCACTTTCAACTTCGTTATCGGAATCAAAATCGTCACATTCTGAGCCAGGATCTAAGAGAATAGTCCTCAAAGCTTCGTGGGTTGAAATAAGTCTACTCGATGCCATTGTTCGTTGATTCTTTTGTTCAAAATCTCTCAAATATATCGCTGAATTGAAAACAATTTTCCTCACACTAACAAAGAACTTCAACTTCTGCTACTTACAGTGTTGACATCAGTGTCTATTTTTAGTAACGTCTTTCACGCGCTGTAAAAAATGACGTCAACTGTACTAAACTATTTACATCAAATTTGTCGACAAAAGCCGCCTGCCGCAGCGACCCGTCTAGTCGACAAAAGTCGCCTGCAGCAGCGACAAAGTTAAATGCAACTTTATATATACTGAGCGCCATGGAAAACGCATCACTTAGTTTTTCGTATAACAAAATGATCCTGTAAACAGATCTTATTTATTTTGCTTCTTATTGTGAACAATATTCAAATGGGAACACATCAATAACAACACATTTGTACACTTATGGATGTTTAATCTGTAATCAATGGTACAAAATCAGAGGGGTCAAAACCAAAAGTACGACACAGATGTCAGTAGCGCGTGTGTCCTCCACGGGCTCTTACGCACGCTGTGCAGCGACGTCGCATGGAATTAACCAACGTTGAAAGAAGGCCGGTATGCGGACAAGCATTATCCTGTTGGAAGTGCTGAAGTTGTGGGTACGCTCGAAACATCAGAACAACAATTGGTTGCAAGACATCATCACGGTAGGCTACAGCATTAATGCGACCCCTGCAAATGTGTAGGGCGGTCCAGTGATGAAATGTGAAGCCTCCCCACACCATTACACTTCCCCCACCCCATCGATTTGTTTTGAGGACGCAGCAGTCTGCAAGACGTTCCCCAAGACGTCTCCACACACGTTGACGGCCATCAGCGTGATAAAGATGAAAGCGACTCTCATCACTGAAGAGCACACTTTGCCAGTCTACTCTTCTCCATGTCTGGTGTCCTTGAGTCCATATCAAACTTCGCTGACGGTGATGATCCCTGAGGATAGCTCCAACATAAGGTCATCGTGCACGGAGTCCTACTTCTCTTAGACGACGTCTTACGGTGTTGGCACTTACTGGTCCTTGTCTTCCGACGACTGCTGCACCTGTTTGAGTCGCTGGGCGGAATCTGTCACACAGATGAGTGACCCGGATGTAGCGGTCTTAAGCCTGGGTTGTAACGCATTGTGGACCAGGACGTTGACGGTCACGTGTTGATCCAGTAACTCGAACGTGTTCCACCAACCTTACAATAGTGGACTGGTGACAATTGAAGTGTCTGGCAATAGCACGTGTAGACATGCCAGCCCGGGACATTCCCATGGCTTCATTCCGTTGATTTTCAGTTCATGTACTGCACATTACGTTGAAAACATGCTTTTAAAGGGCTCACACACAATGCTGCACGTGAATATTGGGTTTTTCATGTGCATCTCGTGCAATTTTTTTTTGTCCACACGGGCCGATATTTTTTGCGTTTGGGAGCATTGTGTGAAACAATAGTTCATAGTATTGCATAATATTATACATACAAAACCACCTAGTAATAAACTATTTGGGAAAAAAAGTGATGCGTTTTCCATGGCGCTCAGTATATATGGTACGCAATACAAAAGACACATAAGAGAAACGTAGATCGTAGCAAGCACATACGCCTATCTAAAGACCTGTCTTTAAGTATACAAAGACCTACGTAAAAAACATGGTCAAATGATAAATCACAGGGTAAAACACTTTTACTTTCCAAATTTTGATTTAACACGTACATGTCAGATAAAGCCTGTTGGTCCTTGATTATACCCCTTTTGGTGCAGTTATTGCAACTAGAGATAAAATACGCCAAATAAACAATACACAACATTGACATTCATTTTTTACCGGTCGGTTAATTAACCCACCTCTACAGAAAACGCACTGTCGCACAGTTTTTCACCCCTAGCCTTAATTAACTCACCTCTCAGACAGTTTTTCACCCGTGTTAATTAACACACCTTATTTACAATTTTAACACAGTAATACCGAATAATAGTCGGAAAATTAATTTTCTTTCGACACACGTACAAAGAACAAAGGCAACAAAGAATTATATAAGGGCTGTGCACAGATTGATCCCTTAGCAGTTCTCATCTTACCGCGCCAATATACGCGATATATATAATTCCCACTTGTTTATATTATTTTAAACAACACAGTCAAATGGGTTGGGAGCCTTAGAGTCTATGCAAATAAGCATTTTATATTGGCAATTCTTTAGCCGTCTCTCTGTTCATCATTAAACAGAAGCAGTTGCTCCGGTGATACAGCACTGCACAGGTCCATCCGAGATCCCTTTTGTGCTTCAGTCAATCAAATCATTTAGAATGCTGATATGTAGGTAGAAATGTACAACTATACCAAGTATGAACATTCTAGCTCAATTATAAAGAGAGAGAGAGAGAGAGAGAGAGAGAGAGAGAGAGAGATGCAGGGTTTAACGTCCACTCGGCACAAACCAGGTCATTTCGGGACTAACATATGCTAACCATTCGGCCATCCAAACCCCCAGCTCAATTATAAAGCAGTTACTGTCTTCCAAAAGGTGTGATGAACGAAACCTATTTTACTAAGTCCCCTGCTTTCTTCAAAAGGTGGGGTACAATTAAAGAGAAAGTGATATGGCATAACATCCTTTGTTCTCACTTTAAGCAAACCACAGCTATTTTTGAAAGACTTTTCATTTTACAAGTGCCTATGAATATAACGCAAAGAAGATTTTTTAAGAAAGGTGAATAAGTCTGAAAATCCATACAGGTAGAGATGGACAACACATATCAATTGAGAAATATATGGATGGATTATTGTAGCCTCTATTGTGAATACAAAGTACGACCACGTTAAAATGTGTGCAAATAAAAATGTCAAAATAATAAATTTGAAATGTACGAACCTTTGGACTTTGGATAAACAACTTTAATGTGTTTCTGTTGACCATTGTCCACATCTATTGTTGAACTTTCTAGAGCAGGAAAATGATCTCTTATTGCAAGATGAATCCGTGTTCTTTCTTCCTTACTATCTTCAACCTATAATTAGTTAATAAATAAATTAGTATTTTTAACACTAGGGACTGGTTATCGTCCAGACTTTACGAAAAAAGGAAAGAAACTAAGCTTATCGTCAAGAATTTAATACATGTATCCAGCTAATAGATTGCCGTCAAGAATGTGTTAAATGGCGTCAAGATTCACCAAAAAACGCCCAGTTTGTGCTACCGTGTAGATTAAGAAACACCGTTTAATTTCGATATCCAGTTTCTCGGGATATTTTTTAGAAATAAACACTACCATTTAGATTTGAAAGGGGTTCAGTTTTTAGACAAGGTGTTTATTTTCCCGGACGTTGTCAAGAAATGAACAGAGTGTTTAATTATTTAAGGCGTTTAGATATTATGCCAAATTACCACTTTACCGAGAGCCGTCTAGTAACTTACTTTTAATGTCTTGTAATTAGTTTGCCCAGTGTCATCTAGAAACTTAAGGCGTTTGTTTTTGTGTGAAATATTTAATTTCTGTCTCCCAATTTTAGAAACTATGTTCAGATTTAGAATCTGTGTATAGTGTCTAAAATTCTCGAATGAATTGCATATTTGTTGAATATTGTCCATTCTTTGGTATTGCCGACGTCCGTTGGGAAAAGTTGATTTACAATGAATTGACAATTTTCCCGGCGTAGATAAAACTCACATTTTATTTATTAGAAAATAACAAAACAATGGACGTATATCTTGTTACTTATAATCTTGCTTTCTGGGTTATTTACCCGCTTCCGCAATTAAAATTAACAACGACTAATTAAGTGTTTGGAAATAAGTGCTTTACTTGCAAATTAATATAACAATACAATATTACATTCAAGCACAATCTCAACATAAAAATAAAACAGACTATCAAAACAACAAACAAGAAAAGAAATTTTTTTCGGTTTTAGCGGGCGGGAAAAGCCGGAAGTGTGCTTGTGGCGAATAAAGTAACTCAGAAACCGAAGAGCGTCGAATTAATTAATTGCAATGACGAGTTGCCTCCCATTGCACACAATTAACAACGACTAATTAAGTGTTTGGAAATAAGTGCTTTACTTGCAAATTAATATACTATTAAAAAAAAGTAGGGGATATTTGATTTTTAAGGGTTATTAAAGTCACCTAATGAAACTGACGAAGAAACAAATGACAAAATGAAATGAAGTTCACATTCATCGATTTATTCCAAATGATCGTTAGACTAAGTAAGGCACAGACTGACCATTATAAGGGTAAAATGATACCTGGGGTCAAACAGCAAAGTTACCACAGCATCACAACCAAGTCAGTAACGGGTAAATCCTCCTCTGTTTGCCAAACAAGCATTGATCCGACGTGGCATACTCCTAATGAGACGTCTAAGGTCATTTTGGTCCAGATTGTCCCATTCCTGTTGCAACGCAGCAGCAAGTTCTTGGACATTGGCAGGACGTTGTTGACGTTGACGTAACCTCTGTCCAAGCATGTCCCAGACATGCTCGATGGGGGAGAGGTTGGGACTCAGTGCTGGCCAAGGTAATGTGGTGATGTTCTGTTGTTGGAGGTAACCTGTAACGATCCTGGCCCTGTGACATCTTGCGTTGTCATCCTGGAAGATGAAACGGCGGCCATGACGTCGTGCGAACGGCACAACATGGACTGCCAAGATGTTGTCCCGGTAGTACTGGCCTGTAACACGCCCTGCAACAACATGTAAAGCCGTTCTTCCAGCAACAGTGATGCCTCCCCACACCATAACAGAACCACCCCCAAATCGATCATGTCTGATGACGTTAACGTCTTGGAAGCGCTCGTTTCGACCACGCCACACCCTCCTACGTCTGTCCAAAAAATCAACAGTGAACCTTGACTCATCTGAAAACATCACATTGCTCCAGCGTCGATTATCCCAGTGTTGACGATCCCTACACCAACGACGTCTTGCCTGAATGTGATGATCTCTCAAACAAGGGATCACGCGAGGACGTCGGGCGCGAAGGTGACCCCTATGCAGTCGATTCCGAATCGTCTGGCCACTCACTCTCACACCAGTGTCTGTTTGAAGACGAGCGCTGATCTGATTTGCTGTGATGACACGATTTCTCAAGGCCAAGGTACGGATAAATCGATCCTGGGCTTGAGTTGTCGCCCTTGGTCGACCTGAGCGTGGTCTGTCCTGTACAGATTGTGTATCACGGTATCTGGACCATAGCCTGCTTATGACAGACTGAGAAACATTCATCGTCCGCGCCACAACCGCCTGTGTTGTGCCGATCTGTAGCATGCCAAGGGCACGTAACCTTTCATTTTGGGTAAGCCGACGCATATCAAAATTTGTTTTCTGGTCACTAAAACAATTAAACTGATGTTTCCACCCTGGAATTCAATGCCACAATGACTGTAACATTCAAAGTCAGAGTCGTGCAAATCTTGGGTTGGACCCCCATGATGATCCCAAGCATCACCTGCATTCCATGCGGTAGCTATTGGTGCGTTTGGGCGTCACATGTAACTGGAAATGTTTCTTCTGTTAGGTTCTATAGTGACTTTTTTCGTAGTCATTTGCATATTTTAGTATTATGCCCCCAAAATCAAATATCCCCTACTTTTTTTGAATAGTATATAACAATACAATATTACATTCAAGCACAATCTCCATACGAAGTCGCCAAACACTAATTAAATAAAATTAAAAGAGAGAAAAAAATGAATACAAACAAAACAAAAGCCTAGCGGGCGCAAACACAACAAATAATTACAAAGTGGATAAATGAGAATTCATGGTGGAAGTGACATCATACATATCATGTAATTTTGATAGCAATCACTACGCCAATCACCATGATGCTTAAGTAAAACTTCTGACAAGCCAGCCTTAGAAGCAAGAGTCGCACCACCATGTCGCAAAGAATGAAAGGTGTACAAATTTAAATCTAATCCAACCATGAGCAAAATTTCTTGAAAACGTTTAAGTAAAACAGGCTTTGACAAAGGCACTAACAAACCAGCCTTTGGAACAGAAAAGAGGGGATCCGACTGGCCTGCCGGAATCGAAGTGTCATGTGCAGAAATGCTCGACGGGGACACAATTTAGAAACTACAGATCTACTTATAGAAAGTTTATGGCGAGTCTTAGACCAAACAATTTTAACTAAAAGACCAAAATCAGTTACCTGAACACAACCTCTAGTTAATTGCTCATTAGGATTAAAGGAGGAGGTCGATCGACTCAAAAGATTCGAAGCCCTTAACATACCAAAAAACGCCAGGGTCAGGAATGACCACAATCATGCATCTATATAATCATACAAATCTAACAATGCAATCATTTGTAATAGGTGTTCAGGTAATAAAGGAAGCTTAGACACTGGTACATGAATATTTAAATGACTCAAACCACGAATAGTGAGATTAAATTCGGTAGAATTAAAACTACCACAATCAAAATTAAACAAAGAATGCCAAGTTTTGAGACCTGATAAATAATTCTTAATTGATGATATGCTCTTTAGAATGTGAGATAAAAAACAAGCATATGCACTTAACAATAATGTAAACAAAACAAAAAGTGCGCTCTTAATTGTGATCTCAAATTAGCATATGTCCCAGGTCTAAAGGCAGCTTTCTTCACCACCTTTACTTCTAATTTCAATAATTTACGACGGGAACTTAAACCTACTTAATTAGAACTAAATAAAAACAACATCAGTAAACATTGAAGGTGAAATATACCGCTCAGAAAACACATGTGGAAAAGTTAAAATGTCATTATAAAACATTTGTGAAAAGTTATCAGAAACCGACCAACGGGAGAGGCAGTCAGAAAGTCTGTTGTCTCCTGAAATGACATAATCAACACGAATTTGTAAGTTATTATTGGCACAAATAAACCAAATTTGACGAGCCAGTTCCAATAAAGTTGCATCCCGGCCAGAACCATTGTTCAGAATATGCATACAAGCGTGATTGTCACACAAAATTCTCACACTTTTGTTAGCCAATTGAGGAGCCCATAATTTAAGAGCAATGAAAATAGAGTACATTTCAAGAGCGCTGATGTGCAATTCTGACAATGATTCTGGCACAACACAATGAAAATACTCATGACAATGGAAACAAATTCCACCTAAACCAGATAAGGAGGCATCAGTCGAAAAAGCAGTGTCAGGTTCATACCATTGAATTTCAGGAATAAGAGAAATTCCATTATATTCGCGTAAAAAAGCAATCCACCAATTAATGTCTTTCTGAAAGTTCTCTGATAATCGGAGGCGATAGTGTTTATGGTTATGGCCGCTATGCAATAGCACTAACATTCTTGTAATAAATAAACGTTCGCTTCTAACACATTCGGCCACAAAGGAGAGTTTTCCAATAAGTTGTTGTAGAGCACACAGAGAACACCGCTTCCTATTCCGAAAACTCATTAGCAATTCCAAAGTTTCAGAAATCTTAATTTCCGGTATACAAACAGTAAGATCTACAGTATTGTATTCCTTCCCTAAAAAGGTTAGCATACTGGAAGGGGAAAAACACTTATCACCATTAATGTGTAATCCTAGATCTCCCAAAAGTTCCAACATAGTAAAATAATCAGAGGGAACTACAAAGTGGGTCACTCACACCACCAAAATCATCCACATAATTTACCACATAAATACTCTGATTCCATAACATATATGAAACAGCATTAGTAGTTCTCTGGCACGCCTGAGAAGAGGAACGCATTCCAAATACTAAACGGCTATCAACATAAAACCCCAAACAAGCCTTGCGAGTGTAAGTCATTCGGGTCAAGACTAAGCTGGCGGAAGGCTCTAGATAAATCGCACTTCCAAAGATGGCAACCGCTTCCAAATTGATGTATGAGGGCAATAAATTCTTCATGCCCAGGATATTTTAGCTTAAAAGGTTCATCCAGGAAAAGCTCCAAAGGAATTCCACTGTTAATAGACAATTCATCTCCATATGAGCAGTCCACAATAACCCTCCTATCAAAGTCACCCTTTGGCACAGTAAATAAAGGCGAAATAGCAAGATCACTAAATAAAGGATTGCTTCTAAAAGGTCCATAAAGAGCTCCTAACGCTAGCTCTTTCTGTATAAATTTGTCAATAAACGGAGCAAACTGCGAATTCTCATTTTGATTTCGAAGAGGAGGGTCTGGTAAGGACTCCTTAACATAATTCAGTGGCCACCCAAACTGAAGAAATTCCACTATTACTTTGTCATGATACTGTTTTAGTAACCGTTTCCAGAGTAAAATATTAAGGTCTGTAACAACTGGTATACGACAACCACTAAAATTCGGCTTCTGTGAGTTCATTATGAGTCTGTGAATCTGAACAAAATTGAATTGGAAATCCCCAGGGGAACTGCAGGGTACACAAAGTCAGTTGATCCAGCAGTGTTAATAAACCAGGACGGATTATCTAAAATACTATAACTATTATTAAAGTCTTCCTGAGAAAATTTATCAGGAAGAAAACTTAACTCAAACACGCCTGGAAAGTCAGGGGAAAAACTCACACCGGGAAGGTGGGACCCATTTAAAAATACAGGAGAAAAACTCACACCAGGAAGGCGGGACTTGTTAATAAACACACCTGTCACAGGGTTAAAATTCTCACCAACAGTATGGGGAACACTAGCTTCAGTAGACAAAGTAGGAATCGAATGTCAAGCCATTACTCCTGTACAATCCTTGGATGAATGCTGCACAACGGGATCAGCCACATCTTTACCTTTGCACACACATTTACGACAGATATGTAACAATTTCTTGTCGCCATAACTCCCATAATGATCTGTCGGTTGGTTGCAATTTCCCGCTTGATAAGCTCCGCAGATAGGAGGGAGTTTAGAGGAACGACTCTCCCGTCTGTCTGGTATTATGGCGATTCGATGATGGAATATGGAATATATGAAGATGGTACTAATACTTCACCTTGCTGATGAGGTGAAACCGAATCTGTGTCCTTAATACTGTCTTCACTTTCTGTTCCTTCATCGAGCAGAAGGTGCTCTAATCTGGCAGCCCTGGATCCCAATGGCTCATCAAGGCGTAGATCCGCCAATTGCGGTATTTCTCTCTTGTATCTATGTCTTGGGTCACCGTGATCATCTGATTTAGATTTAGTAACTCTACCACTCTCACCCTTGTCACCCGTTACTACTGGTTTGACATCAACATCTTTACTTGGCTTAGCCGACAATTCCCTCCTGTGACTTAAAATTTCCCCCTCTAAATTTTTATGTTGGAGAGTTAATTCTGCTATCGATCGTTCTAAAGACTCCAACTCCCGTATTTCAGGTTCTACTTTTACTTTCCGAAGCTTTGGTCTAGCACCGCTACCGGCAGAAATGTTTGAAGGGGTAAAAGTGACACTTTCCTGCATGTCACCAACAATAAAATCGTCCAGTCTTCCCGGCAAGCGCCTATTTCGATGCGTTGCCATTTCACTTAATTGCTTTAACTAGTAATTATTTCCCATCTTAAACTCCGAGTAGACAAGAAAATTTTTTCGGTTTTAGCAGGCGGGAAAAGCCGGAAGTGTGCTTGCGACGAATAAAGTAACTCAGAAACCGAAGAGCGTCGAATTAATTAAGTGCAATGACGAGTTGCCTCCCACTGCACACTAACAAATGTATTTGTGAATTTACAAATTAATGTGGTTCTCGTTTCGGCCACAAATGAAACGTCATTTTCACCATTTATCTAGACGTCTTTGGGGGACTATTTTCGCCAACATTTATTTTTGCATCCCCACCCCTTGGGAATGTTGAAGAAATACCGAAGGAGGGGAATTGCTAACAATTGTAGGCACAGTTTCCCCATATTGAAACAGGCAAGGACCGCAAATCGTATCTAGTTTATGATTAGTCTTGTCACAATAAAATCGAGTATTTCTAATCAAAAAACAAAAGCAGAACAAGCAGGGTCATTATAATATCTAATATCCACATACATGGAAAGTTCCTCTACAAACTATATGCACATATATTGCACATATAACACTTATCAGTTTACACACTAACATTCGGGATACCTCACATCCAAGTCTAAAACCTAATCCGCGTATTGTTTACAAACACAAAATATATAAACATATTTACACAAAAGTTCAAAATTTAATCGGCGATATCAGATTATATTCTTTGAATGGCCTACTGCTATTGTTTTATAAATGACAAATTCCAGCCACGTCCTAGCTGTCTCTGTTCCATCCGAAACCATAGCCTATGCCGTCGCTTGGAATATACAGTCATAAATTACAATTTAGATTATATTCTTTGAATGACCACCTGCTTATATCACAAATTCTAGCCACCTGTATCGGTTCCGTCTGAAACCATATCGCTCACAGACGTGTAATTACACCACCATCGCATGGAATATACAACAGTCATAAATGTCTGTCCTTAGATTCTTTGAATGGCCGCTACCTATATTGTTTAATTAATCCCCTAATCCAGACACATGGTTTTGTCGTGAAGTATATTTGTGATGTTATTTAATTGCCGTTATGATTTTAGATTTTTAGAATACTTCACTGATGTTTTTATAATAAAGTATACTCGTATTATTTGTTAATTGGCGTTATGATTTTAATGTTTAGACAACATTTAATTGACTTGATATGAAATCTGAATATAAATTATTAGATGGATAAATAAAAGGTACTTTACAATTACATATTGACAACTTAATCTCTCGCCAAAATACAATTGGATTGATATTATTTCGGCATCATAATTAATTTTAAAACTAATCGTTGATTTAATTTCCGCACACAAAATGGAACTAAATATAAGAATTCCATATAAGAATCAATTTAGAATGCAAATCGAAACACATTGTGGTCAAAACTGTGTAATTAATTATAAAACAAATCATAAATGAATGGAACCTGTTGTAAGGTGGACACTGCATGCTTTCTTTTAACGTTGGGTTATGCGAGGTGCCAGGTAGTCTGAACAACTGAAGATAACACGTGTCGAAAAAGTGACTCAAGCAGTTTATTCTTTGATCTGTTATATCACAGGGCAATTCTGTTATGGTGAAACCAACCAGCAGGAAAGGGACTATATTACAAGTTGAAAGTATTGCATTGAGGATCGCTCGATTGTAGGCGATGTAATTTTAGTGAAATTGGTGCCGAGAATTGGTGTGTTCGGAAAATAAGCTAAAGCGTATGTAAGGAACACGTCGGACATTATTCATGATAAAATATTTATAAAATGGGAATTATATGAACTGGGGAAGAAAAGTGTACCGGGACTATAGAGGTGAGTCGTTTAGTGGCTGTGTAGTGAAGTTATTTATTAAAGAAATTGTTATTGAATAAAGTGATTTATTTTGTTGTTTGTTATTTATAAATGCGACCGCTCTAGATTGGCGAGTCTGCCATTTGGCGTAAAGAAAATTATACTATATCAAACACTCATATTATACAGACTATGAATATTTCTTCGTCCCTAACATTACACAATGTCGTGTGGACGACTTATTCTACCATCCCAAAATTAAACTAAGTCGCGTGGACGCGTCAACCAATGCAGCGTGGATGACTTAACCAGATTTTTCGTGTGGACGACTTGACTTGACTAGCATATATCTGACAATTGAAAAAAAAATATTAACTGTCAATATGAGAAAAAGTCAGTGCATTACCATGTTTTTATTAAGTTTAGAATGAATAAAAACAAGGGAATGTACGGACAATTGTCAATTCATTGTAAATCGACTTTTCCCAACGGACGTCAGCAATACTGAAGAATGGACAATATTCAACAAATTATGCAATTCATTCGAGAATTTTAGACACTATACTTAGATTCTAAATCTGAACATAGTTTCTAAAATTGGGAGACAGAAATTAAATATTTCACACAAAAACAAACGCCTTAAGTTTTCTAGATGACACTGGGCAAACTAATTACAAGACATGAAAAGTAAATGGCATTGCATTACTACTCACCCGTAAGTTACTAGACGGCTCTCGGTAAAGTGGTAATTTTGCGTAAAATTTAAACACCTTAAATAATTAAACACTCTGTTAATTTCTTGACAACGTCCGGGAAAATAAACGCCTTGTCTAAAAACTAAACCCTTTTCAAATCTAAATGGTAGTGTTCATTTCTAAAAAAAACATCCCGAGAAACTGGACGGTCGAAAGCAGACGATCGTTGTCAAAAGTAAACGGTGTTTCTTAATCTACACAGTAGCACAAACTGGGCGGTTTTTGGTGAATCTTGACGGCATTTAACACATTCTTGACGGCAATCTATTAGCTAGATACGTGTATCAAATTCTTGACGATAAGCTTAGTTTCTTTCCTTTTTTCGTCAAGTCTGGACGATACCCGGTCCCTAGTGTAACAATGACACCAGAAATCAAACTTAAAATTCTGAAGCAATACATTCCTCGTACCAACCAGGAAAAATTTTATATTGTAACTTATAAGAGGCTGTTACAGCAGATATGTACTAAATTTAAATCAAATACCTCAAAGTTTAGCCTAAAAAAAATGTGAAAAAAGAGAATTTTTATTAATCATAAGTCAAACCAGTGGTTGCCAGGCAAGATACATCCACATTTTGCAAGAGATGGATAGAGAACACGCTATAATCCAGGAAGTTATGGTCTGAAATGCGTGAATATCGAAATGGACTGAGATATTTGGGATATAAAGATACATTTTCAGTTTCATCAAAATCGGATAAAAATTGTGATTTCTAAATGGTCCAAATTTTGGTATTACATACTTTTACACTATTTGCATACAAGGAGTGGCGATTTTGTCAGGCAGTTTTGATCTGATTTTCACGACATTCGAACTCAACCGTCATAACGGTGTCACGGTGATACATGTAAACATTTTTTAATATCAGATAAAAATGGTGACCTCTAGAGCATCCACAAGCTAAAAACGTGATTTTTTGTACAGTCAGAGGCCATAATATTAAAAACATGACTTTTTGTACAATCAGGGGCCATAATCCAGGAAGTTACGGTCAGATATGCGCAAATATCGACAGTTTCATCAAAATAGGATAAGAATCGCAACTTTAGATTGTCCACAACCTTGGTATTACATACTTTTACATTATTTGCGTACAAGAGCGGCCATTATGTCTGGCAGTTTGGGTCTGATTTTTACAAAATTTGAAATCAACCTTCATTCATGTGTAAAGGTGATATATTTAAACGTTTTTTAAAATTGAATACAAACTGTGACTTCTAGCGGGTCCATGAGTTAAAAATGCAATTTTTCGAGAAATCAGGGGCCATAATCCATAATGTTACTTTCGGATGTGCGCGATTATCGAAACGAACCAAGATGTTTGTGATATAAACGTAAATTTAAAGTTTCATCAAATTCAAATCAAAATTGTGGCCTCTAGAGGGTCCACAACCTTGATATACCTTATATTTACACTATTTCCGAACGAGGGACGGCCATTTTGTCCGGCAGCTTCATAAAATTCGAACTCAACCCTCATTATGGTGTAACACTGATATATTAGAACGGTTTTCTAAATCATATAAAAAAATGTGACATCTAGAGGGACCACAAGATAAGAACGTGATTTTTCGTACAAAAAGGGGCCATAATCCAGGAAGATATAGTCTGATATGCGCGAATATCGAAAGGAAAGAAAAGATCCTTGGGTAATAAATTTCAAGTTTCATCAAAATTGTGACCTCTAGAGGGCCAACAACCTTGATATAACAAACTTTTACACTATTTGTGTTCGAGGAGCAGCCATTTTGTCCGGCAGTTTTGGTCTGATTTTCACGAAATTCAAACAACCCTCATTATGGTGTAACGATCATATATTAAAACAATTTTCTCAATCGGATAAAAATTGTGGCATCTAGAGGGACCATGCAAGCTAAAAATGTGATTTTTTGTACAATCAGGGGTCATAATCGAGGCAGTTACAGTCCAATATGCACAAATATCGAGAGGAACCAAGATCTTTGTGATATAAAAATAAATTTAAAGTTTCATCAAAATCAGATCAAAATTGTGACCTCTAGAGGGTCCACAACCTTGATATGATGACATACTTTTACACTAGTTGCATTAGAGGAGCAGCCATTCTGTCTGGCAGTTTTGGTCCGATTGTCACAAAATTCAAACCCAACACTCATTATTTGTGTAACGGTAATATATTTAAACGGTTTTCTAAATCAGATAAAAATTGTGACATCTAGAGGGACCAATAGCTAAAAATGCGATTTTTCATACAACCAGCAACTGCCAGGCAGAATAAGCCCACATTTTACAAGAGATGGATAGAGAAAAAAGCAATTTTCCTTACAATCAGGGGCCATAATCCAGGTAGTTATGATCTAAAATGCACAAATATCAAAATGAACTTAGAAATTTGGTATAGAAAGATATATTTTAAGTTTCATCAAAATCTGATAAAAACAGTGACTTCTAGGAGTCTACAAGCTAAAAACATGATTTTTCGTACAATAAGGGGCCATAATCCAGGAAGTTACGGCCCGATATGGGCAAATATCGACAAGAACTAAGATCTTTGGATTATAATCATACATTTCAAGTTCATCAAAATCGGTTAAACATTGTGATTTCTAGAGGGTCCACAACCTTGGTATTACATATTTTTACACTATTTACTATTTGCTTCGGTACAAGGTGCAGTCATTTTGTCCGGCAGTTTGGGTCAGAATTTAACGAGGTTTTAACTCAACCTTCATTGATGTGTAACGGTGATATATTTAAACATTTTTAAAATTGAATACAAATTGTGACTTCTAGTGGGTCCACGAGCTAAAAATGAGATTTTTCAAACAATCTGGGGCCATAATCCAGGAAGTTACAGTCGGATATGTGCGATTATCGAAAGAAACCAAGATCTTTGGGATATAAACATACATTAAAAGATTTTTCAAACAATCTGGGGCCATAATCCAGGAAGTTACAGTCGGATATGTGCGATTATCGAAAGAAACCAAGATCTTTGGGATATAAACATACATTAAAAGATTCATCCAAATCGGATAAAAACAGTGATCTCTAGAGGGTCCACAACATTCTTATTACGTGCTTTAACACTATTTGCGAAAAGGGGAGCAGCCAATTTGTTCTAAAGTTTTAGTCCGATTTTCACAACATACAGTTAACGGTGATATATATTAAACATGCATTATGCAAGAGCTAAATCTGACTATTGCAAGTCTTAATTTAGGCTTCAGATGTTATAGAAATTATAAATTAGATCTTTATTTAAACAACAAGACCAAAATCAACTCTGTAGACCCACGGATGGCTCGGCTACAGCTCGGATTTAAATAGGATTTCACTAATTGATTAAATCAAATAAGGGGTAACCTGATGAAAATACGTCAGTTAGATCGAGGCTAAATGATAGAGTGTACTTAGCGAGGCCGCTGTAAAGCGTTTCCGTATGCCATTAAAAACTTTACTTGATAATCGAGATATGTAGGTGGAGTTAACGCCTGTCAATCAAACGATCGGCGAAGGTGAAGACACATTTCGCTACCATTTCTAGGCAAATATTACAACGATGATAACTATGTTCAGAATAAAGTAATTTGACTGAATTTTTCAAAATATTCTTCTTTCATCATCTACTTTTGAACTGTTATAGCAAGAATGGCCAACTCTCTATAAAAATCTCCCATAATGTATCTTTAATGTTTTTTAAAACCAAATAGAGGGTCCACAGGCTAAAAAGCCATTTTTCGTACAATCAGGGGCCATAATCCAGGAAGTTTCAGTTCGATATGCGTGAATATTGAAAGGAGTCGAGATCTTTGGGATATAAACATATATTTTAAGTTTCATCAAAATGAGATAAGAACTGTGACCTATAGAGGCTTCACAACCTTGGTATTACATACTTTTACACTATTTGCTTACATGAAGCATCAATTTTTCGTACAAGGGGCCATAATCCAGGAAGTTACAGTCCGATATGCTCCAATATCAAAAGGAACCAAGATTTTTGCGTTATAGACATACATTTTAAACTTCATCAAAATCCGATAGGTTTAAAATATTCCACAACCCTGATACACAATATTTTGACACTATTTGCGAATGAGGGACGGCTATTTTGTCCGTCAGTTTTGAACTCAGCCATCCTTAGAGTGTAACAGTGATATAATAATACGTTTTTTTTAAATCAGATAAAAATTATGACCTCTAAAAGGTCCACAAGCTAAAAACGTGATTTTTCGTACAATCACGGGCCATAATTCAGGAAGTTACGGTCCGATATGCGCGAATATCAAAAGGAACCGAGATCTTTGGGTTATAAACTTACATTTTAAGTTTCAACAAAATCGGATAAAAATTGTGACCTCTATAGGGTCCCCAACCTTGATATACCATATTTTTACGCTATTTGAGAACGAAGGGTGGCCATTCTGTCTGTCATTTTTGGTCCGATTTTCACGAAATTCGAACTCAGTCGTCCTTGGGGTGTAACGGTGATATAATAATACGTTTTTTTAAATCGGATAAAAATTATGACCTCTATAGCCATAGGGTCCACAAGCTAAAAACGCGATTTTTCGTACAATCAGGGGCCATAATTCAGGAAGTTACGGTCCGATATGCGCGAATGTCAATTTTGGTCCGATTTTCACGAAATACAAACTCTGTCGTCCTTGGGGTGTAACGGTGATATAATAATACGTTTTTTTAAATCGGATAAAAATTATGACCTCTATAGGGTCCACAAGATAAAAACACGATTTTTCGTACAATCACGGGCCATAATTCAGGAAGTTACGGTCCGATATGCGCGAATATCAAAAGGAACCGAGATCTTTGGGTTATAAACTTACATTTCAAGTTTCAACAAAATTGGATAAAAATTGTGACCTCTATAGGGTCCACAACCTTGAAATACCCAATTTTTACGCTATTTGAGAACGAAGGGCAGCCATTTTGTCTGTCAATTTTGGGCCGATTTTCTCGAAATTCAAACTCAGTCGTCCTTGGGGTGTAACGGTGATATAATAATACGTTTTTTTAAATCGGATAAAAATTATGACCTCTATAGGGTCCACAAGCTAAAAACGCAATTTTCGTACAATCACAGGCCATAATTCAGGAAGTTACGGTCCGACATGCGCGAATATCGAAAGGAACCGAGATCTTTGGGTTATAAACTTACATTTCAAGTTTCAACAAAATCGGATAAAAATTATGACCTCTATAGGGTCCACAACCTTGATATACCATATTTTTTACGCTATTTGAGAACGAAGGGCGGCCATTTTTCTGTCAGTTTTGGGCCGATTTTCACGAAAGTCAAACTCAGCCGTCCTTAAGGTGTAACAGTGATATAATAAAACGATTTTTTAAATCGGATAAAAATTATTACCTCTATAGGGTCCACAAGCTAAAAACGCCATTTTGCGTACAATCAGGGTCAATAATTCAGGAAGTTACGTTCAGATATGCGCGAATATTGAAAGGGACCGAGACCTTTGGGTTATAAGCATACATTTCAAGTTTGAACCAAATCGGATAAAAATTGTGGCCTCTACAGTGTTCACAAGCTAAAAACGTACAATAAGGGGCCATAATCCATGAAGTTACAGTCCGATACACGCCAATATCGAAAGGAATCGAGATCTTAGGGTGATAAACCTATACTTCAAGTTTCATTGAAATCAGATAAAAATTGTGACCTGTAGACTGTTCACAAACAATTGTAGACGGACGGACGGGGGCGACGACAATATACGTCCACATGAAAATGTGGGCGTATAAAAATTATGACCTCTATAGGGTCCACAAGCTAAAAACGCGATTTTTTGTACAATTACATTTCAAGTTCCAACAAAATTGGATAAAAATTGTGACTTCTATAGGGTCCACAAGCTAAAAACGTGATTTTTCGTACAAACAGGGGCCATAATCCATTAAGTTTCGATCCGATACATGCCAATATCGAAAGCAGCCGAGATCTTTTGGAGATAAACCTATATTTCAAGTTTCGTCAAAATGTGGGCGTATAAAAATGATGCGTGAAAACTGAATGGCTGATTGTGTATTATTGAGCTGAGTAAGACATTCCGGTGTTCTGACTTACCCCTACAGCTTTCACTGCTAATTAAAAATCCAATACCGGCAATAGATTACAATTCACTAGTACAACAATTCCCGTACATAATATTTTAACTTATACAGCGATAATCATATTGACGAAAAACAACAACAGAAGCCGCAGAAGACAGTACAAATAGAAAAAAACCATTTAAAAAGGTGGCAACATATTCCGAGGGGGGCGAATAGAAGATCCTCCTGACTGGTAATGTCAGGAACTTGTTTATCAGTCATTGTTTTTTAAGGCGAGTGATCGCTCTCGAGCGCCTGCCGCTCACCTGAATGTCAACCGAGGGGAGGATTTTTTCCATCCCCTTAAAATTGAAAATCGCTCTCCTTTACAAAGTTATGGGGGTTTATTATCATTTATCGAACCAGGAATGACCCCATTACATGCAGTTATTGATCTTCAGAACCATTTCCCATACACACAACTAATCACTCTCCTTAATATCAGATCACTCTCCTGAATTTTTAAATCACTCTCCTTTATTTCTAAATCATTCTTCTTATCGAAACTGGGAGGGCTTATTTAGGGGAGCGATTTTTTTAAATTTGTTGATTGAGGGGAGCTTTTTTTTGGCTCTCCTCTGAAATACAAAAAACAACAACTGGTTTATTCTATTCGTTGTCTCGTCTCGTACACAGTAACGACACATTCTGATTGTGAATTCAATAATAAATTACAACTGGATTTAAAATTAATTTATACTGGAGGAATTTCTGGGGAATCTTTCGATTATATTGTTGGAGCATTGTTTTCTTGTTTATAAAACGGTATTTTATTAAAATTACATTGGTAGTTTATCACTCGTAAAAAAGCACAGCCAACACTTCCCCGTCTTGGGCAGCATGTACTCAGTCCATGTATTATAACGCCCATGAAATTATCATGTCTGTTACTGTCCGTTGTTGACAGGGGGAATTCTATTATTGCATCGCGTCAAATAGGCGGATTTGTGGCAAAATGATAGGGGAAAGTATTTTGGGGCTCTGTGCATGGAATACCTAATCGCGTTTTAGGCCATCGGTACGAAACTGACTTAGTCAAATTCTGAACATACTGCCGATCCGACTTAGGCAATTGAAAAAAGCCCGAATTAGATCAAATGGGCAGAACATTTGGATCTGAGTTGAGCGAAGATCCGACATATGAAATCCGAGTTACGCGCAGAAATTTAATAAGAAAAAAACGTGCAGGATCAAAGGGTCCAAACGATTTTATCCGAGTTGAGTAAAGATCCGACTTATACGAATCCGACTTATGCAAGGTTTACTGTATATGCCTTCTACAGGCATTATTATTTGGTTTGTTGAACTAGTAGTCTTAAATCTAATGCTTGAGTACTTTGTAGCTCAAATGACATGTTAAATCAAATGATTTTCAGCACTTTCTGAAACTGCCTGGACCAATAGAAAATAATCCAGAACCATATGCAGCTGATCATAATGGAAGTATAAGATGACATCAAAATTAACAAGTGCTCCGTAATAAAAAGACAGACAAATTGTTGACAGGTAAATATGCCAGCTTGTTAACTACTCTAATAATTTTATTATCAAATTAAAGGTTCACAAGGGACATTAATACAGATCATACAAAGATAGAAAAGTGTTACTCCCATTTTTCATGTTACTTGGCCTATCACTGTGAAACTGATATTGTATATAATGGGGGTTATAGCGCTAAAAACTAGGTATATAGTTTAATTTCAAAACATCGTTTGATAATTGATAATAATCGTTTGAAAATTACAAAAATGGTTTAATTAGTACTATGGCTTAATTTAATGGTACAGCATTTAATTTCTCCGAGGGGGGTTTAGAAATGGCCGACCGTTCACTTATCTAGTGCGTTTATTTATTAGACGAGTAGTTCAATTTCCAGAGATGCGTATAGAAATAAGACCTGCTTAATTGATCTACTGTGTTGAATTATTAGATGAATCGTTTATTTTTCCGCGAGCCATCTATCCGATCAGTTCATTTTGATTACGATTATTTGCATATGAATCCACTAGCCCGACGCCTGGGGCTACCAAAAATAACTTACGGGCTAGTGATCTATTTAGTCGTACTAGTCCTGGGCTATGCCCTTTCATTGGTTTGTGAATTAAACTAGTGACGATATAGATAAATAAACTGTAAATCATCCCACATTTATTTCTCAAATTCCAAGGAAAACTCAATCATAACAATAGATTTTCTGTAGTAAAACTTAGGGCTGTATGGACATTTTTTTGTACCCCTTTTATTCATTCATTCTTGAAATTTCATTTCTCCATATTGCACGCTTTGACAGGTCACGTAATAAACCAGTTGAAATCAGGTTGATTTAAAAACAAAAGACTCACTTATATTTTATCACACTGATCCGCAGTGAATATTTGCTTGGCCGTGACAATCACTGATAAGGATGACATTGATGCGGCTTAATGAGCTAGAAATATTAACTTTTTTCCTGCCACAAATTAAATTCTAAAACATTTTTTGTATATATTGGAAAAATAAATAAAGGCGTTTGACGTATTTGTAGGTAAAAATTATTTCCGATTTAGTGTAAATGGGTATTAAAATGACTAAAATGCAGCATTCTCTCCGAAGCAGTTATGTCTTATGTAAACAATGCACGCGCCATTCAGCCAATGATTCACACCGCGTGCTGTGACAGCACGTGTTAAGGCAGTCATCTATGACAGAGATATTATACGAGACTCGTAATTCTCTGTGAAACAGATTGATATTTTATATTAGATTTGTTCTGACATAAATATTTGAAAGCATACCTTTGTATTTTTAAATACAAAGATAATTTTGATTATTTAACATGTCAGGTATTTCCAAAGAATTTACTACAGGCTGTGTTCATTACACACACACCATGATGAATGGTTCCAGTGACCTGTGTGTCGTCAACTTTGACCCTATCGGCACACAGCATGGCACTTGAGTGATAATATAAACAATTTTACTATCCTGTATATTTAAATATTATATCAGCACATCAAACTGATTTGTTTTATTTTGAGACTCTTTAGAGTTACCAGGTAAATAAATACGGTAAAACAATTAATTTGTCAATCAGTCGAGGCTATCTCGGGCTTTGCAGTAAGTGCTAATAATAACGTAAGTATACAAATCTTCGAGGGGGAATTAAAGGACGTTAATTTACCGTGATATATTATAAATGACATGTCCTATGGTCTTTAGTGAAAGAAAACATTGTTGTGGCTTCCATTTCTGGTTTTGATGGTCAGATATGATATGAAAACGAATATCGGTTTATAGTTTTTTGAACGGTTTCACCAGTGCAACCGAACTGTGACTGGTTAACCGAGTAGCCGTATACATCCTTCATTATTAGGCAATCAAGTCTACGATCTTTTTTAAGATAGGTTGCGAGGCAACGAAACATACGCCCACAGCAGCTAAATCGTCCGGGCAGTCAACAAAAGTTGTCACATATTTTTACTTTTTTCGGTAATGAAACATTTATAATACATTAAAATCTGATTAAGAGTAACAACTCATTAAGTAATTATCAGAAAACCATTAGAATTTGTTTTGTTTTTATACAGTTTTGCCCCATCCTAACGTTTAGTATAGGAAACTTTTAACATCATGGATTTAGCTGTTCAAGTCATAAAAATTCATTGAAAATCATTATACTTGTTCGTCTCAAGACCTTAAACTCTGAGTATGAATCTGAAGGCATTCGGCTGATAACTTTAGCTTCTAGAGGGTCATAAGATTTTTCAAAGTGATCAAGGGCCATAACTTTGGCAGTAATTATCGGAAATCATTGAAAATCAATATGATTCTTTGTCCCATGACCTCAAACACTCTGTATCAATTTAAAGTCAATCGGATATTAACTTTAGCCTCTAGAGCATTTACAAGATTTTTTGAAGTGATCAAGGGCCATAACTCTGGCAGTAATTATCGAAAATCACTGAAAATGAAAATGAAAATGAATAAACTTCTTTGTCTCATGACCTTAAACACTGTGTATAAATTTAAAGTCAATCGGATATTAACTTTGGCCTCTAGAGCACCCACAAGATTTTTTGAAGTGATCAAGGGCCATAACTCTGGCAGTAATTATCAAAAATTGCTGAAAATGAATAGACTTCTTCATCTCATGACCTTAAACACTGTGTATAAATTTAAAGTCAATGGGATATTAACTTTAGCCTCTAGAGTGTCCACAAGATTTTTCAAAGTAATCAAGGGCCATAACTATCGGAAATCGCTGAAAATCAATAGGATTCTTCGTCTCATAACCTTAAACACTGTGTATAAATTTAAAGTCAATCGGATATTAACTTTGACCTCTAGAGCGTCCACAAGATTTTTTGAAGTGATCAAGGGCCATAAATCTGGAAGTAGTTATCGGAAATTGCTGAAAATCAATAGGCTTCTTCGTCTCATTACCTTAAACACTGTGTATAAATTTAAAGTCAATCGGATATTAACTTTGACCTCTAGAGCATCCACAATATTTTTTGAAGCGATCAAGGGCCATAACTCTGGCAGTAATTATCGGAAATCGCTGAAAATCAATAGGCTACTTCGTCTCATGACCTTATACACTGTGTATAAATTTAAAATCAATCGGGTTTAACTTTGACCTCTAGAGAGTCCACAAGATTTTTTGAAGTGATCAAGAGCCATAACTCTGGAAGTAATTATCGGAAATCGCTGAAAATCAATAGGCTTCTTCGTCTCATGACCTTAAACACTGTGTATACATTTAAAGTCAATCAGATATTAACTTTGACCTCTAGAGCGTCCACAAGATTTTGGGAAGCGATCAAGGGCCATAACTCTGGCAGTAATTATCG
The DNA here is from genome assembly GCF_932274485.2 of Patella vulgata. Lineage (NCBI taxonomy): Eukaryota > Metazoa > Mollusca > Gastropoda > Patellidae > Patella > Patella vulgata. The sequence continues at coordinate 42,654,210 of NC_065885.2, read as the reverse complement.
GAAATCGCTGAAAATCAATAGGCGTCTTCGTCTCATGACCTTGAACACTGTGTATACATTTAAAGTCAATCGGATATTAACTTTGACCTCTAGAGCGTCCACAAGATTTTTTGAAGTGATCAAGGGCCATAAATCTGGAAGTAGTTATCGGAAATCGCTGAAAATCAATAGGCTTCTTCGTTCCATGACCTTAAACACTGTGTATTAATTTAAAGTTAATCGAATTTTAACTTTGACCTCTACAGCGTCCACAAGCAATTGTGGACGCTGGACCCACGGATGGACCGACGGACGGGGGCGACAACAATATACGACCACTTTAGCCTCTAGAGCGTCCACAATTGCTTGTGGACGCCGGACCGACGACAATATACGACCACATTTCAATGTGGGCGTATAAAAACGATAGGTTGGCAGGCAACAAAACATTTGCCCAAATATTGAAGATTAAATCTTGTACCTTGTCAACCTATGGACTAGTGGATATTAATGCCGGGCTAGTGGATTCAAAAAATTTTTTTACTCCCCTGATATGAAGTGCGAATAATAATGGTGAATATTTTTTAAAAAAGCACCTTACCGTGGTCATAGTATCATTATCCATTCAAAATAGTAATTCCGCCATTGACAAATATATCAAAAATCGGTAAATCACGTCCCAGGTAATTATACGTTTGGAAATCAGTAAATCACATCCCAGATAATGCAGTACAAGTTGGGCGGAAGTACTAAATTTCCCCCAAATCGGGCCTAGGCGGAAATGAAAAATCGCGGGTGCCAATTAATCAATCTGCTCTGGCCACGCTCAAAATTCCACTCTAAATTTCCTCCGCAAATATAAGTAAACCACCGACCTCTGCGATTATTTTAAACCGCCACGGAAATTAGCTTGACAGATCCACAGCGATTATTAAGAAGTCGGACTTTCCACGCATGTACAGTCAGCACATCCGTAGCTGTTTTGAAATAGGTTTATTTATCGTGCGATTGCACCGCAGTCATATCGTAGTCGAATATCAGCTAACACGGCATGCAAAGAAAGATTGTTAATTTAACACGGTTAGACACGCAGATTTTACTGACTTATGGCTGCACCGATACATCACTTAGTCAATATGTTCGACATTTCTAAGACTTTCAAACTCATTCAAATTACGAAAATTTCAAAGATTACACACATAAATGCTCGTCATACCGTGGGGCGAAAGTTTTGTCCATTAAAATAGCTATTCCCATTCTGACAAATAAGTTACACAATGCATTGTAAATCGGTAAATAACACCTGAACTAATATATCTTGGGATTTAAATCACAAATGAATTAAATGCTCATCTCATGTTTTTAAGCACACATTGCCAGAAGTCACCATCAACCTTGCTGAACACATGTACATTAACACGTATCAATCGGATAATGCCGTGATGACCTTTTCATTTCGGCACCAAAGAGTCTGAGTCAATGCATACTGTCAATCAAGTTTCCATATTACGTGAATTCACTTGCCATCGAAAGGAATTGATAATTGACTATAATAGAAGCCCCTTTAACAACAAATTGTTACCATGTCGTAGTCTTGTAGACAATACTTTTATTCTGAATTTTCAGTAAATAATCAGTTGACCTCATTATTAAAGAACAATTACAATTGGGACGAGACCAATCTGGATTTTCACACAAAATAGGTGCCGTTGTCATGGCTAAATTACGAACGGGCTACGATGAATAGCACCTACCCCTGCCCCCCCCACACACACACACCTCCTACAATTTACATCAGTAGGTTACAGAGGATTCTATTAATTTTATTTACGATACAACTCTATAGTCTTTTATAGACTAGCCATCATTAAATAATCAAAAACACCAAAATACATGCACTTAAATTTATTTTGGCACATTTAATACTTGAATATTTATTTAAATTTGTATTTATATTTCATTTATGTTTTAGAAATTCAGTTGTGATGTGCAAAATAATATGATGTAATGTCCTTAAAATTTAATATAAGTTGTCACTGAGTGATGAAGTTATTTATAGCAGAGCACGTGTATTTACGAGCGTCTTCATTGCCGTAATATATCGCTGTTATAAAACTTTTTAACATCCACGTTCTTCGCTAAATTGCTTCATGTATATATATCAATGATTATGTTAGGCGATTTATGATAATTAAGCTGAAATATGACTGAAAAGTTATTCACTTCATAATTCATCGAGGTGTAAACAGAGCCTGTTCCATACCCTCCCTTGTTATCATACAATTTCAACCAATCAGCAAGCGAGGATTTCATACCGGTATGACGAAATGGAACAGTCAAAGATTAAAAACACGTAAATAGTGATGGCGATGATTTTCGGAAGTTAGTTTCATGACAGTGTTCATTAAGTACAAATTATCAATTATTACAACTACCAAAATATCAGGTCGCCACACGGGCTAATTGATTTTGAATTTCATTCGCCCGTATTGACTTTTACTCGCCATGGGCGACCAGGCGAGCGTTAGTTTCTATCCCTGGTTAGGGTTCATCTGGCCACCGATATCTATTATTAGGGTTAGGGCTAGGTTTATTGATACCCACATATATCGTTTTATGTGAGACTGATAGTTGTCTTTTGTTTTATTTAATTGATCGGCGATTGTTGAGACTGCGATTAACACTGCTAGTTCTCTTATTTTGTTTCATCGCCGAGCATTGGTATATCCGGTATACCCAGCTGGAACATTTGAAAATTTGTGTATATTTAGTAATACTTCGTTGTTTTTCTTTTATCAAATAGTAAACAAGCTTGATTGACCGATGACTGCTAATGTTATTTCGTAAAACGGAATAATTGCAATCAACACACGGCCGCCATTCTCAATGATTGACACCTCGCGGTTTTCCTGATCCACAAAAGAACCGTAAGTTTTATTTACCACATAATACAATAAGATGCGGATTATTGGTTAATCAGCTTTAATTGTCCCGTTTTGATCGTTGCTATTTCTAATATTTTACACAAAAAAATAACTTGCTTTGTACGCACTAATTTATCGAATGGTACTGCTATCTACGGGAAGCTTGTCAAGGTATGCATCAACGTGCAGCTTACAGATTATCGTTAACAATTTCTAGGGTCTTGTAAAAAGAGTGCATGTCGTGTAAATATTTACTTTTGTTTTTGTGTAGGTCATTTTAAAAAATATATTACTATACGAGAAACGATGATTATCAAAGAACCGTAAGTGCAACTAATGGTTTATCATTTGGTGGAGCCTTTTAATAACCACGTGTTTCATGTTAATAAATATTTTCCTTCGTCTCACGAGATTATCGCTGTGCATTTGTACATCGCAAGGTTGACTTCTGGTAACGTGTACAGGTGGAAGACTTAATTAATTCATTTGTGATTTAAAGAAGATACATTACCAGGGATGACATTTACTGATTTCCAAATAGATAATGATAATGGATAATAATACTACCACCACGCTAAGGTGCTTTTTTTTAACATTCACCTTTTTTATTCGCACTTCATTTGCAAATAATCGTAATCAAAATGAACTGATCGGATAGACGGCTCGCGGGAAAATAAACGATAATTCAACATAGTAGATAAATTAAGCAAGTTTTATTTCTATACGCATCTCGGGAAATTGAAATATTCGTCTAATTATTAACGCACTACATAAGTGAACGGTCGGCCATTTCTAAACCCCTCTCGGAGAAAAGAGAGAGAGAAATGGGGTTTCGTCCACTCGACACAAACTAGGTCATTTCGGGACTAACTTATGGTTTAATTTTATTTCAATAATTCGCTTGCGCATAGGGGTCTTTAGCAGTGGGAGGAAACCGGAGGGCCCGGAGAAAACCCACGAGGTTGGACAGGCGACCCTCCTCCTTGTCACGTACAACCGGGGATTCGAAACCACGCCAGTCGACTCAATGACAGACTTTATGATATAGCGCGCGCACGCTAACCATTCAGCCATCCAACCCCCCTCCCTTTCGGAGAAATTAAATGCTCTACCATTAAATTAAGCCATAGTACTAATTAAACCATTTTTGTAATTTTCAAATGATTATTATCAATTATCAAACAATGTTTTGAAATCTATATACCTAGTTTTGAGCGCTATAAACCCCATTATAAACTATACCAGTTTCATAGTGTATTCTTTCCAAATAAATTTTTCCACTGAAAATTTGTTGTTTTGTCTTGCTAGTCATATTAAGGTGAAATTTCAGGGTAGGCCTAAATATTCATTATATAATTTCATGATACAAATTTGTTGAGTTTCATTGAAAAACTCTGATATGAAATAGCATGTTTTGATTTTTGATGCTGGTGTCATTTAAGTGGAATTTCAATGGATAAGCTTACATCTTGTAAATATTACTTTAAAAATATGTAAAATTCACTTTAGGCCAATATAGACACACCACATTATTAATTATGAGTACATTTTATCATCAGTCTTTAAGCTTATTACTTCTTTATTCTTTTACAGCTACATTCCTGAAGAAGAAAAAAAAATACCAAGAATTAATAAAAAATGTAGAAAGAAATTTAACATGTGATTTCACTCTGCAAGGTCGCCTTTTGGTTCAGAAAATACATTGTAAAGCTGTTTGCATAATTATATCTAGTCATTTAGATGTAGCTTAAACACTGTACATGTATATTTAAATAAACAATATTACTTACCAGCATCTACTATCTTGAAGTGTATTCTTTCATGAAATATCAAAATGATTGTGTTGTTAATGTGGATGCGGATTAATGCAACAGGATCATTCTTGTCACCTCTTAGTCTTGGCGTTTCTTCATTGTTGTGTTAGTGATGTACATGGGGAAAAAACTGAACCTCGTCATTTGCCAGTGTAGGGAGTTCAATCACATGCCCGACAGTAAGGGAGCATTAGCCACACATCCTACAAATTAAATCATCATGATAAAAAGAAAATCTTGGCATGTTTTCTCTATTTTACTAGTTGAAAGGAACATAATATGGGGTGGCCTGGCCTATTATAGACATACAACTGAACCAGTTATAAAACGTGTATATATATTCGCTGCCTAAAGTTTTGGTATTTCACTATATAGTAATAGTAATTAGTATTACTATTACAAGTCACGACAGTAACGTAACTTTGTGTTTAGGATGGCCTACTAAGCCTTATAGGCCTTGCAATCTACAGAAGTACCTATAGTCAACTTGGTTTTCTCTAAATTTATATCAAATCCAGACCAGACTATGCTAAACAACTATGATGATCCTTATTAATTTAAAAGTTGCAGGACCGCAGAATGGTATACGTTGTATATGCCCCCCCCCCTTTCCTCATTACGCTTCACTCACTTTTATTAACTCAACCATGCTTACATTTACCGACATAAGTGATAATAAACAAGTAGAATTTGCTTACCCAGTCCGGCAGCAACAGTGATTAATGTTGTTGCTAAAGTTTGTAAAACTGGATCTGTCACGTTTGCTGCCTTAAGTTGTTGTTGAGTTCCCTCTGATAAATTCATATGATCATTTTGCGTGTGCAATATATTATATCTTGGTACGCTTTCATCTTTTGGTACATTTGGTAGATATGCTCTCGATAACATATCTGATATAAACATATTGATTCCTGATATATGTATTAGTTTTAAGTTATACTTATGCAATCTCATCATCATTCTTTGTAGTCGCTTTGGGGCTTGATGTATTGGCTTTTGAAGAATAGACACAAGTGGTTTGTGGTCTGTGTGTACTGTTATAATGTCTTGTCCATGTAGATTTTGGTCAAATCTCTCACAGGAAAATACAATTGTCAAACATTCTTTTTCTATTTCGGCGTAATTTTTCTCCACTGGCAATAGTGCTCTGGATGCAAAGGAGATTGGTTGGCCTTGCTGTAATAAGCAACCTCCTAATCCACTATCTGATGAGTCGCATTCTATTGTGACTTCTTCATTGACATCATAGTAACGTAAAACAGGTGTAGATATCATTAATTTAAGGATTTTCTGATAAGCCTCCTCCTGCTGTGATTCCCAGTGCCAAGGAACGTCCTTAATAGTGAGTCGACGCAGTGGCTCAGAAACTTCTGACAGTTAAGGTAAGTATCTTGATAAATACTGTACACATCCCAATAGTCGTTGTACTGACTTGACTGTTTCTGGCTTTGGCATATTGATGATAGCATCTATTTTGGCAGGGTCGGGTTTTACTCCTGACGACTTTATGAGGTGTCCCATATATGGTACTTCAGTTAATTTAAAATGAAGTTTTTTCTTATTTAACTTTAAATTAACTTTTCGTGCTCTGTCTAGAAATGCTTTAAAATTGCGATCGTAATCAATACTGGCTTCTTCTGCAGTATCTCCAGATCCAAAAATAATAATATCATCGGCTATGACATCGATTCCTGATAGACCTTCTAAGATTTCTTTCTGTCTCCGCTGATATTCCTCAGGTGCTGAAGAAATACCTTGAGGGCATCTTAAATAACGATACCTCCCAAATGGAGTCCAAAATGTTGTTAAATATGGAGCGGAATTTCCCCCATAATTCTAACTTCTAACCTAGTAATGCGTATGCTAAAATGCTTACTTCTATGCATGTAACTTCTTACTAACACATGTTAAATTGGCTATTTACACATGTAAAAATGTTAATTTATATGACTTGTTTTTTAAATATTGCAGTTAGAAATTGTACTTTGTTCTATTTCCATTATTACTTTTAATTTATTGTAGGCAGTTTAGCTTCGTTAACATTTTGACATTTTACAAATGGTTCGTGGTAAAGGCGCCATAATTCTAAGCTCATTTTGGTAATAGACGGTGCTGTTTACATTTGTATTGTGGCTCATTGGGAACATATAAAATTGACTCGACAGACATGACGACATTTTTCTGTCAAAAATAACAACCAGCGGCTACCAGGCAGGATACGCCCACATTTTCGAGAGATGGATAGAGAACAAGCTAAAAAGAAAGTGATTTTTCCTATAATTAAGGGCCATAATTCAGGAAATTACAATTCGATATGCGCAAATATTGAAAGGAACCAAGATCTTTGTGTTATAAACTTACAATTCAAGTTTCAATTGAGAACGCTATTTGAGAACGAACGGCGGCGATTTTGTCTATCAATTTTGGGCCGATTTTCACGAAATTCGAACTTAGTCGTCCTTAAGGTGTAACGGTGATATAATAAAAGTTTTTTTTAAAAATAGGATAAAAATTATGACCTCTATAGGGTCCACAAGCTAAAAACACGATTTTTCGTACAATCAGGGGCCATAATTCAGGAAGCTACGGTCCGATATGCGCGAATATCGAAAGAAACCGAGATCTTTGGGTTATAAACTTACATTTCAAGTTTCAACAAAATCGGATAAAAATTATGACCTCTATTGGGTCCACAACCTTGATATACCATATTTTTACGCTATTTGAGAACGAACGCCAGCCATTTTGTCTGTCAATTTTGGGCTGATTTTCACGAAATTCGAACTCAGTCGTCCTTAGGGTGTAACGGTGACATAATAATACGGTTTTTTAAATCGGATAAAAATTATGACCTCTTTTGGGTCCACAAGCTAAAAACGTGATTTTTCGTACAATCAGGGGCCATAATTCAGGAAGTTACAGTTCGATATGCGGGAATATCGAAACGAACCAAGATCTTTGGGTTATAAACTTATATTTCAAGTTTCAACAAAATCGGATAAAAATTGTGACCTCTATTGGGTCCACAAGCTAAAAACGTGATTTTTCGTACAAACAGGGGTCATAATCCATGAAGTTTTGATCCGATACATGCCAATATCGAAAGCAGCCGAGATCTTTTGGAGATAAACCTATATTTCAAGTTTCGTCAAAATCGGATAAGAATTGTGACCTGTAGAGGGTCCACAAACAATTGTGGACAGACGGACGGACGTCCGGACGGACAGGGGCGACGGCATAATACGTCCACATGAAAATGTGGGCGTATAAAAATTGTGACTTCTATAGGGTCCACAACCTTGATATACCATATTTTTTACGCTATTTGAGAACGAAGGGCGGCCATTTTGTCTGTCAGTTTTGGGCCGATTTTCACGAAATTCGAACTCAACCGTGCTTAGGGTGTAGCGGTGATATAATAATATGTTTTTTTTAAATCGGATAAAAAACATTTAAAGTTTCAACAAGATCGGATAAAAATTGTGACCTCTAGAGGGTCCACAAGCTAAAAACGTGATTTTTCGTACAATCAGGGGCCATAATCCATGAAGTTTAGAGCCGATACATGACAATATCGAAAGCAGCCAAGTTCTTTTGGGGATAAATCTATATTTCAAGTTTCGTCAAAATCGGATAAGAATTGTGACCTGTAGAGAGTTCACAAACAATTGTGGATGGACGTCCGGACGGACAGGGGCGACGGCATAATAAGTCCACATGAAAATGTGGGCGTATAAAAATATTTTACGTACAAAAGCATACTATTCTAGATATATATATTTTTTTTGATAAATAAATAGGCTATTTTATCGTGCATTTTCACAAATAATGCACTATCGATTGTTTTGGCCTATTTGTTTTCTAAAAGAATAATATATAGCAAGAACTGATTACATCATGCATGAAAGTAAATACATAAATATAAATCGGACATGCTTAGTTTAGCTTATCTCTTTCCCTCAAAATTATGAAATCATTGAAGTAAGCTATATTGGGTAAGGCTTCCAAATCACCGGGAGCCGCGGTGTTTCGGTGAGTAAGTCACTGGTTCGGTAACCAGGAGGTCCCGGGTTTTCTCCCAGAGTTGTAAGAGAAAGTTCCTCAGGTTTTCCGGCGTGCTTTCCACCTGTCAGTGCCTGTCAAGGAATAGTGTCTTAATGGAAAGAAAACGTGATGGCGTGCACCAAGAGTAGGCCATAGAGGCCCTGTCTGTACAAAATCCCAGGATATTGCACACTTCATGACGTATGCCCGTCTTCATTAGCGCAGTCGGTGCATAACAGCACTACGTTACACTTTATTTCATTTCCAAATCACCGGTTTTGTATTGGGAGGTAGGAGGACTTTTGGGGATTTGGCGAACGATTCACCGCCTTTATTGATCCCATTCTATAGTTTGGTGTATTTAAAATTGGTATAGTCCTACATTGTTTACACCCTCTCAGTCTCAAAGTCCCTTATTATGCTCCTGTTGGGGGGTTCCGGGGTAATTGTCACCACCCCTCCCCTCTTATATTTTAATGTTTCCAAATGAAATGAAAGGGAGTTAAACGTCCTAGTGTTCTGCTCCGAACTGGGCTAATGAAGACAGGCATACGCCATACAGTGTGCTATGAGGGAATTCTGCTCGGACAGCGGCACTACGACCTACTCTTTTATCGAATTTCAACTGTCAAGGGATCTTTTGCGTGCACGTCAATGTCTACACGGGGCATCGGTTTTTTGTACCATCCGGACGACTAGACAACTGTCCTTGTGTTCGATTTTGGCACTTATCTAACGATAACATTTTTGATTATAGCTCCTGATCGTACGAAAGTCGCACACATAGCTTGTGGGTCACAATTTTTTTATTAAATTTCTTTTAAAACTAAAATTGTATGTTATATCCAAAAGAACTCGAATAGGTTCAATTTTGGCACATATTGGACTGTAATTTTCTGGATTAAAGCCCCTGGTTAACAAAAATCACGTACATAGCTTGTGCGCCCGGAAGAGATCATAATTTTGATCAGCTATATGTTTAATACACAACAATCACTGATGAATTTGAGTTTTGGAGGAAATCGGCCCGTAACTTCCCGTTAAAATTGCTCCGCCCCTTAACGCAAATAAATGCAGTGGCAAAACATGTAATACATCTACCAATTTTTAGATGACACTTAAAATATGCTTTGAAGGTAGACGGATCTGGTGTATGCGCATCTATATCGGACCGCAGCAACTTGGGTTATGGCCCCTGCACGAAGTTTCTGGCTCAATTTTAGATGAAACTTAAAATATGTGCTAGGGATCAAAATATTCTGGATTGGTTTGAATTTGTTGACAATCAGAGTTATCCTCCTTTTCCGCGATACAGGCTATAGTTTATAACAGATTTTTTTTTATCGAATTAGTTTATGACCCCTTAGTCGAAAACTCCTTCAATATTCAGCCTTCTGTAAAATATAAAATATTGTTTATAAACCAAAACAAACACAATAAAAACTTAGAATAATTTACTTTAGCACGTAGAGAAAAAAATAGCCTAATTTTTCTTTCAAAATTTTCGAGAATGACTTATTTTTTTTACCTATGATTGAAAGAAAAAATGTGTTTTTGGGTTATATAAAAAGGCACAATTTCACATGTCCTCAATGGGCCACCATATAATAAACAGCGCCACCTGTTACCATAATGAGAGTTAGAATTATGACTTATCATAACTGGTTAAAAGAGAGTCATAATTTTAACGCGCATTATGCTAACAGATGGCGCTGTTTACTATATGGTGGTTCATTGGGGACATCTATTTTACGTACAAAAGCAAATTATTCTAGATATTTTTCAGATGAATAAATAGGCTACTTTGTAGTGCATTTGTCCTAATACAGTCTTAACGATTAATTTAGCCTCTGTTTTTTTACAATATTCTTTCTCGAATAGGCTATTTTTTTCCTCTAAAGATATATAAAACAAAAGTAAATTATTCTGATAATATTTAAGTAATATAGAAATACGCCAGTATAACAAAGTTATTTTATGTGTTTGATTTGGTTTATACACAATATCCTATTTTATATTAGATCGAATTGAGAAACAGGAAATGATAATTCAGATATAAAATTACAGCAGAGTGCCCCCACACACACACACACCAACCCAAATTCGTTTGGCCTTTATATCCAATTAATAACAGCAGAAAACTTTCGAATGAGATTAATAACACCGATTCAAGCGTCAAATCGTGACCCAATGAGACCCCCTACCTCATAAGACAACCCGATGATTTGGAAATTAAACATACATTATGCAAGAGCTGAATCTGCCTAATTCAGGTCTTTCTTTAGGCCCGAAATGTTATCTAAATTATTAATTAAACATTAATTAACTTATCCAAACCATAATCAACTATCGATGTCATCGCTAGCCTGCGATGTTTACTGGATTAGGATCAGATCTGCTGCTCAACACTCATTCATGATTAAATCAAAAAATGGATAATCGAGATTATGTTTTTTATCGTGCCGACTTTAGTAATGATGATCGATGCTATGCCCAAAATTAATAGCTAAATTCTCGGTTCAGAGTGGACCTGAAATCTTCACATTAGTCAGTTCTTTGGGCCTATCTATTCTCAAATAATTTATCTTTAAATTAAATGAAATCGAGTTTAACGTCCCGTCATTCAGCATCAACTGTGCTAATCTAGACGGGAATATGACATGGCCATGAAGAGTGCAGTGTGAGGTGATTTTGCACGGACAGCGGCGCTACAGCCTACTCCTATTTCAAATTCCAACGTCCAGGGTTCTTTTACGTGCAAACCATTAGAACGAGTAGACAGTGTTCCTTGTCAGGAACCCCGTCTTGCACCACTGAAAAGGTGAAATCACACTGGAAAACCTGAGGGACTTTCCACTATACGACTGGTACCGTGGAATCTCGGGTAAATAGCGTTATTATCTAATCTATGTAGAATTATTCATAAATATCATTGAATTTGGCCTTATAGCATTCAATTTGTCCTTGTATACAACTTAAATCTCAACGTGCAATTTTGATTACCAAGTGTTAATTAACTAGTGTTTAGTTTGTCGACACGTGTGTAATTATAAGCGTCCCGCTTAATTTTCACGACTGTTCAATAATTAGTTGGACCGTTCAATTTCCCGAGTTGTGATTAAAATTAGTCAAGGTGTCCAATTACGCCAGGTATTCAATTCTGTTGCTGAACGTCCAATTTTACATGCGTTGAAGGAGTTGTAATATAGTAATGCTGCCGTGAAAACGTGTACATGTATAATGTACAGGCCGGTTTGAATAACAACAAAATGAGTTCGGTAATCTCGGGAAAATATTTACCGGCATTCTGTATCGGTTAGGATTTTTTTCTAACGCACTGTACATGCATATAACGTCGGCCAAAATGTATGCAACAATGAACAACTTACAATTTTTTTACAACGTATCATTACATCTTTGTCTATAACTTAGATGTAATCCATCAATTATTGGCTGCTATAAAATCCAAACTTTAAATTATATACGTCATACGATGAGCTTGCAGCTTCAGTTAATCTAAATCAATCATTCATAGAGCACTCGATCCACTCCACGGGGCGCTTAACGGTAAGTCACGTGGTCAGAAACGCGCCAAATCGGCGACAAATCTCTGCTGTGACAATATACATCTACTTTAAATGTCGCCCAGTCATTTCGGTGGAAGCGCATATTGAATAAAGCCATTTTACACACGTGTTCATTACATGCGCATGTCATATATTTATACAATGTCCACAATGTCGGACTGCAGTTATTTATATATTTGATCTTTTTTGTGGGTTTAATTTGTTTACAAATTATCGTGCGTACCACTGAACTATAAATGCTCGTATCTTAAAATTGATCACACGCAGTACCGTCATATCCCGATATCATAACCAACCTCAATTTGATTATCCGATATATTCTAATCGTCATTGTTATCAGATTAACCAATCTGTTTTCGAAGCAGGCATTATATTGTAATCATATTTTCATACAAAACAGCTTTTCGCCGATTTACATGACGTCTTCCCGATATATTCGCATTAGGGTATGTTTGTTTCCCTTCTTTCAACAGCTTAGATGACCCTTCTTGGACAATTAGGCACGGCTCCATGTGTCGCCTAGCTTGTTCCATTCTAAAAGCATGCAATCGCCTTTGGAAATCACTTTGGTGTCTTTTTTTTTATTTCGTTCGCTTTATTTGAAACGATTTTAATAATAAGCCGTAGTAATTTTTTTTTTTTTTTTACTGCCAATTCTGCTTAATTGTGTGCGCTTCGAAATCTATAAACTTGACGTAAAACAAATCATGGATACGGGTTTAGAATAGGGTTATAGCATGATCTACATGTATTTGTTAAAGGCCTGTTAATACAGTATGAACAATATGGAATATTAAATATGTGTCCGTATATACCAAAAATAAATCAAATAAAACAGATGAATAATACAACGTAGATTTGGAACAGAAAGTCTTCAAGTATATGCGTAAATATGTTTCCCTTTTGTCTAAATCCCATTTATAACTGTTTGATCTCCTTTTGCAGAGCAAAGACTTGTTATTTTGAATGATACCCAGAAATCACTTAAAGCTGTTACAATCAGAGAAAATATTATAAACATAAAGGGGGCGTGGGGCATTAACAATGTGATAACTCATAAAAAAAAATAATGATGCACACCAAAGTTTTTGCATAAAGAGATGGTTTGTCATGTATATTTCAGTAAATTTCACTATATTTGTTATGTATTCTATTCACATCCACATGTAAAATTGCGTGAAAGAATTAGGCCACTACCTTTATAGGAATATATTTATATAATTAGGCAATAACAATTTATTGCTGCAGTTACCCATTTCGACATATTCACTATATTTTAAAGTCATAGTTTTAAACCTATTATATATATAGCTTCATTTTCAATATTTCTGGCTATTTATTATTCTATTGAGTTCCACGTTATGAATTTTTTAAAAAGAAACTATTTCAGATCAACAGTAATTTATAATACACCTTTGATGTAATTAAAATATCTATAGCTTATGTACATAATCCATTGAGGCGTTTGTGTCGCTGACAAATTACAGTTTTTAAATAGGATACACAACACAAATGGTTATTAACTTACAGTCATGACGAATTTTAAAATTTATTAAACCAAAAAGTCATCATATAACAAGACAGTGAATGTATTTGGAATATTATTGTTCTGTTCTGAAATCTATAAATTTACCTTTGGTTTATAATACACATTATACAGTTACAATGGAATTGTGTGTCCATTTATTGCCCCTAATTAAGTCTGGCAGCAGTTATATAACATCTAGGTCAACGTTGTTACAAGTTGGTGATCAGCGAAGTGTATAGTTCATGCTCTGGTGTCAGTTTGGTGATTATAATTAGAAATGTAAATTTCTGCTATGTGAATTGGAAATTCCATTTAATAATTAAAAAACAAATCCAAAAAGAAGAACAACCAAACAAAAAATAATTTGTTAATATTATTAGAAAAGACTTTAAATTTTCAACAAAGATTTTTTTTTTTTTTTGGGAAATATGCAATAGCAAAATATCATAGTCCTATGATTTAGCATTAGTCCACGTACGCTGTGATAATGTCGGCATAGTAGCACAAGCATTTCTCCTTTTCAATGTCATCGCGTATTTCTTGGCCTTATATTTCTTTGAATAATTTGAATAACAATGCCCAGTCTTAAATTCCACCCACTGACTTATGTTTCTTTTAAAACCCCATAAAATTCCACAAACTATCATTATTGGAGCAAATATGCGTGTAGCAGTAGCAGCAAATGTCTTGGCTAAAACCAATTGCCAATTCGATGAAAAATAAAGCACACAATTCATACGTTACGATTTAATTAAAACATTTAATTATGAACGCATATAAACATCAATATGTGACAACAAATAATGGTATTGCTTATACTCTTTATCTTGTCTAGTTCATTTCTTTATTTGAACATTTCTCTGATTACAACATAATATAATGACTTTGAAAGTTTTTTCGTTTCAGATACTAACCGAAATTTCCTATGAGAAAAAAATATGAAATGAATATAATATAATATATACATATTATATATAAGCTTTATTTAAATGAGATGCTCGAAAAGTGAACCACACATTTATCCATTGCAATAAGGTCAAAATTGAATATACCACAGTATTCACCCACATTACAAAATTGTCCTTTTTGTTGTACTTATTGAAATAAACTGTAACAATTCCAACCAACTTTATCAGCTAATCCATTCGAGCACGAGAAACAGCTCGATCCTCAAAATCAAAGAGCAGAGCTAACTGTGTGTGCCTGTCAACATCAAAGAACAGTTCCGTGTGAAAAGTGTGCACAAACCGACACAGAACCTGTGGTTTCTTAGTACTGTGGAGTAAATTAATAAAGCTATTTCATACAATGGAAAACAAGCGGCTATTTGAACAAGCGTCTCAATATTAGGTCATATATCAGTATTATTCTTTCAAAGACGAGCTTGTTACACATAGTTCGATCGAATCTGAATAATGTTCGGCAATGGGCAATATTACCGCGGTTGGAAGCGGGCGCATGTCTCTATTTTCATCAGTGTTATTTGATATGTGAGTTATCATTTGTTATATATAGTGAGGAAATTACCTTTTCTCATCGTATGACGTATATAATTTAAAGTTTGGATTTTATAGCAGCCAATAATTGATGGATTACATCTAAGTTATAGACGAAGATGTAATGATACGTTGTAAAAAAATTGTAAGTTGTTCATTGTTGCATACATTTTGGCCGACGTTATATGCATGTACAGTGCGTTAGAAAAAAATCCTAACCGATACAGAATGCCGGTAAATGTTTCCTGAGATTACCGAACTCATTTTGTTGTTATTCAAACCGGCCTGTACATTATACATGTACACGTTTTCACGGCAGCATTACTATATTACAACTCAGTCAATATAAACATTTCGTTAAAATCTGAACAACACATGTGAAATTGGATGTTCGGCAACAGAATTGAATACCTGGCGTAATTGGACACCTTGACTAATTTTAATCACAACTCGGGAAATTGAACGGTCCAACTAATTATTGAATAGTCGTGAAAATTAAGCGGGATACTTATAATTACACGCGTGTCGACAAACTAAACACTAGTTAATTAACGCTTGGTAATCAAAATTGCACGTTGAGATTTAAGTTGTAAACAAGGACAAATTGAATGCTATTAGGCCAAATTCAATGATATTTATGAATAATTCTACATAGATTAGATAATAACGCTATTTACCCGAGATTCCACGGTACCAGTCGTAAAGTGTTCTCTTCCAACAACGGGAGCGAACCGCGGCTCACAATGATTTTGAAGCTTGACACGATAGAAAGCTAAAATAATTTACTTGTGTGTGT
Source organism: Patella vulgata (assembly GCF_932274485.2). NCBI lineage: Eukaryota > Metazoa > Mollusca > Gastropoda > Patellidae > Patella > Patella vulgata. The sequence continues at coordinate 42,638,042 of NC_065885.2, read as the reverse complement.
AAAATATTTCAGAAATTTGAGGGGGAAAGGTTACGCTAAACTAATCATTACCTATTTATATTTATTTATTCACTCCCGTGCATGGCGTAATGAGTTTTTTCTATTTCTATTGTTCTTTTAGAAACAAAATATGCCAAATCACTCGATATAGCAGTATTAGGGGAAATGCACGACAGGGAAGCCTATTTATATATTTTAAAAATATCTACAATAGTCTGCTTTTGTACATAAAATATTTTATGATTTTTATCTGTCGGGTTATGAAAAAGGCGAGATTTTACATGTCCCTAATCAGCCTCCACACAATTGTGAATAGCGCCATCTGTTACCAAAATGAGCTTATAATTATGACTGCCTTATCATGTAACATTTGTGAAATGTCAAAATGTTAACAAAACTAAACAGACTACAATAAATTAAAAGTAATAATGGAAATAAAACAAAATACAAATTCTAACTGCCATTTTTAAAAAAATAATCATATAAATTTGCATTTTCACATGTGTAAATAGCCAATTTAACATTTGTTAGTAATAACTTACATGTATAGAAGTAAGCATATTAGCATACGCATTAATTACTAGGTTAGGAGTTAGAATTATGGGTGAAATTCCGCTCCATAGTTAAATAAGAACTTTCTTCATCTAGTTTTATCTGGAAGAATCCATCTTTGGCGTCGCAAACAGTAAATATTTTAGCTTTACTCAATTGAGGCAAAACCTATCTACTGTTGGAATCTGGTAATGTGGTCGTCTTGTAGCTTGATTAAGATCCTTTGGGTCTATACAAATTCTAAGTTTGTCTCCGCGACTCACTGCTACCAAACTACTGATCCATGAAGTATGCTCCTTAACTTTTGTGATGATCCCTTGTTTCTCCAAATCGTTGATTTTGGCTCTCAGCTTTTCTTTAAGGGGAACAGCAACTCTTCTTGGTGAGTGTTGTACTGGTTGCACAGTTTCATCTATCTAGATATGATACATGCCGGGAAGACAGCCCAATCCTTTAAAAATATCTGAGTATTCTAACAAAACTTTCTCCTTAATCAGATTTTCCTGAGGTTCTGTCAGTACTGCATGCACTGTATTTGAACTATTTAGAGATATCCGTTGTTTCTGAGACAGGTATTGCCATCTATGATTGGCCAAGGTGCTGACTCTAGAATATCAAATGTTATTTTACATGAGGCTTCCCCTTTTCTACCGACTAAGGTATATGATCCCAACGGTGTAACTAAGCTTCCATCATAAAGTTTGATTTTTCCTCTAGCAGGCTCCAATGTCACGTCACCTCTATGTTCTATATACATCAGTTGGTATAATGACATAGCAGCACAGGTTGCTCCAGTATCAAGCTGTGTTTCTATTACAGGTGAATATTCATTGTGATAAATCATTGGCATCATAAACTTGGATTTTCTCACAGAACCATCTACTGATGATATTCTATGGGCTGCATAAATCATATCATTTAATCTTCGGAATCATAATCAGTTGCTTCTTCCTGTATTTGATCAACTCTTTTTTTCTAATTTTATCATCCTGGTGGCAACTGTTAGCAAAATGATTCATCTCTCTGCATTTCATACACTTCTTTCCATAAGCAGGACAATTTCTTTCTTTGTGTACGAAACAACAAAATTTACAAATCTTTTTCTTCTCATGTCTTTCGGATTATTGTCTTTCTGTTCGTGTGAGTTTCTTTTAGTATGTGTAGATCTTTTATTCTTCTTGTAAGTTCCATGTACTTCCCTGACTGGCAATGTGGAAGTTGATCTCAAGTGTTCTTTATGTGATTTTGAAAGTTCACTTGCTCTTAAAACTTCTTGACATTGATTTAGATTAGGCACTGGTCTCTCGCGAAGCAATCGATCTCTACTCTTGACATCAAATGTACCCATGACAAGTCTATCCCATATTAAAGAATCTTGGAGGGCTCTAACTCACAATTTTCAGACAATTCTCGTAGACGAATAACAAAGTTATCTGCTGTTTCATTTTCAGCTTGCTCAGCACTGAAAAATCTAACTCTCTCAAATAGAATATGCGTATCTGGCACAAATTCAGTTATCAGCATCTGTCACACCATCTATGGTATTCAAAATCCTCAGAAAATCTGTGTCCATAATACTGCATAGTGTGGCTGCTACTTGAGCTTTCCCAGCATCCTTGGGAGTTCCATCTTCTAGAACTAATTTCGTATCTAGTTCTGTTGCTAACAAATAAAATTTCCACTGTGTTTTAAATGTTATGAAATTCTCTCTTCTGTTACCCTTTAAAACCATTGGTGATGGCGCTGGAACTTGGTATGTAGCCATACTGAACCTCTAAAGTAAACAGTGTCCCTTAATATATCACCCAAAAAATATTGGAAGGTTGTAACGATGTTGTAGAAAAGTTGGCTGTTTGCCAAGTCTCTGTGTCAACTGGTCCGCAAAATTTCCCTCATAGCACACTGTATGGCGTATTTCTGTCTTCATTAGGCCAGGTTAGGAGCAGAACAGTAGGACGTTAAACTCCATTTCATTTCATTTTATTTCATTTCTATCCTAATCACTACACGTGGTCTGACCCAAACGTTACACGAGGCTTTCTCACAGCTGCCGCAACTGTCCTACTGTTTAATATTTGACTGGATGCATTCACAGCCTTCTTAAAATTAATATAAGATAGGTTGCCAGGCAACAAAACATACGCCCACAGCAGCTAAATTGTCCGAGCAGTCGACAAGGGTTGTCGCATAATTATTCTTTTGTAGGTGATTAGGGGAATTTAACAGACAATTTCATACAGATGACGTTATAATTTTCGTTGCTTGAGGGTTCAAGGTTCTAAAAACTAAAACAAGGGCCGTAACTCTGGAAGTAATCAACAGAAATTGTTGAAATTCGACAGGCTAATTCAAATAATGCATATAAATTTCATACAGATCGGATGATAACTTTTGTCGTTCAAACGTTCACAAGGTTCAACAAAGTAAAACAAGGGCCATAACTCTAAAAGTAATTGACATTCAATAGGCGTCTTCATTTTACTAATTCAAATGATGCATATGAATTTCATACAGATTAGGTGATAACTTTTGTTGTTCAAGTGTTCTCAAGATTCAACAAAGTTAAACAAGGGCCATAACTCTAGATGTAATTAATAGAAATTTGCTGAAACTCAATAGGCTTGTTCCTTTTACTAATTTAAACAATACATATAAATTTCATACAGATCGGATGATAACTTTTGTCGTTATAGCATTCACAAGGTACAACAAAGTGAAACAAGGGCCATAACTTACAGTGTAATTAACGGAAATTGCTGAAATTTAATAGGCTTCTTCGTTGCACTAATTTAAATGCCGGATATCAATTTCAAACAGATCGGATGATAACTGTTGTCATTAGAGCGTTCACAAGATTCAACAAAGTGAAACAAGGGCCATAACTCTAGATGTAATTAACGGAAATTGCTGAAATTCAATAGACTTCTTTGTTTTACTAATCTAAATGATGCATATAAATTTCATACAGATCGAATAATAACTTTTGCCGTTACAGCATTCACAAGGTACAACAAAGTGAAACAAGGGCCATAACTCATGGCGTAATTAATGGAAATAGCTGGAATTCAATAGGCTTCTTCCTTTTACTAATTTAAATGATGCATATCAATTTCAAACAGATCGGATGGTAACTCTTGTCATTAGAGCGTTCACAAGATTCAAAAAGTGAAACAAGGGCCATAACTCTAGATGTAATTAACGGAAATTACTGAAATTTAATAGGCTTCTTTGTTTTACTAATTTCAATGATGCATATAAATTTCATACAGATCGGTTAATAACTTTTGTCGTTAAAGCGTTCACAAGGTGCAACAAAGTGAAACAAGGGCCATAACTCCACAAGAAATTAACGGTAGTTATTGAAATTAAATAGGCTTCTTCATCTCACTAATGCAAACAACATATATCAATTTTAAAAAAATCAGATGATAAATGTAGTCTGTAGAGTGTTCACAAGAAATTGTGGACGATGGACGGACCGACAGACGGACGGACGGGGGCGACGGCAATATACGACCACATTTCCATGTTCAAGTCTGCGAACTATTTGTAGACTTAAATAAACTAACGATCAACATTCAATGGTTTATTGTATGGCAGACATCTTTACACTAGCCCGAGCTAACTCATTACAAATATACAACTGGCGGTAGTTTTTACTTTGATGTCCATAGCAGTTATATCTCATAACAACCTGTCATGACATCATCATAGGTTAATATTCGTTCATATCAATCCGAGGGAGAGTAGGTTTATATCCGACATATACAACGCCATTTCACCCTTAAATTTAATGGGCTCTTCCATTAAAAGGCAACAACGATTGGATAATTTCTCGATAGTTTCCGCCAAATAGCGAAAATTACCGAAGTAATCACGTGCAATTACGTGCATGTTTTTATTTATACGTCGCCATTTTGGACTATTGAATTGAAAGCAAAAACAAAATGGATAGTAATACGAAGTCAGACGAATAATCAATCCTTTTTAGCCAACATATTGACGATGAAATAGATGTGAATGCAAATATCGACGAGGATCTATCCAAAGCCTGCAGAAAATTTGGACCAAAAGGCATTCTTTTCCAAGAATTCTGACAGTGAACCATGATTGAAGGTTTTCGGTATGTTCAGAGAAGGATTTGACCAACTGTTTTAAGTGGACTGTACCCAAAAATACTTTACAAAGGAACTCTTGGGCGATAAATACTTTCAAGTCTTGTAGTGTGTGGAGAAATAATCGCAATGTGGACGAAAAGAAAATTCTGAAATATGTCTTAGACATGGATAAACGATCTAAATACATGTATGTCGATAAGTACGCCGTCTATTTCGGTCCTGAATGTTAGAAACTGTACCATAACAAATTTTAATTGTCAAAAGAATAAAAATTTATTTCTGTGGTTTTTTGTATTATTTCGATCATCTACGTCATCAGCGGTTGATATGAGCCGAATATATTGACCATATCAACCTCGGGTAGGTTAATATCCTATACTTAATTATAGTTTGGTATTTGACCTTTGACCTATGAACTGTTAAAACACTCAACAACCTCTACAGTGTTCACAAGCTAAAAAGGTGATTTTTCATACAATCAGGGGCCTTAACCCATGAAGATACAGCCCGATACATGCCAATATCGAAAGGAACCGAGATCTTAAGGTGGTAAACCTATATTTCAAGTTTTATTGAAATTGACAGGGGCGACGACAATATACATCCACATGAAAATGTGGGTGTATAAAAACACTAACAACCTTTACTTCTTCATTCTGATAAGCATAATAAAGTAACTGTCTGGTGGTCTGCCAATCTTCAAATGTTATTATACATTATATATTTACCTCTATTATAACTTGTGTATCATGATCTTTATTTTCTACCATTTCTTTTAATTTCTCCCTATCAATTTTATTTATTACTTCACAGTTAGTATTTGTCTTAAAAGATAAAATTAACAAACATATCAACAATTTAACCAAAACTCTTACGCACAGAAAACACAACACGTGCTAAATCTACCAGCGGCTGCCAGAAAGGATACGCCCCCACATTTTGCAAGAGATGGACAGAGAACGGGCTAAAAACAAATACGTTTTTTGGTACAATCAGGGGCAATAATCCAGAAAGTTATGGCCTGAAATGTGCAAATATCAAAAGGGACTGAGATCTTTGGGATATAAAGATATGTTTTAAGTTTCATCAAAATCGGATAACCAGCGGCTGCCAGGCAGGATACGCCCACATTTTGCAAGAGATGGATAGAGAAGAAGCTAAAAACAAACGCAATCCAGAAAGTTATGGCCTGAAATGTGCAAATATCAAAAGGGACTGAGATCTTTGGGATATAAAGACATGTTTTAAGTTTCATCAAAATCGGATATAAATTGTGACCTCTAGAGGGTCCACAACCTTCGTATTACACACTTCTACACAATTTGCGTACAAAGAGCGGCAATTTTGTTGGGAAATTTCATTTTGATTTTCCCGAAATTCGAATTCAACCTTCATTATGGTGGAATGGTGATGTGTTCAAACGGTTTTTAAAATCGGAAAAAAATTGTGACCTCTAGAGGGTCCACAACATTGATTTACCAGATGTTTACACTATTTGCGTACAAGGCCATAATTCAGGAAGTTACGATTCAATATGTACGACAATCAAAGGGAACCAAGATATTTGGGTTATAAACATGCATTTCAAGTTTCATCAAAATCAGATGAAAACTGTGACCTCCAGAGGGTCCACAACCCTGATACACAATATTTTGACACTATTTGCAAATGCGGGACGGGCATTTTGTCCGTCAGATTCGGTCCGATTTTTACGAAGTTCGAACTCAACCATTCTCAGGGTGTAATGGTGATATATTCAAAAGGTTTTATAAATCGCATAAAAATTATGACCGCTATAGGGTCCTCAAGCTAAATTTATACACAGTGTTTAAGGTCATAAGACGAAGAAGCCTATTGATTTTCAGCGATTTCCGATAATTACTGCCAGAATTAGGGTGTAACGGTGATATATTCAAACGTTTTTTTAAATCGCATAAAAATCATGACCGCTATAGGGTCTACAAGCTAAAAACATGATTTTTCGTACAATCATGGGCCATAATTCAGAAAGTTACGTGTTCCAAAGTCTCGACCAATCAAATTGCTTATCACTCTGCTTACCCTGAGTAGAAAATGCTCATTATCGAACTTATTCAAAGTATTGATGTAATGAAACTATACACCAAGTTTCATCACTTTCACTTAATTAGAACTAAAATTATCGTGTCCCAAAGCATCAACCAATCAAATTGCTTATCTCTGCTTACCCTAAGCAGAAAATGCTCATCTTCGAAACTCTGTCAAGACATTGACCTAATAAACACCTACCCCAAGTTTGAACATTCTAGCTCAATTAGAAAGAGATTTATTGTGTTCCAAAAAGTGTGATAGACGGACAGGCGGACGGACGGACGGACAGACAAACCCATTTAAATAGTACTGTATAATATCCCTGACTGTTGACAAGATTCCATCATGGGCAATATCAGTAAAAAATTGTAAATTTGTATTCTGAGTTAGGGCTGTACGATATTGCAACAAGAGCATCACTAACGCTGCAATATACGTCCACATTCCAGCTTTGATTGATATGGTACTTTTTAAAATGAAGAGAATGAAATATGAAATGGCTGTAATATGATCAGAGGCAAAGAAGGCTAGGCGTCGGGTTTGTTTTGCCAAATTTACAGACAAAATACTAACAATAAAGTGGGTGTGACACTGCCCCAGGAGGTCGGGGCAAGTATCAAAATAAATAGTTGCTGTCTTTATGGTATAAGGAATAAATATGCACATTTCAAGATGATCCATTCAGAATTGCAGCCTGTAGACGATAAATACAAAAACTGGGCGTGGCTCTGCCCATGGGGGTTGGATATGGAAACAATATAAATAGAAACCATCCTGTTATTGAAATGGCAACATCAATAGTTGCCTTCCTAAGGGTCTAAGGAATAAATACACCAAGTTCCAAGATAATCCATTCAGAATTGTGGCCTTTGTACGTTAAAGGCAAAAATAGGGCGTTGCTCTGCCCCTGGGCGTCGGGGCATTCACCAAAATCAATAGTTGATGCCCTTAGGCTCTAAGGAATACATATGCCAAATACCAAGTTGATCCATTCAGAATTCCGGCTTGTAAACGATTAACATAAAAATTGGGCGTGGCTCTACCCCTGGGTGTCGTGACATGCAGTTGTCGTCCTTAGGCTATAAGGAAAACATATCCCAAGTTCAAAGACAATCCATTAAGAATCGTGGCCTGTAGGCAACTCACAGAGACACAAAGAAAAAATGGGTGTGGCTCTGCCCCTGGGGGTTGGGCAATCACCCAAAAAATAGCGGTCATCCTTAGGGTATAACGTATAAGTATAAACAAGTTTTCAAGATGATCGATTAAGCATAGCAGGCTGTAAGTGACATACAGACACACAAAAAGAAAATGGGTGTGGCTCTGTCCTTGGGGGCTGAGCATTCACCACAAACAATAGGGATGTTCCTTAGGATAGAAGGAGCAAGTATGCAAAGTTTCAAGGTGATACATTAAGAAATGCGGTCTGTAGATGACAAACAATGAATATAAGAAATGGGCGTGGCTCTGCCACTGGGGGTCGGGCATGCACCAAACACAATAGGGATCATCTTTAATTAGGGTATAAGGAATTCATATGAAATTTTTTCAAGACGGTCGATTAAAAATTGTGGCCTGTAGGCGACACACAGACACACATAAAGAAAATGGGCGTGGCCTGGCCTCTGGGGGTTGGGCATGCACCCCAAACGATATATGGATGTTCCTTAGGGTACAGAGAATAAGTATGCAAAGTTTCGAGATGATGCGTTAAGAAATGCGGCCTATAGACGACAAACAAACAAATACAAGGAATGGACGTGGCTCTGCCCCTGGGGATCGGGCATGCACTAAAAACAATAGGGATCATCCTTAGGGTATAAGGAATAAGTATGTAAAGATTCAAGATGATAACTTAAGGGTACAGAGAATAAGTATGCAAAGTTTCGAGATGATGCATTAAGAAATGCGGCCTATAGACGACAAACAAACAAATACAAGGCATGGGCGTGGCTCTGCCCCTGGGGATCGGGCATGCACTAAAAACAATAGGGATCATCCTTAGGGTATAAGGAATAAGTATGTAAAGATTCAAGATGATAACTTAAGAATTGTGGCCTGAAGGCGACACACAGACACACAAAAAGAAAATGGGCGTGGCTCTGCCCCTGGGGGTTGGGCATGCACCCCAAACGATAGGGATGTTCCTTAGGGTACAAAGAATAAGTATGCAAAGTTTCAATATGATACGTTAAGAAATGCGGCCTGTGGATGACAAACAAAGAAATACAAAAAATGGGCGTGGCTCTGCCCCTGGGGGTTGGGCATGCACCAAAAACAATAGGGATCATCCTTCGGGTATAAGGAATAAGTATGTAAAGTTTGAAGATGATCACTTAAGAATTGTGGCCTGTAGGCGACACACAGACACACCCACACTTACATACATACACACACACACGCGCACACACACAGACAGGGGCGACGGCAATATACGTCCACATTATGAATGTGGACGTATTAAAAAGGGACGACATCGATATTGGCATTTTTTTCAACGATACAGTTAAATATCGCGATATTTAATAATAATGTCACTTTGCTATGCTGATGTTTGAAAGGCGTCTGCTTGTGACCTTGAGTAAGAAAATTCTCAAATACCACGTGTAGCGGAATTAAGTAGATGCGGTCTTCAAGTCTTGTATTGTAAGTTCAAACAGTTTAACAAATACTAAATGATCCGGACTATCTTCCATTCAAGCATTCGATTGGCTGCGGTATTCCTGGCCTAACAGTGACAGTAATCTATTTATAGATCGTTTTATTCATGCTTTCAGAAATTAAGTTTCGTAGAGTTTTCTAAAAATATTCGTTTTTTAAAAATATGAAAACGGTAGTGGGAAATTTCAGGCGTTTAGTAGGCCTAAGCTTTATATGTAGTATTAACTGACAATTTATTGTCGACTAAAAACAAAGTAAAAGTAACGCATACACAATCGATGCAGTGAAAAACGGCTGTGGACACTGCGCAAGTGTTTTTAACATTTAACGATTCTCAAAACATTAGCTTTATTATAGTTTATTGCCGTTGGCTAATTTCCACTGCTGTATAGTGTATTTATGATAATTTTTTTCGATATTTGAAGTTTTTGGCGATATTCGATAAACCACTATAACGACGATTTTTGGCCACATATTGTAGTTGGATCTGAAAATACCATATCGCGATAAATGACTATATCGAGAATATCGTACAGCCCTATTCTGAGTTCAAATAATAGCTGCAAAAAGTAACCTACGCCAAGTTGATTTCTGTTGGTGACATTGAAATTAGCAAAGAATATCAATTTTGTTTTATTTGATGAACATAAGAATTGAAGTTCAGTTCAATAATGTTATGTGTGTTACTATTACCGGATATATATCAGAAAATTAGTCAGATAATCACAATTGTAGCCCAAAAAGGAAATTTCTTGGAATGAGTATAACAGTCCTTTAAATTTCCTCGGCGACTCACTGTGAATGAATATTTTCTGGGTGCTAGACTCTGTTTGCAGTGGGCAAAATTCTACACTTCAAAACTTTATTCTAGGAAATCTTCATGAATTTTTTCTTGTATGTCATCAGCAATGAAATTCAACCATTGGCTTATTGAAACACAAACCTGAAACACACAAAACAATAAAGTTAGTGAGTGTATTTGAAGGATAACAAGATGACTAGTCATCACCATCCCGCGCCGTTGAACTTGTTTGGAAGGCATAAGGAAAAACAACTTCTTGGAATATCAATGGGACTAGTCAGAAGATTCATACTCTGATCATAGTAGCTTGGCAAGGCACAGTCGCTACTCCCTGTAAGGTTTGCACAACAACCTTTGAGTACCTCATTCAGCTGCTAAATGTTCAGCATGTCGGGGTTGCACCATCAGTTATGCCCAGAGTCTAAATCTTTAGACAAATCTCATATTCCGACACATGGAATATCAATTCACAGAATTTCATACTCTGATCACAGTAGCTCGGCAAGGCAGGGTTGCTACTCCCTGTAAGGTTTGCACAACAACCTTTGCCTACCTCAATCAGCTTCTGTATGTTAAACAATAAACTTATACATCAGAAAATTGCATACCGATAGTTCATTGGCCAATCACGCTATTTTACTGACATTTCGCCTAATAGTTTGGATGCAGCTATGGCGGGTGTGGCGTCAGGCAGGGTAAGCTTACTCTTCCGGACACCTGTTACCAATGTTTGTCGTGTATTTTGTGCACGAGGAGCAGTCCATTTGCTGATTACACTATTTTGCTTGAATACACTATTTTGCCTATAACGTTTTTTAGGACTTCGAATTCTGTCTTATGGTTTGGATTGTTCGTACTTGGTTTTATTTTATTTCTACCACTGGGTGGGTTGCTCTGCCTGTGGATATTTTATGTCCCCGAGGTAACCTGAAACCCAGTAGCTTTATAGTTCCATGTTAAGTACAAATAACCAAAATATACGGCTGGGAGGCAGTTTCAGGGTAAAAATCTGCCACGATACCTCGAAGGGCACGGGGAATATCGGTGATATATCCCAAGATACTAGTAATGGTATGGGAGATATTTTTCGTTCAGGTGCCTGTAATGTTTTAAAATCCTCGGATGCTTCGTTAATCTCAACCCAACAGTGTTCTGTCAAACTATCTGATATTTTGCATTTTTCACCACATCAATCTAACTGTTATATTTCTAAATGTATGTCTAATAATTGTAAAACCTGTCCTATTTTGAATAGCAATACCCATTTTACTAGTTCTTTAACTAATAAAACATATTTTACACGTGGGTTTGAGAAACTAAACTGTAAAACCTCCAATATTATCTACGGTATAGAATGTACACTCTGCGGACTGATTTATGTTGGCGAAACTAAAGGACCTTTACACTTACACATTAATGGTCATCGTCACAACATTAATAAGGGTAGTAACCAGATTCTCTATAGACATTTTAACCAACCGGACCACTCTATACTATCAATGAGAGTGTCCATATTAGAGAAAATTTACCACCATACTAACAGCCCTACTTTGAGTACTCCCTTTCGCAGAGACCGAGAGGAATATTGGATACGAACATTAGGTACTGCCACCCCTTATGGATGCAATGACAATGTAGCTAGTATTGGGAATTTATCAAGCCCTGCGTGTAGCAATGTTAATGTCATGACGTTATTCCCAAAGTTTCGTCATCGAAAACGCAGTCATGGACATCGTCGCTACACATCACCTAAGCTGAGCACTATATCATTGGATGCCCTTTTAGAAATTATTCAAGAACCATTAGGGCCACACCATATCCTTACTAAATTATATTCTATTCCACTTACTATTTTGAAATTACTTAAATCTGAATGTTTGGATTCAAATTGTACTGATCCTGCGTCCACTGAATACAGGGTTGTATCCATTGTTCTTGACATTGCCCACCGTCATTTCTTAAACTGAAATTTGCTAATAAAGGCATTGATGCTATCAGGTTAAGCCAAATATTACACCATAAGCAAGTCACAGCACACATCCCTCCTTTACTTCAAAACTGTTACTGTTCCTAGGATTTCTTATACTTATACTAAACCCATTGCATCCAAAATATTTAATTACAGAAACGCATTATCTGACATCAATGCAAAAGACTTAATAATAACCCTCTACCATGTTCTTGCTCTACGTCATCCTTCCTTTACCCACCAGCTGGACATGTGGTCACTGGTGATTTGAACATAGTCCAGAATACTACGTGAAATTTTGTCCAAAGGAACCAAATACCGGGAACCGCAACAATTTTCATGGGATCAAAGTTTCAAACTTATTATGGATGCCGTAGAGGACTACGCTAGATCATGGGCCAAGATGGAAGATGTTATCTCGGATACTCTTTCTGATTGGACTAAGACGTCCAATAACATAGTGTTTATATGTAAACAACATTATTTTGTCTGTCTGTTCAAAGAACTTAATTTCGGGAAACCAATTGACAGTGCTACATACAGTTCCTCCCAAATTTTTTGAACCGAAATCGCCGCGACGCGGTGAAAAAAAACTCTCAGAATTCTCTTAGATTTCACGGTGAAATTTCGCTTGATTCCGCGGCGATTTTTCTCTAAGATTCGCTAGGAATTCACCGTGTTTCTCTAGGAATTCGCCGTGTTTCTCTAGGAATTCACCGTGTTTCGATAAGAATTACATCGTGTTTTGCCGTGCTTCCCGCAAGGAATTAGCGATCCTACCCTTAAGCTAGGGTCGAACTAATATTGTCTATAATAAATTAAAGGAGTTGTAATATAGTAATGCTCCCGGGAAACGTGTACATGTATAATGTACAGGCAGGTTTGAATAACAAATGAGTTAGGTAATCTCGGGAAGACATTTACCGGCATTCTGAATCGGTTAGGATTTTTTCCCCAACGCACTTTATACATACATAACGCCGGCCAAAATGTATGCAAACTATGAACAACTTACAATTTTTTAAACATATCAATTCATCTTCGTTTATAACTTAGATGTAATCCGTCAATTTGGGGCTGCTATCAAATCCAAACTTTAAGTTATATACGATGAGCTTTTACACATTACTTCATTACTCGCAGCTTCGGTTAACCTAAATCAATCATCCATACAGCACGTACAGTAAATCACTCCGCGGGTCGCTTAACGGTATGTTACGTGGTCAGAAACGCGCCAAAAGATTGGGACTATATGTATATTCTTACGCTGTTTTACTCAGCAAATAATATCCGCTGTGACAATATACATCTACTTTATGTCACCCAATTCATTTCGGTGGGAGCAGATATTGAATAAAGCCATTTCACACACACATACGTGTACATTACATGCGCCTCATATATTTATACAATATCCACGAGTGTGATAATTCTCGTCTTCACCCCGTTATAATTTACTTATTTTGAGTACACTTTCTGAATGTTTCCATTCTTTTGTACATCCAAATTGTCGATTTCCCACAGTATATACATGTACCCTGCAGTCCATGCGAAATGATATTTTTTTTTACTGGACATTTGGGCAGGTATTATTCCAACTATTGCTGGACCAAATGAGATTTTACTGGTCCAAAAAAGTTCATACCAAAAATATGCATAAAATAAGTAATAATGGCCTAAAACTCGAAAAACAACAAACAGTATTTTCATTCTATTGTTACTTAATATTATCTATGATACACGTAAATCATTATTATTTTCTATCAACAATAGATTGGACTTATAATTAAATTTTTATCGCGCCAATATTTACAATTGTTTTACTGTTCTATAAATAGACCGCGTAAAGAAAATATAATCCCTTAGATGACAATCGAGTCTACCAGAAGCCAATGTTATTAATACAATAAAAGGACTTTCGTTTTAGTCTGGATTAACCTAGCCTACTACTTACTAGACTAGCTCGATATACGGTACTACGTACTCGAGATAAGATTTTGTTTACATTTTAAACAATAGTGAAATTAACACAATAAATTAAACGAGAATTCAACAGTCCGTGCACGAAGTGCCGTTAGCCAGTGTCAATACGGCGATGATTTAATATTTGTAAGTTGAGTGTCCGTTAACCCGTCCACAAGCAAACCCGTCCACGGTTAAGGTAATACCTGTACTTGACTTGTATATTATTTAATTGATTAGAATAGATCACTTTTACTCATTGGTTGTTTATATTGTTATATTTACCTAATAATCAACTAGCTTGGCTCGCCATCCCGACCGCGATTAGTTCAAGTTCAAATTCTTTATTCCTTTAAGCCAAGACTCATCAGGTATAACATATAGTACAAACAAATAAATAAATACAATATGTACAAAAACAATATAGTTTACCGATGTTTTTGTAAAAAAGAACAATAGTATTGTTTGTTGATTAGCGTTATGATTTTGGACAAAATGGTAAGTTCACCAATGTTTTTGTAATAAAGTAGACCCGTATTGTTTGTTAATTGACTTTATCCCATGATTTAAAAAATTGGCGATGGTTAATATTGGCTCAAAAATAATCCCTTAAATTGTGCCGGAGCCCCTTTTAGATTAATTGAATTCGCATAAAAACAACAAAGAGTGGCTACGTGCGATTTTATTCTTTGATCTTGATACACGGGACATTTCTGTTATTCAAACAAATCTGCATGAGAATGACAACATACAAGTTGACAGTTACCATTGGTTTGGGGTTCATGAAGAACAGGCTCTTCTATCGAGCCTACAGTTATTCTTTTCTAAAATAAAATGAGTGCCTTGGATTTTTGTGTGGATTTGATAGCGGTTATACTTTACTAATATTCTCTGACATCGGAGACTTGTGTCGCGTTCATTTCATTTTTGCGGTAAGTACGAGCTTTTTATGTCTGATTTGAAAGCGCTTTCGATTCAGGTTGCAAGTTCTATACGTCATAATACATTATTATCATATACCGGTGACAGTCAAGATTTGCTAAATACTTTTCGCCAAGTAACACAGCGTAAGAATATATAGTCCCTGTGTCGAACCCAACATCTCATGTTTTCGCGCGTTTCTGACCACGTGACGTACGGTTAACCACATTGCGGAGTGATTTACATGTATGGCACTGTGATTTATGAATAGTTGATTTAGATTAACTGAAGCTGCGAGTAATGAAGTTATGTGTAAAATCTCATCGAATATAATTTAAAGTTTGGATTTGATAGCAGCCAATAAGATGAAATGATACGATTAAAAAATTGTAAGTTATTCATTGTTTGCATACACGTACATTGTGGCACCACGTTATACATGTACAGTGTGTTAGAAATACGACCGTAGCTGCCTCGCCAACGGTTAACATATTTTGTATTCAACTTAAATAAATTACATTTTTCGTCAACATGCTTACATCAGGATGATATCGGCACTCAAGCGATTCAAAGTGTTTCACCGCAAAACACCATAATTCACCGCGAAACACCCTATTTCGCGGTGATTTGGCTAGCTGCCGTTTCGCTAGCGATTCTCCAAGATTCCACCGTGAAATAGAGTGTTTTTCCGCGGTGTTCGGCGATTATAGTCCCAAACTCCAGCACTGTAGTGTACAAACAATCTACTCTTAGTAAGGATGAAATTATATCCAATCACAAATCCGTACTCACTTCATTTGGTACTCCGTGTGGAGATACCTATACAGATTTGCCCTTGTTATATTGGATACCTAAACTACATAAAAATCCCTACAAGCACCGTTTTATAGCAGGTTCATCCCGTTGTTCCACAAAACCACTTTCAAAAGTATTGACATCTATACTAACGGCTGTTAAAGAGGGTATTCAAAAATACTGTGACAAAATATACTCTCGCAGTGGTATAAATCAAAAGTGGATATTGAAAAATTCCAAAGAATTACTTGATGGTTTGCAATCTAGATCCCTTGCTTCAGTCTCATCTATTCAAACGTTTGACTTTTCAACTATGTACACTAAAATTCCCCATAGTAAATTAAAAGCCCGGTTGAAAGACATTATTCACAGTGTCTTTTCGTCTAAATCAGGTACAGCTAGATATCAATATTTAGTTGTAAATTACAATTCCACATATTTCGTTAAGAATCACAGTGATTCCAAAAACAAATTCACGGCCATCAAGATAATTCAGATGTTGGATTTTTTAATTGATAACATCTTTGTTGAATTTGGAGGTGAAATATATCAGCAAGTGGTTGGCATCCCCATGGGCACCAACTGTGCACCTTTGCTTGCTGATCTGTTTCTCTATTCCTACGAAGCCGATTACATACAGACGCTCGTAAAAACTAATAAACGATCAGTCAGACTTTTTAATTTCACTTATCGATATATCGATGACGTTTTATCACTTAATAATCCTAAATTTAGTGATTATGTAGAATTCATATATCCTGATGAGCTCGAAATTAAAAACACCACTGACAGTGACAATTACGCTTCCTACTTGGATCTGCGTCTCGATTTTGACAATTGCCATAAACTGAGTGTTAAATTGTACGATAAACGTGACGACTTTGACTTTCCGATTGTTAACTTTCCATTTATTAGTAGTAACATTCCAATATCACCAGCTTATGGAATGTTTGTGTCTCAGCTAATTCGTTACGCGAGAGCTTGTTCCTTTTATTCTGATTTTTTAAGTAGATCGAGGCATTTGTCATCTAAGCTTCAACTACAAGGATACTTGCGCACTAAACTTATTAAAACCTTTAAAAAGTTTTATGGTCGTCATATTGATTTGATTGATAAATATAACGTGTCTCTCTCTGCTATTATTCTAGATATATTTAATTGACATGTATACTATCTCCCTGATAATGTCTACTACATCGTTAACACAGTTCATCGCGTGCATTTTGCATACCGATAGTTCATTGGCCAATCACGCTATTTTACTGACATTTCGCCTAATAGTTTGGATGCAGCTATGGCGGGTGTGGCGCCAGGCAGGGTAAGCTTACTCTTCCGGACACCTGTTAACACAGTTCATCGCGTGCATTTTGCATACCGATAGTTCATTGGCCAATCACGCTATTTTACTGACATTTTGCCTAATAGTTTGGATGCAGCTATGGCGGTGTGGCGACAGGCAGGGTAAGCTTACTCTTCCGGACATCTATTACCACTGTTTGTCGTGTATTTTGTACACGAGGAGCAGTCCATTTGCTGATTACACTATTTTGCTTGAATACACTATTTTGCCTATAACGTTTTTTAAGACTTCAAATTCTGTCTTATGGTTTGGATTGTTCGTACTTGGTTTTATTTTATAATAGGTTAATGTTTGTACAAAGTTTCAAAAAGATTTCTTGAACAGATAATAAAATATGCTCCAGAAACAAAATCAGGACGGAAGGCTGGATTTCAGAAAATAAAATAATGGGTTGATGAATGTAAAATTATTTTAAAGGTATCTTGAACAGTCAAATGTTTTTCCATGGAAACACATAAAATTATCAAATCTGAGAAATTAAAAATAAGTGCCAAGAAGATATCTTGAACGATTTATGAGATATGCTCCGGAAACAAAATTGTACACCAAAAACTAAGTCAAATTTCTTCCATGGAAACACAAAAAATATAAATCCCAGAAATTCCTAAATAGCAAAAGGCACAACTACTGTAATGGGTAGATGTCTGTACAAAGTTTCAAAAAGATATCTTGAACGGTTTATGAGATATGCTCCAGAAACAAAATTATACACCAAAAACTAAGTAAAATTTGTTTCCATGAAAACACAAAAAATATAAATCCCAAAAATTCCTAAATAGCAAAAGGCACAACTACTGTAATAGGTTGATATGTGTGCAAAGTATCAGAAAGATATCTTGAACGGTTTATGAGATATGCTCCGGAGCGAAAGCGGACGGACGGACCCCATTTCAATATCCCTCCCTTACTTCAATCGGCGCGGGATAATAAGTAAATTTCATTTCAAGGCTGGTCTGACAATAATGGTTGCTATGGTGATTTTATCATAATCAGACTGGTCAAAATCAAAGATTTTTAACAAGTGAATAAAAATACTACAATTTATTGAACTCTGTATGGACCGTAAATAACTGATTGGGATATATTTTAAAAAATATACAAGTCGGGCTGATACTGATATGAATAGGACAGAGACTAATTTTCATACACAGGCCAGGTTTTTTTTGCAAAGAAATCACACCGTCGAAATGACAATCGACAACATAAAACAAGCATAGCAACCACATGTGTACGCTACACACACTGAGAAGTAGTAAAGGTGAGATTTGTACGTTTACAGTATAGATTTTGCGCTTTTTAGTAAATTTGTACCAATATCGGTAGAATTCTAATTATCGCAACAAATCTAATACGAAGAGGGTAAAATCTGGAGGTACGGTGTGTTAATTAACAGGGGTTAGAAATTGACTGAAAGGTGATATAATTATCACTAGGGGTGAAAATCTCGGCGACGGTGCGTTTTCTGTACTGGTGTGTTAATTAACGAACGGGTTAAAAACGACTGACACGGTGTGTATTCTTTGTTTGGTGAGTTTTTTCGAAAGCGTGTTATAACTGCAGCAAAGGTGATTTATCAAGGACCAGCTGGCTTTATCTGACGCGTAGGTGTTAAATCTAATTTACCATGCGATTTTTTGTTCGACACTGTGTTTTACGCAGATCGGTCTTTGTTAAGTGTAGGTCTTTATACATGGATTTATACGTGGGATAGGTACGTATATCCTTTCTTATACGTATTTCATTTCTTGATGAATACTACGTGTTTTGTACTTTGTACCATAGTCGGACTGCAGTTATTTATATATTTGATCTTTTTTCTGGCTTTAATTTGTTTACAAATTATCGTGCGTACCACTATATAAATGCTCGTATCTTAAAATTGATCATACGCAGTACCGTCATTTCCCGATATCATAACCAACCCCAATTTTATTATCCGATATATTCTAATCGCCATTGTAATCAGATTAACGAATATGTTTTCGAAGCAGCCATTATATTGTAATCATATTTTCATACAGCTTTTCGCCGATTTACATTCCCGATATATTCGCATAAGGGTATGTTTGGTTCCCTTCTTTCAACAGCTTAGATGACCCTTCGTGGACAATTAGTCAAACGTAAAGAAATCTAACTCTCGGTCCCGCATCCGTTGCATGTATAAATCGAAAGCACGGACTAGGCACGGCTCCATGTGTCGCCTAGCTTGTTCTATTCTAAAAGCATGCAATCGCCTTTGGAAATCACTTTGGTGTCTTTTTTTTTTATTTCGGTCACTTTATTTGAAACGATTTTCATAATAAGCCGTAGTAATTTTTTAATTTTTTTTACTGCCAATTCTGCTTAATTGTGTGCGCTTCGAAATCTAAAAAGTTGACGTAAAACAAATCATGTATACGGTTTAGAATCGGGTTATAGCATGATCTATTTGTTAAAGTCCTGTTAATACAGTATGAACAATATGGAATATTAAATATGTGTCCGTATTTACCAAAAATAAATCACATAAAACAGATGAATAATACAACGTAGATTTGAAACAGAAAGTCTTCAAGTAAATATGTTTCCCTTTTGTCTAAATCCCATTTATAACTGTTTGATCTCCTTTCGCAGAGCAAAGACTTGTTATTTTGAATGATAGCGAGAAATCACTTAAAGCTGTTACAATCAGAGAAAATATTATAAACATAAAGGGGGCGTGGGGCATTAACAATGTGATAACTCATAAAAAAAAATAATGATGCACATCAAAGTTTTTGCATAAAGAGATGGTTTGTCATGTATATTTCAGTAGATTTCACTATATTTGTTATGTATTCTATTCACATCGACATGTAAAATTGCGTGAAAGAATTAGGCCACTACCGTTATAGGAATATATTTATATAATTAGGCAATAATAATTTATTGCTGCAGTTACCCATTTCGACATATTC
Source organism: Patella vulgata (assembly GCF_932274485.2). Lineage (NCBI taxonomy): Eukaryota > Metazoa > Mollusca > Gastropoda > Patellidae > Patella > Patella vulgata. Next base: position 42,617,896 of record NC_065885.2, on the reverse strand, counting down.
ACTTTAAAGTCCTAGTTTTAAACCTATATAGCTTCATTTTCAATATTTCTGGCTATAATTTATTATTCTATATTGAGTTCCACGTTATGAATTTTTTAAAAAGAAACTAGTTCAGATCAACAGTAATTTCTAATAGACCTTTGATGTAATTAAAATATCTATAGCTTATGTACATAATCCATTGAGGCGTTTATGTCGCTGACAAATTAGTTTTTAAATAGGATACACAACACATCGTTATTAACTTACAGAGTCATGACGAATTTTAAATTTTATTAAACCAAAGTCATCATATAACCAGACAGTGAATGTATTTGGAATATTGTTGTTCTGTTCTGAAATCTATAAATTTACCTTTGGTTTATAATACACATTATACAGTTACAATGGAATTGTGTGTCCATTTATTGCCCCTAATAAAGTCTGGCAGCAGTTATATAACATCTAGGTCAACGTTGTTACAAGTTGGTGATCAGCGAAGCATATAGTTCGTGTTCTGGTGTCAGTTTGGTGATTATAATTAGAAATTTAAATTTCTAATATGTGAATTGGAAATTCCTTTAAGAAGAACAACCAAACAAAAAATAATCTGTTAATATTATTAGAAAAGACTTTAAATTTTCCACAAAGATTTTTTTTTTTTTTTTTTTTTTTGAAATATGCCATAGCAAAATATCATAGTCCTATGTTTTAGCATTAGTCCACGTACGCCGTGATAATGTCGGCATAGTAGCACAAGCATTTCTCCTTTTCAATGTCATCGCATATTTCTTGGCCTTATATTTCTTTGAATAATTTGAATAACAACTTGATAACGTTTCCCCGTCTTCGCCCTGCCCAGTCTTAAATTCCACCCATTGACTATGTTTGTTTTAAAACCCCATAAAATTCCACAAACTATCATTATTGGAGCAAATATGCTTGTAGCAGCGAATGTCTTGGCTAATACCAATTGCCAATTCGATGAAAAATAAAGCACACAATTCATACGTTACGATTTAATTAAAACATTTAATTATGAACGCATATAAACATCAATATGTGACAACAAATAATGGTATTGCTTATACTCTTTATCTTGTCTAGTTCATTTCTATGAACATTTCTCTGATTACAACATAATATAATGACTTGGACAGTTTTTCCGTTTCAGATACTAACCGAAATTTCCTATGAGAAAAAAAATGAAATGGATAATCAAATTGGGGTTGGTTATGATATCGGGAAATGACGGTACTGCGTGTGATCAATTTTAAGATATGAGCATTTATAGTTCAGTGGTACGCACGATAATTTGTAAACAAATTTAACCCAGAAAAAAGATCAAATATATAAATAACTGCAGTCCGACTATGGTACGAAGTACAAAACACGTAGTATTCATCAAGAAATGAAATACATATAAGAAAGGATATACGTACCTATCCCACGTATAAATCCATGTATAAAGACCTACACTTAACAAAGACTGATCTGCGTAAAACACAGTGTCGAACAAAAATTCGCACGGTAAATTAGATTTAACACCTACGATTCAGATAAAGCCTGCTGGTCCTTGATAAATCACCTTTGCTGCAGTTATAACACGCTTTCGAAAAAACTCACCAAACAAAGAATACACACCGTGTCAGTCGTTTTTAACCCGTTCGTTAATTAACACACCAGTACAGAAAACGCACCGTCGCCGAGATTTTCACCCCTAGTGATAATTATATCACCTTTCAGTCAATTTCTCACCCCTGTTAATTAACACACCGTACCTACAGATTTTACCCTCCTCATATTAGATTTGTTGCGATAATTAGAACTTTACAGATATTGGTACAAATTTACTAAAAAGCGCGAAATCTATACTGTAAACGTACAAATCTCACCTTTACTACTTCTCAGTGACAGCATATATCTACACGGTCACACAAGTGTATGGACATTTATCAAACATGATATGCAATTTATTTCGAACCCAGTCACTGCTGGAGTTCAAAATCATTTATAAGATAGGTTGCCAGGCAACGAAACATACGCCAACAGCAGCTAAATCGTCCGGGCAGTCAACAAGAGTTGTCGCATATTTTTATTTTTTCGGTAATGAAACATTTATAATACACTAAAATCTGATTAAGAGCAACAACTCAGAAAACCATTAGAATTTGTTTGGTTTTTATGAAGTTCTGTCCCATGCTAACGTTTTGTATACAAAACTTTTAATATCATGGATTTAGCTGTTCAAGTCATAAAGATTCATTGAAAATCAATATAGTTGTTCGTCTCAAGATCTTAAACTCTGTGTATCAATCTAAAGTCAATCGAATGATAGCCTTTACAGCGTCAAAAAGTGATCAAGGGCCATAACTCTGGCAGTAATTATTGGAAATCCCTGAAAATCAATATGCTTCTTCGTCTCATGACCTTAAACACTGTGTATTAATCTAAAGTAAATCAGATATTAACTTAGGCCTCTGGAGCATCCACAAGATTTTTCAAAGTGATCAAGGGCTATAACTCTGCCTGTAATTATCAGAAATTGCTGAAAATCAATAGGATTCTTCGTCTCATGACCTTAAACACTGAGTATAAATTTAAAGTCAATCGGATATTACCTTTGGCCTCTAGAGCGACCACAAGATTTTTCAAGTGATCAAGGGCCATAACTCTGCCTGAAATTATCGGAAATTGCTGAAAATCAATAGGATTCTTTGTCTCATGACCTTAAACACTGTGTATAAATTTGAGGTCAATCGGATATTAAGTTTGGCCTGTAGAGCGTCCACAAGATTTTTCAAAGTGATCAAGGGCCATAACTCTGGCAGTAATTATTGGAAATCGCTGAAAATTAATAGCCTTCTTCGTCTGATGACCTTAAACACTGTGTATAAATTTAAAGTCAATCGAATATCAACTCTGGCATCTAGAGCGTCCACAAGATTTTTTGAAGTGATCAAGGGTCAATAGGCTTCTTCGTCTCATGACCTTAAACACTGTGTATAAATTTAAGGTCAATCGGATATTAACTTTGGCCTCTAGAGCGTTCACAAGATTTTTTGAAGTGATCAAGGGCCATAACTCTGGCAGTAATTATCGGAAAAGGCTGAAAATCAATAAGATTCTTCGTCCCAAGACCTTAAACACTGTGTATAAATTTAAAGTCAATCAGATATTAACTTTAGCCTCTAGAGCGTCCACAATTGTTTGTGGAGGCCGGACCGCCGGACGGGGGCGACGACAATATACGACCACATTTCAATGTGGGCGTATAAAAAGTAATTAAAATACACTTACGATTTCTGTTTCGATCTTTAAAATTATCGCAGAGTGACCTCCCTTTCCAAACAGACACAATTAACCAGTCGCTTAGTGAACCGAATAGCACGGAAGAGAGGTTTATCTTATTACGTCACGGATATTTTCATTATGTCAAAATTGTTTTCTTTTGTATTTACGTCATTAAAACCAAACAACGACCGTCAACTATCGCAAAAGAAAGAATTCCAAGAAAAATGTTAAATATTTTGGGCTACAATATCGATAAACACCTCCTGTTAAGAATTTATCAGACTGTTACTAGGGTTTCACACTGCGTAGCTTGTGTGAAACACTATTGTTTTTGTTAAGATTATTAAGCTTTCATATGTATTACATATGAAAGCTTATTGTTTCTCTTAAGATTATTATTATTATTATTATTATTTTTTTTTTTTGTGTTTTTCCTGCAAATCTTATATCTCAGAATCTAACCGTGGGATCTTTCTGAAACTTTGACCTACCCCCCCCCCCCCCCTCAAGAATGGGCGGTGGCTTTGGAATAGGTATGTTTTCAAAACGTTTTACACATCCGAAATCACCGAATACTACGAACGAATGCATTTGACCTATATTGCTGTAACTTTGTGACTTTTTGACCTGTTTTACTAAAAAAAAATTCTTTGAGTACCTTGAATCATTTACTTCAAATCTGCTATTTCGGATTTTCGAATTTCAAAAATTCGTCGCTGTGATTTCTAACCGGAAGTTAAAATCAACTTGACAACTTCTTTAATAGTTGCACGATTTTCATGAAATTCATTATATAAGTAGATCTTACCGATACAACTTGAAAAATGTCATTAGAAATTTTCTGTATTATCTCCCCTTGATGAAATTAAGGATCAAAGTTTAAAAAAAAATCAAGGAAATATAGGTCCGATTGCCTTGAAATTGTATTTCTTTACTAGTTACGACACTATTGATTCGTACACAAAAAATGGAGTTTGTAGCCCAAACCGAAAGTGCCACCATCTTGAAATGAGAAATATCGCTAAGGCTTTTTTGATATTTTACTTACAGACAAGGGGATTATATTTTCCAAATCCTTGAAGGAAAGCCCATAAAATTTAGGCAGTAGAATTTTGATTTAGGTCAACTGATGGACGCCATTTTGAATTGAAAATGAAAAATAGTGAAAAATCCACATTAATGGGCTTGAAAACATACACAATTGGTCGTGACTTAAAGAATGTGTCTCCTATTACCGAAATTATTACATTTCAGGATAGCCTGGATCATGGTCGAGTGTTTGGTATTTGAATATTTCAAAAATTTGAATTTCTCCTTTGATGTTTTCCGTGCCGACAAGGTTGTTTTCGAGTTTAGCTGGTTTTGAATTCGCGCATGCGCTACACAGGAACCAACGGTACCATGAGTATTAAATTCCGGCGAGCAACTTTTCATGTTGGTACCTAGGTACCCTGAAAATTTCAAGGTGATACCTGCATTCGTTCAACTCAATTTAAAGCTTCCATGAGGAGAAAAAAGTGGAATTTCGCCGTGACACCAGCACCGATTGTCCGAAAACTATGAAATTTGGACACAATACGCCCATTACCACGCCGGACTCTGTGCTTTACCCCCATTTTGATACCATTTAAAAAAAAAGAGTTTTAGCAAAAAAACGATTTTCTGAATTTAATATTGGTTTTAACCCTGTAATACCCAGACATGATATAAGCTTACATATTATTCTAATCCCTATGAAATATTTTAATTATTTACTGCTATAATATGAATTATCACTTATTCCCCGTTAAATAAATATCGGTCACCGGGAGCAGCTGTACAACTTCAAGGACCCTGGCCTCAAGTCAATTTCGCCGTGACACCGGCACCGATTGTCCGAAAACCATGAAATTTGGACACCCTACGCCCATTACCACCCCGGACTCTGTGCCTTACTTCCATTTTGATCCGATTAAAAAAAAAAGAGTTTTAGCAAAAAAAACGATTTTCGGAATTTAATATTGGTTTTAATTAATTTTGAAATTGCAAATGCAAAGAGATTTTATCGCCTCTTCCGTATGTGATAGGTATTGGTACTATACACATTATCCTTAAAAGACAATTTTTTAAAATGACCGTAACTATGTATCGACATTAGAATTCGAAATCGCCTATTTTGACCTTTTTTGACTGCTGAGGCATCCTTCCGGTGGTCCAAATCTCTGGAATTTCTAGCGGTTGGCTGCGCCTCGATGATATTTATCACACATTAAAATGAGAAAATGTTCAGATATCAAGAACAATAAAAATTCGATAAAATACGGCAATTTTTTAAGCAAAAAAACATTGATGGTTGGGGGTGGGTTTTGAATTTATTTTGAACGTTCTCGGAATCCCACACTCTTCTATTTTTAATATGTGATAGCAAGAATCCCAAGGTACATTCTGTGCAAATTTGAAGGCAATCGGATCACAGGAACGTTGCCTGGGCAGAGCAAATCAACCCGGTCGCGGAAATTTGTTCATTCTTTAAAGTTATTATAATATTGTGTTATGACCGCCATCTTAGATACACCGTCACTTACCAAACCATTCCGAAATATACCCAAAATCGACCATAATTTCTTTTGAATTCGCGCATGCGCCGCGCTGGAACCAAAGATACCATGACTACCAAATTCCGGCGAGGAACTTTTCACGTTGGTACCTAGGTGCCCTGAAAAATTCAAGGCGATACCTGCATTCGTTCAGGTCGTTTGTTCTTCACATGGTTCCTGCCGTTCGTTTTTTTCCGCGATTTACGGCTTCAGTAAGGGCGAAAAAAGAGGAATTTCGCCACGACACCGGCGCCGTTTGTCCGAAAACCATGAAATTTGGAAAGAATACGCCCATTACCACCCCGGACTCTGTGCCTTACTCCCATTTTGATCCGATTAAAAAAAAAAGAGTTTTAGCAAAAAACTGATTTTCGGAATTTAATATTGGTTTTAATTAATTTTGAAATTGCAAATGCAAAGAGATTTTATCGCCTCTTCCTTATGTGATAGGTATTGGTACTATAGACATTATCCTTAAAAGACAATTTTTTAAAATGACCGTAACGATGTATCGACACTAGAAACTGAAATCACCTATTTTGACCTTTTTTGACTGCTGAGGCATCCTTCCGGTGGTCCAAATCTCTAGAATTTCTAGCGGTTGGCTGCGCCGCGATGATATTTATCACATATTAAATTGAGAAAAATCCTCAGATATCAAGAACAATAAAAATTTGATAAAATACGGCAATTTTTAAAGCAAAAAACCTTTGATTGTTGGGGGGGGGGGGGGTTGAATTTATTTTGAACGTTCTCAGAATCCAACACTCTTCTATTTTTTATATGTGATAGCTAAAATCCCAAGGTACATTCTGTGCAAATTTGAAGGCAATCGGAGCACAGGAACGTTGCCTGGGTAGAGCAAATCAACCCGGTCGCGAAAATTTACTCATACTTCAAATTGATTATGATGTTGTGTTATGATCGCCATGTTAGATCAATCTGAGTCCCTGATCCACCGTCACCTACCAAACCACTCCGAAATATACCCAAAATCCCAAAATCGACCGTAATTTCTTTTTACTTCGCGCATGCGCCACGCTGGAACCAAAGGTACGTTGACTACCAAATTCCGGCGAGGAACTTTTCACGTTGGTACCTAGGTGCACTGAAAACTTCAAGGCGATACCTGCATTCGTTCAGGTCGTTTGTTCTTGACACGGTTCCTGCCGTTCATTTTTTTCTGCCATTTACGGCTTCTGTAAGGGCGAAAAAAGTGGAATTTCGCTATTAGTACTATACACATTATCCGTAAAAGACATTTTTTTTAAAATGAGCGCAACACCAATAACCGAAATCGACTATTTTGACTTTATCAAACATTCAATATTATATGCCATCGGTTAATTTTTATACGCCCACATTGAAATGTGGTCGTATATTGTCGGCGCCGCCGTCCGGACGGCTAAAGTTAATATCCGATTACTTTAAATTTATACACAGTGTTTAAGGTCATGAGACGAAGAAGGCTATTGATTTTCAGCGATTTCCCATAATTACTGTCAGAATTATGGTCCTTGACCACTTCAAAAAATCTTGTGCACGCTCTAGAGGTTAAATTCAATATCCGATTGACTTTAAATTTATACACAGTGTTTAAGGTCATGAGATGAAGAAGCCAATTGATTTTCAGCGATTTCCGATAATTACTGTCAGAGTTATGGGCCTTCATCACTTTAAAAAAATCTTGTGGATGCTCTAGAGGCCAAAGTTAATGTCCGATTGACTTTAAATTTATACACAGTGGTTATGGTCATGAGACGAAGTAGGCGATTGATTTTCAGCGATATCTGATATTTACTGCCAGAGATGTGGCCCCTGATCACTTCAAAATATCTTGTGGACGCCCTAGAGGCCAAAGTTAATATCCGATTGACTTTAAATTTATGCGCAGTGTTTTAGGTCATGACACGAAGATGCCTACAGTATTGATTTTCAGCGATATCTGATATTTACTGCCATTTCCGATAATTACCGTCAGAGTTATTGCCCTTGATCATTTTAAAAAATCTTGTGGACGCTCTAGAGGCTAAATTCAATATCCGATTGACTTTAAATTTATACAGTGTTTAAGGTAAGAAGCCAATTGATTTTCAGCGATTTCCGATTGAATCCTTTGAAAATCACACCTAATATATGGTTTTCTAAATATGCCTTGGATGGTAGCCACAAGTCGACAATTTTTGTTTTGTATTTTTCCCATTTTGTTCATAAGGTAAATGTAATTTTTCAGATACCTGATGACATTTATACTTATTGTTTCAATAGATTCTAATAAACCCCTTTGCAGTTAATATGAAAGCTTTCATATCTGCTATGCAGATCTAGTTCTTTTTAATATTATTTTTTTTTTTCCAATTTGATTGTATCTCAGAAACTACATGTCGGATCGATACCATTTCTTCGGTTTTAATGGGAAAGTGGGTGTGACTTAGAGATTAAAGCTATTTTGGGCATTCTGTGACAATGTGAAATGTCCTAAATCACCGAAGTTGTCGTTTTTTTTAAAAAATGCCGTAGTATTAACAATAATCATCGAATTTTAATATATGAATATTTTTATATGGCATTTTAACCAGGGTTGAAGAGTTATCTGATTTTACTAAAAGTGTCAACATTTTTTGTGTCTGTAATTTTCCTTGGCCGCCATTGGCTAATTCAGTTTTTCAGTCCTAGATTAATTATTTATTATTCGATTTGTAAAAAAGAAAGTTAATATGCTGCGTGGTCCAAAATGTCATTTTTTTTTGTTACCGGTAAAGATTCGTGTCAGCACCAGAAGTGAAGTAAAATCTGCAAAAACTACAATTTTGACAGACTTTGACAGTTCGGTACAACTTTTTGAAAGCAAATATTATTTTTTCAAAATTTGATATTAGCAAAAGTATACGCCATGCAAAGGCGCACAAATCATCGGACTCAGTTTTTTTAATTTCGATTTCGTTTTCGGGCTATTTCGATTAAATGGTGAAACCAGCGGCTGCCAGGCAGGATACGCCCACATTTTCGAGAGATGGATAGAGAACAAGCTAAGAAGAAAGTGATTTTTCCTACAATCAAGGGCCATAATTCAGGAAATTAAAATTCAATATGCGCAAATATCGAAAAAAAACTAAATCTTTGGGTTAAAAACTTACATTTCAAGTTTCAACAAAATCGGATAAAAATTCTGACCTCTATAGGGTCCACAACCTTGATATACCATATTTTTACGCTATTTGAGAATGAAGGGCAGCCATTTTGTCTGTCAGTTTTGGGCCGATTTTCTCGAAATTCAAACTCAGCTGTCCTTAGGGTGTAACGGTGTAATAATAATACGTTTTTTTTAAATTGGATAAAAATTATGACCTCTATAGGGTCCACAAGCTAAAAACATGATTTTTCGTACAATCAGGGGCCATAATTCAGGAAGTTACATTCCGATATGCGCGAATATCAAAAGGATCCGAGATCTTTGGGGTATAAACTTACATTTCAAGTTTCAACAAAATCAGATAAAAATTGTGACCTCTATAGGGTCCACAACCTTGATATACCATATTTTTACGCTATTTGAGAACGAACGGCGGCCATTTTGTCTGTCAATTTTGGACCGATTTTCACGAAATTCGAACTCAGTCGTCCTTAGGGTGCAACGGTGATATAATAATACGTTTCTTTATATCGGATAAAAATTATGACCTCTATAGGGTCCACAAGCTAAAAAAGTGATTTTTCGTACAATCAGGGGCCATAATTCAGGAAGTTACGGTCCGATATGCGCGAATATCGAAAGGAACTGAGATCTTTGTGTAATAAACTTACATTTTAAGTTTCAACAAAATCGGATAAAAATTGTGTCCTCTATAGGGTCCACAACCTTGATATACCATATTTTTACGCTATTTGAGAACGAACGGCGGCCATTTTGTCCGTCAATTTTGGGCCGATTTTCACGAAATTCAAACTCAGTCATCTTTAGGGTGTAACGGTGATATAATAATACGGTTTTTTAAATCGGATAAAAATTATGACCTCTATAGGGTCCACAAGCTAAAAACACGATTTTTCGTACAATCAGGGGCCATAATTCAGGAAGTTACGGTCCGATATGCGCGAATATCGAAAGGAACTGAGATCTTTTAAACCTACATTTCAAGTTTCAACAAAATTGGATAAAAATTGTGACCTCTATAGGGTCCACAAGCTAAAAACGTGATTTTTCGTACAAACAGGGGCCATAATCCATGAAGTTTCGATCCGATACACGCCAATATCAAAAGCAGCCGAGATCTTTGGGGGATAAACCTATATTTCAAGTTTCGTCAAAATCGGACAAGAATTGTGACCTGTAGAGAGTCCACAAACAAATTGTGGACGGACGGACACGGGCGACGACAATATACGTCCACATGAAAATGTGGGCGTATAAAAAGGTGTAAAATTAAGCTATTTACAACCCATCCACCGTCTTCATTAGTGCTGATATCAAGTATCGATGCATCGGCTGACGCGATTCGATTCTTGATACTTTTTTGTATTATCGATGCATCGGCAAAAAAATACTAATATAATTAGCTTTGTCCGAGGAGTTCACAAGTTCGTCCACTAGAATAAAAAAACACCTTTAAAATACGTTTTTCTGTGTGTTTTATATAATTCAAAATAAAACAATAACGGAACAATTCAATGAATCCCGCACAAATTATTAGGCTTGACCTGTTTACCCTACGCTTCCGTTATGTTTGTCTCCATTTTCCAGTGACTACAAAGACTGCGTTTGCTGGGTACGTCCCCTGGCTATCATGTCCTTTAACCCCATGGTCAATTTCACGGTTCATTTAAATGACCAAACGAACTGTCAGAAAGATAATATTTCGCAGCTGGTTCTTAACGCTAGTTTTAAAATGGTTCAGTCTTATTTTCTGCCACGGGCAATAGAGAATATACTTCATAAACCCCTATAGACAGGCTTTGATACGATCCGTATAAATAATGCAAACGCTGTCTCTTGTATTCACCTCACCCTTTCGCAACAAATCTGAACAATGGCTAACGAGTGTCAATTAAAGTGAATCGGACGATATCAATGTCATAATAAATAACAGAAGAATATTGTGGAAATAAATTTATTCAAATAAATCGACATTTCTATAGTAGGCCTAATGATAATGTTAGGGAAATTCATGTTTCTATAAGAAATACTAATGTTATTTCTGTAATTTTTGATTAACAAAATGGCGGCAAAAAATTCCCGATGCATCGATACGAGAATCGATGTTTACGTCCGATGCATCGATGCGTAAAATTTTACTTGATATCAGCACTAGTCTTCATATATCAAAATATTTCATCGTAACTTTCATGACCTCGTAGCAATAATAACCCATACAAAGAGTATGTATGTCAAAATTAGTTTGTAATATCAGCAGTTGTCGAGAAATAGGCAATTTTGCAAGAGTCACATTTCGTGCTATTTTGCCTGTACAAGAATCAATTATTATTCAATTTTCAATTTTCTTTCACCATTTGATGCCAAATGCCACGATTGACTAGATTAAACCATTTTAACACCTTTACTGTCACCGGAAGTGACGTCATTTGTGCAAAAACTGAATTTTAGCCTTCAAAACCGATATTTTTTTCAAATGAGTCGTATATGATATTTGTTTAAAAGTATGATATTTAATTTCAATCAACAAATAGAATGAACCCATACGACCATATAGATACCACAAAATGGGTTCTAACTTGCAAGGTTTCAGAGAAATAGACGATTTTCTACTAGTCACTTTTCAAGATTTTTGGTCTATAACAGTGTCAAATATTATTTGATTTTTATAAAATTTTCACCATGTGAAGCCATTTCTGATTTCATAAAACTAATTTAACATTTTCATTCTCACCGGAAGTAATGTCATTTTAGCAAAAACTGTATTTTTAGCCTTCAAAACAAATATTTTTTTGAAGTGAGTTATATTTAGTATTCGTTTAACATTATGATATTTCATTCCAATGGAAATATAGATTGGATCAATACGATCATAAATGTCAAAAAATAGCTTCTAGCATCTTCTCTTGCAAAGAAATAACCAATTTCGTCAGGATTTTAAGACTTTTCGCATTTTTATTACAGTTTATGGGTTCTAAATTAATTATTAATTGTCAGATTTGTATAAAACAAAAGCTCATATACTCCTTGGTGCAAATTCTCAACTTGTTTCTACCTATAAAGTTTTCTGTCGGCACCGGAAGTGTCGTAATTTTGCCTAAAATTTAAAATTTTGACGGGTCGGGAGGTCTTTTCCTAAGGAAAAATCTTAATTTCTACAAGTCTTACAATGAAGATGAATGCTCCTACTACAGGCGCAAAATATGTCGGGTTTAGTTTTTTTTGGTTTTTTTTATATCAGTTTTGTATTTGCGCCATTTGGATTTAAGGTTGAAAAAAGGAGTAGAAATCAGCTATTTACAACCCATTCATCGTCTTCATATTTTAAATTATTTCTACGCAACTTTCATAATTTTGTAGCATTAATCCATATTTTGACAATGTATGTCAAAATTAGATTGTAATATGCGCAGTTGCAAAGAAATATGCAATTTTGCATGCGTCACTTTTCATGTTATTTTGCATGTAAAAGAATCAATTATCGTTCGATTTTCAATTTTTGTTACCATGTGATGCCTCATGCCACCTTTGACTAGGTTAATCCAATTTAACATTTTCACTGTCACTGAAAATGACAGAGATATAGGTTTTGGTATATAAAAGTATCAATTAGTATTCGGTTATCATAAAATTTTCACCATGTGAGGCCTTATGCCATTTATATTTTCATAGAATTATGGTAAAAATTTTGTAATTTTGGCAAAAACTGTATTATAGCCTTCAAATTGTTTTGAAGTGAGTTATATTTATCATTCGTTTAACATTATGATATTTGATTCCAATGGACATATAGATTGGATCAATACGATCATATAGATGTCCAAAAACTGCTTCTAGCATCTTCCCTTGTCGAGAAATTTCCCATTAAAAAGTCAGCTAACTTAGCGGTAAGTTAGTAACAAATTTTGTAAGGATCACTTTTTTGACATATGTAACACATGGTAACAAATGTATAAATGAAATTAATATTGCTGGGTTTCTGGCACCGGAAGTGACATAAGTTCAATGGTAACGTGGCACCGGTGAAACCCATCATTACTGCTTCGCAGTTCTAGTTGTCCATTTGATGCCGCTTCAATTTTTCATTAGAGGCGATGATTTAAGCGGTATCAAATGGAAAATAACAGTACTCTAAATTCTAAACAGTCGGTGTTTATCTCCTAAATGATGCGACAAAATCTTTAATTTGTCTACATGTCAAGTCGCAACTTTGTATGGTTTTGAACTTTGACCTTACACTGTACATGGCAATAAGCATGGATGCAGTTTCACCCGTATATGCCGGATATGTCCTAAACAAGCTGGCAAACGCCCGACTGGCAATATGATCAATCCAGATATTGTCAATCATATTCAAAATTCCACAAAAATATTTAATGTACTGAGGGAATAACTATTATTAATCCTGATTGTCTACTACATAGCTGGGGGGTTGGATGGCCGAATGGTTAGCACGCGCGCGCTGTATCATACGGCCTGTCATTGAGTCAACTGGCGGGTTTCGATTCCTCGGTTGTATGTGACAAGGAGTAGGGTCGCCTGTCCAACCTCATGGGTTTTCTGCGGGTCCTCCGGTTTCCTCCCACTGCTAAAGACCCCAATGCGCAAGTGAATTATGGAAATAAAATTGAACCATATGTTAGTCCCAAAATGACCTAGTTTGTGTCGAGTGGACGTTAAACCCCATTTCTCTCTCACTACATAGCCTTGATGACGATCGTGAAAATAAGTTTGCTTGCGACACTATAAATTATCAATCACACTTTCATTGCAGATTATTGATAGTAAAAATCACTATCGATACCAAGGCCTAAAATCTGTAAAGTACTCTGTTAGAGTGTTCATAAGGAATTGAAGACTGAGATAATATATTATACATGTGCAGATTAAACGGCATATAAAAACAATACATGCTTGGATATGTTGCAAAGAAACATTAAAAACTTACCTTTTCAATTAAAGGTATATCAAATGAGGTTAGTCTTACAATATCACCTTCCATATTTATCTCATTAACTATAAAATCAGAATATCTACAATAGAAAACATTTATTAGATTTATAAACATGAATAATACTGTTGTTTATGTAAAGCCGCCTGTTTCACAAAATTTTAACTGAGCTAAAATCCAAATTTGTGGTGGGGGGGATGGCTAAATGTGCACGCTGTATCATTAAGTCAAATGGCGTGGTTTTCATTCCCCGGTTGTACGTGACAAGGAGTAGGGTCGCCTGTCCAACCTCGTGGGTTTTCTCAGGGCCCTCCGGTACCTCTACATGCAAGCGAATTATGGAAATAAAATTGAACCATATGTTAGTCCCGAAATGACCTTGTTTCAGGGGGCGTAAAATTTTTTTTGAATCCACTAGCCCACGGCTAGTAGTCTACTGTCAGACACTAGTCCGGCATTAATTTCCACAAGTCTGTAGTTGGACAAGGTACAAGCTTTGATCTTCAATATTTGGGCGTCTGTTTTGTTACCTGCCAATCTTATCGTTTTTAATAAAGATCGTAGACTTGATTGCCTAACAATTAAGATTGTAAACGGCTACTCAGTTAACCGGTCACGGTTCGGTTGCACTGGTGAAACGGTTAAAAAAATTACAAATCGATATTCGTTTTGATATCATGTCTGACCTTCAAAACCAAGAATGGTAGCCATAACAATGTTTTCTTTCACTAAAGACCACATAAAAACTCCATGTAGCACTTATCATTTGTAATATACTATTCCAAAAAAGGAGGGGATATTTGATTTTGGGGGCATAATACTAAAATATGCAAATGACTACGAAAAAAGTCACTATAGAACCTAACAGAAGAAACATTTCCAGTTACATGTGACGCCCAAACGCACCAATAGCTACCGCATGGAATGCAGGTGATGCTTGGGATCATCATGGGGGTCCAACCCAAGATTTGCACGACTCTGACTTTGAATGTTACAGTCATTGTGGCATTGAATTCCAGGGTGGAAACATCAGTTTAATTGTTTTAGTGACCAGAAAACAAATTTTGATATGCGTCGGCTTACCCAAAATGAAAGGTTACGTGCCCTTGGCATGCTACAGATCGGCACAACACAGGTGGTTGTGGCGCGGACGATGAATGTTTCTCAGTCTGTCATAAGCAGGCTATGGTCCAGATACCGTGATACACAATCTGTACAGGACAGACCACGCTCAGGTCGACCAAGGGCGACAACTCAAGCCCAGGATCCATTTATCCGTACCTTGGCCTTGAGAAATCGTGTCATCACAGCAAATCAGATCAGCGCTCGTCTTCAAACAGACACTGGTGTGAGAGTGAGTGGCCAGACGATTCGGAATCGACTGCATAGGGGTCACCTATGGAGCAATGTGATGTTTTCAGATGAGTCAAGGTTCACTGTTGATTTTTTGGACAGACGTAGGAGGGTGTGGCGTCGTCGAAACGAGCGCTTCCAAGACGTTAACGTCATCAGACATGATCGATTTGGGGGCGGTTCTGTTATGGTGTGGGGAGGCATCACTGTTGCTGGAAGAACGGCTTTACATGTTGTTGCAGGGCGTGTTACAGGCCAGTACTACCGGGACAACATCTTGGCAGTCCATGTTGTGCCGTTCGCACGACGTCATGGCCGCCGTTTCATCTTCCAGGATGACAACGCAAGATGTCACAGGGCCAGGATCGTTACAGGTTACCTCCAACAACAGAACATCACCACATTACCTTGGCCAGCACTGAGTCCCGACCTCTCCCCCATCGAGCATGTCTGGGACATGCTTGGACAGAGGTTACGTCAACGTCAACAACGTCCTGCCAATGTCCAAGAACTTGCTGCTGCGTTGCAACAGGAATGGGACAATCTGGACCAAAATGAACTTAGACGTCTCATTAGGAGTATGCCACGTCGGATCAATGCTTGTTTGGCAAACAGAGGAGGATTTACCCGTTACTGACTTGGTTGTGATGCTGTGGTAACTTTGCTGTTTGACCCCGGGTATCATTTTACCCTTATAATGGTCAGTCTGTGCCTTACTTAGTCTAACGATCATTTGGAATAAATCGATGAATGTGAACTTCATTTCATTTTGTCATTTGTTTCTTCGTCAGTTTCATTAGGTGACTTTAATAACACTTAAAAATCAAATATCCCCTACTTTTTTTGAATAGTATATATCAGGAGAAATTAACGTCTTTCAATTCCCGCTGGAAGTTTTGTATACATGTATGTTATGTTATTATTAGGACTCACTGCAAAGCATGAGGCAGCCTCGACTGATTGACAAATTAATTGTTTTACAGTATTTATTATTCTGGTCACTATATAAACCAGTTCGATCTGTCGGCTTTTCGGGTAGAAATCAGGGAACAAGCTTTATTTTGTAGATTTTTATGTTTAATGACAAAAAACCAATGTTGACATTTTTTCTGAGTAGGTCTTCATAGTATGGGAGGGTATTATCTGAGGGCAGCCATTTTGCGATAATATTGCAACTTATTTTTCTATTTTCACTTTATTTATAATGTTATCAACATATCAACTGTGATTTGGCAATGTTTTAATATTGACAGGGGTCGTGACTATATTTCAGATTTTTTCCCATCACTTCATGAAGTTATTTCCAAGATGGAGACCATTTTTGGCGTGAAAATGAAGATGATGAAAGAAGAATATATTGAAAATTTCAGTCAAATTACTTCATTCTGAACATAGTTACCATCGTTGTAATATTTGACTAGAAATGGTAGTGAAATGTGCTTTCACCATGACCGATCGTTTGATTGACAGGCGTTAACTCCACCTACATATCTCGATTATCAAGTAAAGTTTTCAATGGCATGCGGAAACGCTCTACAGCGGCCTCGCTAAGTACACTCTATCATTTAGCCTCGATCTAACTGACGCATTCTTATCAGGATGCGCCATATTTGAATTAATTAATAAGTGAAATCCTATTTAAATCCGAGCTGTAGCTGAGCCATCCGTGGGTCTACAGAGTTGATTTTGGGCTTGTTGTTTAAATAAAGATCTAATTTATAATTTCTATAACATCTGAAGCCTAAATTAAGACTTGCAATAATCAGATTTTGCTCTTGCATAATGTATGTTTAACAGAGTTTGAGAAGTATGTTGTGTGGACAACCTTTGTCAGTAAACATACTGTATTTAGACATTTAAATTCAAAAACACACAAAGCTGCTATATATTTTGAGAAACTTCTAGGGACGGGAATCGATGAAGCTGTAGACATCGCCGACCATGCTTCTAAATCTAGTTCTACATGTTCTACTAATAATACGACGGCTACAGCTCAAGAAACTCAACCCGTGATCGACAGTAAATTAAAACAATTGTCACACGACGCATATACAAAACTTATAACCACTGCATAAAAAGTAGCTACAGACGGTTTGCCTCTAAAATCATTCAAATCTTTTATTGAAATTCAGAAAAAAACATAGGGTACAACTAATAGACGGTGTTCAGTATTCTAACAAAGCCAGGGAATTTATCAACGAAATAGCCATGTCAATGAGAAAGAAACTTTGTGATGTTATAAATGAAACCAAATTTTTTACTGTTCTTTCGGATGGTTCGCAAGCAAGAAAAACTGGCCACGAAAAAGAACTCATAATGATCAAAACAGTGTGGGATGGGGTAGCAGAGAACTTTGTTGTCGGTTTGCAAAATGTCGGGGACGCCACTTCAGAAAATTTAAAGACTCTCTTGGACGATACCTTTTTAGGTAAAACAAGTCTATGCTTAGATAAAAATCAGTATAAACACAAACTGATTGCCGCAACTGCCGATGGGGCGGCTGTCAATACAGGTTGTTACAATGGTCTTTTGACCATGCTTAAAAATGGTGATCGAGAGTGGCTGGTAAGCATCCACTGTGTATGCCACAGAGTAGAGTTAGCTATTAAAGACATCTTAAAAAAAGAGAAAGAATTCGTTGCCATAGAGGATTTATAAGTTACAATTTATTATCTCTTCAAGAGAAGTGGTAAATTTAAAAACCATTTTGAAAAAACTGCAGAAGCCCTTTGCGCCCAAATTTACCAAAGTTACAAGTACAAGGTTCGTCCACCACCACCTGCGAAGTCTAAATATTTTATTACACAATTGGATTGTTTTACTTTTAGCCATAGAAAATTCAATCCTGAAGAAAAAATATGCTACAATAAATTCGAAGCTCCTTAAAATACGGAAAAAACTCACAAATTTCCATTTTCTTAAAGTGTGTATAATATATCAGCTAATATTGGAAAAAGTGTCTGAGTTATCTCTGTATCTCCAAACATATTCTCTGAATGTTCTTGAGGCTCAGGACAGAATAAATAAACTTGTTAGCGAACTTAATAATTAAGAACTACCGGACAATTTACCTGTAGTTGACTTTCAAACAAAATTAGTAAATAATTGTTTTTATTTGAAAAAAAAATGTCTAAAAATGGGTTTTAATAAAAATCATGTTGAATTAGCATATACAGGGTGAATGACAAATGTTTTGGTAAATAGTGATGAAAATATCAATGCAAAAATGAAGCCAATAATAATTAATCTTGCCATTTGTATTTCTAATAGATTTAAATCATTTCAAGCTGATGTTTTAAACATTTTTCTTGGCTAAATCCAGCCTATTGGTCAGAGGAATCTGTTGAGTCTGAAATGGACAGCATTTTGTACTTGGCTAATCATTTTAAAATCCCTTTGGAGTTTAATGAATTTGCATTTGAGGTTGAGAAACTAAAAAAGGAGTGGACATCACTAAAATGGACTGTGAAGCACTTTTACAAAAATATTAAACCAGCGGCTGCCAGGCAGGATACGCCCACATTTTCGAGAGATGGATAGAGAACAAGCTAAAACGAAAGTGATTTTTCCTACAATCAAAGGCCATAATTCAGGAAAATACAATTCGATATGCACAAATATCGAAAGGAACCGAGATCTCGTACATAACTAACGTACGAAAATTAATTGGCGGCTAGCTTTTTTTTCGCACATATACAGTGAATGGCCATTTTGCTCAGTAATCCCAGCCAGAATTTGGCTATTTTCTAAATTTGCGTTAAAGTTTAAAATATTTGTTTTAGAACTGAAACACATTAACTATTAGTCAATCCCAACGCTACAAACATCAACAGAATTGATTGTGTATATCTGAAATAGACCCGACCGACGCACAAAATAGTGCAATATGGCGGCCTCTTTGAACAACCCTCGCAGACGCTGTCATTGAAGACAACGTCAATTCTATGAGTTGTAGATGTTATTTTTGTGAAAAATCATTGGAAGAAGAGAAAACATGTTGGGACTGTACGAATTATATAGTCTTTATGGGTGCAACGGACACGATGCTGAAGATAAACCTATTGTTTACAATGTTGACCTCATGACCCATTGACGCCAATGTCATGACCTGTGATGTGTAGATTACGTGACATAGATATCATGGCTACTGACTGGGTCTGAGATACTTCTCCGCAGGTAGCGTGTCTCAGATGTTCAGAATGCCGAGATCTTTGGGTTATAAACTTACTTTTCAAGTTTCAACAAAATCGGATAAAAATTGTGACCTCTATAGGGTCCACAACCTTGATATACCATATTTTTACGCTACTTGATAAAGAAGGGCGGCCATTTTGTTTTTCAGTATTGGCCCGATTTTCAGGAAATTCGAACTCAGTCGTCCTTAGGTAGTAACGGTGATATAATAATACGCTTTTTTAAATCGGATAAAAATTATGACCTCTATAGGGTCCACAAGCTAAAAACGCGATTTTTCGTACAACCAGGGGCCATAATTCAGGAAGTTACATTCCGAGATGCACAAATATCGAAAGGAATCGAGATCTATGGGTTTTAAGCATAGATTTCAAGTTTAAACCAAATCGGATAAAAATTGTGACCTCTACAGTGTTCACAAGCTAAAAACATGATTTTTCGTACAATCAGGGGCCATAATCCATGAAGTTACAGTTCGATACATGCCAATATCGAAAGGAACCGAGATCACAGGGTGATAAACCTATATTTCAAGTTTCATTGAAATTGGATAAAAATTGTGACCTGTAGACTGTTCACAAACAATTGTGGACGGACGTTCGGACGGACGGACAGGGGCGACGACAATATACGTCCACATGAAAATGTGGGCGTATAAAAATCAGAAAATCTGTGGAAAAAGTTAATTGTGTACAAATCTGAACAATTTAAAAATATTTGTATGTTGGCTGAATTAGTTATGTCTATAGGAGTGACCAATAGCATTGTTGAAAGTGCACTAAGTCATCTGACTTCTCTTCTAACTGATACAAGACTAAGTTTAAAACATGACACAGTGGAGAATTTGTTAATAATAAAATGTAATCAGTTTGTGTGGGGTCCATCGGATATTCAAGGTATTCTTGATTCTGCAGCAAAATCTTATTTGTCTAGAAAACGTAGATATAAACTAAGTACTACTACTACTACTCAGACTGATGTGGCTAAAATTTGTGCAAAGTTGTTGAAATAAGTGATGACCCACCTATTAACTTAACCAGTGATCAATCAAGTGCTGAAGATTCCTCCTCCTCTGACAATGAGGAGATGAGTGACAGTAACCACATTGACAGTGACAATTAAAATATAGACAATTTTACAAAACAAATCTAAAAGCTTTTATTAGATTTATATTACATGTATATCAGTGTCATGTTCCTTTCAATACTCAAGGCCAGAGTTAATAACTAATAAGTACTATTAAATAAATAAATAAATTGGATTTTTAACTGTTTTTTTTTTACACCATTTGGATAGATGGTAAAAAAAAAGCTCTTGCGAGCAAATTTGCGGGTGCATTTTTATGTGCTCCCAGAAATTTAAGTGCAAGAGCTTTTTGTGACTCCTGCATGTTTTACAGAAATGATGCCCTGTCGCCATCTTTGAAATATCTTCATGAAGTGATGGAAAAATATCTGAAATATAGTCACGACCCCTGCCAATATTAATACATTGCTAAATCAGAGTTGATATGTCGATAACATTATAAATAGGGTGAAAATAGTAAAAATAAGTTGCAATATTATTGCAAAATGGCTGCATTCAGATACATGTAATGGCCTCCCATACTATGAAGACCTACACAGAAAAAATGTCAACATTGTTTTTTTGTCATTAAACATCAAAGCCTACAAAATAAAGCTTACCGGTATTCCACGATTTCTACCTGAAAAGCCGACGGATGGGAATTATGTAACAAACCGAATCGAACTAAACAGTCTCAAAAGGAAACAAATCAGTTTCATGTGCCGATATAATATTAAAATAGACAGGATAGTAAAATTGTTTATATTATCACTCGAGCACGATGCTGTGTGTTATGGAAGACCAAATGGGACAATATTCATGATTTTTGTTTCTACATTCCAGTTTGAACATTTTAGCCATGAACGCAACATTCTAAACTAATGATTCTTGTTTCTACATTCTTATGTCAACATTTCATGCACAAAATCAACATTTTAAACAAAAAATTGACTTTATGTTTCATTTTCGGCGTTTTATCGGTAACTTTTATATATCATTAAATATTAAAATTAAAAAATAATTTCTTAATTTTACACAACAAAGAAATCAATTCATTGGTTTCTGAAAGTATCTAAAAAAAAATCTGGAATTTGAAATCTTATGAAAATATTTTCTACGTTTCAAAAAGTCTTGAAGTTAAAATCTTGAAATGAAAATGTCCAGAAAAATATAATGAATTATCAACATTATTACACCAGAGGGCGTTAGCGTATGTGTACAACTTTGATACAGACAATAGATTAGAAATCAAAAATAGGCTTTTCCACGAGTGGAAGTGGGCCCCTGTTGTGTTTACAGTAATTAGTTGCATGAAATAGAAATTAAGCTCGAGATATAATAACAATACAAATAACTTCTATAATTTAAACAGCTACAAAAATTAGGACAAAGGCCTTTCTTACATGTTCGCTGTTATTTGTTTACTTTTTCATATGTTTACAAATTAGACCTACACGTGTTTCGAATATGGCAAATTGATGATAATGTTGTGTTTTAAATCGAATCTATTCACTGTTATTTGTTTACTTTTTCATATTAACTATAACTATAGGATAGTGTTTGCAAATTAGACCTACGCGTGTTTCGAGTGGAAAAGTCTACTTTTGATTTCTAATCTATAGTCTGTATCAAAGTTGTACAAATATGCTAACGCCCTCTCGTGTAATAATGTTGATAATTCGTTATATTTTTCTGGACATTTTCATTTCAAGATTTTAACTTCAAGACTTTTTGAAACGTAGAAAATATTTTCATAAGATTTTTTTTAGATACTTTCAGATTCCAAAGAATTGATTTCTTTGTCATGTAAAATCAAGAAATTATTTTTTAATTTTAATATTTAATGATATATAAAAGTTACCGATAAAACGCCGAAAATGAAACAAAGTCAATTTTTTGTTTAAAATGTTGATTTTGTGCATGAGATGTTGACATAAGAATGTAGAAACAAGAATCATTAGTTTAGAATGTTGCATTCATGTCTAAAATGTTCAAACTGGAATGTAGAAACAAGAAATATGAATATTGTCCCATTTGGTCTTCCATAGTGTGTCGATAGGGTCAAAGTTGACGACATACGGGTCTCTGGTAACATTAAGCATGGCATGTGTAACGAACAGGTGTAGTAAATTCTTTGGAAATACCAGACATTTTAAATAATCAAAATTATTTTGTATTTGAAAATCCAATGGCATGCTTTCAAATATTTATGTCAAAACTAATCTTATAAAATATTATGGAGGCTTTTTTTTTTTTAAATTCAACCTGATTTCAACTGGTGAATACTTGACTTGTCAAAGCGTGCAAGGCGGAGAAAAATGTCAAGAATCGAAGAGGTATTAAAAATGTCCATACTGCTCTAAGTTTTATACTGAAAATCTATTGTTATGATTGAGTTTTCTGTGGAATTGGAGAAATAAATGTGGGATGTTTTACAGTTTATTTATCTATATCACTAGTTTAATTCACAAACCAGTAAAAGGGCACTAGCCCAGGACTAGTACAGCTAAATAGATCACTAGCCCGTAAGTTATTTTTGGTAGCCCCTGACGTCAGGCTAGTGGATTTTTACAACCCTGTCTAGTTTGTGTCGAGTGGACGTTACATGTAAACCCCATTTCTCTCTCTCTTTAGTTAAGATTTCGATAAACGGGGCCCAGATGTCACAAGTTTATATTATTTATTACATTGTAACTGAAAGGATTTTGGTTCAATGATTGCCTATTCAAACCCAAGTCCATGATATACTTTTATAGGCCCATATTATTGTGAATCCAAATAAAAATTGAGAGTGAGGAATCCCAAACTGTTTGAATAACATAAGCTTTGATGGGATCCAAGCAAGTTATAAAAGATTGCTTTGATATACTCATGACTTTGTTTTTAACCACATTTATTGTGGACTAAATTGTTGTCACCTTTGTCCGTCATCACTGTCTTGTGACCACTCTACAGGTCAGTGTTCTTTTTATTTTTTTTTTTCCAAATCTGATTGGATTACTCATTGTGTGATAAGGAAGGTTCCTAGTGAAAATGACAATTTGTTAGATATAAAGTGATATCTCCTTGTTTTATTTACTTGTAATTTATGACCCAGATCAGAGCTCTTTATCAAAACAAACCATATAAATATAATGGACTTGATTTCATTTATTACTTTTCTAAAATCATAAATAGAAAATAATGCAAAAATTTATCATACCTTTGTTTGATAATGGCATTAAAACCATTATGTTTACTGATATATTCGATTATACCTACATCCTTTTCACACATACAGTTCTTCTCATCTCTAATTGTATTAGTTTCTATACAAATAAAATATATTCAGTTGTAATGACAAATTATTATGTACGCTGTACTGACCAGGAAATGACTTTTCACAACCAGAAAAATCAAAATCTGTATAAATAAAATATAATCAGGTGTAATGGCAAATTATTATGAATGCTGTATCTTTAGTATGACAAGGAAATGATGTTTCAAACCCAGAACAATCAATTATAAATCTGTATTATTATACCAGATAAAATAAACTACATCTAAACATAAAACATACACAAGGGGGTGCGGGGGGGGGGGGGGGGGTACCAGGTCCTCTCTATGCTAGCTAACCAGTGGTAAAGTCATCTCATTCTAAATCTAAATCTATTATGAAGTTTTTGATTAGAAAATTTTCTAACTCAATAGGGTTCATCGTACCAAAAGTAAAAATTCCCATTATATCGAGTTTCAAAGATATTCAAAGAGAACAGTCCTGATCGTAGAATGGACGATTCACTTAACTTCATGAACAATTGATGCAGCTCTGATGTAGGTAGTCAATTTTTCCATATTGTCATCATATTACCCCTAGTTACAGCCTTCATCGAAATAACACTGGTACAGTAAACTGTTCATAATTATTTATTTCGTTTGGTAATGAAATGTTCCAGGTTCCAGGGTTCGTCCGTCCCCCCCAAAAGTTATGACAAATCCACGCCCTTGTCCCACCCAGTAAACTTTTTTCTGTATCTTGTTCGCAGTCACAATTTTGAAGGGAAAGACATCCTGCTCGAACTTAATGACATTAACATAACAGAGCAGCAATAGTCCACAAGCTAAAAACATGATTTTCATACAATTTGGGGACATAATCCATGAAGTTATGGTCCAATATCAAAAGGAACCAAGATCTTTGGTATATAAATCCATATTTCAAGTTTCGTCAAAATCAGATAAAACTTGTGACCTGTAGAGTGTCCACAAACAAAATGTGAACGCATGTCCGGAATATGACAATATATGTCATACGTCCACATGAAAATGTGGGCGTAATAAAATTATTACCAATTTGTGCACCTTTAATATCATTAGTATCTATCTTCATTTTTTTACTTGGTGGTTCCTGATCACTATTAGACATTTCTGAAGATTGTATAGAAGTCTGCTTGTCTTCCACATCCATCTAAAACAAATCAAATGTTAAAGTAGTTCTACATGTTAAGGGTAAGGAATGATGGCCACACACCAAATTTCAGCCAATTTGATCAATAACCTGGTCATCCATCTCAAATATAATGATGGAGGATTGGAAGAACAGTCAGTCAGCTTTACATGTCGTTAGCTTTAGTATATCAAACACTGGATCTACATATAGAACATTTATGTACTGAGGGAAGCTTGATAATGATTAGAACAATGGGCCAACAGATTTACAGAGGGTGTCAGATTTATGGGTCATTAATTAGTTTATCACACACTCTCACTGAACTTAACAGAACATTGGAATACATTGGAATAACGCATAGGCAGACAGACTGGCCAACCCTCTATCTAACTCGAGGACATCAAACGAATAGACTATTGGTCCATGAGTAGAGTAAAGCACCGATAAAAATGGAAATTATTATTAACGGTAATTATTATTAATTAACCACAGTGTTGTAAAGACGATGATATTCGAGTCTAATTAGTAAACGGCAACAGATCATTAAATATTTCTTTATGCTGCTTTATGTACAATGCTGCATCTCATTGAAAGGAACCAAGATCTTTGGGTTATAAACTTACATTTCAAGTTTCAACGAAATCGGATAAAAATTGTGACCTCTATAGGGTCCACAACCTTGATATATCATATTTTTACGCTATTTGAGAACGAACAGTGGCCATTTTGTCTGTCAATTTTGGGCTGATTTTCACGAAATTCAAACTCAGCCGTCCTTAGGGTGTAACGGTGATATAATAATATGTTTTTTTAAATCGGATAAAAATTATGACCTCTATAGGGTCCACAAGCTAAAAACGTGATTTTTCGTACAATCAGGGGCCATAATTCCGGAAGTTACGGTACGATATGCGCGAATATCGAAAGGAACCAAGATTTTTGGGTTATAAACTTACATTTCAAGTTTCAACAAAATCTGATAAAAATTGTGACCTCTATAGGGTCCACAACCTTGATATACCATATTTTTACGCTATTTGAGAACGACCGGCGGCCATTTTGTCTGTCAATTTTGGGCCGATTTTCACGAAATTCAAACTCAGTCGTCCTTAGGGTGTAACGGTGATATAATAATACGTTTTTTTAAATTGGATAAAAATTATGACTTCCATAGGGTCCACAAGCTAAAAACGCGATTTTTCGTACAATAGGGGCCATAATTCAGGAAGTTATGGTCCGATATGCACGAATATGGAAAGGAACCGAGATCTTTGGTTTATAAACTTACATTTCAAGTTTCAACAAATTCGGATAAACATTGTGACATCTATAGGGTCCACAACCTTGATATACCATATTCTTACGCTATTTGAGAACGAATGGCGGCCATTTTGTCTGTCAATTTTGGGTCGATTTTCACGAAATTCAAACTCAGTCGTCCTTAGGGGCAACATAATACGTCCACATGAAAATGTGGGCGTATAAAAATTGTGACCTCTACAGGGTCCACAACCTTGATATACCATATTTTTACGCTATTTGAGAACGAACGGCAGCCATTTTGTCTGTCATTTTGGGTCCACAAGCCAAAAACGTGATTTTTCGTACAATCAGGGGCCATAATCCATGAAGTTACGGTCCGATACATGCTAATATCGAATGGAACCGAAATCTTAGGGTGATAAACCTATATTTAAAGTTTCATTGAAATCGGATAAAAATTGTGACCTGTAGACTGTTCACAAACAATTGTGGACGGACAGGGGCGATGACAATATACATCCACATGAAAATGTGGGCGTATAAAAAGGAGGATATTTGAAAATAAAAAGTTTGATTATATGGACTTGTTGATTGTGCTAAAACAAAGATAGTTTTCAAATTTTAAGTCTTGATGGTTGTAGTGTATATTTGCTTCATATTTTCCAAAATTCCAAATTCCAAAGTCATTATTTATGATTTTCATCCATTTTTTATTGTTCAGTGTCATCCCAAGCACATTGACATTTTAATACCAATATACAGGCACTACAAATGTTGTGAATGATTTTCTGTGGATAACCGGTGTTAGACATTATAACCTAATCGTATCAAAAACGTTAACCCATCCGTCAATTAAATGTTGTTTAAACGCCAATCAACAAATAATACGAGGCTACTTGATTACAAAAACACCGGTGAGCAATAATTATTGGGTATATAGTAATTTTAAACAACTTATTACTAAAACTTAATTATTTTATACAATTAATGTGTGTGTGTATGATTCTACCATTAGTTCGTTCGTGAGGTATTATGCACACGTTCCACTTAGAGTGATGTCTTTGATCTGGCCGGCGTAAAAAAAAGATAATTACCTAATCAACATTCTTAATCCCACGAACACTCACTGCTAACACCAACTTGAAATTAATTTATGACCAATGCCTGTATAACTTTTATAGTCGGATTGATTAATTAATGACAGATATTAACGACACTACATTTTATGTCGAAAAGCGAAGTGCTCGCAGTAAAAACCACATAGCATGGACCCGTATAATTTCCATATTGTAAAAAATTAATTAAGAGTGCTGGACTTCAAAGTTTAAAAGTTGTAGGCACTCTAAATTGGATCTTAAATTAAAATGAATTACAAAACAAATTATTCCGTAGTCAATTGTTCTATTTAATTAGGGGGATTAAGGAATCATTCAGGCGTTAAAGAATACACACGCCGGCTGTATATAGATAATTAGGGAATAAACATTCTGAATATGCATTTGGTCACTGTGACGTCACTGGCGTCTGAGGGGATTAAGAGTGTTTTTGATAATTGGCAAAGCCGTTTTTACGGAAGGTCTATTTTTACGACTTTGAGTGAAGATAACTGATTTAATTTCAACCAGATTGGCGTGAACTTGCCGTAAAGTGGATATAGTAACCACTGGCTACACGTGTCTCAAAGTTTCCGGGACCATCTTATGTGCACTTTAATGTAATTATAATCTGCAAGTTTCATTGAAATAGGTTGATAATTGCAGTCTGTAGCCGTGCCACATGAAATGTGTGGTAACCCCCATATCTCGGAAACCGCCAACCAGAAGTGGCCGAAAGTTTGGCTACTCAGAGATGTTATCAATGTTATAATAATCTGTAAGTTGCATTAACATCGGGTAACAATTGTTGTCTGTAGTCGTGCCACATATCTCCGAAACCGCTAACTGGAAGTGGTCGAAATTTTGCCTACTCTGAGATATTATTAATGTTCTGTACGTTTCATGGGTATCAGTTTATAATATTGTGGTCTGTAGACGTGCCACAAGAAATGTGTGGTAACCTGATATCTCAGGCCTAGAAATTCACGCGAATCTCCGAATCTGATTCGCGCAAGGATTCTCGCAAGAGCTTACGCTGCGAATCTAATATTACAACGCGTTAATTATATTACTTGTTAATAAAGACCGCTAGCTACACAACAACATTCATACCTTAGTGCGAATCAGCCATTGGTTCATAATCCGAATAATTAGGACATTTAACGGTGATTTTGATAATCCGGTAAAAAAAACTAAACACGCTTGCTAATAATTCATACAAGGTTCAGTAAAATACGCCACGTGGTGAATGAAGACGATCTCGGCATGGTTTGCGAATCGCGCATCTTCCACGCTCCGCCGTGTGAATTCCAGGTTTTAAAATAATAACTGGATCATACATTGATGGATTCACTGACCAGTTGTTAGGTAAATTTAAATCTTCATTGAATATAATCCCCTGATAGAACAGCGAATAAACGGAGAGAGAAACAGCATGGATATTTTGCCAACAGAATCTGGAATGCCGAATTCCAATGACACGTGACATATTGGTTGGAATTAGGTCAATAAACCAGTTCTAAATAACGTTTACCGTTATGATTTTTTATTTTATATACATGGTGACAGAGACTTAATTTTAGAAATATTATTGAAGGCTATATCATAGTCGTACCGAAGTTTATTTTATAGCAATTTCAGTTATGGTTGTCACGTGATCATTGTGCGGTTTGTCTATCATCGTCGAATGAATAAAAACTTTTGCAAGTTACGTCAGTGCCGGACTGGGCCCACCTGTCCACCTGTCCGTGACAGGTGGGCCTAAGCTTATTAAAAAAAAGTGGGCCTAAGCCTATAAAGAAAAAAGAAAAAGAGAGAAAGAAAAAAGAAAAGAGAAAGAAAGGAGAGGGGGAGGAAAGAAAAGGAAGAACAGGACAGGACACAGGACAGGAGAAAGAAAAGATAGGAAAAACATGACTGACAAACAACACAAAAAGAAATGTTATACTACAAGACTGCTTTGGTTTGAAATGCTTGGAAAATGGGTTTGCGGTTGTCAATTTTCAAAATTTTCCTGGGGTGAGCCCCCCCCCCCCAAACCCCCCTCGGACGCTTGTGTGGGCCTTGGTCAATGACCTGACAGGTGGGCCTTCGGCCAACCAGTCCGGCACTGAGTTACGTGATGGACAAAAGACTACAAATTGTGCTATGAAGAAATGCCATGGTGCTGTATCAGCTTATTTTGACTACCGCATTTTCTGGATATTACTTTTGACACAATTTAAGAGTTTACCAAAAACTCCATCTGATTGGTTTTTTTTATCATTGTTGTTGTATTTTGGTGTTTTAGATTATCACAATAAACACAATTTTGTTTTTTAGACAGTATTATTAATTAAGATTCGGAGGATTCGTGCAGATTCCATATATGAGAATCCTCTTCGATTCTCGCAAAAAATGGTGAATTTCTAGCCCTGTATCTCTGAAACCTCTAACCGGAAGTGGTCGAAATTTTGGCTACTCTGAGATATTATTGATGTAATTTTAATCTGCAAGTTTCATTGAAATCGGTTGGTAATTGCGGTGTGTAGCCGTGCCACATGAAATGTGTGGTAACCTGATATCTCCGAAACCGCTAACCGGAAGTGGTCGTAATTTTGCCTACTCTGAGATATTATTAATGTAATTACAATCTTCAAGTTCCATTGAAATTGGTTGGTAATTGCGGTGTTTAGCCGTGCCACATGAAATGTGTGGTAACCTGATATCTCGGAAACCGCTAACCGGAAGTGGCCGAAACTTTGCCTACTCTGAGATATTATTAATGTAATTATAATCTGCTAGTCTCATTGAAATCGGTTGGTAATTGCGGTCTGCAGCCGTGCCACATAAAATCTGTGGTAACCTGATATCTCGGAAACCGCTAATCGAAAGTGGTCGAAATTTTGGCTACTCTGAGATATTATTAATGTTATCATTTTCTGTAAGTTTCAATGAAATCAGTTGGTAATTGCGGTCTGTAGCCGTGCCACATGAAATGTGTGGTAACCTGATATCTCCGAAACTGCTAACCGGAAGTGGTCGAATTTTTGGCTACTCTGAGATATTATTAATGTTATCATATTCTGTAAGTTTCGTGGATATCGGTTCATAATTGCGGTCTGTAGTCGTGCCACATGAAATGTGGGGTTACCCACATAATATGTCGGAAACCACCAACCTGAAATGGACACAGATCACCAAATATTCCTACGCCGTCACCCACAAAACAAGGGCCAAAGCTATTTTTAGTCTTCCTCTCCCTTTTCCTTTTTCCCCCTTTTGCATGGCGATTTTTCTTGACTTCTTGGTGTAGAATCGAAGAAAAGGGTTTGAAAATACATTTTCTGCCAGGTTTTGGTGAATATTCATAATTTTGATGCGGAAGGATACAAGAGTTGAGAGGTTGGTTAGGTTGAAATGTAGGGCCTGAAATTGCATGTTTACTTGTCTCTACTTCCAGCTTGTGTATCTCAAGTTTTTCATGAAGAACCTCATACGTGCTTTTGGGCAAGTGGTTGCCACATGTTGCTCCATCTGTGGTAGAAAGCGTTCTACCCAACGAAAATATGGGAAAAAGTTATAGCCGGTCTAAGATACAAGAATTAACATTGGAGTCAATGGGGAAATCTTTAGTGATCTGTGACCTGTCTGTGTGTGATAAGGCTGTCACTGATATGCCTTAGTTTTGAAAATATGAAGATTAAATTCTCAGAAAATATGAATAAAATAGTTTGGCTACAGAAAAACTAAAAGAAGTTAATTAAAAAAAAAAAAATCAAAGTTTTGAAGAAAAATTGTGATTTTACTGCAAATTTCTCAATTTTCAATTTTTATTGAATTTTTAACAGTAAGTAAAATATTCTAATGCCCAATGTTGGCTTATTCAGTCTCAGAAAGCATAGATAAAGTGAATAGTATTGAAATTTTACCAAATTTTGTCTAAAAATCAGGAATATTCACAAAAAATCTTGAGATTCCCCCCATTTCGATGTAGAAATTAATATTTTCATGACTACTAAAATGAGTCAAAATGTCTAAAAATGCCCATATTTTCTTTGCTAATATAACTTAGATGGGATCTACATGTTTGTCAGGTTTAGAAATAGCTCCAGCTTTCCTACAGAAAATTGGTAACACTGAGTTAATAATGTACAGCAGATGGGTTTGTACAAAATGTTCAAAACAGGGGTTGGCTCAATTTTGCCACTATTTTACCCAGAATAAGCATTTTTTTCTTCTTTGAAACATTAAATTCTTGCATTTCCTTCATGTAGGAAGCAATATCCCAGCCTTTCTAGACATTTTTTACTCCATCATTCTGTTTAGAGAGGCAATAAATGCCCCACCCCACCCTTTTCTATTAATGTGTTTTGAGGGATTTAAATGCACCTGTGTTGACATTTAAATGATCGTAATTGGAATTTGTGGTTGAATTACAGCTAAGAATGTTATTTTTCACCCAAAAATATTTTTTGTGTGCATTTCAAGGATTTCTAACCCCTATTTGTTCAGAGTCAAACGCAGAACCCTGAGGCATTTCAGGCCAATGAGACCAGGGGGCAGTAGTAAAAAAAACATCATACGTCAAGTCGAAAAATATGCACTGGACCTGGGTAGACCACCCACCCATTAAAATCTTGCGTAAAAAAATATGCACCATCATTTTTAAGAAAGACCACCCTAAAATCTTGCGCAATAAAATGTGTTCTTCACAGTTGCTTAATTGACCACCCAAAAATCATGCGCAAGAAAATGTGTTCCTCACAGTTGCTTATTAGACCACCCTAAAATCTTGTGCAAGAAAATGTGTTTCTTAAAATATCTCATTTTAGACCACCCAAAAGTATTTATATTGAGTTGATGTTCGACAAAATTCTGAGTCTGACTTATTAGCAAAGATAGTCTAAGACTGTCCATATGCAGAGACAGGCTAAAATATATGAACTTAGGCTTGTACCTATTCATACCTATTCATTTATTGTGCTTTCCCATATCCACTCAAATCTACTGATCACAGGTTGACCAATTTTGACCAGAGTGTGAAGAAGTAAAAGATTACCCAAATCTCATCTCAGCATGCTGCTGTGTTGTGGATAAAAAAGATGTTGACCCTCTCCACACGAGTGGGCTGGCAAACCAAATTGACAGGACAACAGTCGATCAAATCACGGGATAACACTTGAATGAAATGATAAGGCTTTGAAATATTAATGAATATTTATGTAAATAAACATATACAAGAAACAGGAGTTACAGTACAAACATAAACAAGTTGACAGTTTTCTTTGTTGACAGTGCTAATTCAATAATTAGAGTTCACGAGTCACGGAATTCACAGTTCACAGAGTTCATGGTTCACAGAGTTCACAATGTCTATGGTGATCCGCCATGTTAGAAAGCATGGGTTTTCACGAAATTCAAGTTCACTTTCCCGGAGGAATTATAAAGTTAATCACAGTCGTCACCTTACGACACAAAGTTCACCATTCACTTAAGTATAACAATTGTACTAAAAACATAGTTACCAAACACCACCTCCGAGACAGGGAAAAAAACAGTATCGACACGACGATTGGTGGATTAGACACTGTCGATTGGACAATATATAACACCCCTCAGTTTTAGCAAGGCGAATAACTGCGTATATAAATATTACAGTGTACTTTTTTTTCATTTTGTGCTCAGCCATCTTCCTCAACTCAAATCTTTATTAACAAATATCTTCAAGAAATTCTGCTCAAATGACCATCACAGTATTTTCAAACTTCATCCAAACACATCTCTGAAATATATAAAACAGAAGAAAATCAGTCATAAACAGGCATCATAAATTATTCGTAACTAAGCAGTGTGGATAATTTTGTTTTGTTTTTTTGCACTCTGCAGTGTTTACTTTAAAGTGGACAATTTAAATAAAAGTTTGCCCAAATTCTGAATAACATGATCCGCCTGATAATGAGTCATTAGTCTCAAGAAATTGTTTGAAAATATAGTCACTAGGGGAGGTGAAATAGCAGCTGATTTGGGCCTAGGATAACAGGAAATTATGCTAAAATTGACAATGACAATGATTGACAACACGTCAGAACGATATACAAAGCAACCACTTGAATCCTAGGCATCACATAGTTTTATAGGGTATTCTGAGGGGTGTATGCAAGAACTGCTCTTCTCTGAACAAGAACTAGCAATAAAATTGTGTTGACGGTCTGCAAATATAATAATAAAGGCTAAAAACTCACCCATGTTAAAGTTATCAAAACTTCGAAAGTGTATTGTTGCCGTTTGTTGCCAAGAGTTATCCCTGTGTAGTCTCGGTTAACAGGGCGTAACTAATTCATTCACGACTGGCACTACCGGTCAAAAAGGCCACACTAAGGCCAATTTACTAATCTTTTTAAAAATCTTCAAACGTTAAAAATATTTTATTTGAAATATTCAAATAGCATTTTCTTTCATAATTTATTTACCAGCGACCAATCAAAGCATATTTTCCATGATCATTCTCTATTGAAAGAGTAGAGCCGCAGTTTCTAGAACTGCCGTTGTTATTACATATCAATTCTAATAGAATTCTATGGAATTCAGTTTTTGTTGCATTTGGCCGACATGATATCTAGTCGTATAATACCCAAATGGCCTAACGTCAACTCATTTGGAGCTCAAAACAGCGCATTTATTGTAATTACTGAGGCAAAAAGTAGGATATAGCTTTCAATTTTATATCCCTATTTTTGGTAGACGTATATGTACGTAAACTATAATTTTGGATACGGTCTAAAATACGATTCTATTTTGATTGAGTTGTTATTGATATGAACTGAAACATTTCGAATCCCATTTCATGCAATTTTCTTGCAGGGACCCATTAGACCACCCAATTTTCTTACCCAGAAATGCTTTTTTTCTTTCAGAACTCTGTTAGACCACCCAATTTTCTTACCCGGAAATGCTTTTTTTCTTTCAGAACTCTGTAAGACCACCCAATTTTCTTACCCGGAAATGCTTTTTTTCTTGCAGAACTCGGTCAGACCACCCAATTTTCTTACCCGGAAATGCTTTTTTTCTTGCAGAACTCAGACCACCCAATTTTCTTACCCGGAAATGCATTTTTTCTTGCACTTTTTTCGGCTGGCAGACCCACCCCACCCCACCCCCCAGTTGCTGTTTGCATTTTTTTTTACAGTTGCCCCCTTGACCACACCCAGATATTAAACTGGTGTAGATGTGTAAATGTTAGTTTAATGTTCAATATTTTCTTATCAAAATCCAGCATTTGTGGTGTTTGCTGCATTTATGTTGCCTATAGAACAATAAAATGTTAATTTTTCTCCTTTTCAGGCCTCTTTTTATGTTGTCAACTCTGTCATGACTACTTTTTTGACTTCATTTTTTCAGGAAATTAATGTAAAGTTCCAGACATCTTGCTTCAGCACAAGGATTGCAATACAAATTTGTAACATGCCTCGGAGGTTTGAGATGTTGGAAACATTGAAATATTCCCAAATTTGTGAAAATTGTGTATTCTGTGACCCTTCTGTTAGAGAAGGGTGATCATAGACCAAATATGGCATTTTTTTCATTCATCAAGGCCTATTTTTAACCATAATTCATATTTATTGCACCTATTTTAGTTTATATGTGCATATGTTAGCCAGGGATGGTAAAACATAGCTGTTAGACAGATTCCTTTGGTAATGTTAGTTCTGCAACCATAGATTAGATTAATTCAATCAGTGGCATGTTCAGGGGGTAGGCATACATGTTTCAGTATAGATCTCTAATATTACAATCATTGCAACTGGTTTGCATTTTTTCTGTTTGCATATTGTCCACAGATTCTAAAAATATATTTCTTGTCCGTCCGGATATTTAAAAAAGTGGAAAATTATTGGTATTTTGAGAGATGCTACATGTAAATTTTGTACATTTTTCATCACATGGCAGTAAAAAATTATATTTTTGAAAAAAATTCTAAATTATGAGTGTTTTCTATGTAGTTTCTTTGTAACTTGTCTAATTTTTTCACAGAACTCAGATACTGCCTTTATTAAGAAAGATTTTTAAATTTTAGCACAAAAGGCCTATGGACCTGAGATGCACCAGTGTACATAAAGCAGCATGTGTACTTAAAGGGCCATCATTTTTACAGTTATTCTTTGATTTTGATTTTCTTTCACCGGCATGTTGCCAGAACACATGGGAAGGAAATAAAAAAGACCTTTTGGTGATCCCTGAAGTTTCACCCCTATATAGGACACAGATCACCAAATATTCCTACGCCGTCACCCACGAAACAAGGGCCAAAGCTATTTTTATTCTTCCTCACCCTTTTCCCCCTTTTGCATGGCGATTTTTGTTGACTTTTTGGTGTAGAATCGAAGAAAAGGGTTTGAAAATACATTTTCTGCCAGGTTTTGGTGAATATTCATAATTTTGATGCAGAAGGATACAAGAGTTGAGAGGTTGGTTAGGTTGAAATGTAGGGCCTGAAATTGCATGTTTACTTGTCTCTACTTCCAGCTTGTGTATCTCAAGTTTTTCATGAAGAACCTCATACATGCTTTTGGGCAAGTGGTTGCCACATGTTGCTCCATCTGTGGTAGAAAGCGTTCTACCCAACGAAAATTTGGGAAAAAGTTAGAGCTGGTCTAAGATACGAGAATTAACATTGGAGTCAATGGGGAAATCTTTAGTGATCTGTGGCCAAATATGTTATCAATGTTATCATAATCTGTAAGTTTCATTAAAATCGGGTAACAATTGCGGTCTGTAGTCGTAAGGCTATTATGAAATTCTTGCTTACCACATGTGGCAAACAGCCACTGCTGCAAATAATTGCTATATAATATAGCGACCGGGGGGGGGGGGGGTCTGGAAAAGAAAACGGTCTGTATAAAATAAAAAGTTATAGACCGAATTTATCCCCCTTTAAATCCCCTGAAACTTCAAGTCAGCACGACCACAGGACTGGTAGATGAGTGACAGAATAACGTCATTATTGACAATAGTTATAACTATTATTATAATCAATGCATACCTTTTTAATATTATTACTAGTATGGACGTTTAAAAATAAAAACGTGTTCAACAAAGAGATATTCTTGTAGTTATTTCCCTTGGTCTTCAATATTCAAAAAACATATACATTTGAGACTGCATGATGAAGACTACCTAAATTAAGAAGCGGGCTGAAGTCAGCGGACGTTAAGCTGAGCGGACGTTTTATGACCTTGACCCTCATCTTCGTAAGCTGCGATTAACAAAACACAATATTAAGCCGTTGAAGTGAGCATACGGAATGAATAACAAATGTCCGCGCTACTATATTTAAAGGACAATTTTGGTGTCAGTCATTATCACATATGTGATAGAACTAATTAAACACGTTGCAAATATAATTTTAACACAGAGATCATTGCCACGATAACCGCCGAATTTCTGCTCACTTATAATTCCTTCCAAGCCCAAAAGTTGTTGGGCGCTATTGCACTTTCGTACCTCTACCAGTTCCCGTGGTCATAGGCACTTGAAATTTTCAGAGGATGTTAAGGGTGACTAGCAATGACCACACACCAAATTTCAGCCAAATCGATAAATAACTTTTTATTTTACCGACCTTTTAATTTCTAACGAGAGAGAACTTCATCCGTTTGACGCCATTTGCTTTGTTTACTAATTAGACTGGAATAACAAGACACTAAGACGGAAACCGACTCGAATAACAAGACACTTAGACGGAAACCGACACACTGCACTAGCTGCCTAACACTGCAGTTCATAAAAATTAATATAATTTTCGTATACTTTAATTTTTGCGCGAAGCCACCATTTTCTATAAAATACTATTTGGTGTTGATCAGTGGATTGGCCTTTAGGTGTAAATATTGCCGTGACCTTGATTTTGACCTTGAGGCCAAACTTCCCATCCATATCGGGGCCTTTGCGTTTATGCTTGCCGTGGCCTTATTTCTTACTGTATTATCAAAGTTAATGTTCGAGGTGAAAGCAGAGATGACGTCCTTCAGAAAAGATAATTAGGTCAAAGTCGTAGGTCAAGGTCATGTTACAGAAAACTAAACTCAAACTTTTCAAAGTCATTTTTGGGACATTTGACCTTGACTTACGACCTTGACCCCGTAACCATTTTCGAAGGCTATCACATTGGCTTGAATCATGAACGTTTAACTTGGTCCTGTCGCACACTGCTCGGTCAGTAAACGGTCAAACGCAGAGGGTCCGTGTCCGAAAGGAAGTCAATGGGCGTGGTCAATGTGAAAGGTCGTGGTGACCTCCACTAGTCACCGTTAACCATCCGTAACCTTGACTCTGACCTTGAGTCCAAACGTCCCATCCATCTCGGGCCCTTTGCGTTTATGCTTGAGGTGGCCTTATTTCTAACTGTATTATTAAAGTTAATGTTCGAGGTGAAAGCAGAGACGACGTCCTCCAGAAAAGATAATTGGGTCAAAGTCGTAGGTCAAGGTCATCTTACAGAAAACTAAACTCGGACTTTTCAAAGTCAGTTTTGGGACATTTGACCTTGACTTAAGACCTTGACCTCGTAACCATTTTCGAAGGCTATCACCTTGGCTTGAACCATCGACGTTTACTTTGGTCCTGTCGCACACTGTTCGGTCAGAAAAGGGTCAAACGCAAAGGGCCCGTGTCCGAAAGGAAGTCAATGGGCGTGGTCAATGTGAAAGGTCGTGGTGACCTCCACTAGTCACCTTTAATCATCCGTGACCTTGACTTTGACCTTGAGTCCAAACTTCCCATCCATCTCGGGCCCTTTTCGTTTATGCTTGTCGTGACCCTATTTCTTACTGTATTATCAAAGTTAATGCTTGAGGTGAAAGCAGAGACAACGTCCTTCAGAAAAGTTACAAAGGTCAAAGTCGTAGGTCAAGGTCATGTTACAGAAAACTAAACTCAAACTTTTCAAAGTCAGTTTTGGGACATTTGACCTTGACTTACAACCTTGACCCCGTAACCATTTTCGAAGGCTATCAACTTGGCTTGAATCATGGGCGTTTATCTTGGTCCTGTCGCACACTGCTCGGTCAGAAAACGGTCAAACGCAGAGGGACCCGTGCCCGAAAGGAAGTCAATGGGCGTGGTCAATGTGAAAGTTCGTGGTGACCTCCACTAGTCACCTTTAACCATCCGTGTCCTCGACTTCGACCTTGAGTCCAAACTTCCCATCCATCTCGGGCCCTTTTCGTTTATGCTTCCCGTGACCCTATTTCTTACTGTATTATCAAAGTTAATGCTTGAGGTGAAAGCAGAGACAACGTCCTTCAGAAAAGATAAATGGGTCAAAGTCGTAGGTCAAGGTCATGTTACAGAAAACTGAACTCAAACTTTTCAAAGTCAGTTTAGTTTTCTGTAACATGACCTTGACCTACGACTTTGACCCAATTATCTTTTCTGAATGACGCCGTCTCTGCTTTCACCTCGAACATTAACTTTGATAATACAGTAAGAAATAAGGTCACGGCACGCATAAACGCAAAGGGCCCGAGATGGATGGGAAGTTCGGACACTAGGTCAGGGTCAAGGTCACGGATGGTCAACGGTGACTAGTGGAGGTCACCACGACCTTTCACATTGACCACGCCCATTGACTTCCTTTCGGACACGGGCCCCTCTCCGTTTGACCCTTTTCTGACCGAGCAGTGTGTGACAGAACCAAGGTAAACGTCCATGATTCAAGCCAAGGTGATAGCCCTCGAAAACGGTTACGGGGTCAAGGTCGTAAGTCAAGGTCAAATGTCCAAAAAATGACTTTGAAAAGTTTGAGTTTAGTTTTCTGTAACATGACCTTGACTTACGACTTTGACCCAATTATCTTTTCTGAAGGACGTCGTCTCTGCTTTCACCTCGAACATTAACTTAGAAAATACAGTAAGAAATAAGGCCACGGCAATCATAAACGCAAAGGCCCTGATATGGATGGGAAGTTAAGACTCAAGGTCAAAATCAAGGTCACGGCAATATTCACACCTAAAGGCCAATCCACTGATCAACACCAAATAGTATTTTATAGAACATGGTGGCTTCGCGCAAAAATTAAAGTATACGAAAATTATATTAATTTTTATGAACTGCAGAGATAGGCAGCTAGTGCAGTGTGTCGGTTTCCGTCTTAGTGTCTTGTTATTCGAGTCTAAATAGTAAACAAAGCAAATGGCGTCAAACAGATGAAGTTCTCTCTCGTTAGAAATTAAAAGGTCGGTAGAATAAAAAAGTTATTGATCGATTCGGCTGAAATTTGGTGTGTGGTCATTGCTAGTCCCTCTTAACATCCTCTAATAATTTCAAGTTCCTACGACCACGGGAACTGGTAGAGGTACGAAAGTGCAATAGCGCCTGTTGTGTGAGACTGTGAGATACGATGGCTGATAAGGGACATGAAAAATAGTATAATTTGGTTTTTTTAATATTCAACCAAGTCAGTTTTAATATAATTTGGTTTTTTTTTGTAATTTTCACCCAAGTCAATTTTAATATAATTTGTTTTTTATAATTTTCACCCAAGTCAATATTACTAAAATTATTATTATTATTATTACGTCTGAAAGCCTATTGAGATTACTAAAATTATTATTAGGGGTTTTTTTTGTGTTTTGTCCACAAATCGGATTTCTCAGAATCTAACCATAGGATCGTTCTGAAACTTTTACCTATCCCCCCAAAAATGGGTGGTGGCTGTTGATTAAATATATTTTCAAAACGTTTTACGAATCCGAAATCACCGAATTTTACGAAGGAATGCATTTGACCTACAATGCTGTAACTTTGTGACTATTTGACCTATTTTACTAATTCTTTTTTCTTTGAGTATCTTGAAACATTTACTTCAAATCTGCAATTTCGGAATTTGGCATTTCGAAAATTCGTCGCTGTCATTTCGAACCGGAAGTTATTACTTCTTTAATAGTTGTGCGATTTTCGTGAAATTTAGAATGTTAGTAGATCTTGCCAATGCGACTTCAATGATGTCCTTGGAAATTTTCTAAATTATCTCCCCTTGGTGAAATTAAGGATCAAAGTTTTCAAAAAAATCGTCGAAATATAGGTCAGAATGACCTAAAAAAAAAATTTGATACTAGACAAGTAATTACTGATTCGTACACAAAATATGGAGTTTGTCGATCGAACCGGAAGTGCCACCATCTTTAAACGTGAAAAATCAAAAAGGCTTTTTTGCTATTTTACTTACAGACTCGGGCGTCATATTTTCGGAATCCTGGAAGGAATGCCTAAAAATCTATCGGATCAGAATTTTGATTTCGGTCACGTGATGGTCACCATTTTGAATTGAAAATGAAAAATAGAAGCAATTTGAAGGGCCGGGA
This sequence comes from Patella vulgata, assembly GCF_932274485.2. Taxonomy (NCBI): domain Eukaryota; kingdom Metazoa; phylum Mollusca; class Gastropoda; family Patellidae; genus Patella; species Patella vulgata. Next base: position 42,577,204 of record NC_065885.2, on the reverse strand, counting down.
CTTTGGAACACAAGAACTCTCCTTCTAATTAAGCTAGAATGTTCAAACGTGGTGTAGGCGTTCACTAGGTCAATGTCATGATTGAGTTCAAAGATGAGCATTTTTTGCCTAGGGTAAGCAGAGATAAGCAAGCTGATTTGTTGATTCTTTAGGGCACGATGACATTGGTTATAATGAATGGAGGGCGATGAAACTCTTGTCAATCGAGAGGCTAATAGCTGGCCTGTTGTGTGAAATCATTGTATCATTTTTTGAAAATGTCCGGGGTAGCCGAAAAAAGGAGATCGAAATCCAAAAAGTCGTATTTTTACGATTTGGGGCATTTTTAGAGGTCGTGTAAAGTAAAATAAAGCATGCACATACATATATTATTGATATTAAATATATCATATAAAAAACTAAACAATGAATCAGCTGTCATTGACAGATTTTATATTATAAGCATGGTCAGTGGAAGGTCAGCGTATTGTCTAATTCCTATTATTATTAAGCTTTCATATTACATATGAAAGCTTATTGTTTCTGTTAAGATTATTATTGTTATTAAGCTTTCATATTACATATGAAAGCTTATTGTTTCTGTTAAGATTATTATTGTTATTTTTTTTTTGTGTTTTGTCCACAAATCGGATTTCTCAGAATCTAACAATAGGATCGTTCTGAAACTTTTACCTATCCCCCCAAAAATGGGTGGTGGCTGTTGATTAAATATATTTTCAAAACGTTTTACGAATCCGAAATCACCGAATTTTACGAAGGAATGCATTTGACCTACAATGCTGTAACTCTGTGACTATTTGACCTATTTTACTAATTCTTTTTTCTTTGAGTATCTTGAAACATTTACTTCAAATCTGCAATTTCGGATTTTGGCATTTCGAAAATTCGTCGCTGTCATTTCGAACCGGAAGTTATTACCAATTTGACAACTTCTTTAATAGTTGTGCGATTTTCGTGAAATTTAGAATGTTAGTAGATCTTGCCAATGCGACTTCAATGATGTCCTTGGAAATTTTCTAAATTATCTCCCCTTGGTGAAATTAAGGATCAAAGTTTTCAAAAAAATCGTCGAAATATAGGTCAGAATGACCTTAAAAAAAAATTCGATACTAGACAAGTAATTACTGATTCGTACACAAAATATGGAGTTTGTCGATCGAACCGGAAGTGCCACCATCTTTAAACGTGAAAAATCAAAAAGGCTTTTTTGCTATTTTACTTACAGACTCGGTCATCATATTTTTGGAATCCTGGAAGGAATACCTAAAAATCTATCGGATCAGAATTTTGATTTCGGTCACGTGATGGTCACCATTTTGAATTGAAAATGAAAAATAGAAGCAATTTGAAGGGCCGGGACTTTGGAACACAAGAACTCTCCTTCTAATTAAGCTAGAATGTTCAAACTTGGTGTAGGCGTTCACTAGGTCAATGTCATGATTGAGTTCAAAGATGAGCATTTTTTGCCTAGGGTAAGCAGAGATAAGCAAGCTGATTTGTTGATTCTTTAGGGCACGATGACATTGGTTATAATGAATGGAGGGCGATGAAACTCTTGTCAATCGAGAGGCTAATAGCTGGCCTGTTGTGTGAAATCATTGTATCATTTTTTATTCGAATTTCTCCTTTGATGTTTTCCGTGCCGACAAGGTTGTTTTCGAGTTTAGCTGGATTTGCGCTACGCTGGAACCAAAGGTACCATGAGTACTAAATTCCGGCGAGCAACTTTTCACGTTGGTACCTAGGCACCCTGGAAATTTCAAGGTGATACCTGCATTCGTTCAAGTCGTTTGTTCTTGTCACCTGCCTTTCGTCGTTTTTTTTCTAAGTCAATTTACGGCTTCCATGAGGGGAAAAAAGTGGAATTTCGCCGTGACACATGCACCGATTGTCCGAAAACCATGAAATTTGGACACAATACGTCCATTACCACCCCGGACTCTGTGCCTTATCCCCATTTTGATCCCATTAAAAAAAAAGAGTTTTAGCAAAAAAACGATTTTCGGAATTTAATATTGGTTTTTACCCTGTACCCAGACAAGATATAGATATTATTATAATCCCTATGAAATATTTTAATTATTTACTGCTATAATATGAATTATCACTTATTCCCCGTTAAATAAGTATTGTTTAATGGTCGAGAGCGAGACATTAAGTAATATATTGTAACAACATGAGGGCCGTAGGCCCGAATGTTTTTACAATATATTACGCAATGTCGTAAGCTCGAGACCATTAAACATCTTAAAATACTGACACTCCGCACGAGCTTTTACGTCACACTAGTCCAATATCTCACTGGTATGAATAAAGTACTATTGGCAAGTTGCCCGTACGATTATTTGAAATAATGGTACGCCAACATCAAAGGGTGACGTCACATCTGTATTTTAAATATCGGTCACCGGGTGCAGCTGTACAACTTCAAGGACCCTGGCTTCAAGTCAATTTACGGCTTCCATGAGGGGAAAAAAGTGGAATTTCGCCGTGACACCGGCACCGATTGTCCGAAAACCATGAAATTTGGACACAATACGCCCATTACCACCCCGGACTCTGTGCCTTACTCCCATTTTGATCCGATTAAAAAAAAAAAAGTTTTAGCAAAAAAACGATTTTCGGAATTTAATATTGGTTTTAATTAATTTTGAAATTGCAAATGCAAAGAGATTTTATCGCCTCTTCCGTATGTGATAGGTACTGGTACTATACACATTATCCTTAAAAGACAATTTTTTAAAATGACCGTAACGATGTATCGACACTAGAAACCGAAATCGCCTATTTTGACCTTTTTTGACTGCTGAGGCATCATTCCGGTGGTCCAAATCTCTGGAATTTCTAGCGGTTGGCTGCGCCGCGATGATATTTATCACATACTAAATTGAGAAAAATCCTCAGATATCAAGAACAATAAAAATTCGATAAAATACGGCAATTTTTTAAGCAAAAAACCTTTGATTGTTGGGGGCGGGTTTTGAATTTATTTTGAACGTTCTCGGAATCCAACACTCTTCTATTTTTAATATGTGATAGCTAGAATCCCAAGGTACATTCTGTGCATATTTGAAGGCAATCGGAGCACAGGAACGTTGCCTGGGCAGAGCAAATCAAAGGCTTCTTCGTCTTATGACCTTAAACACTGCGTATAAATTTAAAGTCAATCGGATATTAACAGCAAAAGGGGGGCGACGACAATATACGACCACATTTCAATGTGGGCCTATAAAAAGTAAATCATTGCCAATAGAAAAGACCCACCTTTCCCCCAACAACAACCATGTAATGCACTAGCTATAATGGGGATTTTTCTGGAACACAGCGAAATGGGTCTTTTAAAATGTTCACAAGTGTATCACAAGGAGGGTTTGCTTCTTCTCTATGGGACACCCGATACCACTTCTCAACGAGGAATTCAGTCACACAGCCAACACCATTTTGTATGTTTGTGTAATCTTTATTCAGTATAAATCAAGTAATACAAATAAAAAAATACTAGGATTGATGAAAACATAATTTTTGAGAGTTATTCATACATGTAGCATAATTGTTCTTATTTAAAAAATGTACATGATTACATGTTTGTCATAAACAACATTAAATAAACAATCATGTTTCTTCACGATAACAGTAACAGTATAACAATTGTATGAAATATATTTTCCTTTATTTTTTTTTATTTTTAGAAAGGCCACTTCCTTGGTTTAAAATATATCATAAATTGTAGTTATCTAACATATACTTCCATGTATGTTTATCTAACAGATTACCACGTCGCCTTATCTAACAGAGAGTAAATGGTATACAATATCAAATTATAATCTACCAGCATTACTTGTTTCAGTAATTTAATCGTGTGTTATTCTTGTATTTAAGTGAGAAGAGTGAATAAACTATCATGGGTTGAAACAAATATATTGGAGTAGAAATAAACATTGTATATTGGTTTGCAAATAAATAATTGGTACAGATAATGCAATGTCATACAACATACTTTTTGGATTCGGTACAAATACAACCTTTTTATCATCAATGAAAATAATGTGATTTCAAAGTAACGATGAATAAAAAAACATTGCTTATATAAAGTACATGTAATTGGGTTCATTTAATTCACTTTGTATCTATAATATACATGTAGTATTAAACAATAAATATATTGATTAATGCCAATTCTATACAAATCTCATAGTTGTATTCATGTTTTCTTTACCATAACAAGAAACAGTACAACAGATTTAGTAACAATATATTCCTTTCTACATCCGTCAGAGTGGTTGTTGATTCATAGATTCTAATAACCCCTTTTGAAGTTTATATGAAAGCTTTGATATCTGCTATGCAGATCTAGTTTTTTTTTTGTGTTTTGTCCACAAATCGGATTTCTCAGAATCTAACCATAGGATCGTTCTGAAACTTTTACCTATCCCCCCAAAAATTGGTGGTGGCTGTTGATTAAATATATTTTCAAAACGTTTTACGAATCCGAAATCACCGAATTTTACGAAGGAATGCATTTGACCTACAATGCTGTAACTCTGTGACTATTTGACCTATTTTACTAATTCTTTTTTCTTTGAGTATCTTGAAACATTTACTTCAAATCTGCAATTTCGGATTTTTTCATTTCGAAAATTCGTCGCTGTCATTTCGAACCGGAAGTTATTACCAATTTGACAACTTCTTTAATAGTTGTGCGATTTTCGTGAAATTTAGAATGTTTGTAGATCTTGCCAATGCGACTTCAATGATGTCCTTGGAAATTTTCTAAATTATCTCCCCTTGGTGAAATTAAGGATCAAAGTTTTCAAAAAAATCGTCGAAATATAGGTCAGAATGACCTAAAAAAAAAATTCGATACTAGACAAGTAATTACTGATTCGTACACAAAATATGGAGTTTGTCGATTGAACCGGAAGTGCCACCATCTTTAAACGTGAAAAATCAAAAAGGCTTTTTTGCTATTTTACTTACAGACTCGGGCGTCATATTTTCGGAATCCTGGAAGGAATACCTAAAAATCTATCGGATCAGAATTTTGATTTCGGTCACGTGGTGGTCACCATTTTGAATTGAAAATGAAAAATAGAAGCAATTTGAAGGGCCGGGACTTTGGAACACAAGAACTCTCGTTCTAATTAAGCTAGAATGTTCAAACTTGGTGTAGGCGTTCACTAGGTCAATGTCATGATTGAGTTCAAAGATGAGCATTTTTTGCCTAGGGTAAGCAGAGATAAGCAAGCGGATTTGTTGATTCTTTAGGGCACGATGACATTGGTTATAATGAATGGAGGGCGATGAAACTCTTGTCAATCGAGAGGCTAATAGCTGGCCTGTTGTGTGAAATCATTGTATCATTTTTTATTCGAATTTCTCCTTTGATGTTTTCCGTGCCGACAAGGTTGTTTTCGAGTTTAGCTGGATTTGACTTCGCGCATGCGCTACTCTGGAACCAAAGGTACCATGAGTACTAAATTCCGGCGAGCAACTTTTCACGTTGGTACCTAGGTACCCTGAAAATTTCAAGGTGATACCTGCATTCGTTCAAGTCGTTTGTTCTTGTCACCTGCCTTTCGTCGTTTTTTTTCTAAGTCAATTTACGGCTTCCATGAGGGGAAAAAAGTGGAATTTCGCCGTGACACCGGCACCGATTGTCCGAAAACCATGAAATTTGGACACAATACGCCCATTACCACCCCGGACTCTGTGCCTTACTCCCATTTTGATCCGATTAAAAAAAAAAAAGTTTTAGCAAAAAAACGATTTTCGGAATTTAATATTGGTTTTAATTAATTTTAAAATTGCAAATGCAATAGGTACTGGTACTATACACATTATCCTTAAAAGACAATTTTTTAAAATGACCGTAACGATGTATCGACACTAGAAACCGAAATCGCCTATTTTGACCTTTTTTGACTGCTGAGGCATCATTCCGGTGGTCCAAATCTCTGGAATTTCTAGCGGTTGGCTGCGCCGCGATGATATTTATCACATACTAATTGAGAAAAATCCTCAGATATCAAGAACAATAAAAATTCGATAAAATACGGCAATTTTTTAAGCAAAAAACCTTTGATTGTTTGGGGCGGGTTTTGAATTTATTTTGAACGTTCTCGGAATCCAACACTCTTCTATTTTTAATATGTGATAGCTAGAATCCCAAGGTACATTCTGTGCATATTTGAAGGCAATCGGAGCACAGGAACGTTGCCTGGGCAGAGCAAATCAAAGGCTTCTTCGTCTTATGACCTTAAACACCTTATAAATTTAAAGTCAATCGGATATTAACAGCAAAAGGGGGGCGACGACAATATACGACCACATTTCAATGTGGGCCTATAAAAAGTAAATCATTGCCAATAGAAAAGACCCACCTTTCCCCCAACAACAACCATGTAATGCACTAGCTATAATGGGGATTTTTCTGGAACACAGCGAAATGGGTCTTTTAAAATGTTCACAAGTGTATCACAAGGAGGGTTTGCTTCTTCTCTATGGGACACCCGATACCACTTCTCAACGAGGAATTCAGTCACACAGCCAACACCATTTTGTATGTTTGTGTAATCTTTATTCAGTATAAATCAAGTAATACAAATAAAAAAATACTTGGATTGATGAAAACATAATTTTTGAGAGTTATTCATACATGTAGCATAATTGTTCTTATTTAAAAAATGTACATGATTACATGTTTGTCATAAACAACATTAAATAAACAATCATGTTTCTTCACGATAACAGTAACAGTATAACAATTGTATGAAATATATTTTCCTTTATTTTTTTTTATTTTTAGAAAGGCCACTTCCTTGGTTTAAAATATATCATAAATTGTAGTTATCTAACATATACTTCCATGTATGTTTATCTAACAGATTACCACGTCGCCTTATCTAACAGAGAGTAAATGGTATACAATATCAAATTATAATCTACCAGCATTACTTGTTTCAGTAATTTAATCGTGTGTTATTCTTGTATTTAAGTGAGAAGAGTGAATAAACTATCATGGGTTGAAACAAATATATTGGAGTAGAAATAAACATTGTATATTGGTTTGCAAATAAATAATTGGTACAGATAATGCAATGTCATACAACATACTTTTTGGATTCGGTACAAATACAACCTTTTTATCATCAATGAAAATAATGTGATTTCAAAGTAACGATCAATAAAAAAACATTGCTTATATAAAGTACATGTAATTGGGTTCATTTAATTCACTTTGTATCTATAATATACATGTAGTATTAAACAATAAATATATTGATTAATGCCAATTCTATACAAATCTCATAGTTGTATTCATGTTTTCTTTACCATAACAAGAAACAGTACAACAGATTTAGTAACAATATATTCCTTTCTACATCCGTCAGAGTGGTTGATGATTCATAGATTCTAATAACCCCTTTTGAAGTTTATATGAAAGCTTTGATATCTGCTATGCAGATCTAGTTATTATTTTTTTTTTTGTGTCATTTCTACAAATCGGATTTCTCAGAATCTAACAATAGGATCAATCTGAGACTTTGACCTACCCCCCCAAATATGGGGTTCGAATGTTGATTAAATATATTTTCAAATCGTTTTTCGAATCTGAAATCACCGAATTTTACGAACAAATTCATTTGACCTACATTACTGTAACTTTGTAACTATTTGACCTATTTTACTAATTCTTTTTTTGAGGGGTGCCTTGAAACATTTACTTAAAATCTGCAATTTCGAATTTTCGAATTTCGAAAATTCGTCGCTGTGATTTTGAACCGGAAGTTGAGATCAATTTGACAACTTCTTTAATAGTTGCACGATTTTCATGAAATTTAGAATGTAAGTAGATCTTATCAATGCGACTTCAAAAATATCATTAGAAATTTTCTAAATTATCTCCCCTTGATGAAATTAAGGATCAAAGTTTTCAAAAAAATCGACGAAATATAGGTCAGATTGCCTTGATTTTTTTTTCTTTACTACCTACGACACTATGATTCGTACACAAAAAATCGAGTTTGTAGCTCAAACCGGAAATGCCACCATCTTGAAATGTGAAAATTACATAAGACTTTTTTGATATTTTACTTACAGACAAGGCAATTATATTTTCCGAATCCTTGAAGGAAAGCCGAAAAACGGTAGAGAACACAATTTTGATTTTCGGCAAATGATGGACGCCATTTTGAATTGAAAATGACAATTAGTGAAAAATCCACATTTATGGGCTTAAAAACATATACAATTGGTCGTGACCTAGAAAATATGTCTCCTATTACCTAAATTAATACATTTCAGGATAGCCTGGATCATGGTCGAACGTTTGGTATTTGAATATTTCAAAAATTCGAATTTCTCCTTTGATGTTTTCCGTGCCGACAAGGTTGTTTTCGAGTTTAGCTGGATTTGACTTCGCGCATGCGCTACGCTGGAACCAAAGGTACCATGAGTACTAAATTCCGGCGAGCAACTTTTCACGTTGGTACCTAGGTACCCTGAAAATTTCAAGGTGATACCTGCATTCGTTCAAGTCGTTTGTTCTTGTCACCTGCCTTTCGTCGTTTTTTTTTTTGTCAATTTACGGCTTCCATGAGGGGAAAAAAGTGGAATTTCGCCGTGACACCGGCACCGATTGTCCGAAAACCATGAAATTTGGACACAATACGCCCATTACCACCCCGGACTCTGTGCCTTACCCCCATTTTGATCCCATTAAAAAAAAGAGTTTTAGCAAAAAAACGATTTTCGGAATTTAATATTGGTTTTAACCCTGTACCCAGACAAGATATACATATTATTATAATCCCTATGAAATATTTTAATTATTTGCTGCTATAATATGTATTATCACTTATTCCCCGTTAAATAAATATCGGTCAACGGGTGCAGCTGTACAACTTCAAGGACCCTGGCTTCAAGTCAATTTACGGCTTCCATGAGGGGAAAAAAGTGGAATTTCGCCGTGACACCGGCACCGATTGTCCGAAAACCATGAAATTTGGACACAATACGCCCATTACCACCCCGGACTCTGTGCCTTACTCCCATTTTGATCCGATTAAAAAAAAAGAGTTTTAGCAAAAAAACGATTTTCGGAATTTAATATTGGTTTTAATTAATTTTGAAATTGCAAATGCAAAGAGATTTTATCGCCTCTTCCTTATGTGATAGGTATTGGTACTATACACATTATCCTTAAAAGACAATTTTTTAAAATGACCGTAACGATGTATCGACACTAGAAACCGAAATCGCCTATTTTGACCTTTTTTGACTGCTGAGGCATCCTTCCGGTGGTCCAAATCTCTGGAATTTCTAGCGGTTGGCTGCGCCGCGATGATATTTATCACATATTAAATTGAGAAAATCCTCAGATATCAAGAACAATAAAAATTCGATAAAATACGGCAATTTTTTAAGCAAAAAACCGTTGATTGTTGGGGGTGGGTTTTGAATTTATTTTGAACGTTTTCGGAATCCAATATGTGATAGCTAGAATCCCAAGGTACATTCTGTGCAAATTTGAAGGCAATCGGAGCACAGGAACGTTGCTTGGGCAGAGCAAATCAACCCGGTCGCGGAAATTTGTTCATTCTTTAAAGTTATTATAATATTGTGTTATGACCGCCATCTTAGATACACCGTCACTTACCAAACCACTCCGAAATATACCCAAAATCCCAAAATCGACCGTAATTTCTTTTTACTTCGCGCATGCGCCACGCTGGAACCAAAGGTACGTTCACTACCAAATTCCAGCGAGGAACTTTTCACGTTGGTACCTAGGTGCACTGAAAACTTCAAGGCGATACCTGCATTCGTTCAGGTCGTTTGTTCTTGACACGGTTCCTGCCGTTCGTTTTTTTTCCGCCATTTACGGCTTCTGTAAGGGCGAAAAAAGTGGAATTTCGCCACGACACCGGCACCGATTGTCCGAAAACCATGAAATTTGGACACAATACGCCCATTACCATTCTGTGACTTACTCCCATTTTGATCAGATTAAAAAAAGGAGTTTCAGCAAAAAATAAACAACCGATTTTCGGAATTTAAATTTGGTTTTAATTAATTTTGAAATTCCAAATGCAAAGGGATCTTATCGCCTCTTCCGTATGTGATTGCTATTAGTACTATACACATTATCCGTAAAAGACATTTTTTTTAAAATGAGCGCAACACCAAAAACCGAAATCGACTATTTTGACTTTATCATACATTAAATATTATATGCCATCGGTTAATTTTTATACGCCCACATTGAAATGTGGTCGTATATTGTCGTCCCCGCCGTCCGGACGGCTAAAGTTAATATCCGATTACTTTAAATTTATACACAGTGTTTAAGGTCATGAGACGAAGAAGCCTATTGATTTTCAGCGATTTCCGATAATTACTGTCAGAATTATGGTCCTTGACCACTTCAAAAAATCTTGTGCACGCTCTAGAGGTTAAATTCAATATCCGATTGACTTTAAATTTATACACAGTGTTTAAGGTCATGAGATGAAGAAGCCAATTGATTTTCACCGATTTCCGATAATTACTGTCAGAGTTATGGCCCTTCATCACTTAAAAAAAATCTTGTGGATGCTCTAGAGGCCAAAGTTAATGTCCGATTGACTTTAAATTTATACACAGTGGTTAAGTTCATGAGACGAAGTAGGCGATTGATTTTCAGCGATATCTGATATTTACTGCCAGAGATGTGGCCCCTGATCACTTCAAAATATCTTGTGGACGCTCTAGAGGCCAAAGTTAATATCCGATTGACTTTAAATTTATGCGCAGTGTTTAAGGTCATGACACGAAGATGCCTACAGTATTGATTTTCAGTGATATCTGATAATTACCGTCAGAGTTTTTGCCCTTGATCACTTTAAAAAATCTTGTGGACGCTCTAGAGACTAAATTCAATATCCGATTGACTTTAAATTTATACAGTGTTTATGGTAAGAAGCCAATTGATTTTCAGCGGTTTACATTGAAGCACAACTAATTCCTGTCCTGCGTACTCTGTATATTATATACGGTTTTCTAAATATGCCTTGGATGGTAGCCACAAGTCGACAATTTTTGTTTTGTATTTTTCCCATTTTGTTCATAAGGTAAATGTAATTTTTCAGATACCTGATGATATTTATACTTATTGTTTCAATAGATTCTAATAACCCCCTTTGCAGTTAATATGAAAGCTTTCATATCTGCTATGCAGATCTAGTTCTTATTATTATTATTCTTCTTTTGTTTTGAGTAGATCTCAGCAACTGATTGTCGGATCGTTACGATTTCTTCGGTTTTATCGAAAAAGTGGGTGTGACTTAGAGGATAAAGCTATTTTGAACGTTCTGCGACAATGCGAAATGTCCGAAATCACCGAAGCTATCGTTTTTAGAAATATTGCAGTAATTTTAACAATAATCATTGGATTTTAACTTTCGATGCATTTTGGCATAGCCGGAGACGGGGCACATAGCTACGCTACTTTTGATTTTTGATTTTCGGCAAATCTTCGCAGATATTAGGCGCTAAATTTAGAAAATTTTTTATTTATGAATATTTTTTAGTCGTGTTTTACACAAATATAACGAGTCCTCTGACTTGGGCAAAAATGTGAAAATTTTTTGTCTCGGTAATTTTTCTTGGCCCCCATTGGCTAATTCAGTTTTTCAGTCCTAGATTAATTATTTATTGTTCGATTTGTATAAAACAAAGTTCATATGGTCCGTTGTCTCAATTGTCATTTTTTTTGTTACCAATAGTGTTATCTGTCGGCACCGGAAGTGGCGTAAATTGACAAAAAACTACAATTTTGACAGTTAGGTACCATTTTTCGAAAGCAAATATTATTTTTTTCAAATCTGGTATAACTGAAATTGTGCGCCCTTTAAAGGCGCACAAAATGTTGGGATCAGTGTTTTTAATTTCGATTCCGTTTTCGGGCTATTTCGATTAAAAGGTGAAAAAAGGTGTAAAATTAAGCTATTTACAACCCATCCAGCGTTTTCATATTTTAAAATATTACTTCATAACTTTCATAAACTCGTAGCAATAATCTATACGGAGAGAATGTATTTCAAAATTAATTTGTAATATGCGCAGTTGCCGAGAAATGGGCAATTATGCATGAGTCACTTTTTACGCTAGTTTGCCTGTAAAAGAGTCAATTATTATTCGATTTTCATAAAAGTGACACCATTTGATGTGTAATGTCAATTTTAACTAGGTCAAACCAATTTAACATTTTCAATATCACCGGAAATGACGTAATTTGGGCAAAAATTGTATTTATAGCCTTCGAAACCAGTAATTTATTCAAATGAGTCATATTTGTTATTTGTTTAAAATTTTGATATTTGATTCAAATCAACTAATACAATGAACCCTTACGATCATATAGATATCACAAAATGGTTTCTAACTTGTTCAGTTGCGGAGAAATAGGCAATTTTCAACAGGTCACTTTTTAAGGTTTTTTGTCAATAAAAGTGTCAATTATTATTCGATTTTCATGAAATTTTCACTGTGTGATACATAATGCCATTTACGATTTCATACAAGTAATTTAAGATTTTCATTATCACCGGAAGTAACGTCATTTTGGCAAAAACTGTATTTTTAGCCTTCAAAACAGATATTTTATTCAAATGAATCAGATTTGTAATGTTTTTAAAATTATGATATTTGATTCCAATCAACAAATAGAATGAACTCATTCGATCATACAGATACCTCAAAATGGTTTCTAACTTGTACGGTTGCAGAGAAATAGGCGATTTTCTACAAGTCATTTTTCAAGGTTTTTGGTCTATAAAGGTGGCAATTATTATAGGATTTACATAAAATTTTCACCATGTGATGATGCTATTTCTGATTTCATAAACCAATTTAACATTTTCATTATCACCGGAAGTAATGTAATTTTGACAGGATCACTGACATGTAGCAAATGAATTGATTGCTGGATTTGGTTGTTTCTGCGTCCATTTTATTTCATGTGTGCAATGCTTATGTGGAAACCTGTTTAACGGTTTCATTGGTACAGGAAGTGACATAAGTTCAAGGGTAACGTGGCACCGGTGAAACCCGTCATTACTGCTTCGCAGTTCTAGTTCTTATTATTATTATTATTATTATTTACCGCGGGAGCCTATTTCTCCATGATCGAAAACAGATATCGATCTAGGGTTCAATTTTCTATCGGGAGACCATGTGGTGGTTACTCGATAAAGTACTTTTGAAACTTCTGCGCAGACCGGAAGTGGCCGAATTTTGAACGGTAGCAATAAATCAAAAATCGGCCGTGGTTTCGCAAATTCTTTACCTACTTTAAAACAATTCACATTTTTGGAAACCCTGAATCTTTTCCGAGACAATGGCTATCTCACATTTTTCAATTTCGAACATTCATCTATGGCTTTTGTCGTTCGAAATTTGAAAATTTAAATTTTTACAAAAAACTTTTTTATTAATGAATATTTTTTAGTCGTGTTTTACAGAAAATTAACGAGTCATCTGACTTAGGCAAAAATGTGATTTTTTTTGTCTCAATAATTTTCCTTGGCCGCCATTGGCTAATTCAGTTTTTCAGTCCTAGATTAATTATTTATTGCTCGATTTGTATAAAACAAAGTTCAAATACTCCATTGTCTCAATTGTCATTTTTTTGTTACCAATAGAGTTATCTGTCCGCACCGGAAGTGGCTTAATTTTACCAAAAACTACAATTTTGACAGTTAGGTACCATTTTTCGAAAGCAAATATTATTTTTTTTAAAAACTGATATAACTAAAAGAGTGTGCCCTTTAAAGGCGCACAAAATGTTGTGAACAGTTTTTTTAATTTCGATTTCATTTTCGAGCAAATTCGATTAAGAGGTGAAAAAAGGTGTAAAATTGACCTATTTACAACCCATTCAGGCTTTTCAGATTTTCAGATATTTCTACGTAACTTTTAAAACTTGTAGCTATAATCTATACGAAGAAAATGTATGTTAAAATTAGTTTGTAATATAAGCAGTTACCTAGAAATGGGCAATTTTGCATAAGTCAAAATTTTCGTTATTTTGCCTGTAAAATAGTCAATTATTATTGGATTTTCACAAAAGTGACACCATTTGATTCAAAAACCAAGTATGCGTCGTATCAAATTGATTACAACTTAAAATTGACACCGGCAGTGACGACATTTTGTCAAAAAGTGCATTTTTAACTTTTAAAATCAATATTTTTTTCAAACAAGAATTATTTAATATGTATTAATAATTTTAATTTTTTGTTTACATTCACATATTAATATAATCCATAAGGTCATATAGATTTCACAAAATTGTTTCTAACTTGTTCAGTTGCGGAGAAATAGGCGATTTTCAACAGGTCACTTTTCAAGGTTTTTGGTCCATAAAAGTGTCAATTATTCTTCGATTTTCATAAAAGTTTCACTGTGTGATACATAATGCCATTTACGATTTCATACAAGTAATTTAAGATATTCATTATCACCGGAAGTAACGTCATTTTGGCAAAAACTGTATTTTTAGCCTTCAAAACAGATATTTTATTCAAATGAGTCTAATTTGTAATGTTTTTAAAATTATGATATTTGATTCCAATCAACAAATAGATTTAACCCATACGATCATACAGATACCAGAAAATGGTTTCTAACTTGTACGGTTGCAGAGAAATAGACGGTTTTATACAAGTCACTTTTCAAGGTTTTTGGTCTATAAAAGTGGCAATTATTATTCGATTTACATAAAATTTTCACCGTGTGATGCCTTATGCCATTTCTGATTTCATAAAACTAATTGGACATTTTCATTATCACCGGAAATACTGTACACTTACATGTAACAAATGTATAAAATGAATTGATATTGCTGGATTTGGTTGATTCGGCGTCCATTTTATTTGATGTGTGCAATGCTTATGTGGAAACCTGTTTAATGGTTTCATTGGTACCGGAAGTGACATATGTTTAGGGTAACGTGGCACCGGTGAAACCGTAGTCATATAAATATATTTGATATTAAAAAACCCCAGTTAAAATCGGTGCTCTTGCAAAAATCGTGATTTCACGGTCGGGTGTGACCGGATTAAAACACCTAAAGTATCGTTTAGTAGCTCGATGAATGGGCTATTGTATGACACACTTCCTGTCTGATTTCTGAAAGCCGGTTCAGTGCTGCTTGCAGGTCTAGTTATTAAGCTTTCATATTACATATGAAAGCTTATTGTTTCAGTTAAGATTATTATTAAGCTTTCATATTACATATGAAAGCTTATTGTTTCTGTTAAGATTATTATTGTTATTTTTTTTTTGTGTTTTGTCCACAAATCGGATTTCTCAGAATCTAACCATAGGATCGTTCTGAAACTTTTACCTATCCCCCCAAAAATGGGTGGTGGCTGTTGATTAAATATATTTTCAAAACGTTTTACGAATCCGAAATCACCGAATTTTACGAAGGAATGCATTTGACCTACAATGCTGTAACTTTGTGACTATTTGACCTATTTTACTAATTCTTTTTTCTTTGAGTATCTTGAAACATTTACTTCAAATCTGCAATTTCGGATTTTGGCATTTCGAAAATTCGTCGCTGTCATTTCGAACCGGAAGTTATTACCAATTTGACAACTTCTTAAATAGTTGTGCAATTTTCGTAAAATTTAGAATGTTAGTAGATCTTGCCAATGCGACTTCAATGATGTCCTTGGAAATTTTCTAAATTATCTCCCCTTGGTGAAATTAAGGATCAAAGTTTTCAAAAAAATCGTCGAAATATAGGTCAGAATGACCTAAAAAAAAAAATTCCATACTAGACAAGTAATTACTGATTCGTACACAACATATGGAGTTTGTCGATCGAACCGGAAGTGCCACCATCTTTAAACGTGAAAAATCAAAAAGGCTTTTTTGCTATTTTACTTACAGACTCGGGCGTCATATTTTCGGAATCCTGGAAGGAATGCCTAAAAATCTATCGGATCAGAATTTTGATTTCGGTCACGTGATGGTCACCATTTTGAATTGAAAATGAAAAATAGAAGCAATTTGAAGGGCCGGGACTTTGGAACACAAGAACTCTCCTTCTAATTAAGCTAGAATGTTCAAACTTGGTGTAGGCGTTCACTAGGTCAATGTCATGATTGAGTTCAAAGATGAGCATTTTTTGCCTAGGGTAAGCAGAGATAAGCAAGCTGATTTGTTGATTCTTTAGGGCACGATGACATTGGTTATAATGAATGGAGGGCGATGAAACTCTTGTCAATCGAGAGGCTAATAGCTGGCCTGTTGTGTGAAATCATTGTATCATTTTTTATTCGAATTTCTCCTTTGATGTTTTCCGTGCCGACAAGGTTGTTTTCGAGTTTAGCTGGATTTGACTTCGCGCATGCGCTACGCTGGAACCAAAGGTACCATGAGTACTAAATTCCGGCGAGCAACTTTTCACGTTGGTACCTAGGTACCCTGAAAATTTCAAGGTGATACCTGCATTCGTTCAAGTCGTTTGTTCTTCTCACCTGCCTTTCGTCGTTTTTTTTCTAAGTCAATTTACGGCTTCCATGAGGGGAAAAAAGTGGAATTTCGCCGTGACACCGGCACCGATTGTCCGAAAACCATGAAATTTGGACACAATACGTCCATTACCACCCCGGACTCTGTGCCTTACCCCCATTTTGATCCCATTAAAAAAAAAGAGTTTTAGCAAAAAAACGATTTTCGGAATTTAATATTGGTTTTAACCCTGTACCCAGACAAGATATAGATATTATTATAATCCCTATGAAATATTTTAATTATTTACTGCTATAATATGAATTATCACTTATTCCCCGTTAAATAAATATCGGTCACCGGGTGCAGCTGTACAACTTCAAGGACCCTGGCTTCAAGTCAATTTACGGCTTCCATGAGGGGAAAAAAGTGGAATTTCGCCGTGACACCGGCACCGATTGTCCGAAAACCATGAAATTTGGACACAATACGCCCATTACCACCCCGGACTCTGTGCCTTACTCCCATTTTGATCCGATTAAAAAAAAAAAAGGTTTTAGCAAAAAAACGATTTTCGGAATTTAATATTGGTTTTAATTAATTTTGAAATTGCAAATGCAAAGAGATTTTATCGCCTCTTCCGTATGTGATAGGTACTGGTACTATACACATTATCCTTAAAAGACAATTTTTTAAAATGACCGTAACGATGTATCGACACTAGAAACCGAAATCGCCTATTTTGACCTTTTTTGACTGCTGAGGCATCATTCCGGTGGTCCAAATCTCTGGAATTTCTAGCGGTTGGCTGCGCCGCGATGATATTTATCACAAACTAAATTGAGAAAAATCCTCAGATATCAAGAACAATAAAAATTCGATAAAATACGGCAATTTTTTAAGCAAAAAACCTTTGATTGTTGAGGGCGGGTTTTGAATTTATTTTGAACGTTCTCGGAATCCAACACTCTTCTATTTTTAATTTGTGATAGCTAGAATCCCAAGGTACATTCTGTGCATATTTGAAGGCAATCGGAGCACAGGAACGTTGCCTGGGCAGAGCAAATCAAAGGCTTCTTCGTCTTATGACCTTAAACACTGCGTATAAATTTAAAGTCAATCGGATATTAACAGCAAAAGGGGGGCGACGACAATATACGACCACATTTCAATGTGGGCCTATAAAAAGTAAATCATTGCCAATAGAAAAGACCCACCTTTCCCCCAACAACAACCATGTAATGCACTAGCTATAATGGGGATTTTTCTGGAACACAGCGAAATGGGTCTTTTAAAATGTTCACAAGTGTATCACAAGGAGGGTTTGCTTCTTCTCTATGGGACACCCGATACCACTTCTCAACGAGGAATTCAGTCACACAGCCAACACCATTTTGTATGTTTGTGTAATCTTTATTCAGTATAAATCAAGTAATACAAATAAAAAAATACTTGGATTGATGAAAACATAATTTTTGAGAGTTATTCATACATGTAGCATAATTGTTCTTATTTAAAAAATGTACATGTTTGTCATAAACAACATTAAATAAACAATCATGTTTCTTCACGATAACAGTAACAGTATAACAATTGTATGAAATATATTTTCCTTTATTTTTTTTTATTTTTAGAAAGGCCACTTCCTTGGTTTAAAATATATCATAAATTGTAGTTATCTAACATATACTTCCATGTATGTTTATCTAACAGATTACCACGTCGTCTTATCTAATAGAGAGTAAATGGTATACAATATCAAATTATAATCTACCAGCATTACTTGTTTCAGTAATTTAATCGTGTGTTATTCTTGTATTTAAGTGAGAAGAGTGAATAAACTATCATGGGTTGAAACAAATATATTGGAGTAGAAATAAACATTGTATATTGGTTTGTAAATAAATAATTGGTACAGATAATGCAATGTCATACAACATACTTTTTGGATTCGGTACAAATACAACCTTTTTATCATCAATGAAAATAATGTGATTTCAAAGTAACGATGAATAAAAAAACATTGCTTATATAAAGTACATGTAATTGGGTTCATTTAATTCACTTTGTATCTATAATATACATGTAGTATTAAACAATAAATATATTGATTAATGCCAATTCTATACAAATCTCATAGTTGTATTCATGTTTTCTTTACCATAACAAGAAACAGTACAACAGATTTAGTAACAATATATTCCTTTCTACATCTGTCAGAGTGGTTGATGATTCATAGATTCTAATAACCCCTTTTGAAGTTTATATGAAAGCTTTGATATCTGCTATGCAGATCTAGTTGTTATTTTTTTTTTGTGTTTTGTCCACAAATCGGATTTCTCAGAATCTAACCATAGGATCGTTCTGAAACTTTTACCTATCCCCCCAAAAATGGGTGGTGGCTGTTGATTAAATATATTTTCAAAACGTTTTACGAATCCGAAATCACCGAATTTTACGAAGGAATGCATTTGACCTACAATGCTGTAACTCTGTGACTATTTGACCTATTTTACTAATTCTTTTTTCTTTGAGTATCTTGAAACATTGACTTCAAATCTGCAATTTCGGATTTGGGCATTTCGAAAATTCGTCGCTGTCATTTCGAACCGGAAGTTATTACCAATTTGACAACTTCTTTAATAGTTGTGCGATTTTCGTGAAATTTAGAATGTTAGTAGATCTTGCCAATGCGACTTCAATGATGTCCTTGGAAATTTTCTAAATTATCTCCCCTTGGTGAAATTAAGGATCAAAGTTTTCAAAAAAATCGACGAAATATAGGTCAGATTGCCTTGAAATTTTTAATCTGTACTAGCTAAGACAGTACTGATGAGTACACAAAATATGGAGTTTGTCGAGCAAACCGGAAGTGCCACCATCTCAAAATGTGAAAAGTCCATACGGCTTTTGCAATATTTTACTTAAAGACATAAGAGTTACATTTTCTGAATGCTTGAAGGAAAGCCTAAAAATCTATCGGTTTAGAATTTTGATTTAGGTCAACTGATGGACGCCATTTTGAAATGAAAATGAAAATTAGTGAAAAATCCACATTTATGGGCTTGAAAACATACACAATTGGTCGTGGCTTAGAGAATCTGTCTCCTATTACCGAAATTAATACATTTGAGGATAGCCTGGATCATGGTCGAATGTTTGGTATTTGAATATTTCAAAAATTCGAATTTCTCCTTTGATGTTTTCCGTGCCGACAAGGTTGTTTTCGAGTTTAGCTGGTTTTGATTTCGCGCATGCGCTACACAGGAACCAACGGTACCATGAGTACTAAATTCCGGCGAGCAACTTTTCACGTTGGTACCTAGGCACCCTGAAAATTTCAAGGTGATACCTGCATTCGTTCAAGTCGTTTGTTCTTGTCACCTGCCTTTCGTCGTTTTTTTTTCTAAGTCAATTTACGGCTTCCATGAGGGGAAAAAAGTGGAATTTCGCCGTGACACCGGCACCGATTGTCCGAAAACCATGAAATTTGGACACAATAGGCCCATTACCACCCCGGACTCTGTGCTTTACCCCCATTTTGATCCCATTAAAAAAAAAGAGTTTTAGCAAAAAAACG
Source organism: Patella vulgata (assembly GCF_932274485.2). Lineage (NCBI taxonomy): Eukaryota > Metazoa > Mollusca > Gastropoda > Patellidae > Patella > Patella vulgata. The sequence goes on along the minus strand of NC_065885.2, from coordinate 42,557,118 downwards.
ATTTTCGGAATTTAATATTGGTTTTAACCCTGTAATACCCAGACATGATATATTATTATAATCCCTATGAAATATTTTAATTATTTACTGCTATAATATGAATTATCACTTATTCCCCGTTAAATAAATATCGGTCACCTGGTGCCGCTGTACAACTTAAAGGACACTGGCCTCAAGTCAATTTACGGAGAGAGAGAGAGAGAGAGAGAGAGAAATGGGGTTTAACGTCCACTCGACACAAACTAGGTCATTTCGGGACCAACATATGGTTTAATTTTATTTCAATAATTCGCTTGCGCGTAGGGGTCTTTAGCAGTGGGAGGAAACCGGAGGACCCGGAGAAAATCCACAAGGTTGGACAGGCGACCCTACCCCTTGCGTCAATTTACGGCTTCCATGAGGGGAAAAAAGTTGAATTTCGCCGTGACACCGGCACCGATTGTCCGAAAACCATGAAATTAGGACACAATACGCCCATTACCACCCCTGACTCTGTGCTTTACCCCCATTTTGATCACATTAAAAAGAAAAGAGTTTTAGCAAAAAAACGATTTTCGGAATTTAATATTGGTTTTAATTAATTTTGAAATTGGAAATGCAAAGAGATTTTATCGCCTCTTCCGTATGTGATAGGTATTGGTACTATACACATTATCCTTAAAAGACAATTTTTTAAACTGACCGTAACGATGAATCGACACTAGAAACCGAAATCGCCTATTTTGACCTATTTTGACTGCTGGGGTATCTTTCCGTACGTGACAAGGAGTAGGTCGCCCGTCCAACCTGTGTATTTTTTCAGGATCACCCGGTTTCCCCCCACTGCTAGACCCCTACGCGCAAGCGAATTATTGAAATAAAATTGAACCATACGTTAGTCCCGAAATGACCTAGTTTGTGTCGAGTGGTCGATCAACCCCATTTCGCTCTCTCAATTTTAGCACTCCTAACTCTAAAACTAAATGCAAGGAACGGGCCTATTTACAGAGGTCACAATTTTAACCTACATGCACACCTACATGATATACATATTATTATAATCCCTATGGGATATTTTAATTATTTACTGTTATAATATGAATTATCACTTATTCCCCGTTAAATAAATATCGGTCACCGGGTGCAGCTGTACAACTTCAAGGACCTTGGCCTCAAGTGCATGGGACCAACTCTACATTTTCTGAAATGTCAATAAAAGCCCTGGAATGATTTTATTTAAAAAAAATAATCAGAAAGTAAATCTAGTTTTATTTATATGCTATTTGTTGCCAGAAAATATATTTTGTTACGAGTCTAATTCAAATTTAAAAATAAACAATGGGTCTGAGGCATATTTTATTGATATATAGAAATTAATGCAGTGTTCTCATTATGTGATAAAAGAGTGCCAGAAATGTCTCGAAATTCAGCCATTTGTGTATTTAGTATATCAAGTATATGCGTGTATTACAAAGCTCTGATTTGTGTGATTTGTGTACACCCCGCCCCCCCCCTCCTCGTGTCACTATCATGTACATATCAATTCTGCTGCCAACCCACCCACGCGAACATGACTAAATTATGAAACATTGTCTAGTCGTTTGTATGTTACGACAAAACGAGGCCAGCGTGGCTCATTTGCTGCAGAACGGAAGGCCTTGCAAGGATTAGTGTCTAGTCGTTTGGATGGTACGGAAACCCGAGGTCAAAGTGGTTCCCCGTTGGCAGTGGTGAAGTATGGAAGGCCTAGCAAGGATCTGTGTCTAGTCGTTTCGATGGGACGAAAAACGCCCGTCCCCTCGTCCATGGTACAAGGATTAGTGCCTAGTCGCTTGGATGGTATGCAAAACAGAGGTCCCCGTTCTCTCCCTTTGTCTGTGGTTCTTGACCGAAGGCCCGACAACTAACTTTGCGTGCAGTTTTTTAGGTAGGACGAAAAATCGAAATCCTGTGTGCATATTGGCGTGCACGAAAAATAACCCTTTGCATTTGGAATTTTATGCACCCACCCCACCCTCGAACAACGCTTAACATAACATTTTGTTTTCACTACCTACATTGTAAAATTTGTTTGATTTCAGATGACTTAGCCCCGGTTTTTCACAGTGAAAGATTTTGATGAAACTTGACATGCATGTTTATAACCCAAAGATATGGTTCCTTTCGATATTTGCGCATATCGAATCGTAACTTCATGAATTATGGTCCCTGATTGTAAGAAAAATCACTTTATATTTCGCGTGTTCTCTATCTATCTCTCGGAAATGGAATATGGAAATACACAAGCTAGCTAGTGTATTACAGGTTGGTGGTGGTGGGGATGAGGTCTTCTATTTGCAATGATTTTTTGACTACAAAATATACGCTCTAACTCATTACTCAAACTACAACAAAAAAAAAGCGGATCGGAAACCCGATTTTATATATTCTTACAATAGCAACGCACTTCGGGATTAACTTAGAAATGGTTCCACTACTGATGTCTTCCGCCTTACTCCTGCCACAGTAGTGGCTTGTCCTACGGAGTTCCTTTCCGCAAGTTTTTTTTAGTCAAATGACTACAAAAAGGTTACTGGCCTATGTATAGCTCCCTTAATTTACACATAAACTGACCTAAAACTGCACTGCACATATAATAAACCAATTCCCATTGAAATAAAGGTGAAGCCGTACCGCATAATTATATGATTTGATGAAACCCAACTGCTACCTGAAGTTTCTCGCCTATCGAAGTTATAATATCCGCCGGTGTCATGGCGGCTCGCACATTATAAGAATCATTGCTTTGAAAATGTAGAACGCATTAACACAAAGAAAAACTGATGGGTAACTAGTTTAGTGGTCCAGTCTTCACTATAATTTGTGATAGAATTACTGTTTTAAAAAAAACTGAATGATGTAAAAATAAAAATGGTTGGAGTGCCCAAGTTTAGATTTGTCGTTGATTTCATAAAGATGTTAGGATATAGAACGTTAAATACTGTGTGATTCAACATGGCGGCCGAGGGGTTTAATATGATATAAGTACGAAATACATGTACATGTAGTACCAAATGGTTTATATGTATGAGAGTCAAGGTTTGGACTAAATGTCTTGGGGAAGTAGGGGGCGACTAGCATGTGCCTCTCTTTAGTGGACCGATGTGAGATTGCCCATTGTATTAACTGGACGGGTAGGCCTATTCACCTTCAGTTATGTGTCAATGTCAAATAAGCGGCTTCGTATCAACACGGTCGGCTCTGGGCCGGTTTAATTCTACGTATCTCTCGTAGCTGAGAGAAAAAAGATTTTTTAGCCCAGAGAATATCTTCCGTCAGAGTGGTTGTTGATTCATAGATTCTAATAACCCCTTTTGAAGTTTATATGAAAGCTTTGATATCTGCTATGCAGATCTAGTTTATTATTATTATTACTTTTTTCGCCATAGCCTATTTCTCAGTGCCTGTAACAGATACCGATATGGGACCTAATTTCCTATCGGAAACCATGTGGTGGCTACTTGATAAACTATTTTTGAAACTTCTGCGCCGACCGGAAGTGGCCGAATTTCGTGCGGTGCATAAAAATTAAAAAACGGCCGTAGCTTCGTCAATTCTGTACCTATTTTCATACAAATGATATTTTCAGAAAACCTGAGTCTTTTCTCGGACGATAGCAGTTGAAAATTTTGAAATTTCGAAACTTCGTCGCTGACTTCTAGCGTTCGAAAAATGAAAAATTTTGTTTAAAAGACAATTTTTGTTATTTTTCAAAATTTTCAAATTTGACCTACATTTTTGGATACCTGAGGACCATCCGATTCCACAAATATAAGTTTCATTCCGAGTTATCGCCCTTTATTTTTCGACTTTCCCAACCCGTATAATTTTTGGAAAGGATAAATCGATAGTTCTGAAAGTCCTGGAACATAAAGCTATATAGTCAGACCGCTGCATAAAACAATTTCAAAAACGATCCGGAAACCGGAAGTAGTCGAAATAATGATAGATATTTCGGAAAAAAATCAAAAAATGGGTGTTTTGGTGAAAAACTCGATTTCTCCGTCCAATATCAATGGATTAAACGAAGTAAGCTTTCGTTTAGTGGCCCGAGGAATGGACTGTCGTATGATGCCCAATTTATACGGATACTATGACCAAGCAGCAAAATATTACAAGCTGAAAATCAAGTATTTTCTGATTTTGGGCGTATTTGGACGCCTGTATCTCGAAATCTTAACCGCAACTTTTTTTTTTAACTTTCTCTATCGAGAGTCCATTCGATAGTCTTGTGAATTATGCCATCCAATAAGACTTTGAAATGTCTGGAATACGATAAAAAAGGGACTGAAAATCGAAAAAAGTCGAAAAATCGTGAAATTTTGCAAAATGCTCTATTACTTTATTATTTAAACAAATTTTTACAAAAAGATTACAGATTCGGATAGCTGACCTAATTACGATTCTAACGATGTATAATATGTATTGAGTTATTGAAATTTAATTTTCGATATTTTGACATTTTTTGCATTTTTGGCATCTTTGAACATAGGATATCTCACGGTCATTTTATCTGATCAGATAATGTAATATATCATTACAGAGCCCTGCCGCTATTTAATTGCCTAAACTGGTTATTAAAACTATTCCGACAATAATCTCCATACCGGAAGTATTCAAAAAATGAAAAAAAAGGTTAAAAAATTGTCGCTCTTGCGAAAAGCTGGATTTCTTGGTCAGATATTACCGGACCAAAAGAAGTAAACTGTCTTTGGATATCCCCATTAATGGACTATTATATGGCATCTCAATGCGACGATTTCGATGGTTAGAAAATAAATTGTGGTACGCCGAAAATGTAGTATTTTCCGATTTTGGAGCCTTTTTATACGTCTTTTTCTCGAAAACGACCACTCCGATTTTTCTGAAACTTTTTTAACGCAGAGTCCTATCGGTAGTCTGTGGCGTGAATCCAAACGGAAAAGGTTTGAAATAATATAAGGGGTCCAATAATTGCCTCAATCTTTGAAAAAAGTTGAAAAATCGTTAAATTATTGAAAATGCTCTTTTATTTATCTTTTTTACAAAAAACTACTGAATAGATGTTTCTGACACTTCTATGACAGAAAGTTAAGTATCTAAACAAATAGTTAAAACTATCTCGACAATGATCCAAAAACCGGAAGTAGTCGAAAAAATATCCGATATTTTTGAGAAAAAAACGTAAAAAGTAAAAGAAGTGGTGATCTTGTGAAAAAGTGATTACTATGCCAGATTTCACCGAATCAAAACAACTAAAGTATCATTGTATATCCTGATCAATGGACGATTTAAGACATCTAAATGGTAAAAATTTGCTGGTTAGGCAATACATTATGGGACGCTGAAAATTTGAGAAATCCGATTTGTAGAAATGACACAAAAAAAAAAAATAATAATAATAATAACTAGATCTGCTAAGCAGATATTAAAGCTTTCATATTCACAGTCACTGTCACATGTCATAGAAATAATATGAACAGAAAAAAAATATCATTATAATGAGTAAAAATTTGGTGAAGTTAATTCGATTTTTCACTGGTAAATAATTAAATAGACAAGTGGCATAACTTGACCCGCATCCCATCAGCTATCCTGAAAAATTAAACAAGTAAATTGTGTTTAGTACTGGGTTAATTAAGACAGGCATATGCCTTTGCTATACAGGATGACATGAGGGAAATTTAGCTTGGGAGGTGTAGGCCTGCAGCCAAAATTTCTAGCTAGCTTAGAAACACAACTCCGCTACACGGTCTTCCATAAAAGAAAAACTATACATTTTTGGAAAGCTTATGATGCCAGGAAGACAAAATCTGGGAGTTCCAAGCAAAATGTTTGCAATTTATTGATTTAGGGCCAGATGAAATTCGTCAAAATTGTCAAATAAATGCTATTTGTGTACTAACAATTCTGAAGTTGACATAAAATTAAATAGTTGGTAAAACACCTCATGCCTTCATCCTTGGCAATGAACAGTTTATTGGACAGATTTTGATGTAAATAAAAATGCTCAAAACACAAATGTCATGGGTGAATAAAGAATTGTGGAAATCCATTAACGGTAAAAAAGAATTATCTCCCTTTCTGTCAAATGCCTGTAATTGATAGACTATCAGGTCTTGTATGAATCATAAGGTGTGGGCAAACAAGCCCAATAATTATTTTGTTTGTTGGATCTCAAGGGCCTGTTAGGGTTGGTTGTTGGATGTTTGCTCAGAAATTATCGCTTGTATGGAACATGCTAGAGTCGATTTGTAGCATATTCTAGCCAGGGGATATGTTTGACAGTAGTTGAGTGATATGCTTTTGAAATAATGGAGATCAGTACCACTTTATAAGCATTGAATCACATGATTTTTTTCCACTAAGATAAACATTCTAAACCCACATACATGTTCCCTTTCAATTAGCCACTACAGTATTTTTACAACTGTACATGTAGCTGTGAACTACTATTTCGGATATGATTAATGGTCAAATTACAAACATACATGTAGATATAAGTTAAAAAAAATAATTGTGTATCTGGGCTGGAATGAAGGGAAAGGTTAGAAAACAGGATGAACAGTTGTGAAATTATTTATTAAAGTGAAACAATCATTGAAAATCAAAATTAAACAGTTACTCTGCACATCAAATGTCATCAAAGTTAATCTTCATTATCATCATCACTGTCACTAAATGTATTAACATCAAATTCGGTCTCTTTAACAGTTTTTTTTTCATTTTCACATTTACTACACATGCACAGGTCTGTACAAGAAAGGGGGGTTGGGATGGCCTAGAGTGCCGCGCTTCGACCTCTAGCTGGTCGGTCACCTCTGGCTTGTGGCTGTGGCTTTGATCCCAGGTGTGAGCGTATGTGGCATGGAGATAGAGGCGTCTTCTCAACCTCGTGGGTTTCCTCCGGGCACTCCGGTTTCCTTTCACTGCTAAAGACCCATACGCGCAAGCGAATTATTGAAATAAAATTGAAACCGTATGTTAGTCCCAAAATGACCTAGTTTGTGTTGAGTGGACGTTAAACCCCATTTCTCTCTCTCTCTCTCTGTACAAGACAACTTTGCTGGCCATTTATGATTCTTTCTCTTATGACATCTTCACAGAATATATTGTATGTGGTTTAATATTCGACGGAGGGCTAGTCATCTTTGCTGAAAAATATAAATAAACATATACATGTACACAATTAAAACAAAATTCTGGAGCTTGGTTTACTCTCATTAATTTCGTACAACAGAGGAAAAAGACACTTACACAGGGGTTAACATCTTATTTTCATGCAGAAACCAGCTAATGAAGACAGGAAGGCATTAGCAGTACAAGGAGAGATAGAGAGGAGAATTGCGGTTTAACGTCCACTGGACAAAAACATAGTAATTTCAGGACTCACCCATGGTTCAGTTTTATTTGAATAATACCAGTGGCAAGAAGGCGGAGAATACAAATAAAAAAAACATCACAAATATTTACCTTTCTGATAACTGTCTAAGAAATTCAGTACATGTATATTGCCTATAACATTTTTGGTGATATCTGACCTCAATGGCCACACAATCTTGCCCTCTGATATGCCTTAAAATATCTTCATCCTCTTTCAATTCAGCAGCTTTCAACAGTTGGCCTACAAACAAATTTGCAAACAAATTATACACCATATAGCGTTGAATGTTGTTTGTGCTCAAGGGTGGGGGAGGGAATGTCACTTTGAGGCCTACATGTACATGTACCTGGCTGGTCAACTCTGGCATGCTGTTTAGTTCAGATCCTTTGTGTGAGCGGAAATGGTCTAGAGACAGATCGTTTTAGCAAGGCACCTACAAGTGGGCCAAGAAAATAAAAAACAAGTTAACTTCTCTATGTTTCATCCCTTGTGCAAGCAAATGTGCAACACTTTAACCAATGACTGTGCCAAATCAACAAATGGGGTAAAAGGCTTTACTGGCTAGCTTCATAACAATTTTACAGTGATTGCAGTAGCACTTCTGATTCCATTTACAACAAAAACAACAACACAATAATTAAAAACTGTAGGATGAATATATTTAATATTTATTAGTAATAATTATAAATTTAGTAAGTAACATAATATTAACATTAGGCCTACCTGAGCCTGTTTGGGTCTGAGTCTGTGTTAATACATCCTTCTTCCTATTTTCTCCAACAGTGACAAATCTGTCACGTTTTTTACATATAATACACACAACAGGCAGCACCGATTTACTCTTTCTTTTTGCTTCAGGAGCGTAATTTGTTTGGAGAGGTAGGTCGCAGATCGTCTACACTCCCGCTATTCCCTGGTTGGATTGTAGCCGGGGATTTTAATTTTTCTTTATCTATACGATTACGGGCAGACCCAATTCGGAATTTGTCTGTAAAAGGCCTGTAGCATGTTGGGTGAAATCCAGTATCTTTTGGCGCGTCGATAAATTCCTTGTTTGATTATATCACCCGAAGTCGCCTGTTCAGCTATCCATTTCGCTCGCCCATCAAGTTTTAGCCATTCATGGGCACATTCACGGAATTTATCCCAGCGAGATTTTGTAAATAATTGTTCTCGTTCCTTTCTAAATCCTTGGTAATGAATAATACAGCGTAAATTTGATGAAATATCAGTCGATTCACGTTCTTTCATGGGCGCAGCCATTACACATGTGTGTTGTTGTTTACAACTTTCAAGGTCGGGTCAGCAGTTCACAATACGAGCTCCTGATTGGCCCATGGTGACCAATCACCAGTTATTTCCCTACGCTTTATAACAGCGCGAGTCAAATAAATCCCGTACGAATAAATTTATATCACCCTTAATGGATTTGAAATAAAGAATTATAAAATGTATTTATAAATATACTATGCTTTATTTGAACCTTATGCCTACTACTATTCTTACCTGACTCTATCCAATTTATTTTAATTATATCTTTCATTCTATTTAAGTTATTTTTTTTTTGCCACCATCCCCCCCCCCCCCCTCCACTGTTCCTTATCTCAGACGAAATAATCCCAGATTAGCTGTAAGACCAGATACTCTTTTTTTCTTTCTTTCTTTTCAGGTGCTGGATTCTTCCTTCAGAGAACCAACAAACAAAAGGAATGAACACAAAAAATGAAGATGAAACAGAACCACCATACCGGACAACAAAAACCAAATGGAAGGAAGAATGGATCAGGCCTATCACTCACCGACAAGCCCCAAGGAAGAGTAGCACCGCCCTGCCATTCTACCGGACAGAACGACCAGACCGACAAAATGACCAAAATATATATATATGTACATATCATGTCTCTGTATTTAAATGTTCCTGTCTGTTCGTAATTGTCCATTTTGTCTATATGTTCGTCCATGTTTATGTATGTCTTGCACTGTGCTCGTCTGTCTATGTCTGTGATCGTCTCAAATAGCACTTTTTTACTTTGCACCAGTTAGTCAATGTTTCTGTACATATATATATTCAATTATCTATTTTCCATTAATCACTTTGTAAATATTCTCACCATACACAAATAACATGTTATTGTCTGCGATATCACCTCGGTGGAAGCGGACGTTAAATAAAGCTATTTCACACACAAATTGCGCGGCCGAAGCTTGGAACACTAGTAAATTTTCTTTAAAACATCATCATCTACTTTATAATGGTCGCAGATTATTTTATGGTGGACTGTGTAGCGGAGTTGCAGCGTAGAAATTTTGGCTGCCGGCCTAGTGGCATTTAGGTCACTAATATATTGCTGTTTTATTGGCAAGGGATGTTTTACGTGCATTACAATTATGTTGTATACAATAATTAACCGGTTTAATACTATATTATACATAAAAGTGAATGAAATTCAATGTTTACTATTTTGCTTTATACATGAATATCACAGGTCAAATTATTGAAATAAATAATGCAAATAGATTATGATTTGAAACATCTTGTATGTCATTGTTCTATTTGTTATATAAGACTACATGATATAAACTTTTTGATAAGCCTCTTTTATCATATTTTGAACCAATGGAATAAAGAGCAAAGACCTAGAATATATTGTAAATATAATCAGGTTTTTGATCAACTGATCAAAGGAAAATATTGCGAATAAATTTGTTGTACTGCTATTGTAAAGAAATCATCATTGTTTTATTTGATATTTAGAATACACATAATCGTGTATATATTTGAAGTTAAGAGCAATTATGATTAGTGATACCTGTATGACCAACTCTCAAAAGATAATCTCATTAAACCAAGTACTTTTTTTCATTTGTATTAGTTGATTTATACTGAATAAAGATAACACAAACAAACAAAAATGAGTTGGCTGTGTGAACACCTCAATGACAAGTGGTATCAGATGCCTCAGAGAGAATATTCAAATGCTCCTTGTGATACGTTTGTAACACAATTATAACCTAATGTATTACACGGGAGTGGAGTGGGTGGGTCGGGGGGCTTTTCGATTGGCAGGGGACTATTAAAATGGGTAAGCAGAGATAAGCAATTTGATGAAACTTTGTGTATAGTTTCATTACATTAGTACCTTGACCATATTACCTTGACCAAGTTCGACAATGAGCATTCTCTTAGTCAGGATAAGCAAAGCAACTTGATTGGCCGGGACTTTGAATTGGTTGATGCTTTGGGGTATGATAACTTTGGTTATAATGAAGTACTGGAACATAACAACCCAGCTTTTAATTGAGCTAGAATGTTTAAACTTGGTGTAGATGTTCATCAGGTCTTGACTGAACATTTTGAGCTACAGCTTGGCAATTTCATTGGTCGATGCTTTGGGACAAGATAACCTTGATTTCTATCTGACAGAGAGTGATGAAATTTACAGTATAGTTTGATTGCTCGATACTTTTGAAAAAAATATGAAAGTGCGATTAATTAATGTGTCATCTTTTACTTTGGGGTTTTGGCGGGAGACATCATCCATACTGTTTGCTTGTTTAATATCCCCTATACAATATACGCTCGACCTCATTACCCGAACTGGGGTAGAAAAGTGGGATCTTTGACAATGAGGCAATGAACTTGTACATTCTTTTGCAGCTGCACAAGAGGGAACATCAACGCCGGATTAACCATGGTGGTGGGGAGTTTTTTGAAAACTTTGATCCTTAATTTCACCAAGGGGAGATAATTTAGAAAATTTCCAAGGACATCATTGAAGTCGCATTGGCAAGATCTACTAACATTCTAAATTTCACGAAAATCGCACAACTATTAAAGAAGTTGTCAAATTGGTAATAACTTCCGGTTCGAAATGACAGCGACGAATTTTCGAAATGCCCAAATCCGAAATTGCAGATTTGAAGTCAATGTTTCAAGATACTCAAAGAAAAAAGAATTAGTAAAATAGGTCAAATAGTCACAGAGTTACAGCATTGTAGGTCAAATGCATTCCTTCGTAAAATTCGGTGATTTCGGATTCGTAAAACGTTTTGAAAATATATTTAATCAACAGCCACCACCCATTTTTGGGGGGATAGGTAAAAGTTTCAGAACGATCCTATGGTTAGATTCTGAGAAATCCGATTTGTGGACAAAACACAAAAAAAAAATAACAATAATAATCTTAACTGAAACAATAAGCTTTCATATGTAATATGAAAGCTTAATAACTAGACCTGCAAGCAGCACTGAACCGGCTTTCAGAAATCAGACAGGAAGTGTGTCATACAATAGCCCATTCATCGAGCTACTAAACGATACTTTAGGTGTTTTAATCCGGTCACACCCGACCGTGAAATCACGATTTTTGCAAGAGCACCGATTTTAACTGGGGTTTTTTAATATCAAATATATTTATATGACTACGGTTTCACCGGTGCCACGTTACCCTAAACATATGTCACTTCCGGTACCAATGAAACCATTAAACAGGTTTCCACATAAGCATTGCACACATCAAATAAAATGGACGCCGAATCAACCAAATCCAGCAATATCAATTCATTTTATACATTTGTTACATGTAAGTGTACAGTATTTCCGGTGATAATGAAAATGTCCAATTAGTTTTATGAAATCAGAAATGGCATAAGGCATCACACGGTGAAAATTTTATGTAAATCGAATAATAATTGCCACTTTTATAGACCAAAAACCTTGAAAAGTGACTTGTATAAAACCGTCTATTTCTCTGCAACCGTACAAGTTAGAAACCATTTTCTGGTATCTGTATGATCGTATGGGTTAAATCTATTTGTTGATTGGAATCAAATATCATAATTTTAAAAACATTACAAATTAGACTCATTTGAATAAAATATCTGTTTTGAAGGCTAAAAATACAGTTTTTGCCAAAATGACGTTACTTCCGGTGATAATGAATATCTTAAATTACTTGTATGAAATCGTAAATGGCATTATGTATCACACAGTGAAACTTTTATGAAAATCGAAGAATAATTGACACTTTTATGGACCAAAAACCTTGAAAAGTGACCTGTTGAAAATCGCCTATTTCTCCGCAACTGAACAAGTTAGAAACAATTTTGTGAAATCTATATGACCTTATGGATTATATTAATATGTGAATGTAAACAAAAAATTAAAATTATTAATACATATTAAATAATTCTTGTTTGAAAAAAATATTGATTTTAAAAGTTAAAAATGCACTTTTTGACAAAATGTCGTCACTGCCGGTGTCAATTTTAAGTTGTAATCAATTTGATACGACGCATACTTGGTTTTTGAATCAAATGGTGTCACTTTTGTGAAAATCCAATAATAATTGACTATTTTACAGGCAAAATAACGAAAATTTTGACTTATGCAAAATTGCCCATTTCTAGGTAACTGCTTATATTACAAACTAATTTTAACATACATTTTCTTCGTATAGATTATAGCTACAAGTTTTAAAAGTTACGTAGAAATATCTGAAAATCTGAAAAGCCTGAATGGGTTGTAAATAGGTCAATTTTACACCTTTTTTCACCTCTTAATCGAATTTGCTCGAAAATGAAATCGAAATTAAAAAAACTGTTCACAACATTTTGTGCGCCTTTAAAGGGCACACTCTTTTAGTTATATCAGTTTTTAAAAAAAATAATATTTGCTTTCGAAAAATGGTACCTAACTGTCAAAATTGTAGTTTTTGGTAAAATTAAGCCACTTCCGGTGCGGACAGATAACTCTATTGGTAACAAAAAAATGACAATTGAGACAATGGAGTATTTGAACTTTGTTTTATACAAATCGAGCAATAAATAATTAATCTAGGACTGAAAAACTGAATTAGCCAATGGCGGCCAAGGAAAATTATTGAGACAAAAAAAATCACATTTTTGCCTAAGTCAGATGACTCGTTAATTTTCTGTAAAACACGACTAAAAAATATTCATTAATAAAAAAGTTTTTTGTAAAAATTTAAATTTTCAAATTTCGAACGACAAAAGCCATAGATGAATGTTCGAAATTGAAAAATGTGAGATAGCCATTGTCTCGGAAAAGATTCAGGGTTTCCAAAAATGTGAATTGTTTTAAAGTAGGTAAAGAATTTGCGAAACCACGGCCGATTTTTGATTTATTGCTACCGTTCAAAATTCGGCCACTTCCGGTCTGCGCAGAAGTTTCAAAAGTACTTTATCGAGTAACCACCACATGGTCTCCCGATAGAAAATTGAACCCTAGATCGATATCTGTTTTCGATCATGGAGAAATAGGCTCCCGCGGTAAATAATAATAATAATAATAATAAGAACTAGAACTGCGAAGTAGTAATGACGGGTTTCACCGGTGCCACGTTACCCTTGAATTTATGTCACTTCCGGTACCAATGAAACCGTTAAACAGGTTTCCACATAAGCATTGCACACATGAAATAAAATGGACGCAGAAACAACCAAATCCAGCAATCAATTCATTTGCTACATGTCAGTGATCCTGTCAAAATTACATTACTTCCGGTGATAATGAAAATGTTAAATTGGTTTATGAAATCAGAAATAGCATCATCACATGGTGAAAATTTTATGTAAATCCTATAATAATTGCCACCTTTATAGACCAAAAACCTTGAAAAATGACTTGTAGAAAATCGCCTATTTCTCTGCAACCGTACAAGTTAGAAACCATTTTGAGGTATCTGTATGATCGAATGAGTTCATTCTATTTGTTGATTGGAATCAAATATCATAATTTTAAAAACATTACAAATCTGATTCATTTGAATAAAATATCTGTTTTGAAGGCTAAAAATACAGTTTTTGCCAAAATGACGTTACTTCCGGTGATAATGAAAATCTTAAATTACTTGTATGAAATCGTAAATGGCATTATGTATCACACAGTGAAAATTTCATGAAAATCGAATAATAATTGACACTTTTATTGACAAAAAACCTTAAAAAGTGACCTGTTGAAAATTGCCTATTTCTCCGCAACTGAACAAGTTAGAAACCATTTTGTGATATCTATATGATCGTAAGGGTTCATTGTATTATGAATTATTCTGAAACTTCTTGTACAGAAGGTAAGGTAACCAAACAACTTGTTAAAGCTATCCCGACAATGATCCATAAAACGGAAGTAGTCGAAAAAATTTCGGATATTTTGAGAAAAAAAACAACGTAAAAAAAAAAAAAAAAAAATGGAGATCTTGCGAAAAAAGTGATTACCACGCCAGATTTCACCGAATCAAAACAACTAAAGTGTCATTGGATAATTCGAACAATGGACAATCTTATGAGATCTAAATGGTAAAAATTCGCAGGTTAGGCAATATATAATGGAACGCTGAAAATCTATTATTTTCCTTTTTGGAGGCTATTCAGACGCTTTTATTTCGAAAACTTCTCTTATTTCCTTTCTTAAACTTTTGTTACTTAGAGTCCTAACGGTGGTCTATGGTGTGAATCCAAATTTAAAAGCCTCAATATAGTATAAACGGTCCAAAAGGGCCACAATCTTTGAAAAGAAGTCGAAAAATCGTTATATCTGTTAATCTGCTTCTAATAGTATAAGGGAGGTAAAACATTCCAATGGATCTTTCTGAAACTTCTGGTACAGGAAATTAAGTTCCCATACCACTTGTTAAATCTATCCCGATAATGATCCGTAAACAGGAAGTAGTCAAATAAATATTCGATATTTTAAAAAAAAAGACAGTAAAAAAAATCGGTGCTCTTGCAACAATCGGAATTTCACCGTCGGGTGTGACCGGATCAAAACATCTAAAGTATCGTTTGGTAGCTCGATAAATGGGCTATTGTATGACACACTTCCTGTCTGATTCCTGAAAGCCGGTTCAGTGCTGCTTGAAGGTCTAGTTATTTATTATTATTTTTTTTTTTTTGGTAGAGCCTATTTCTCAGTGCCTGTAACAGATACCGATATGGGACCTAATTTTCTATTGGGAAACCATGTAGTGGCTACTTGATAAACTATTTTTGAAACTTCTGCGCAGACCGAAAGTGGCCGAATTTTGTGTGGTGCATAAAACGTAAAAAACGGCCGTAGCTTCGTCAATTCTGTACCTATTTTCATACAAATAACATTTTCAGAAACCCTGAGTCTTTTCTCGGACGATAGCAGTTGAAAATTTTGAAATTTCGAAACTTCGTCGCAGACTTCTAGCCTTCGAAAAATGAAAAATTTTGTTTAAAAGACAATTTTTGTTATTTTTCAAAATTTTCAAATTTGACCTACATTTTTGGATACCTGAAGACCATCCGATTCCAGAAATATAATTTTCATTCTGAGTTATCGCCCTTTATTTTTCGATTTTTTTCGAATTTTCTGCCCATTGCCCAACCCATATATTTTTGGGAAAGAATAAATCGATAGTTCTGAATGTCCTGGAACATAAAGCTATATAGTCAGACCGCTGCATAAAGCAATTTCAACAACGATCCGTAAAGCGGAAGTAGTCGAAATAATGATAGATATTTCGAAAAAAACGCCAAAAATGGGTGTTTTGGGTAAAAAATCGATTTCTCCGTCCAGTATTAATGGATGAAACGAATTAAGCTTTCGTTGAGTGGCCCGAGGAATGGACTGTCGTATGATGCCCAATTTATACGAATACTATGACCAAGCAGCAAAATATGACAAGCTGAAAATCAAGTATTTTCTGATTTGGAGCGTTTTTGGACGCCTGTATCTCGAAATCTTAACCGCAACTTTTTTTTTAACTTTCTCTATCGAGAGTCCATTCAATAGTCTTGTGAATTATGCCATCCAATAAGACTTTGAAATGTCTGGAATACGATAAAAAAGGGACTGAAAATCGAAAAAAGTCGAAAAATCGTGAACTTTTGCAAAATGCTCTATTACTTTATTATTTAAACAATTTTTACAAAAAGATTACAGATTCGGATAGCTGACCTAATTACGATTCTAACGATGTATAATATGTATTGAGTTATTGAAATTTTATTTTCGATATTTTGACATTTTTGCATTTTTGGCACCTTTGAACATAGGATTTCTCAGGGTCATTTTATCTGATCAGATAATGTAATATATCATTACAGAGCCCTGCCGCTATTTAATTGCCCAAACTGGTTATTAAAACTATTTCTCCATA
This sequence comes from Patella vulgata, assembly GCF_932274485.2. Taxonomy (NCBI): domain Eukaryota; kingdom Metazoa; phylum Mollusca; class Gastropoda; family Patellidae; genus Patella; species Patella vulgata. Next base: position 42,540,591 of record NC_065885.2, on the reverse strand, counting down.
CTGGAAGTATTCAAAAAATGTAAAAAAAAAGGTTAAAAAATTGTCGCTCTTGCGAAAAGCTGGATTTCTCGGTCAGATATTACAGGACCAAAAGAAGTAAAGTGTCTTTGGATAGCCCCATTAATGGACTATTATATGGCATCTCAATGGTACGATTTCGATGGTTAGAAAATAAATTGTGGTACGCCGAAAATCTAGTATTTTCCGTTTTTGGAGCCTTTTTAGACGTCTTTTTCTCGAAAAGGACAACTCCGATTTTTCTGAAACTTTTTTAACGTAGAATCCTATGGGTGGGCTATGGCGTGAGTCCAACAATAAAAGCATTGAAATAACATAAGTTGTCCAAAAAGAGCCTCAATCTTGGAAAAAAGTTGAAAAATCCTTACATTACTGAAAATGATCTTCTAATTTTCTTTCTTTGGAAAACAGCTGAATGGATTATTCTGAAACTTCTTGTACAGAAGGTAAGGTAACCAAACAACTTGTTAAAGCTATCCCGACAATGATCCAAAAAACGGAAGTAGTCGAAAAAATTTCCGATATTTTGAGAAAAAAAACCCGTAAAAATTTTAAAAAATGGAGATCTTGCGAAAAAAGTGATTACTACGCCAGATTTCACCGAATCAAAACAACTAAAGTGTCATTGGATAGTTCGAACAATGGACAATCTTATGAGATCTAAATGGTAAAAATTCGCGGGTTAGGCAATATAGAATGGAACGCTGAAAATCTATTATTTTCCTGTTTGGAGCCTATTCAGACGCTTTTATTTCGAAAACTTCTCTTATTTCCTTTCTTAAACTTCTGTTACTTAGAGTCCTAACGGTGGTCGATGGTGTGAATCCAAATTTAAAAGCCTCAATATAGTATAAATGGTCCAAAAGGGCCACAATCTTTGAAAAGAAGTCGAAAAATCGTTATATCTGTAAATCTGCTTCTAATGGTATAAGGGAGGTAAAACTGTCCAATGGATCTTTCTGAAACTTCTGGTACAGGAAATTAAGTTCCCATACCACTTGTTGAATCTATCCCGATAATGATCCGTAAACAGGAAGTAGTCAAAAAAATATTCGATATTTAAAAAAAAAAGACAGTAAAAAAATCGGTGCTCTTGGAACAATCGCGATTTCTCAGCCGGGTGTCACTGAATCAAAACAACTAAAGTATCGTTTGGTAGCTCAATTAATGGGCTAATGTGTGACACACTTCCTGTCTGATTCCTGAAAGCCGGTTCAGTGCTGCTTGCAGGTCTAGTTAGGCTTTCAGACTTTGTCTGAAAGACTATTGTGATTACTAAAATTATTATTATTAGGAAAGACTTGTTTTTACTAAAATTATTAAGCTTTCATATGTATAACATATGAAAGCTTATTGTTTCTGTTAAGATTATTAAGCTTTCATATTACATATGAAAGCTTATTGTTTCTGTTAAGATTATTATTGTTATTTTTTTTTTGTGTTTTGTCCACAAATCGGATTTCTCAGAATCTAACCATAGGATCGTTCTGAAACTTTTACCTATCCCCCAAAAAATGGGTGGTGGCTGTTGATTAAATATATTTTCAAAACGTTTTACGAATCCGAAATCACCGAATTTTACGAAGGAATGCATTTGACCTACAATGCTGTAACTTTGTGACTATTTGACCTATTTTACTAATTCTTTTTTCTTTGAGTATCTTGAAACATTTACTTCAAATCTGCAATTTCGGATTTTGGCATTTCGAAAATTCGTCGCTGTCATTTCGAACCGGAAGTTATTACCAATTTGACAACTTCTTTAATAGTTGTGCGATTTTCGTGAAATTTAGAATGTTAGTAGATCTTGCCAATGCGACTTCAATGATGTCCTTGGAAATTTTCTAAATTATCTCCCCTTGGTGAAATTAAGGATCAAAGTTTTCAAAAAACTCCCCACCACCATGGTTAATCCGGCGTTGATGTTCCCTCTTGTGCAGCTGCAAAAGAATGTACAAGTTCATTGCCTCATTGTCAAAGATCCCACTTTTCTACCCCAGTTCGGGTAATGAGGTCGAGCGTATATTGTATAGGGGATATTAAACAAGCAAACAGTATGGATGATGTCTCCCGCCAAAACCCCAAAGTAAAAGATGACACATTAATTAATCGCACTTTCATATTTTTTTCAAAAGTATCGAGCAATCAAACTATACTGTAAATTTCATCACTCTCTGTCAGATAGAAATCAAGGTTATCTTGTCCCAAAGCATCGACCAATGAAATTGCCAAGCTGTAGCTCAAAATGTTCAGTCAAGACCTGATGAACATCTACACCAAGTTTAAACATTCTAGCTCAATTAAAAGCTGGGTTGTTATGTTCCAGTACTTCATTATAACCAAAGTTATCATACCCCAAAGCATCAACCAATTCAAAGTCCCGGCCAATCAAGTTGCTTTGCTTATCCTGACTAAGAGAATGCTCATTGTCGAACTTGGTCAAGGTAATATGGTCAAGGTACTAATGTAATGAAACTATACACAAAGTTTCATCAAATTGCTTATCTCTGCTTACCCATTTTAATAGTCCCCTGCCAATCGAAAAGCCCCCCGACCCACCCACTCCACTCCCGTGTAATACATTAGGTTATAATTGTGTTACAAACGTATCACAAGGAGCATTTGAATATTCTCTCTGAGGCATCTGATACCACTTGTCATTGAGGTGTTCACACAGCCAACTCATTTTTGTTTGTTTGTGTTATCTTTATTCAGTATAAATCAACTAATACAAATGAAAAAAAGTACTTGGTTTAATGAGATTATCTTTTGAGAGTTGGTCATACAGGTATCACTAATCATAATTGCTCTTAACTTCAAATATATACACGATTATGTGTATTCTAAATATCAAATAAAACAATGATGATTTCTTTACAATAGCAGTACAACAAATTTATTCGCAATATTTTCCTTTGATCAGTTGATCAAAAACCTGATTATATTTACAATATATTCTAGGTCTTTGCTCTTTATTCCATTGGTTCAAAATATGATAAAAGAGGCTTATCAAAAAGTTTATATCATGTAGTCTTATATAACAAATAGAACAATGACATACAAGATGTTTCAAATCATAATCTATTTGCATTATTTATTTCAATAATTTGACCTGTGATATTCATGTATAAAGCAAAATAGTAAACATTGAATTTCATTCACTTTTATGTATAATATAGTATTAAACCGGTTAATTATTGTATACAACATAATTGTAATGCACGTAAAACATCCCTTGCCAATAAAACAGCAATATATTAGTGACCTAAATGCCACTAGGCCGGCAGCCAAAATTTCTACGCTGCAACTCCGCTACACAGTCCACCATAAAATAATCTGCGACCATTATAAAGTAGATGATGATGTTTTAAAGAAAATTTACTAGTGTTCCAAGCTTCGGCCGCGCAATTTGTGTGTGAAATAGCTTTATTTAACGTCCGCTTCCACCGAGGTGATATCGCAGACAATAACATGTTATTTGTGTATGGTGAGAATATTTACAAAGTGATTAATGGAAAATAGATAATTGAATATATATATGTACAGAAACATTGACTAACTGGTGCAAAGTAAAAAAGTGCTATTTGAGACGATCACAGACATAGACAGACGAGCACAGTGCAAGACATACATAAACATGGACGAACATATAGACAAAATGGACAATTACGAACAGACAGGAACATTTAAATACAGAGACATGATATGTACATATATATATATTTTGGTCATTTTGTCGGTCTGGTCGTTCTGTCCGGTAGAATGGCAGGGCGGTGCTACTCTTCCTTGGGGCTTGTCGGTGAGTGATAGGCCTGATCCATTCTTCCTTCCATTTGGTTTTTGTTGTCCGGTATGGTGGTTCTGTTTCATCTTCATTTTTTGTGTTCATTCCTTTTGTTTGTTGGTTCTCTGAAGGAAGAATCCAGCACCTGAAAAGAAAGAAAGAAAAAAAGAGTATCTGGTCTTACAGCTAATCTGGGATTATTTCGTCTGAGATAAGGAACAGTGGAGGGGGGGGGGATGGTGGCAAAAAAAAAATAACTTAAATAGAATGAAAGATATAATTAAAATAAATTGGATAGAGTCAGGTAAGAATAGTAGTAGGCATAAGGTTCAAATAAAGCATAGTATATTTATAAATACATTTTATAATTCTTTATTTCAAATCCATTAAGGGTGATATAAATTTATTCGTACGGGATTTATTTGACTCGCGCTGTTATAAAGCGTAGGGAAATAACTGGTGATTGGTCACCATGGGCCAATCAGGAGCTCGTATTGTGAACTGCTGACCCGACCTTGAAAGTTGTAAACAACAACACACATGTGTAATGGCTGCGCCCATGAAAGAACGTGAATCGACTGATATTTCATCAAATTTACGCTGTATTATTCATTACCAAGGATTTAGAAAGGAACGAGAACAATTATTTACAAAATCTCGCTGGGATAAATTCCGTGAATGTGCCCATGAATGGCTAAAACTTGATGGGCGAGCGAAATGGATAGCTGAACAGGCGACTTCGGGTGATATAATCAAACAAGGAATTTATCGACGCGCCAAAAGATACTGGATTTCACCCAACATGCTACAGGCCTTTTACAGACAAATTCCGAATTGGGTCTGCCCGTAATCGTATAGATAAAGAAAAATTAAAATCCCCGGCTACAATCCAACCAGGGAATAGCGGGAGTGTAGACGATCTGCGACCTACCTCTCCAAACAAATTACGCTCCTGAAGCAAAAAGAAAGAGTAAATCGGTGCTGCCTGTTGTGTGTATTATATGTAAAAAACGTGACAGATTTGTCACTGTTGGAGAAAATAGGAAGAAGGATGTATTAACACAGACTCAGACCCAAACAGGCTCAGGTAGGCCTAATGTTAATATTATGTTACTTACTAAATTTATAATTATTACTAATAAATATTAAATATATTCATCCTACAGTTTTTAATTATTGTGTTGTTGTTTTTGTTGTAAATGGAATCAGAAGTGCTACTGCAATCACTGTAAAATTGTTATGAAGCTAGCCAGTAAAGCCTTTTACCCCATTTGTTGATTTGGCACAGTCATTGGTTAAAGTGTTGCACATTTGCTTGCACAAGGGATGAAACATAGAGAAGTTAACTTGTTTTTTATTTTCTTGGCCCACTTGTAGGTGCCTTGCTAAGACGATCTGTCTCTAGACCATTTCCGCTCACACAAAGGATCTGAACTAAACAGCATGCCAGAGTTGACCAGCCAGGTACATGTACATGTAGGCCTCAAAGTGACATTCCCTCCCCCACCCTTGAGCACAAACAACATTCAACGCTATATGGTGTATAATTTGTTTGCAAATTTGTTTGTAGGCCAACTGTTGAAAGCTGCTGAATTGAAAGAGGATGAAGATATTTTAAGGCATATCAGAGGGCAAGATTGTGTGGCCATTGAGGTCAGATATCACCAAAAATGTTATAGGCAATATACATGTACTGAATTTCTTAGACAGTTATCAGAAAGGTAAATATTTGTGATGTTTTTTTTATTTGTATTCTCCGCCTTCTTGCCACTGGTATTATTCAAATAAAACTGAACCATGGGTGAGTCCTGAAATTACTATGTTTTTGTCCAGTGGACGTTAAACCGCAATTCTCCTCTCTATCTCTCCTTGTACTGCTAATGCCTTCCTGTCTTCATTAGCTGGTTTCTGCATGAAAATAAGATGTTAACCCCTGTGTAAGTGTCTTTTTCCTCTGTTGTACGAAATTAATGAGAGTAAACCAAGCTCCAGAATTTTGTTTTAATTGTGTACATGTATATGTTTATTTATATTTTTCAGCAAAGATGACTAGCCCTCCGTCGAATATTAAACCACATACAATATATTCTGTGAAGATGTCATAAGAGAAAGAATCATAAATGGCCAGCAAAGTTGTCTTGTACAGAGAGAGAGAGAGAGAAATGGGGTTTAACGTCCACTCAACACAAACTAGGTCATTTTGGGACTAACATACGGTTTCAATTTTATTTCAATAATTCGCTTGCGCGTATGGGTCTTTAGCAGTGAAAGGAAACCGGAGTGCCCGGAGGAAACCCACGAGGTTGCGAAGACGCCTCTATCTCCATGCCACATACGCTCACACCTGGGATCAAAGCCACAGCCACAAGCCAGAGGTGACCGACCAGCTAGAGGTCGAAGCGCGGCACTCTAGGCCATCCCAACCCCCCTTTCTTGTACAGACCTGTGCATGTGTAGTAAATGTGAAAATGAAAAAAAAACTGTTAAAGAGACCGAATTTGATGTTAATACATTTAGTGACAGTGATGATGATAATGAAGATTAACTTTGATGACATTTGATGTGCAGAGTAACTGTTTAATTTTGATTTTCAATGATTGTTTCACTTTAATAAATAATTTCACAACTGTTCATCCTGTTTTCTAACCTTTCCCTTCATTCCAGCCCAGATACACAATTATTTTTTTTAACTTATATCTACATGTATGTTTGTAATTTGACCATTAATCATATCCGAAATAGTAGTTCACAGCTACATGTACAGTTGTAAAAATACTGTAGTGGCTAATTGAAAGGGAACATGTATGTGGGTTTAGAATGTTTATCTTAGTGGAAAAAAATCATGTGATTCAATGCTTATAAAGTGGTACTGATCTCCATTATTTCAAAAGCATATCACTCAACTACTGTCAAACATATCCCCTGGCTAGAATATGCTACAAATCGACTCTAGCATGTTCCATACAAGCGATAATTTCTGAGCAAACATCCAACAACCAACCCTAACAGGCCCTTGAGATCCAACAAACAAAATAATTATTGGGCTTGTTTGCCCACACCTTATGATTCATACAAGACCTGATAGTCTATCAATTACAGGCATTTGACAGAAAGGGAGATAATTCTTTTTTACCGTTAATGGATTTCCACAATTCTTTATTCACCCATGACATTTGTGTTTTGAGCATTTTTATTTACATCAAAATCTGTCCAATAAACTGTTCATTGCCAAGGATGAAGGCATGAGGTGTTTTACCAACTATTTAATTTTATGTCAACTTCAGAATTGTTAGTACACAAATAGCATTTATTTGACAATTTTGACGAATTTCATCTGGCCCTAAATCAATAAATTGCAAACATTTTGCTTGGAACTCCCAGATTTTGTCTTCCTGGCATCATAAGCTTTCCAAAAATGTATAGTTTTTCTTTTATGGAAGACCGTGTAGCGGAGTTGTGTTTCTAAGCTAGCTAGAAATTTTGGCTGCAGGCCTACACCTCCCAAGCTAAATTTCCCTCATGTCATCCTGTATAGCAAAGGCATATGCCTGTCTTAATTAACCCAGTACTAAACACAATTTACTTGTTTAATTTTTCAGGATAGCTGATGGGATGCGGGTCAAGTTATGCCACTTGTCTATTTAATTATTTACCAGTGAAAAATCGAATTAACTTCACCAAATTTTTACTCATTATAATGATATTTTTTTTCTGTTCATATTATTTCTATGACATGTGACAGTGACTGTGAATATGAAAGCTTTAATATCTGCTTAGCAGATCTAGTTATTATTATTATTATTTTTTTTTTTTGTGTCATTTCTACAAATCGGATTTCTCAGAATCTAACCGTAGGATCAATCTGAAACTTTGACCTACCCCCCCAAATATGGGGTGCGAATGTTGATTAAATATCTTTTCAAATCGTTTTTCGAATCCGAAATCACCGAATTTTAGGAACAAATTCATTTGACCTACATTACTGTAACTTTGTAACTATTTGAGCTATTTTACTAATTCTTTTTTTGAGGGGTGCCTTGAAACATTTACTTAAAATCTGCAATTTCGAATTTCGAAAATTCGTCGCTGTGATTTTGAACCGGAAGTTGAGATCAATTTGACAACTTCTTTAATAGTTGCACGATTTTCATGAAATTTAGAATGTAAGTAGATCTTATCAATGCGACTTCAAAAATATCATTAGAAATTTTCTAAATTATCTCCCCTTGATGAAATTAAGGATCAAAGTTTTCAAAAAAATCGACGAAATATAGGTCAGATTGCCTTGATTTTTTTTTCTTTACTAGCTACGACACTACTGATTCGTACACAAAAAATTGAGTTTGTAGCTCAAACCGGAAATGCCACCATCTTGAAATGTGAAAATTACATAAGGCTTTTTTGATATTTTACTTACAGACAAGGCAATTATATTTTCCGAATCCTTGAAGGAAAGCCGATAAACGGTAGAGAACACAATTTTGATTTCCGGCAAATGATGGACGCCATTTTGAATTGAAAATGACAATTAGTGAAAAATCCACATTTATGGGCTTGAAAACATATACAATTGGTCGTGACCTAGAGAATATGTCTCCTATTACCGAAATTAATACATTTCAGGATAGCCTGGATCATGGTCGAACGTTTGGTATTTGAATATTTCAAAAATTCGAATTTTTCCTTTGATGTTTTCCGTGCCGACAAGGTTGTTTTCGAGTTTAGCTGGATTTGACTTCGCGCATGCGCTACGCTGGAACCAAAGGTACCATAAGTACTAAATTCCGGCGAGCAACTTTTCACGTTGGTACCTAGGTACCCTGAAAATTTCAAGGTGATACCTGCATTCGTTCAGGTCGTTTGTTCTTGACACGGTTCCTGCCGTTCGTTTTTTTCCGCCATTTACGGCTTCTGTAAGGGCGAAAAAAGTGGAATTTCGCCACGACACCGGCACCGATTGTCCCAAAACTATGAAATTTGGACACAATACGCCCATTACCACTCTGTGACTTACTCCCATTTTGATCAGATTAAAAAAAGGAGTTTCAGCAAAAAATAAACAACCGATTTTCGGAATTTAAATTTGGTTTTAATTAATTTTGAAATTCCAAATGCAAAGGGATCTTATCGCCTCTTCCGTATGTGATTACTATTAGTACTATACACATTATCCGTAAAAGACATTTTTTTAAAAATGAACGCAACACCAAAAACCGAAATCGACTATTTTGACTTTATCATACATTAAATATTACATGCCATCCGTTAATTTTTTTACGCCCACATTGAAATCCGGCCGTCCGGATTACTTTAAATTTATACAGAGTGTTTAAGATCATGAGACGAAGAAGCCTATTGATTTTCATCGATGTCCGATAATTACTGTCAGAATTATGGTCCTTGACCACTTCAAAAAATCTTGTGCACGCTCTAGAGGCTAAATTCAATATCGGATTGACTTTAAATTTATACACAGTGTTTAAGGTCATGAGATGAAGAAGCAAATTGATTTTCAGCGATTTCCGATAATTACTGTCAGAGTTATGGCCCTTCATCACTTGTGGATGCTCTAGAGGCCAAAGTTAATGTCCGATTGACTTTAAATTTATACACAGTGGTTAAGGTCATGAGTCGAAGTAGGCGATTGATTTTCAGCGATATCTGATATTTACTTCCAGAGTTGTGGCCCCTGATCACTTCAAAATATCTTGTGGACGCTCTAGAGGCCAAAGTTAATATCCGATTGACTTTAAAATCATGCGCAGCGTTTAAGGTCATGACACGAAGATGCCTACAGTATTGATTTTCAGCGATATCTGATATTTACTGCCATTTCCGATAATTACCGTCAGAGTTATTGCCCTTGATCACTTTAAAAAATCTTGTGGACGCTCTACAGGCTAAATTCAATATCTGATTGACTTTAAATTTATACAGTGTTTAAGGTCATGAGATGAAGAAGCCAATTGATTTTCAGCGATTTCCGATTGAATCCTTTGAAAATCACACGTAACTCTAAAACTAAAGGCAAGAAACGGGCCGGTTTACATTGAAGCACAACTAATTCCTGTCCTGCGTACTCTGTATATAATATACGGTTTTCTAAATATGCCTTGGATGGTAGGCTCAAGTCGACAATTTTTGTTTTGTATTTTTCCCATTTTGTTCATAAGGTAAATGTAATTTTTCAGATACCTGATGACATTTATACTTATTGTTTCAATAGATTCTAATAACCCCCTTTGCAGTTAATATGAAAGCTTTCATATCTGCTATGCAGATCTAGTTATTATTATTATTTTTTACCGCTGCAGCCTATTTCTCCATGATCGGAAACAGATATCGACCTGGAACTAAATTTTCTATTGGGAAACCATGTGGTGGCTACTCCTTAAAACAATTTTGAAACTTCTGCGCAGACCGGAAGTGGCCGAATTTCGTGCGGTGCATAAAAATTAAAAAACGGCCGTAGCTTCGTCAATTCTGTACCTATTTTCATACAAATGACATTTTCAGAAACCCTGAGTCTTTTCTTGGACGATAGCAGTTGAAAATTTTGAAATTTCGAAACTTCGTCGCTGACTTTTAGCGTTCTAAAAATGAAAAATTTTGTTTTAAAGACAATTTTTGTTATTTTTTCAAAATTATCAAATTTGACCTACATTTTTGGATACCTGAAGACCATCCGATTCCAGAAATATAAGTTTCATTCCGAGTTATCGCCCTTTATTTTTCGATTTTTTTTTCGAATTTTCTGCCCATTTCCCAAGCCTTATATTTTTTGGAAAGGATAAATCGATAGTTCTGAAAGTCCTGGAACATAAATCTATATAGTCAGACCGCTGCATAAAGCAATTTTAAAAACAATCCGGAAACCAGAAGTAGTCGAAATAATGATAGATATTTCGAAAAAAAAGTAAAAAATGGGTGTTTTGGGGAAAAACTCGATTTCTCCGTCCAATATCAATGGATTAAACGAATTAAGCTTTCGTTGAGTGGCCCGAGGAATGGACTGTCGTATGACGCCCAATTTATACGGATACTATGACCAAGTAGCAAAATATGATAAGCTGAAAATCAAGTATTTTCTGATTTGTAAAAATTTGAATTTTCAAATTTCGAACGACAAAAGCCATAGATGAATGTTCGAAATTAAAAAATGTGAGATAGCCATTGTCTCGGAAAAGATTCAGGGTTTCCAAAAATGTGAATAGGTAAAGAATAGGCGAAACCACGGCCCATTTAGCCAAAGTCAACTAAGAGTTGCACCATTTCCCACAATAAATCCCAACAATTCTTGCATGGGAATCGTGACGACGAATTAGGATTAATTTTAAAAGCATAGATATGGCCCATGAAGAGAGAACTTTTACAAAAAAAATTGAGTGTTAGATATTTAACTGGCATGCAATCAAATGGATTTTTTGAAATGACATTCTTAAATTAATTTCGTGGGCGTAAACATCTGGTTTTAAGAGGAGTTACCTCCCTTGGATAATGTAAAAGACCGGATTATCTAGTGGGAGAAAACCCATGCGTAACCGGGAGTTTGGTTTTTAATGTGGTTGATTATCCAGTCTCTTTAGCCAAAGTCAACTAAGAGTTGCGCCCCTTCTCACACTGAGTTAATAATGTACAGCTGATGGGTTTGTACAAAATGTTCAAAACAGGGGTTGGCTCAATTTTGCCACTATTTTACCCAGAATAAGCATTTTTTTCTTCTTTGAAACATTAAATTCTTGCATTTCCTTCATGTAGGAAGCAATATCCCAGCCTTTCTAGACATTTTTTACTCCATCATTCTGTTTAGAGAGGCAATAAATGCCCCACCCCACCCTTTTCTATTAATGTGTTTTGAGGGATTTAAATGCACCTGTGTTGACATGTAAATGATCTTAATTGGAATTTGTGGTTGAATTACAGCTAAGAATGTTATTTTTCACCCAAAAATATTTTTTTTGTGCATTTCAAGGATTTCTAACCCTTATTTGTTCAGAGTCAAACGTAGAACCCTGAGGCATTTCAGGCCAATGAGACCAGACCCAGATATAAAACTGGTGTAGATGTGTAAATGTCAGTTTAATGTTCAATATTTTCTTATCAAAATCCAGCATTTGTGGTGTTTGCTGCATTTATGTTGCCTATAAAACAATAAAATGTTAATTTTTCTCCTTTTCAGGCCTCTTTTTATGTTGTCAAGTCTGTCATGACTACTTTTTTGACTTCATTTTTTCAGGAAATTAATGTAAAGTTCCAGACATCTTGCTTCAGCACAAGGATTGCAATACAAATTTGTAACATGCCTCTGAGGTTTGAGATGTTGGAAACATTGAAATTTGTGAAAATTGTGTATTCTGTGACCCTTCTGTTAGAGAGGGGTGATCATAGACCAAATATGGCATTTTTTTCATTCATCAAGGCCTATTTTTAACCATAATTCATATTTATTGCACCTATTTTAGTTTATATGTGCATATGTTAGCCAGGGATGGTAAAACATAGCTGTTAGACAGATTCCTTTGGTAATGTAAGTTCTGCAACCATAGATTAGATTAATTCAATCAGTGGCATGTTCAGGGGGTAGGCATACATGTTTCAGTATAGATCTCTAATATTACAATCATTGCAACTGGTTTGCATTTTTTCTGTTTGCATATTGTCCACAGATTCTAAAAATATATTTCTTGTCCGTCCGGATATTTAAAAAAGTGGGAAATTATTGGTATTTTGAGAGATGCTACATGTAAATTTTGTACATTTTTCATCACATGGCAGTAAAAAATTATATTTTTGAAAAAAATTCCAAATTATGAGTGTTTTCTATGTAGTTTCTTTGTTACTTGTCTAATTTTTTCACAGAACTCAGATACTGCCTTTAATAAGAAAGATTTTTAAATTTTAGCACAAAAGGCCTATGGACCTGAGATGCACCAGTGTACATAAAGCAGCATGTGTACTTAAAGGGCCATCATTTTTACAGTTATTCTTTGATTTTGATTTTCTTTCACCGGCATGTTGCCAGAACACATGGGAAGGAAATAAAAAAAAGCCTTTTGGTGATCCCTGAAGTTTCACCCCTATATAGGACACAGATCACCAAATATTCCTACGCCGTCACCCACGAAACAAGGGCCAAAGCTATTTTTAGTCTTCCTCTCCCTTTTCCTTTTTCCCCCTTTTGCATGGCGATTTTTGTTGACTTTTTGGTGTAGAATTGAGGAAAAGGGTTTGAAAATACATTTTCTGCCAGGTTTTGGTGAATGTTCATAATTTTGATGCGGAAGGATACAAGAGTTGAGAGGTTGGTTACGTTGAAATGTAGGGCCTGAAATTGCATGTTTACTTGTCTCTACTTCCAGCTTGTGTATCTCAAGTTTTTCATGAAGAACCTCATACGTGCTTTTGGGCAAGTGGTTGCCACATGTTGCTCCATCTGTGGTAGAAAGCGTTCTACCCAACGAAAATTTGGGAAAAAGTTAGAGCCGGTCTAAGATACGAGAATTAACATTGGAGTCAATGGGGAAATCTTTAGTGATCTGTGTCCTGTCTGTGTGTGATAAGGCTGTCACTGATATGCCTTAGTTTTGAAAATATGAAGATTAAATTCTCAGAAAATATGAATAAAATAGTTTGGCTACAGAAAAACTAAAAAAAGTTAATTAAAAAAAAAAAAATCAAAGTTTTGAAGAAAAATTGTGATTTTCCTGCAAATTTCTCAATTTTCATTCAATTTTTATTGAATTTTTAACAGTAAGTAAAATATTCTAATGCCCAATGTTGGCTTATTCAGTCTCAGAAAGCACAGATAAAGTGAACAGTATTGAAATTTCACCAAATTTTGTCTAAAAATCAGGAATATTCACAAAAAATCTTGAGATTCCCCCCATTTGGATGTAGAAATTAATATTTTCATGACTACTAAAATGAGTCAAAATGTCTAAAAATGCCCATATTTTCTTTGCTAATATAACTTAGATGGGATCTACATGTTTGTCAGTTTTAGAAATAGCTCCAGCTTTCCTACAGAAAATTGAAAATTGGTAACACTGAGTTAATAATGTACAGCTGATGGGTTTGTACAAAATGTTCAAAACAGGGGTTGGCTCAATTTTGCCACTATTTTACCCAGAATAAGCATTTTTTTCTTCTTTGAAACATTAAATTCTTGCATTTCCTTCATGTAGGAAGCAATATCCCAGCCTTTCTAGACATTTTTTACTCCATCATTCTGTTTAGAGAGGCAATAAATGCCCCACCCCACCCTTTTCTATTAATGTGTTTTGAGGGATTTAAATGCACCTGTGTTGACATGTAAATGATCTTAATTGGAATTTGTGGTTGAATTACAGCTAAGAATGTTATTTTTCACCCAAAAATATTTTTTTTGTGCATTTCAAGGATTTCTAACCCTTATTTGTTCAGAGTCAAACGTAGAACCCTGAGGCATTTCAGGCCAATGAGACCAGACCCAGATATAAAACTGGTGTAGATGTGTAAATGTCAGTTTAATGTTCAATATTTTCTTATCAAAATCCAGCATTTGTGGTGTTTGCTGCATTTATGTTGCCTATAAAACAATAAAATGTTAATTTTTCTCCTTTTCAGGCCTCTTTTTATGTTGTCAAGTCTGTCATGACTACTTTTTTGACTTCATTTTTTCAGGAAATTAATGTAAAGTTCCAGACATCTTGCTTCAGCACAAGGATTGCAATACAAATTTGTAACATGCCTCTGAGGTTTGAGATGTTGGAAACATTGAAATTTGTGAAAATTGTGTATTCTGTGACCCTTCTGTTAGAGAGGGGTGATCATAGACCAAATATGGCATTTTTTTCATTCATCAAGGCCTATTTTTAACCATAATTCATATTTATTGCACCTATTTTAGTTTATATGTGCATATGTTAGCCAGGGATGGTAAAACATAGCTGTTAGACAGATTCCTTTGGTAATGTAAGTTCTGCAACCATAGATTAGATTAATTCAATCAGTGGCATGTTCAGGGGGTAGGCATACATGTTTCAGTATAGATCTCTAATATTACAATCATTGCAACTGGTTTGCATTTTTTCTGTTTGCATATTGTCCACAGATTCTAAAAATATATTTCTTGTCCGTCCGGATATTTAAAAAAGTGGGAAATTATTGGTATTTTGAGAGATGCTACATGTAAATTTTGTACATTTTTCATCACATGGCAGTAAAAAATTATATTTTTGAAAAAAATTCCAAATTATGAGTGTTTTCTATGTAGTTTCTTTGTTACTTGTCTAATTTTTTCACAGAACTCAGATACTGCCTTTAATAAGAAAGATTTTTAAATTTTAGCACAAAAGGCCTATGGACCTGAGATGCACCAGTGTACATAAAGCAGCATGTGTACTTAAAGGGCCATCATTTTTACAGTTATTCTTTGATTTTGATTTTCTTTCACCGGCATGTTGCCAGAACACATGGGAAGGAAATAAAAAAAAGCCTTTTGGTGATCCCTGAAGTTTCACCCCTATATAGGACACAGATCACCAAATATTCCTACGCCGTCACCCACGAAACAAGGGCCAAAGCTATTTTTAGTCTTCCTCTCCCTTTTCCTTTTTCCCCCTTTTGCATGGCGATTTTTGTTGACTTTTTGGTGTAGAATTGAGGAAAAGGGTTTGAAAATACATTTTCTGCCAGGTTTTGGTGAATGTTCATAATTTTGATGCGGAAGGATACAAGAGTTGAGAGGTTGGTTACGTTGAAATGTAGGGCCTGAAATTGCATGTTTACTTGTCTCTACTTCCAGCTTGTGTATCTCAAGTTTTTCATGAAGAACCTCATACGTGCTTTTGGGCAAGTGGTTGCCACATGTTGCTCCATCTGTGGTAGAAAGCGTTCTACCCAACGAAAATTTGGGAAAAAGTTAGAGCCGGTCTAAGATACGAGAATTAACATTGGAGTCAATGGGGAAATCTTTAGTGATCTGTGTCCTGTCTGTGTGTGATAAGGCTGTCACTGATATGCCTTAGTTTTGAAAATATGAAGATTAAATTCTCAGAAAATATGAATAAAATAGTTTGGCTACAGAAAAACTAAAAAAAGTTAATTAAAAAAAAAAAAATCAAAGTTTTGAAGAAAAATTGTGATTTTCCTGCAAATTTCTCAATTTTCATTCAATTTTTATTGAATTTTTAACAGTAAGTAAAATATTCTAATGCCCAATGTTGGCTTATTCAGTCTCAGAAAGCACAGATAAAGTGAACAGTATTGAAATTTCACCAAATTTTGTCTAAAAATCAGGAATATTCACAAAAAATCTTGAGATTCCCCCCATTTGGATGTAGAAATTAATATTTTCATGACTACTAAAATGAGTCAAAATGTCTAAAAATGCCCATATTTTCTTTGCTAATATAACTTAGATGGGATCTACATGTTTGTCAGTTTTAGAAATAGCTCCAGCTTTCCTACAGAAAATTGAAAATTGGTAACACTGAGTTAATAATGTACAGCTGATGGGTTTGTACAAAATGTTCAAAACAGGGGTTGGCTCAATTTTGCCACTATTTTACCCAGAATAAGCATTTTTTTCTTCTTTGAAACATTAAATTCTTGCATTTCCTTCATGTAGGAAGCAATATCCCAGCCTTTCTAGACATTTTTTACTCCATCATTCTGTTTAGAGAGGCAATAAATGCCCCACCCCACCCTTTTCTATTAATGTGTTTTGAGGGATTTAAATGCACCTGTGTTGACATGTAAATGATCTTAATTGGAATTTGTGGTTGAATTACAGCTAAGAATGTTATTTTTCACCCAAAAATATTTTTTTTGTGCATTTCAAGGATTTCTAACCCTTATTTGTTCAGAGTCAAACGTAGAACCCTGAGGCATTTCAGGCCAATGAGACCAGACCCAGATATAAAACTGGTGTAGATGTGTAAATGTCAGTTTAATGTTCAATATTTTCTTATCAAAATCCAGCATTTGTGGTGTTTGCTGCATTTATGTTGCCTATAAAACAATAAAATGTTAATTTTTCTCCTTTTCAGGCCTCTTTTTATGTTGTCAAGTCTGTCATGACTACTTTTTTGACTTCATTTTTTCAGGAAATTAATGTAAAGTTCCAGACATCTTGCTTCAGCACAAGGATTGCAATACAAATTTGTAACATGCCTCTGAGGTTTGAGATGTTGGAAACATTGAAATTTGTGAAAATTGTGTATTCTGTGACCCTTCTGTTAGAGAGGGGTGATCATAGACCAAATATGGCATTTTTTTCATTCATCAAGGCCTATTTTTAACCATAATTCATATTTATTGCACCTATTTTAGTTTATATGTGCATATGTTAGCCAGGGATGGTAAAACATAGCTGTTAGACAGATTCCTTTGGTAATGTAAGTTCTGCAACCATAGATTAGATTAATTCAATCAGTGGCATGTTCAGGGGGTAGGCATACATGTTTCAGTATAGATCTCTAATATTACAATCATTGCAACTGGTTTGCATTTTTTCTGTTTGCATATTGTCCACAGATTCTAAAAATATATTTCTTGTCCGTCCGGATATTTAAAAAAGTGGAAAATTATTGGTATTTTGAGAGATGCTACATGTAAATTTTGTACATTTTTCATCACATGGCAGTAAAAAATTATATTTTTGAAAAAAATTCCAAATTATGAGTGTTTTCTATGTAGTTTCTTTGTTACTTGTCTAATTTTTTCACAGAACTCAGATACTGCCTTTAATAAGAAAGATTTTTAAATTTTAGCACAAAAGGCCTATGGACCTGAGATGCACCAGTGTACATAAAGCAGCATGTGTACTTAAAGGGCCATCATTTTTACAGTTATTCTTTGATTTTGATTTTCTTTCACCGGCATGTTGCCAGAACACATGGGAAGGAAATAAAAAAAAAAGCCTTTTGGTGATCCCTGAAGTTTCACCCCTATATAGGACACAGATCACCAAATATTCCTACGCCGTCACCCACGAAACAAGGGCCAAAGCTATTTTTAGTCTTCCTCTCCCTTTTCCTTTTTCCCCCTTTTGCATGGCGATTTTTGTTGACTTTTTGGTGTAGAATTGAGGAAAAGGGTTTGAAAATACATTTTCTGCCAGGTTTTGGTGAATGTTCATAATTTTGATGCGGAAGGATACAAGAGTTGAGAGGTTGGTTACGTTGAAATGTAGGGCCTGAAATTGCATGTTTACTTGTCTCTACTTCCAGCTTGTGTATCTCAAGTTTTTCATGAAGAACCTCATACGTGCTTTTGGGCAAGTGGTTGCCACATGTTGCTCCATCTGTGGTAGAAAGCGTTCTACCCAACGAAAATTTGGGAAAAAGTTAGAGCCGGTCTAAGATACGAGAATTAACATTGGAGTCAATGGGGAAATCTTTAGTGATCTGTGTCCTGTCTGTGTGTGATAAGGCTGTCACTGATATGCCTTAGTTTTGAAAATATGAAGATTAAATTCTCAGAAAATATGAATAAAATAGTTTGGCTACAGAAAAACTAAAAAAAGTTAATTAAAAAAAAAAAAATCAAAGTTTTGAAGAAAAATTGTGATTTTCCTGCAAATTTCTCAATTTTCATTCAATTTTTATTGAATTTTTAACAGTTAGTAAAATATTCTAATGCCCAATGTTGGCTTATTCAGTCTCAGAAAGCACAGATAAAGTGAACAGTATTGAAATTTCACCAAATTTTGTCTAAAAATCAGGAATATTCACAAAAAATCTTGAGATTCCCCCCATTTGGATGTAGAAATTAATATTTTCATGACTACTAAAATGAGTCAAAATGTCTAAAAATGCCCATATTTTCTTTGCTAATATAACTTAGATGGGATCTACATGTTTGTCAGTTTTAGAAATAGCTCCAGCTTTCCTACAGAAAATTGAAAATTGGTAACACTGAGTTAATAATGTACAGCTGATGGGTTTGTACAAAATGTTCAAAACAGGGGTTGGCTCAATTTTGCCACTATTTTACCCAGAATAAGCATTTTTTTCTTCTTTGAAACATTAAATTCTTGCATTTCCTTCATGTAGGAAGCAATATCCCAGCCTTTCTAGACATTTTTTACTCCATCATTCTGTTTAGAGAGGCAATAAATGCCCCACCCCACCCTTTTCTATTAATGTGTTTTGAGGGATTTAAATGCACCTGTGTTGACATGTAAATGATCTTAATTGGAATTTGTGGTTGAATTACAGCTAAGAATGTTATTTTTCACCCAAAAATATTTTTTTTGTGCATTTCAAGGATTTCTAACCCTTATTTGTTCAGAGTCAAACGTAGAACCCTGAGGCATTTCAGGCCAATGAGACCAGACCCAGATATAAAACTGGTGTAGATGTGTAAATGTCAGTTTAATGTTCAATATTTTCTTATCAAAATCCAGCATTTGTGGTGTTTGCTGCATTTATGTTGCCTATAAAACAATAAAATGTTAATTTTTCTCCTTTTCAGGCCTCTTTTTATGTTGTCAAGTCTGTCATGACTACTTTTTTGACTTCATTTTTTCAGGAAATTAATGTAAAGTTCCAGACATCTTGCTTCAGCACAAGGATTGCAATACAAATTTGTAACATGCCTCTGAGGTTTGAGATGTTGGAAACATTGAAATTTGTGAAAATTGTGTATTCTGTGACCCTTCTGTTAGAGAGGGGTGATCATAGACCAAATATGGCATTTTTTTCATTCATCAAGGCCTATTTTTAACCATAATTCATATTTATTGCACCTATTTTAGTTTATATGTGCATATGTTAGCCAGGGATGGTAAAACATAGCTGTTAGACAGATTCCTTTGGTAATGTAAGTTCTGCAACCATAGATTAGATTAATTCAATCAGTGGCATGTTCAGGGGGTAGGCATACATGTTTCAGTATAGATCTCTAATATTACAATCATTGCAACTGGTTTGCATTTTTTCTGTTTGCATATTGTCCACAGATTCTAAAAATATATTTCTTGTCCGTCCGGATATTTAAAAAAGTGGAAAATTATTGGTATTTTGAGAGATGCTACATGTAAATTTTGTACATTTTTCATCACATGGCAGTAAAAAATTATATTTTTGAAAAAAATTCCAAATTATGAGTGTTTTCTATGTAGTTTCTTTGTTACTTGTCTAATTTTTTCACAGAACTCAGATACTGCCTTTAATAAGAAAGATTTTTAAATTTTAGCACAAAAGGCCTATGGACCTGAGATGCACCAGTGTACATAAAGCAGCATGTGTACTTAAAGGGCCATCATTTTTACAGTTATTCTTTGATTTTGATTTTCTTTCACCGGCATGTTGCCAGAACACATGGGAAGGAAATAAAAAAAAAAGCCTTTTGGTGATCCCTGAAGTTTCACCCCTATATAGGACACAGATCACCAAATATTCCTACGCCGTCACCCACGAAACAAGGGCCAAAGCTATTTTTAGTCTTCCTCTCCCTTTTCCTTTTTCCCCCTTTTGCATGGCGATTTTTGTTGACTTTTTGGTGTAGAATTGAGGAAAAGGGTTTGAAAATACATTTTCTGCCAGGTTTTGGTGAATGTTCATAATTTTGATGCGGAAGGATACAAGAGTTGAGAGGTTGGTTACGTTGAAATGTAGGGCCTGAAATTGCATGTTTACTTGTCTCTACTTCCAGCTTGTGTATCTCAAGTTTTTCATGAAGAACCTCATACGTGCTTTTGGGCAAGTGGTTGCCACATGTTGCTCCATCTGTGGTAGAAAGCGTTCTACCCAACGAAAATTTGGGAAAAAGTTAGAGCCGGTCTAAGATACGAGAATTAACATTGGAGTCAATGGGGAAATCTTTAGTGATCTGTGTCCTGTCTGTGTGTGATAAGGCTGTCACTGATATGCCTTAGTTTTGAAAATATGAAGATTAAATTCTCAGAAAATATGAATAAAATAGTTTGGCTACAGAAAAACTAAAAAAAGTTAATTAAAAAAAAAAAAATCAAAGTTTTGAAGAAAAATTGTGATTTTCCTGCAAATTTCTCAATTTTCATTCAATTTTTATTGAATTTTTAACAGTTAGTAAAATATTCTAATGCCCAATGTTGGCTTATTCAGTCTCAGAAAGCACAGATAAAGTGAACAGTATTGAAATTTCACCAAATTTTGTCTAAAAATCAGGAATATTCACAAAAAATCTTGAGATTCCCCCCATTTGGATGTAGAAATTAATATTTTCATGACTACTAAAATGAGTCAAAATGTCTAAAAATGCCCATATTTTCTTTGCTAATATAACTTAGATGGGATCTACATGTTTGTCAGTTTTAGAAATAGCTCCAGCTTTCCTACAGAAAATTGAAAATTGGTAACACTGAGTTAATAATGTACAGCTGATGGGTTTGTACAAAATGTTCAAAACAGGGGTTGGCTCAATTTTGCCACTATTTTACCCAGAATAAGCATTTTTTTCTTCTTTGAAACATTAAATTCTTGCATTTCCTTCATGTAGGAAGCAATATCCCAGCCTTTCTAGACATTTTTTACTCCATCATTCTGTTTAGAGAGGCAATAAATGCCCCACCCCACCCTTTTCTATTAATGTGTTTTGAGGGATTTAAATGCACCTGTGTTGACATGTAAATGATCTTAATTGGAATTTGTGGTTGAATTACAGCTAAGAATGTTATTTTTCACCCAAAAATATTTTTTTTGTGCATTTCAAGGATTTCTAACCCTTATTTGTTCAGAGTCAAACGTAGAACCCTGAGGCATTTCAGGCCAATGAGACCAGACCCAGATATAAAACTGGTGTAGATGTGTAAATGTCAGTTTAATGTTCAATATTTTCTTATCAAAATCCAGCATTTGTGGTGTTTGCTGCATTTATGTTGCCTATAAAACAATAAAATGTTAATTTTTCTCCTTTTCAGGCCTCTTTTTATGTTGTCAAGTCTGTCATGACTACTTTTTTGACTTCATTTTTTCAGGAAATTAATGTAAAGTTCCAGACATCTTGCTTCAGCACAAGGATTGCAATACAAATTTGTAACATGCCTCTGAGGTTTGAGATGTTGGAAACATTGAAATTTGTGAAAATTGTGTATTCTGTGACCCTTCTGTTAGAGAGGGGTGATCATAGACCAAATATGGCATTTTTTTCATTCATCAAGGCCTATTTTTAACCATAATTCATATTTATTGCACCTATTTTAGTTTATATGTGCATATGTTAGCCAGGGATGGTAAAACATAGCTGTTAGACAGATTCCTTTGGTAATGTAAGTTCTGCAACCATAGATTAGATTAATTCAATCAGTGGCATGTTCAGGGGGTAGGCATACATGTTTCAGTATAGATCTCTAATATTACAATCATTGCAACTGGTTTGCATTTTTTCTGTTTGCATATTGTCCACAGATTCTAAAAATATATTTCTTGTCCGTCCGGATATTTAAAAAAGTGGAAAATTATTGGTATTTTGAGAGATGCTACATGTAAATTTTGTACATTTTTCATCACATGGCAGTAAAAAATTATATTTTTGAAAAAAATTCCAAATTATGAGTGTTTTCTATGTAGTTTCTTTGTTACTTGTCTAATTTTTTCACAGAACTCAGATACTGCCTTTAATAAGAAAGATTTTTAAATTTTAGCACAAAAGGCCTATGGACCTGAGATGCACCAGTGTACATAAAGCAGCATGTGTACTTAAAGGGCCATCATTTTTACAGTTATTCTTTGATTTTGATTTTCTTTCACCGGCATGTTGCCAGAACACATGGGAAGGAAATAAAAAAAAGCCTTTTGGTGATCCCTGAAGTTTCACCCCTATATAGGACACAGATCACCAAATATTCCTACGCCGTCACCCACGAAACAAGGGCCAAAGCTATTTTTAGTCTTCCTCTCCCTTTTCCTTTTTCCCCCTTTTGCATGGCGATTTTTGTTGACTTTTTGGTGTAGAATTGAGGAAAAGGGTTTGAAAATACATTTTCTGCCAGGTTTTGGTGAATGTTCATAATTTTGATGCGGAAGGATACAAGAGTTGAGAGGTTGGTTACGTTGAAATGTAGGGCCTGAAATTGCATGTTTACTTGTCTCTACTTCCAGCTTGTGTATCTCAAGTTTTTCATGAAGAACCTCATACGTGCTTTTGGGCAAGTGGTTGCCACATGTTGCTCCATCTGTGGTAGAAAGCGTTCTACCCAACGAAAATTTGGGAAAAAGTTAGAGCCGGTCTAAGATACGAGAATTAACATTGGAGTCAATGGGGAAATCTTTAGTGATCTGTGTCCTGTCTGTGTGTGATAAGGCTGTCACTGATATGCCTTAGTTTTGAAAATATGAAGATTAAATTCTCAGAAAATATGAATAAAATAGTTTGGCTACAGAAAAACTAAAAAAAGTTAATTAAAAAAAAAAAAATCAAAGTTTTGAAGAAAAATTGTGATTTTCCTGCAAATTTCTCAATTTTCATTCAATTTTTATTGAATTTTTAACAGTAAGTAAAATATTCTAATGCCCAATGTTGGCTTATTCAGTCTCAGAAAGCACAGATAAAGTGAACAGTATTGAAATTTCACCAAATTTTGTCTAAAAATCAGGAATATTCACAAAAAATCTTGAGATTCCCCCCATTTGGATGTAGAAATTAATATTTTCATGACTACTAAAATGAGTCAAAATGTCTAAAAATGCCCATATTTTCTTTGCTAATATAACTTAGATGGGATCTACATGTTTGTCAGTTTTAGAAATAGCTCCAGCTTTCCTACAGAAAATTGAAAATTGGTAACACTGAGTTAATAATGTACAGCTGATGGGTTTGTACAAAATGTTCAAAACAGGGGTTGGCTCAATTTTGCCACTATTTTACCCAGAATAAGCATTTTTTTCTTCTTTGAAACATTAAATTCTTGCATTTCCTTCATGTAGGAAGCAATATCCCAGCCTTTCTAGACATTTTTTACTCCATCATTCTGTTTAGAGAGGCAATAAATGCCCCACCCCACCCTTTTCTATTAATGTGTTTTGAGGGATTTAAATGCACCTGTGTTGACATGTAAATGATCTTAATTGGAATTTGTGGTTGAATTACAGCTAAGAATGTTATTTTTCACCCAAAAATATTTTTTTTGTGCATTTCAAGGATTTCTAACCCTTATTTGTTCAGAGTCAAACGTAGAACCCTGAGGCATTTCAGGCCAATGAGACCAGACCCAGATATAAAACTGGTGTAGATGTGTAAATGTCAGTTTAATGTTCAATATTTTCTTATCAAAATCCAGCATTTGTGGTGTTTGCTGCATTTATGTTGCCTATAAAACAATAAAATGTTAATTTTTCTCCTTTTCAGGCCTCTTTTTATGTTGTCAAGTCTGTCATGACTACTTTTTTGACTTCATTTTTTCAGGAAATTAATGTAAAGTTCCAGACATCTTGCTTCAGCACAAGGATTGCAATACAAATTTGTAACATGCCTCTGAGGTTTGAGATGTTGGAAACATTGAAATTTGTGAAAATTGTGTATTCTGTGACCCTTCTGTTAGAGAGGGGTGATCATAGACCAAATATGGCATTTTTTTCATTCATCAAGGCCTATTTTTAACCATAATTCATATTTATTGCACCTATTTTAGTTTATATGTGCATATGTTAGCCAGGGATGGTAAAACATAGCTGTTAGACAGATTCCTTTGGTAATGTAAGTTCTGCAACCATAGATTAGATTAATTCAATCAGTGGCATGTTCAGGGGGTAGGCATACATGTTTCAGTATAGATCTCTAATATTACAATCATTGCAACTGGTTTGCATTTTTTCTGTTTGCATATTGTCCACAGATTCTAAAAATATATTTCTTGTCCGTCCGGATATTTAAAAAAGTGGAAAATTATTGGTATTTTGAGAGATGCTACATGTAAATTTTGTACATTTTTCATCACATGGCAGTAAAAAATTATATTTTTGAAAAAAATTCCAAATTATGAGTGTTTTCTATGTAGTTTCTTTGTTACTTGTCTAATTTTTTCACAGAACTCAGATACTGCCTTTAATAAGAAAGATTTTTAAATTTTAGCACAAAAGGCCTATGGACCTGAGATGCACCAGTGTACATAAAGCAGCATGTGTACTTAAAGGGCCATCATTTTTACAGTTATTCTTTGATTTTGATTTTCTTTCACCGGCATGTTGCCAGAACACATGGGAAGGAAATAAAAAAAAAGCCTTTTGGTGATCCCTGAAGTTTCACCCCTATATAGGACACAGATCACCAAATATTCCTACGCCGTCACCCACGAAACAAGGGCCAAAGCTATTTTTAGTCTTCCTCTCCCTTTTCCTTTTTCCCCCTTTTGCATGGCGATTTTTGTTGACTTTTTGGTGTAGAATTGAGGAAAAGGGTTTGAAAATACATTTTCTGCCAGGTTTTGGTGAATGTTCATAATTTTGATGCGGAAGGATACAAGAGTTGAGAGGTTGGTTACGTTGAAATGTAGGGCCTGAAATTGCATGTTTACTTGTCTCTACTTCCAGCTTGTGTATCTCAAGTTTTTCATGAAGAACCTCATACGTGCTTTTGGGCAAGTGGTTGCCACATGTTGCTCCATCTGTGGTAGAAAGCGTTCTACCCAACGAAAATTTGGGAAAAAGTTAGAGCCGGTCTAAGATACGAGAATTAACATTGGAGTCAATGGGGAAATCTTTAGTGATCTGTGTCCTGTCTGTGTGTGATAAGGCTGTCACTGATATGCCTTAGTTTTGAAAATATGAAGATTAAATTCTCAGAAAATATGAATAAAATAGTTTGGCTACAGAAAAACTAAAAAAAGTTAATTAAAAAAAAAAAAATCAAAGTTTTGAAGAAAAATTGTGATTTTCCTGCAAATTTCTCAATTTTCATTCAATTTTTATTGAATTTTTAACAGTTAGTAAAATATTCTAATGCCCAATGTTGGCTTATTCAGTCTCAGAAAGCACAGATAAAGTGAACAGTATTGAAATTTCACCAAATTTTGTCTAAAAATCAGGAATATTCACAAAAAATCTTGAGATTCCCCCCATTTGGATGTAGAAATTAATATTTTCATGACTACTAAAATGAGTCAAAATGTCTAAAAATGCCCATATTTTCTTTGCTAATATAACTTAGATGGGATCTACATGTTTGTCAGTTTTAGAAATAGCTCCAGCTTTCCTACAGAAAATTGAAAATTGGTAACACTGAGTTAATAATGTACAGCTGATGGGTTTGTACAAAATGTTCAAAACAGGGGTTGGCTCAATTTTGCCACTATTTTACCCAGAATAAGCATTTTTTTCTTCTTTGAAACATTAAATTCTTGCATTTCCTTCATGTAGGAAGCAATATCCCAGCCTTTCTAGACATTTTTTACTCCATCATTCTGTTTAGAGAGGCAATAAATGCCCCACCCCACCCTTTTCTATTAATGTGTTTTGAGGGATTTAAATGCACCTGTGTTGACATGTAAATGATCTTAATTGGAATTTGTGGTTGAATTACAGCTAAGAATGTTATTTTTCACCCAAAAATATTTTTTTTGTGCATTTCAAGGATTTCTAACCCTTATTTGTTCAGAGTCAAACGTAGAACCCTGAGGCATTTCAGGCCAATGAGACCAGACCCAGATATAAAACTGGTGTAGATGTGTAAATGTCAGTTTAATGTTCAATATTTTCTTATCAAAATCCAGCATTTGTGGTGTTTGCTGCATTTATGTTGCCTATAAAACAATAAAATGTTAATTTTTCTCCTTTTCAGGCCTCTTTTTATGTTGTCAAGTCTGTCATGACTACTTTTTTGACTTCATTTTTTCAGGAAATTAATGTAAAGTTCCAGACATCTTGCTTCAGCACAAGGATTGCAATACAAATTTGTAACATGCCTCTGAGGTTTGAGATGTTGGAAACATTGAAATTTGTGAAAATTGTGTATTCTGTGACCCTTCTGTTAGAGAGGGGTGATCATAGACCAAATATGGCATTTTTTTCATTCATCAAGGCCTATTTTTAACCATAATTCATATTTATTGCACCTATTTTAGTTTATATGTGCATATGTTAGCCAGGGATGGTAAAACATAGCTGTTAGACAGATTCCTTTGGTAATGTAAGTTCTGCAACCATAGATTAGATTAATTCAATCAGTGGCATGTTCAGGGGGTAGGCATACATGTTTCAGTATAGATCTCTAATATTACAATCATTGCAACTGGTTTGCATTTTTTCTGTTTGCATATTGTCCACAGATTCTAAAAATATATTTCTTGTCCGTCCGGATATTTAAAAAAGTGGAAAATTATTGGTATTTTGAGAGATGCTACATGTAAATTTTGTACATTTTTCATCACATGGCAGTAAAAAATTATATTTTTGAAAAAAATTCCAAATTATGAGTGTTTTCTATGTAGTTTCTTTGTTACTTGTCTAATTTTTTCACAGAACTCAGATACTGCCTTTAATAAGAAAGATTTTTAAATTTTAGCACAAAAGGCCTATGGACCTGAGATGCACCAGTGTACATAAAGCAGCATGTGTACTTAAAGGGCCATCATTTTTACAGTTATTCTTTGATTTTGATTTTCTTTCACCGGCATGTTGCCAGAACACATGGGAAGGAAATAAAAAAAAAGCCTTTTGGTGATCCCTGAAGTTTCACCCCTATATAGGACACAGATCACCAAATATTCCTACGCCGTCACCCACGAAACAAGGGCCAAAGCTATTTTTAGTCTTCCTCTCCCTTTTCCTTTTTCCCCCTTTTGCATGGCGATTTTTGTTGACTTTTTGGTGTAGAATTGAGGAAAAGGGTTTGAAAATACATTTTCTGCCAGGTTTTGGTGAATGTTCATAATTTTGATGCGGAAGGATACAAGAGTTGAGAGGTTGGTTACGTTGAAATGTAGGGCCTGAAATTGCATGTTTACTTGTCTCTACTTCCAGCTTGTGTATCTCAAGTTTTTCATGAAGAACCTCATACATGCTTTTGGGCAAGTGGTTGCCACATGTTGCTCCATCTGTGGTAGAAAGCGTTCTACCCAACGAAAATTTGGGAAAAAGTTAGAGCCGGTCTAAGATACGAGAATTAACATTGGAGTCAATGGGGAAATCTTTAGTGATCTGTGTCCTGTCTGTGTGTGATAAGGCTGTCACTGATATGCCTTAGTTTTGAAAATATGAAGATTAAATTCTCAGAAAATATGAATAAAATAGTTTGGCTACAGAAAAACTAAAAAAAGTTAATTAAAAAAAAAAAAATCAAAGTTTTGAAGAAAAATTGTGATTTTCCTGCAAATTTCTCAATTTTCATTCAATTTTTATTGAATTTTTAACAGTTAGTAAAATATTCTAATGCCCAATGTTGGCTTATTCAGTCTCAGAAAGCACAGATAAAGTGAACAGTATTGAAATTTCACCAAATTTTGTCTAAAAATCAGGAATATTCACAAAAAATCTTGAGATTCCCCCCATTTGGATGTAGAAATTAATATTTTCATGACTACTAAAATGAGTCAAAATGTCTAAAAATGCCCATATTTTCTTTGCTAATATAACTTAGATGGGATCTACATGTTTGTCAGTTTTAGAAATAGCTCCAGCTTTCCTACAGAAAATTGAAAATTGGTAACACTGAGTTAATAATGTACAGCTGATGGGTTTGTACAAAATGTTCAAAACAGGGGTTGGCTCAATTTTGCCACTATTTTACCCAGAATAAGCATTTTTTTCTTCTTTGAAACATTAAATTCTTGCATTTCCTTCATGTAGGAAGCAATATCCCAGCCTTTCTAGACATTTTTTACTCCATCATTCTGTTTAGAGAGGCAATAAATGCCCCACCCCACCCTTTTCTATTAATGTGTTTTGAGGGATTTAAATGCACCTGTGTTGACATGTAAATGATCTTAATTGGAATTTGTGGTTGAATTACAGCTAAGAATGTTATTTTTCACCCAAAAATATTTTTTTTGTGCATTTCAAGGATTTCTAACCCTTATTTGTTCAGAGTCAAACGTAGAACCCTGAGGCATTTCAGGCCAATGAGACCAGACCCAGATATAAAACTGGTGTAGATGTGTAAATGTCAGTTTAATGTTCAATATTTTCTTATCAAAATCCAGCATTTGTGGTGTTTGCTGCATTTATGTTGCCTATAAAACAATAAAATGTTAATTTTTCTCCTTTTCAGGCCTCTTTTTATGTTGTCAAGTCTGTCATGACTACTTTTTTGACTTCATTTTTTCAGGAAATTAATGTAAAGTTCCAGACATCTTGCTTCAGCACAAGGATTGCAATACAAATTTGTAACATGCCTCTGAGGTTTGAGATGTTGGAAACATTGAAATTTGTGAAAATTGTGTATTCTGTGACC
Source organism: Patella vulgata (assembly GCF_932274485.2). Taxonomy (NCBI): domain Eukaryota; kingdom Metazoa; phylum Mollusca; class Gastropoda; family Patellidae; genus Patella; species Patella vulgata. The sequence continues at coordinate 42,511,439 of NC_065885.2, read as the reverse complement.
CTTCTGTTAGAGAGGGATGATCATAGACCAAATATGGCATTTTTTTCATTCATCAAGGCCTATTTTTAACCATAATTCATATTTATTGCACCTATTTTAGTTTATATGTGCATATGTTAGCCAGGGATGGTAAAACATAGCTGTTAGACAGATTCCTTTGGTAATGTAAGTTCTGCAACCATAGATTAGATTAATTCAATCAGTGGCATGTTCAGGGGGTAGGCATACATGTTTCAGTATAGATCTCTAATATTACAATCATTGCAACTGGTTTGCATTTTTTCTGTTTGCATATTGTCCACAGATTCTAAAAATATATTTCTTGTCCGTCCGGATATTTAAAAAAGTGGAAAATTATTGGTATTTTGAGAGATGCTACATGTAAATTTTGTACATTTTTCATCACATGGCAGTAAAAAATTATATTTTTGAAAAAAATTCCAAATTATGAGTGTTTTCTATGTAGTTTCTTTGTTACTTGTCTAATTTTTTCACAGAACTCAGATACTGCCTTTAATAAGAAAGATTTTTAAATTTTAGCACAAAAGGCCTATGGACCTGAGATGCACCAGTGTACATAAAGCAGCATGTGTACTTAAAGGGCCATCATTTTTACAGTTATTCTTTGATTTTGATTTTCTTTCACCGGCATGTTGCCAGAACACATGGGAAGGAAATAAAAAAAAAGCCTTTTGGTGATCCCTGAAGTTTCACCCCTATATAGGACACAGATCACCAAATATTCCTACGCCGTCACCCACGAAACAAGGGCCAAAGCTATTTTTAGTCTTCCTCTCCCTTTTCCTTTTTCCCCCTTTTGCATGGCGATTTTTGTTGACTTTTTGGTGTAGAATTGAGGAAAAGGGTTTGAAAATACATTTTCTGCCAGGTTTTGGTGAATGTTCATAATTTTGATGCGGAAGGATACAAGAGTTGAGAGGTTGGTTACGTTGAAATGTAGGGCCTGAAATTGCATGTTTACTTGTCTCTACTTCCAGCTTGTGTATCTCAAGTTTTTCATGAAGAACCTCATACGTGCTTTTGGGCAAGTGGTTGCCACATGTTGCTCCATCTGTGGTAGAAAGCGTTCTACCCAACGAAAATTTGGGAAAAAGTTAGAGCCGGTCTAAGATACGAGAATTAACATTGGAGTCAATGGGGAAATCTTTAGTGATCTGTGTCCTGTCTGTGTGTGATAAGGCTGTCACTGATATGCCTTAGTTTTGAAAATATGAAGATTAAATTCTCAGAAAATATGAATAAAATAGTTTGGCTACAGAAAAACTAAAAAAAGTTAATTAAAAAAAAAAAAATCAAAGTTTTGAAGAAAAATTGTGATTTTCCTGCAAATTTCTCAATTTTCATTCAATTTTTATTGAATTTTTAACAGTTAGTAAAATATTCTAATGCCCAATGTTGGCTTATTCAGTCTCAGAAAGCACAGATAAAGTGAACAGTATTGAAATTTCACCAAATTTTGTCTAAAAATCAGGAATATTCACAAAAAATCTTGAGATTCCCCCCATTTGGATGTAGAAATTAATATTTTCATGACTACTAAAATGAGTCAAAATGTCTAAAAATGCCCATATTTTCTTTGCTAATATAACTTAGACGGGATCTACATGTTTGTCAGTTTTAGAAATAGCTCCAGCTTTCCTACAGAAAATTGAAAATTGGTAACACTGAGTTAATAATGTACAGCTGATGGGTTTGTACAAAATGTTCAAAACAGGGGTTGGCTCAATTTTGCCACTATTTTACCCAGAATAAGCATTTTTTTCTTCTTTGAAACATTAAATTCTTGCATTTCCTTCATGTAGGAAGCAATATCCCAGCCTTTCTAGACATTTTTTACTCCATCATTCTGTTTAGAGAGGCAATAAATGCCCCACCCCACCCTTTTCTATTAATGTGTTTTGAGGGATTTAAATGCACCTGTGTTGACATGTAAATGATCTTAATTGGAATTTGTGGTTGAATTACAGCTAAGAATGTTATTTTTCACCCAAAAATATTTTTTTTGTGCATTTCAAGGATTTCTAACCCTTATTTGTTCAGAGTCAAACGTAGAACCCTGAGGCATTTCAGGCCAATGAGACCAGACCCAGATATAAAACTGGTGTAGATGTGTAAATGTCAGTTTAATGTTCAATATTTTCTTATCAAAATCCAGCATTTGTGGTGTTTGCTGCATTTATGTTGCCTATAAAACAATAAAATGTTATTTTTTCTCCTTTTCAGGCCTCTTTTTATGTTGTCAAGTCTGTCATGACTACTTTTTTGACTTCATTTTTTCAGGAAATTAATGTAAAGTTCCAGACATCTTGCTTCAGCACAAGGATTGCAATACAAATTTGTAACATGCCTCTGAGGTTTGAGATGTTGGAAACATTGAAATTTGTGAAAATTGTGTATTCTGTGACCCTTCTGTTAGAGAGGGGTGATCATAGACCAAATATGGCATTTTTTTCATTCATCAAGGCTTATTTTTAACCATAATTCATATTTATTGCACCTATTTTAGTTTATATGTGCATATGTTAGCCAGGGATGGTAAAACATAGCTGTTAGACAGATTCCTTTGGTAATGTAAGTTCTGCAACCATAGATTAGATTAATTCAATCAGTGGCATGTTCAGGGGGTAGGCATACATGTTTCAGTATAGATCTCTAATATTACAATCATTGCAACTGGTTTGCATTTTTTCTGTTTGCATATTGTCCACAGATTCTAAAAATATATTTCTTGTCCGTCCGGATATTTAAAAAAGTGGAAAATTATTGGTATTTTGAGAGATGCTACATGTAAATTTTGTACATTTTTCATCACATGGCAGTAAAAAATTATATTTTTGAAAAAAATTCCAAATTATGAGTGTTTTCTATGTAGTTTCTTTGTTACTTGTCTAATTTTTTCACAGAACTCAGATACTGCCTTTAATAAGAAAGATTTTTAAATTTTAGCACAAAAGGCCTATGGACCTGAGATGCACCAGTGTACATAAAGCAGCATGTGTACTTAAAGGGCCATCATTTTTACAGTTATTCTTTGATTTTGATTTTCTTTCACCGGCATGTTGCCAGAACACATGGGAAGGAAATAAAAAAAAGCCTTTTGGTGATCCCTGAAGTTTCACCCCTATATAGGACACAGATCACCAAATATTCCTACGCCGTCACCCACGAAACAAGGGCCAAAGCTATTTTTAGTCTTCCTCTCCCTTTTCCTTTTTCCCCCTTTTGCATGGCGATTTTTGTTGACTTTTTGGTGTAGAATTGAGGAAAAGGGTTTGAAAATACATTTTCTGCCAGGTTTTAGTGAATGTTCATAATTTTGATGCGGAAGGATACAAGAGTTGAGAGGTTGGTTACGTTGAAATGTAGGGCCTGAAATTGCATGTTTACTTGTCTCTACTTCCAGCTTGTGTATCTCAAGTTTTTCATGAAGAACCTCATACGTGCTTTTGGGCAAGTGGTTGCCACATGTTGCTCCATCTGTGGTAGAAAGCGTTCTACCCAACGAAAATTTGGGAAAAAGTTAGAGCCGGTCTAAGATACGAGAATTAACATTGGAGTCAATGGGGAAATCTTTAGTGATCTGTGTCCATATACGCTTCTTGGAGTGAAATAGGTCGGTCACATGACCTACTGTTGACTTCGCTTAGTGTACAGTCAACGAGATCACACAGCGTGAAAAAAAAATCATAACCCCAAATCATAATTATCAACTTCAACTTTTATTTATACTTTCCGGGGCGCGACTTTCTTATAAATAGCTGCAGCAGGGAGCTTTATTTTAAATGGTATAAAAAGATGACGTCATGTACACAAAAAATCTGGGATATTAATTTCAGGAGCAACTGTTATTTACTAATATGAAATATTTTCACCCTAGAAACTCCAGTGCCAGATATTGGTTAACAGAAGAATACCCTTAGTTCAAATATTGCCACTTTGAAAAATAGCTCTCTATATTATACGTATGCAGAACGTTCCGATTATGACCCTTTCGGACTTTTGTCGATATACAGTGCCATTTGTTTGGCCACTCTTGGTACTTTTGACCGTTGTACGGTGGTTTTATACGGGTGTGTGTGGGGGTAACACGCGCGTGCGCTGTATCATACGGTCTGTCATTGAGTCAACTGGCGGGGTTTCGATTTCCCGGTTGTACGTGACAACGAGTAGGGTCGCCTGTCCAACCTCGTGGGTTTTCTCCGGGTCCTCCGGTTTCCTCCAACTGCTAAAGATCCCAACGCGCAAGCGAATTATTGAAATAAAAAAAATAAACCATCTGTTAGTCCCGAAATGACCTAGTTTGTGTCGAGTGGACGTTAAACCCCATTCTCTCTCTCTCTTTTCATACACATATATATCAATTAGAAGGAGTTCCCCAAAAAATATTAGATTGCCTTTTTGAGAAAAAGGCCTCTAAACATGCTCGTACAGCGGCGCTAGTCTTCTTTTATAAAGAATTCCAACCGCCAAGGGATCTTTTACGGTCACACTAATGTGTACACGGGACTTCGGAATCGCGTTCATGTCAGCTACTCAAATATGTAACTGGTTCAAAAATTGATTGAACATTCAATGAAATATCGCCAATTTTCTGGTTTCGTGCACGTTAAAGATTTGACGTCACTAATACAGATAGAGTCCATTCCCAAACAACGCCATGCCTTTTATCATAGGTGCAATATTCGATACTACTGTACGATACTACTGCAACCGCTTAACAAATTGGACTTTCTTATAAACAGCGCGAGCCGTCGATTTCTGTCCAGATAATTACCGGTATAAGATAAATTTGACAAAGAAGCAACAATATTAATTCAAAGACTAATTATTACACACAGCTATCAACTATTTCTGTTACAGGGTCACTAAACACATATTTTGGATAGAAGAAAACACTCATAGTTGAAATAATTTTAGTTCAAATATCATCACTGATAAAAGCACTCTTGAATTGGCTCTATACGTTGACAAAACGTACAGATTGTATCCCCCACTTATGTTTCGCTTAACAATGAAAGGTGCCGTGTTCAATTTTCGATCCCTTTGTTCTGCTACTCCTGAAATTTGGAACTGTTGTACAATGGTTTTATATATAACACTACTGATAGGCCTCTCTGTAGAAGAAGTTCCAAAAAAATGTTTTCATACAATGGACATTCTAGTAAAAAATGTGCTTCATCTTCAGTTTTGTGCATAGAGCATTGTTGGCATATTCTTAGATCTGGGGGGACATTTTTGTATCTGCCCATTTCAATTTGGAGTGAGTGTGAACTAAGTCGGAGTGCGGTCATGGCTATTTTATAGTTCTTGTTATGTACATAACAGAGATATTCAGCAGGTTTATTGATTTCTGTTTTAAATAAACTGTAGGTCCTAAGTTTTGAAGCTTTAAATGGACTGGAGTGGCATGATTCGGTGAAAAGGGAGTTGAATTTGGATTGAAGTGATGATTTGATATTAACTTTAGTGAGGTTTGACGGATTTATATTGAAATAATTTATTAAGTGTGTTATAGAGGCAGTCCATGAGAGTTTAATATTAGACTTAGCTATTTTAATATCATCATTATAGGCTTCGGCTAGTAACGGATTTGAATCCTTCATGTCAGGATGGTTTAATCTTTTATAATAGAGTAGCATTCTATGGTATATATCTAGTTGCAGTGGGAAAATTCCCAGCTCAGCAAGACAACCCATATTAGTAGTTTTAGGGGGTTGGCACAATATTGACTTACAGGTTTTTATGGTTATCTTGTTGTGTTCTATATTACTCCATTTAGATAAATTTAATTTTACATTGTGCACTAACTGGGAACCCCAAACATCAGAGGCATACAATCCAATTTGCTTTACAACAGAGTCGTACAGTTTAATTAGAACTTCTGTAGGTAATTGATTAGAGACGCATACTTTACTTTTAATACTATACCAAGCTCGCCTTGCCTTTTTGCAAAGGTCAGACATAGCTCCTTTAAAAGAATTGTTATTAGTTATATTTACGCCTAAATACATATATGAATTAACGATTTCCAGAGAAGTATTACCAAAAGTAAAATTTACATTTTTGCGCTTGAAGATTTTATTATCTTTGGGGGTATTTATGAAACACATTATTTTAGATTTAATTGGGTTTACTTCCAATTTCCACTTAGTACAATATTCATGCAGCTGGTTAAGAGATTTTTGGAGACCTAGCGAAGAAGTTGAGAATAATACAAGATCATCTGCAAATAAGAGATGAGATATTTTGAGATCACCAAGACAAGGAGCTGCTGCGTTACCAATATAAGTTTGCAAATCATTAACATAAATATTAAACAGCGTGGGGCTTAACACACAGCCCTGTTTGACACCGATATCTGACATTATTTGTTTGGAAAGTCCATTGTTGGTTTTAACTATATATGAAGTACCGCTATACATTGAATGTATTATGTTAAAGATGTTTCCATTTATGTCATGTTTGAGTAATTTAAGTAAGAGCCCCTTTCTCCAAATGGTATCGAATGCTTTAGTAAAATCTATGAAACTGATAAAAACATGTTGATGCTTACTTTTATATTTATTTAGGATCGTTTTGAGAATGTATATCTTGTCCGCAGTCCGATGACCCTTACGGAAGCCACCTTGTGCGGGATCTAACATATTGTTTGACTCAAGATAATCTGTAATTCTATTATTAATAATTGACAGGAAGCATTTAGAAAGACAACTAGCCAGGGCAATTCCTCGGTAATTCCCAGGGTCTTCCTTTGGACCTTTTTTATGTATTGGAACTATGTAGGATTGATTCCAGCTTGAAGGTATTACTCCGGAAGCGAGGATTAAATTAAACAATTTCATGTACTGATCTATTAGAATTTCTGAAGAAGCCTTTAGCATTTCATTTAGAATTAAGTCTGGGCCATTTGATTTTCCAAGTTTTAACTTTTTAAATGCATTTCTTACTTCTATGGCTGAAATTTCTTGGTTTAATTCAAGGTTTACATTATTTGGTATTTGGAGATTGTGAATTAATTTATCTATTTCCTGAGAGTCAGAATCGTTCATATTATTATTTTGGAATAATTTATAAAAATGCTGATGCCAGTTATCAATAGAAATGTCACTGTCAGTTTTAGGGTTATCATTTTTATCATCTAACAAAGAATTTACCAGCTTCCAATAAATTTTGGGATCATTTGTCTCTAACTCATTAAGCTTCTTAATAATTGAATTTTTAGCTTCACGGCTTTTATATTTTGTTACCTTTTTATAAATTTTCTTTCTGCTATAATATATTTCTCTTAAGTAATTATTCTGTGGGCTATTGTTGAAATTATGTTGGGCCTCTAACATGATCCTACGGGGTCTTTTACAGTCTTTGTCAAACCATTTGTGTTTTTTAGTTGATTTTCTGATCCTGACAAACCTGACACATGCCCTTGACGCGTCAAGTAAAATGTTGGTCAGATCTGAGTTAGCCTTGTCTGTGTCATTAGCATCAAAGGACTTCGACAAAAATCTGTATGCTTGAGTCCGGAGAAAAGGTTTATTTAGTTCTTTGATAAAGGATTGGTTCGAATCAGATTTCCATATGAATTTATAAGGTTTCTGTATAGGATTTGAGGGGGTATTTCCAGAAGGGTTACCTAATGTAGGGGATAATATGACCTGATTAGGTTTGGCCAAAATCTTGCAAGATATAAGACAATGATCCGACAAATAGGTCAAGGCCGAAACTTTAAAACAATTAATTTTGTCAGTTAATGATGTACTTATAAGAATGCAGTCTACCGAGCTGCAGCCTATACAGTTAATACAAGTATGGTTGCCTAAGTAATCACCAAGTGTTCTACCATTAAGGATATACACGTCTGTTGTATTACACAGTTGGACAAGTTCCCTTCCCCAGGTATTTATAACAGAGTCTTTATTATTCCTAATTTTTGGAAGTTTATCTTTGTTTATATTATTTGAGTTGTCAATTTGTGGAAAAGGTTTATTACTATTAGACACATCTATATCTGAAATGAATATATCTGGGAGATTAAATGTTCGGGAATTAAAATCACCTCCTAGAAGTATATCGCCTAAATCTTTATATTTACTAATGTTATTCTCAAGTTCATCGAATGGATTGTATTTTTGCCAAATTGGTGAATTTTGGGGCGGAATATAAACAGAAGCAGTATAAAGATCATTACTGATATTGAAAACAGATTTGTTTAATTTGAACCATATTATGTCCCCATCCGAGGAGTCAAGAATTTGGATACCATGTTTATATTGATCTCGTATAAATATTGCTGTACCGCCTCTCTGGCCGAATTTTGGAGAGTTATTTCCCTTTCTACTGAATATAAGGACACAGATCACTAAAGATTTCCCATTGACTCCAATGTTAATTCTCGTATCTTAGACCGGCTCTAACTTTTTCCCAAATTTTCGTTGGGTAGAACGCTTTCTACCACAGATGGAGCAACATGTGGCAACCACTTGCCCAAAAGCACGTATGAGGTTCTTCATGAAAAACTTGAGATACACAAGCTGGAAGTAGAGACAAGTAAACATGCAATTTTAGGCCCTACATTTCAACGTAACCAACCTCTCAACTCTTGTATCCTTCCGCATCAAAATTATGAATATTCACCAAAACCTGGCAGAAAATGTATTTTCAAACCCTTTTCCTCAATTCTACACCAAAAAGTCAACAAAAATCGCCATGCAAAAGGGGGAAAAAGGAAAAGGGAGAGGAAGACTAAAAATAGCTTTGGCCCTTGTTTCGTGGGTGACGGCGTAGGAATATTTGGTGATCTGTGTCCTATATAGGGGTGAAACTTCAGGGATCACCAAAAGGCCTTTTTTATTTCCTTCCCATGTGTTCTGGCAACATGCCGGTGAAAGAAAATCAAAATCAAAGAATAACTGTAAAAATGATGGCCCTTTAAGTACACATGCTGCTTTATGTACACTGGTGCATCTCAGGTCCATAGGCCTTTTGTGCTAAAATTTAAAAATCTTTCTTATTAAAGGCAGTATCTGAGTTCTGTGAAAAAATTAGACAAGTAACAAAGAAACTACATAGAAAACACTCATAATTTGGAATTTTTTTCAAAAATATAATTTTTTACTGCCATGTGATGAAAAATGTACAAAATTTACATGTAGCATCTCTCAAAATACCAATAATTTTCCACTTTTTTAAATATCCGGACGGACAAGAAATATATTTTTAGAATCTGTGGACAATATGCAAACAGAAAAAATGCAAACCAGTTGCAATGATTGTAATATTAGAGATCTATACTGAAACATGTATGCCTACCCCCTGAACATGCCACTGATTGAATTAATCTAATCTATGGTTGCAGAACTTACATTACCAAAGGAATCTGTCTAACAGCTATGTTTTACCATCCCTGGCTAACATATGCACATATAAACTAAAATAGGTGCAATAAATATGAATTATGGTTAAAAATAGGCCTTGATGAATGAAAAAAATGCCATATTTGGTCTATGATCACCCCTCTCTAACAGAAGGGTCACAGAATACACAATTTTCACAAATTTGGGAATATTTCAATGTTTCCAACATCTCAAACCTCAGAGGCATGTTACAAATTTGTATTGCAATCCTTGTGCTGAAGCAAGATGTCTGGAACTTTACATTAATTTCCTGAAAAAATGAAGTCAAAAAAGTAGTCATGACAGACTTGACAACATAAAAAGAGGCCTGAAAAGGAGAAAAATTAACATTTTATTGTTTTATAGGCAACATAAATGCAGCAAACACCACAAATGCTGGATTTTGATAAGAAAATATTGAACATTAAACTGACATTTACACATCTACACCAGTTTTATATCTGGGTCTGGTCTCATTGGCCTGAAATGCCTCAGGGTTCTACGTTTGACTCTGAACAAATAAGGGTTAGAAATCCTTGAAATGCACAAAAAAAATATTTTTGGGTGAAAAATAACATTCTTAGCTGTAATTCAACCACAAATTCCAATTAAGATCATTTACATGTCAACACAGGTGCATTTAAATCCCTCAAAACACATTAATAGAAAAGGGTGGGGTGGGGCATTTATTGCCTCTCTAAACAGAATGATGGAGTAAAAAATGTCTAGAAAGGCTGGGATATTGCTTCCTACATGAAGGAAATGCAAGAATTTAATGTTTCAAAGAAGAAAAAAATGCTTATTCTGGGTAAAATAGTGGCAAAATTGAGCCAACCCCTGTTTTGAACATTTTGTACAAACCCATCTGCTGTACATTATTAACTCAGTGTTACCAATTTTCAATTTTCTGTAGGAAAGCTGGAGCTATTTCTAAACCTGACAAACATGTAGATCCCATCTAAGTTATATTAGCAAAGAAAATATGGGCATTTTTAGACATTTTGACTCATTTTAGTAGTCATGAAAATATTAATTTCTACATCCAAATGGGGGGAATCTCAAGATTTTTTGTGAATATTCCTGATTTTTAGACAAAATTTGGTGAAATTTCAATACTGTTCATTTTATCTGTGCTTTCTTTTTAAAGGCAGTATCTGAGTTCTGTGAAAAAATTAGACAAGTAACAAAGAAACTACATACAAAACACTCATAATTTGGAATTTTTTTCAAAAATATAATTTTTTACTGCCATGTGATGAAAAATGTACAAAATTTACATGTAGCATCTCTCAAAATACCAATAATTTTCCACTTTTTTAAATATCCGGACGGACAAGAAATATATTTTTAGAATCTGTGGACAATATGCAAACAGAAAAAATGCAAACCAGTTGCAATGATTGTAATATTAGAGATCTATACTGAAACATGTATGCCTACCCCCTGAACATGCCACTGATTGAATTAATCTAATCTATGGTTGCAGAACTTACATTACCAAAGGAATCTGTCTAACAGCTATGTTTTACCATCCCTGGCTAACATATGCACATATAAACTAAAATAGGTGCAATAAATATGAATTATGGTTAAAAATAGGCCTTGATGAATGAAAAAAATGCCATATTTGGTCTATGATCACCCCTCTCTAACAGAAGGGTCACAGAATACACAATTTTCACAAATTTGGGAATATTTCAATGTTTCCAACATCTCAAACCTCAGAGGCATGTTACAAATTTGTATTGCAATCCTTGTGCTGAAGCAAGATGTCTGGAACTTTACATTAATTTCCTGAAAAAATGAAGTCAAAAAAGTAGTCATGACAGACTTGACAACATAAAAAGAGGCCTGAAAAGGAGAAAAATTAACATTTTATTGTTTTATAGGCAACATAAATGCAGCAAACACCACAAATGCTGGATTTTGATAAGAAAATATTGAACATTAAACTGACATTTACACATCTACACCAGTTTTATATCTGGGTCTGGTCTCATTGGCCTGAAATGCCTCAGGGTTCTACGTTTGACTCTGAACAAATAAGGGTTAGAAATCCTTGAAATGCACAAAAAAAATATTTTTGGGTGAAAAATAACATTCTTAGCTGTAATTCAACCACAAATTCCAATTAAGATCATTTACATGTCAACACAGGTGCATTTAAATCCCTCAAAACACATTAATAGAAAAGGGTGGGGTGGGGCATTTATTGCCTCTCTAAACAGAATGATGGAGTAAAAAATGTCTAGAAAGGCTGGGATATTGCTTCCTACATGAAGGAAATGCAAGAATTTAATGTTTCAAAGAAGAAAAAAATGCTTATTCTGGGTAAAATAGTGGCAAAATTGAGCCAACCCCTGTTTTGAACATTTTGTACAAACCCATCTGCTGTACATTATTAACTCAGTGTTACCAATTTTCAATTTTCTGTAGGAAAGCTGGAGCTATTTCTAAACCTGACAAACATGTAGATCCCATCTAAGTTATATTAGCAAAGAAAATATGGGCATTTTTAGACATTTTGACTCATTTTAGTAGTCATGAAAATATTAATTTCTACATCCAAATGGGGGGAATCTCAAGATTTTTTGTGAATATTCCTGATTTTTAGACAAAATTTGGTGAAATTTCAATACTGTTCATTTTATCTGTGCTTTCTGAGACTGAATAAGCCAACATTGGGCATTAGAATATTTTACTTACTTTTAAAAATTCAATAAAAATTGAAAATTGAGAAATTTGCAGTAAAATCACAATTTTTCTTCAAAACTTTGATTTTTTTTTTTTAATTAACTTTTTTTAGTTTTTCTGTAGCCAAACTATTTTATTCATATTTTCTGAGAATTTAATCTTCATATTTTCAAAACTAAGGCATATCAGTGACAGCCTTATCACACACAGACAGGACACAGATCACTAAAGATTTCCCATTGACTCCAATGTTAATTCTCGTATCTTAGACCGGCTCTAACTTTTTCCCAAATTTTCGTTGGGTAGAACGCTTTCTACCACAGATGGAGCAACATGTGGCAACCACTTGCCCAAAAGCACGTATGAGGTTCTTCATGAAAAACTTGAGATACACAAGCTGGAAGTAGAGACAAGTAAACATGCAATTTCAGGCCCTACATTTCAACGTAACCAACCTCTCAACTCTTGTATCCTTCCGCATCAAAATTATGAATATTCACCAAAACCTGGCAGAAAATGTATTTTCAAACCCTTTTCCTCAATTCTACACCAAAAAGTCAACAAAAATCGCCATGCAAAAGGGGGAAAAAGGAAAAGGGAGAGGAAGACTAAAAATAGCTTTGGCCCTTGTTTCGTGGGTGACGGCGTAGGAATATTTGGTGATCTGTGTCCTATATAGGGGTGAAACTTCAGGGATCACCAAAAGGCCTTTTTTATTTCCTTCCCATGTGTTCTGGCAACATGCCGGTGAAAGAAAATCAAAATCAAAGAATAACTGTAAAAATGATGGCCCTTTAAGTACACATGCTGCTTTATGTACACTGGTGCATCTCAGGTCCATAGGCCTTTTGTGCTAAAATTTAAAAATCTTTCTTATTAAAGGCAGTATCTGAGTTCTGTGAAAAAATTAGACAAGTAACAAAGAAACTACATACAAAACACTCATAATTTGGAATTTTTTTCAAAAATATAATTTTTTACTGCCATGTGATGAAAAATGTACAAAATTTACATGTAGCATCTCTCAAAATACCAATAATTTTCCACTTTTTTAAATATCCGGACGGACAAGAAATATATTTTTAGAATCTGTGGACAATATGCAAACAGAAAAAATGCAAACCAGTTGCAATGATTGTAATATTAGAGATCTATACTGAAACATGTATGCCTACCCCCTGAACATGCCACTGATTGAATTAATCTAATCTATGGTTGCAGAACTTACATTACCAAAGGAATCTGTCTAACAGCTATGTTTTACCATCCCTGGCTAACATATGCACATATAAACTAAAATAGGTGCAATAAATATGAATTATGGTTAAAAATAGGCCTTGATGAATGAAAAAAATGCCATATTTGGTCTATGATCACCCCTCTCTAACAGAAGGGTCACAGAATACACAATTTTCACAAATTTGGGAATATTTCAATGTTTCCAACATCTCAAACCTCAGAGGCATGTTACAAATTTGTATTGCAATCCTTGTGCTGAAGCAAGATGTCTGGAACTTTACATTAATTTCCTGAAAAAATGAAGTCAAAAAAGTAGTCATGACAGACTTGACAACATAAAAAGAGGCCTGAAAAGGAGAAAAATTAACATTTTATTGTTTTATAGGCAACATAAATGCAGCAAACACCACAAATGCTGGATTTTGATAAGAAAATATTGAACATTAAACTGACATTTACACATCTACACCAGTTTTATATCTGGGTCTGGTCTCATTGGCCTGAAATGCCTCAGGGTTCTACGTTTGACTCTGAACAAATAAGGGTTAGAAATCCTTGAAATGCACAAAAAAAATATTTTTGGGTGAAAAATAACATTCTTAGCTGTAATTCAACCACAAATTCCAATTAAGATCATTTACATGTCAACACAGGTGCATTTAAATCCCTCAAAACACATTAATAGAAAAGGGTGGGGTGGGGCATTTATTGCCTCTCTAAACAGAATGATGGAGTAAAAAATGTCTAGAAAGGCTGGGATATTGCTTCCTACATGAAGGAAATGCAAGAATTTAATGTTTCAAAGAAGAAAAAAATGCTTATTCTGGGTAAAATAGTGGCAAAATTGAGCCAACCCCTGTTTTGAACATTTTGTACAAACCCATCTGCTGTACATTATTAACTCAGTGTTACCAATTTTCAATTTTCTGTAGGAAAGCTGGAGCTATTTCTAAACCTGACAAACATGTAGATCCCATCTAAGTTATATTAGCAAAGAAAATATGGGCATTTTTAGACATTTTGACTCATTTTAGTAGTCATGAAAATATTAATTTCTACATCCAAATGGGGGGAATCTCAAGATTTTTTGTGAATATTCCTGATTTTTAGACAAAATTTGGTGAAATTTCAATACTGTTCATTTTATCTGTGCTTTCTGAGACTGAATAAGCCAACATTGGGCATTAGAATATTTTACTTACTTTTAAAAATTCAATAAAAATTGAAAATTGAGAAATTTGCAGTAAAATCACAATTTTTCTTCAAAACTTTGATTTTTTTTTTTTAATTAACTTTTTTTAGTTTTTCTGTAGCCAAACTATTTTATTCATATTTTCTGAGAATTTAATCTTCATATTTTCAAAACTAAGGCATATCAGTGACAGCCTTATCACACACAGACAGGACACAGATCACTAAAGATTTCCCATTGACTCCAATGTTAATTCTCGTATCTTAGACCGGCTCTAACTTTTTCCCAAATTTTCGTTGGGTAGAACGCTTTCTACCACAGATGGAGCAACATGTGGCAACCACTTGCCCAAAAGCACGTATGAGGTTCTTCATGAAAAACTTGAGATACACAAGCTGGAAGTAGAGACAAGTAAACATGCAATTTCAGGCCCTACATTTCAACGTAACCAACCTCTCAACTCTTGTATCCTTCCGCATCAAAATTATGAATATTCACCAAAACC
Source organism: Patella vulgata (assembly GCF_932274485.2). Classification (NCBI taxonomy): domain Eukaryota; kingdom Metazoa; phylum Mollusca; class Gastropoda; family Patellidae; genus Patella; species Patella vulgata. Next base: position 42,496,399 of record NC_065885.2, on the reverse strand, counting down.
TGGCAGAAAATGTATTTTCAAACCCTTTTCCTCAATTCTACACCAAAAAGTCAACAAAAATCGCCATGCAAAAGGGGGAAAAAGGAAAAGGGAGAGGAAGACTAAAAATAGCTTTGGCCCTTGTTTCGTGGGTGACGGCGTAGGAATATTTGGTGATCTGTGTCCATAAATCCTGTGTAACCACTAAATACATTTTGTAGTAAATCTAAGTTTTCATGCTCCTCATTAGACCAGGTTTCAATTAAACAGATAATATCCAAATGACAAAAATACTGAAACATATCATTCCGAGCTTTGTCATTATTGAGTTTAGATATGAGGCCATTGACATTCCAGAAACCTATCTGTAAGGACATAATGAGTGAAATATGGCAATATAATAATAACAGTGTTGTAATCTATAAACAATGAGTGTGATAATGAAACAAGCAAGCAATCACAATGAACATATAATTACTAACAGGATACCTGATGGTAATAGATTACACAAATATGGATAATTTTACAAAAAGGCAAACCTATAAATACAAAGTGTGGAAAAATAAAGTGAAATATAAGTACTTGGCGTACATGTAGAATATACACATTATATTATTGATACAGGCACATGTCTTTAACACAGATACATTGTAGGTACCTCGATTAACCTTTGTGCATTCCTTTGCCTGTGCTTAGAGTGGGTACATGATCATATTTACAATGAGTAGTGCAAACATTTTACATTCATTTAATTAATAAAAATAAGCACTATATTGGCAATTGACTAATGGATAAATGGACGGCAGTTATATTGTACATTATGATACACCACACCTTGACAGCTATAGCTACATGTAGATTGTTATTCTGTAGGTATCCTTCCTACATGTTTATTCTATATAAAAAAAAAACCAACCAACAAAACTGTCAAAGTCGATCTGGATTCTGGAACCACATTCACAGCACTTATTTTATAGCAGCACTCACAATATGCCTTTTAGATTTTTTAAGTCGAATTTTTAGAAAGTGTTTATACTACATGTATCACACAGGTACATGTATTATACACTGAATACACTACACACGTAAATATGTTTATAACTATCACAGGTATTACTACCCACGTAAATATGCTTTACCCCAAGCGGTAGTCTTGATTGTTGGTTGATACTTGTTGCCATAGGGGAAGGCAGCTGAATTTTGGACTGTAGAATTATATGTTTTGCCATGAGTGAAAGCAGCTGGATTCTTGACTGGTGCTCGATATGTGTTGTCAAAAGGAAAAGTTGGTAGATGACTGGGTGGCGGAAACCGCATATCTGCCATGGGTGGGAGCAGCCAAAATGGTAGTTGTGTGATCCTCGGGGGAGGGACCATACCCCTGTCATTGAATGCAGGGTGTGGAGATTTCATATTAGCCTGTCCAAACTTTCTTACTTCAAGGTTAAGGGTAGCTTTTAGATGACTTGCTAGTTTAGCTGAGCCTTTGTAGTTGGGATGTGTCCCATCAGCATACAGATATTCTTTGATTGAATTATCTTTAGTAAAGCAACTAACATGGTCTGAGATATAGGTACAATTATGTTCACTGCATGTCTGTTTAAGGACTGTGTTTAGGGATTCAAGCTGTTGGTTGAATGTGGTGGATCTTCTAGGCAGTAATTTCAAGAAGTTGATGTCTGCATTTGGGTATTTTGTTTGACTTGTTTCAATTAGCTGCCTGTAATCATTTTTACAACTATCTAAGTTCATATTGTGAGAAACATTATTGGAGCCTATTAAATACACTATCTTTTCTACTTCTTTGGATATGGAGCACCTTTCAAGCAGATTAATTGCGTCTCTTATTTTACCACCTGATATGGCTCTGACTGCAGTGTTGCCATTTCTATCCAGCCTGCGAGAATTTATTTTCTTTAGTACAGAGGACCCTATAATAAAGTTTGTACAAGGCTCTATTACTTCTACATTTAATGACTTGTCTGTTTGTTGTGATTGGTCTTTAGTATCTGGTGTGGCAACGGTGTCGTTGGTCGACTTGTATATCTGATTTTCCTGTATCAGTTTATTGTTATCTACAGTTAGTGAATTAAAAGCGGCAACAAAGGTCTTATTCTCTTCCAACAGTTTTGCAAGTCTGTTCTTCAACTCTGAGTTTTCTGCATCCATGTCTGTTATTATGCCGTTCTTTTCTTTAAGTTCGGCATTTAATTTCAGGATGTCGGATTCAAGATTTGTGACCGTCATCTGTAAGTTAGTTAGCTGTGTGGCACTGTTGCATTTGCTACTAGCCCCATTGGAATATTTAGTTTTTGTTTTAATTTTAGATGAGATGGTTTTAGCGGCATACGTACTACTACATGCAGAACTTACTGAGGGAGTGAGCTTTAGTCGTCTAACTTTAGGGACAGGTCTCGGTGGAATTACAGGTGTAATGTTTTCACTTCCTGGTAGTGTTTCTCTTGGGCTATGTACATGCAGAGGTGGATCAGGACATGGTGTGTTTGAAGTTGAAGGACACACAACATTTATACTGGTGGGACTGCATATCATTATATTTTCGACAGGGCTATTATTGTCAACATGGTTTTCCTCAGGTAAAACGTCCGAGGGTGTGCTTACCGTAGACATGGTTGGTTGCTTATCGGATGTAGCACAGGGATTATCGGTTTGCTCTTCTTCTGTGAGACACAAGTGTGTGTCGGTAGAGGGAGTGTTTACTTTTAGGACAGACTGGGTTGATGCTTCAGTCTGTGGTTGATTCTGTGATTTCTTCACACTAGTAGTATTAGTACAAGCAGGTACATGTATCTTATGTTGGATGGCTTTATTCAAATTGTCTGCTCTTGAAGTGTTCACCATCTCTAGGATTTCTGGTAAATGAGTATTGAGGAAAATATTCTCATGGTTACCATTGACGAGAGCTGAGGATGTTGTGTGAAACATGTTAATCGTGTAGCGGAAACTGCTTTTTCTTCGAACTGAATATACTTTTAGTATTGTGGATTCAGTTACATTTTTTGGTTCTGTCTGTGAGATCAGTCATATCGATCTCAAGCTGTCCTTCTTTTTTCAAGTTTTTGTAAAAGATTTGAGCTACACGCCGAAACTCTTCATAGTGACCAGCACTCCAGTACAGTCGGAGCCCTCCGTCCGTGGGTTTTATTACAAAGTCATCTCTATACGTTGAATTAAGTTTCTTTTTCAGACATCTGTCGATATTAATGGTGTATTTCGAACTTCGGGTAGTAGGTTTATTTGATTTGCCTGTGTTTTTGTGCTTCTCTGTTAATTCAAACTTGTTGCAAGTAGGACACAGCTCACCAATGTAGGGCAAAAGTTATTTTTAGTCTTTCTCTCTCTTTCCCTTTTCCCCCTTTTGCATGTCGATTTTTGTTGACTTTTTGGTGTAGAATCGAAGAAAAGGGTTTGAAAATACATTTTCTACCAGGTTTTGGTGAATATTCATGATTTTGAGGCGGAAGGATACAAGAGTTGAGAGGTTGGTTAGGTTGAAATGTAGGGTCCAAAATTGCATGTGTTATTGTCTCTACTTCCAGCTTGTGTATCTCAAGTTTTCCATGGTGAACCTCATACGTGCTTTTGGCAAGAGGTTGCCACATGTTGCTCCATCTGTGGTAGAAAGCGTTCTACCCAACGAAAATTTGGGAAAAAGTTAGAGCCGGTCTAAGAGACGAGAATTAACATTAAAGTCAATGGGCAAATATTTAGTGATCTGTGGCCTTATGTATACTTTCTTTGCAATTCGTTGTAATGTATTGTAATTAGAGATTGATTAATAGTTTATTAAAACAGTAATTATATGCATGTAACATATTCTGGTATATATAGTGCAATAAACAATTTAATATTATAGCTATATTTATTTATTTATACTTGCAAATTGTGTCGATTGTCACTTTCTGTCATCGACATCGTAACTTGTTTTGAAATAAATAAATAAAGTCAATTTAAATAAGTTCCGCTGACAATTAATTGTCTTTGTTCAGAGTATTCTCATGTTATGAAAGTTTATTATGTTGTGATTGTATGTGATTTGTCACTTTATACAATGACAATATTTACATTTAATATGATTTGTAAATCCGATATTTTGACCATTAAAGGGAGATTACGTACTCGACATGTGTCAAATTTGAGATGTTTTAAAACAATTATGTGTAGAACCTATTTGTAATTCATCAAAAAGCCTCTTTTATCAGCATTTCAGTCCTAATTTTAACTTACAATATTATTTGACCAAATCCATACACCGGAATTCACTTTGGAGATATCAGAATTCGCCCGTACAATCTTCCTATTTACTTATATTTTCCATTAATATTAAACATACATTATGCAAGAGCTAAATCTGTCTATTGCAGGTCTTTCTTTAGGCCTGAAATGTTATCTAAATTATTAATTAAACATTAATTAACTTATCCAGACCATAATCAACTCTAGATGGCCTCGCTAGCCTGCGATCTGAAGTGGATTGTGGGCCGATTTACTGCATAACTTTCCTTCTGGATTAAACGATTAAATAGATAATCGAGACTATGCTGTTTATCGTACTGACTTTAGTAATGATGACCGAGGCTAGACAGAAATTTCATTCGCTTGGTTTTCGGTTCATAGTGGATCAATTTGAATGAAATTTTCATCAAATTGCCTTTACGTTATCTAGTTTTTAACTATCATAGTGAGAACTGCCAACTCGTTATCTAATCTCCCATAATGTATCTTTAATATTGAATTACCTTAAAACACATAAAGTCACCGGAATTCACATTGAAAACACATAAACACCGGAATTCACATTGAAACATATAAACACCGGAATTCACTTTCAACATATCTGAATTTGCACTGAAGACCTTCGTATTTACTAATATTTTACATTAATAATAAATTACTTTAAATCACCAGGATTCACTTTGAAAACATATAAACACCGGAATTCACTTTCAACATATCGGAAATCGCACTTAAGACCTTCATATTTACTAATATTTTACATTAATAATAAATTACTTTTAAACACCGAAAATCACCGGAATTCACATTGAAAACATATAAACACCTGAATTCACTTTCAAATATCGGAATTCGCACTTCAGACCTTCGTACTCGATCACAAATATTTTACAATAATAATAATTTACTTTAGAACACAGGAATTCACTTACAAAATATCTGAATTCGCACTTTAGACCTTTGTTTACACTAATATTTTACATTAATAAAAAATTACTTTAAAACACCGGAATTCACTTTGAGAAAATCGGAATTCGCCCCAAGACAATTGTATTTACTTATATTTTGCATTAATATTAATACTAGAATGTCTGCTGTAAAACGATATTTCCAGATGTTCAACTCGGGGAAACACAATAAAAACACAGCAGTAATCCATGTAAAATGTCAAACCGAACATTTCTCGAATGTAGATGAGCTAAGTTTATTCGAAAATTAACTTAGCAATAATCAGCCAATCAAATAATTATAGTCTCATCAATAATGGTTTGGATGTTTTCGTAGATAATCCGTTGTAGCATGAAGCAGTCCAGATTAAATGAAGTGTAATTTTAATAATATGCCAATAGTAGGCATATAGAATGTTCACCAGTTAATTGTCATTGTAAAAGGTGACAGATCACATACAATCACACATCCAAAAAACATAACAAACTATGATAACATGAGAATGAGAATTTATTTATTTCTAAACAAGTTACGATGTCGATGACCGAAAGTGACAATCGGCGCAATTTGCAATTATAAATAAATAAATATAGCTATGATATTAAATTGTTTATTTTAATAAACTATTATGAATCTTTTTACAACGAATATACATGGCCACAGATCACCAAATATTCCTACGCCGAAACAAGGGCCAAAGCTATTTTTAGTCTTCCTCTCCCTTTTCCTTTTTCCCCCTTTTGCATGGCGATTTTTGTTGACTTTTTGGTGTAGAATTGAGGAAAAGGGTTTGAAAATACATTTTCTGCCAGGTTTTGGTGAATATTCATAATTTTGATGCGGAAGGATACAAGAGTTGAGAGGTTGGTTACGTTGAAATGTAGGGCCTGAAATTGCATGTTTACTTGTCTCTACTTCCAGCTTGTGTATCTCAAGTTTTTCATGAAGAACCTCATACGTGCTTTTGGGCAAGAGGTTGCCACATGTTGCTCCATCTGTGGTAGAAAGCGTTCTACCCAACGAAAATTTGGGAAAAAGTTAGAGCCGGTCTAAGATACGAGAATTAACATTGGAGTCAATGGGGAAATCTTTAGTGATCTGTGTCCACATTAGTTTCTTGTCAACAAAAATCACATACACGAGTTGTCTCCCGTGAACCTCCGATTTGGGCACAAATCAGCGAGGCTTCTTAAATTGAACTAAATTGTTATATTCTGTTTCAATAGTCAACATTTTTGGGGTTATTGGCTGTTATTTTGGAGTTATTGGGTAATTAGACGCAAATTGTTATTATGTGTTATTTTGGAGTTCGGCCTATTGGGTAATACGACGCGCCCTAAGTTATCATAATCATGATGCATATATTTGAAATGAATTCCGGTAGTCTTTCAAATAAATTCACCTACAGCGCCTTTATCTACCGAACACAAATTGGCGACCTATTCGGCTAGCGACCTATTCGACCGATCCAGCTGGCAACCTGTTCGTGGCAACCTATTCAGAATTATGCCAACAGTCGCCCAAACTCATCTATTTTCATCAACCAATAAAATCCAACGAAACGTCTATCAAATGAAAGTAGAATATATTATTTTTTTATCCATATCTTTAGCCCCAGAATAGAGGTGTAATTTCGCATTATCTTACAAAATTCTGGACATCCAACTAAATATATTCCGAAAGGTAATTAAATAGTCTTTCCAAATATTATTAGTAAAAGTTGGCACAGTCATATTAAAGGGGTGCACTCTCATCCTAGAATAGCCTAGATAGCCTAGAAAATTGCATATTAGAAATTAAATTTTGGATGACATCGAACTTTCTAAAGCTTAATTCTGACAAAACTGAATATTTATGTATTGGGTCTAAACAGCAATTACACAAAATGTTAGATACTAAAGATATTTATGTCGGGGATTGTCAAATTATGTGCTCTAAAGTAGCTAGAAACATAAAGCGTTATATTTGACCAAAATATGAACATGGAAGCACAAGTAAATAATATTTGTAAAGTATGTCACTATTACTTGAGGAAAATTGGTCAAATAAGAAAATACATTAATAATGATGCAACAAAAACTCTGATTAATTCATATGTTACCTCTAGACTAGATAATTTCAATTCCTTGCTATCTGGACTTCCTCTTACAGTACTTTATAAACTCCAAAAAGTACAAAATTGTGCAGCTAGGCTAATAACACAAACAAAATAGTCCTCTCATATTACTCCAATATTGTACAGCCTTCACTGGTTATCGATTCAATATCGAATTAAGTTTAAAATTCTGCTTCTTACATTCAAGTGTCTCAACAACCTCTGTCCTGCATATTTATCAGAACTTCTTGAATTGTATACCCCTAAACGCAAACTCCGCTCTTCCTCTGATCCATGTCTTCTTGTTGCACGTTATGCAAATTTAAGTTCATTTGGTGACCGTTCATTTTATGTACAAGCCCCCCTACTTTGGAACAAATTACCACTAGATATTAGAACATGTTCATCTCTGGCTACTTTCAAAAAGCATCTAAAAACACATCTTTTTTAAAGAAGCTTTTATATAAACGTTTTTAAAAGTTACTTTTATATAATATGTTCTTATTTTTCTAACCTGTGGGGTTTTTTTTGGTTTTTTTTACTTAAATGTATTCTGTATGTTTTATCTTGTCATTTTATAAGTCGTTATTTTACATTTTCTGTAACCCTTTTATTTATATGTAGTTCTTAATTTTGTATTTTTTAATTGTGTACAGCGCATATGGGCACCTAACGGTGGAAGCTATGCGCTTTATAAATTTTTTCAATAATAACAATAATAATAATCCTAAACATGGCCAATTTTTAAAACAAATTAAAGGGAAAGACCGTTAATATCCCGTGTCAAAATTCGGACCATCGTACAAAATTCTGATGATCCAACTAAACATATTCTAAAAGGTAATTGAATAAGCTTTTTAAATATTATTCGTAAAAGTTGGCACAATCATCATATTAAAGGGGCGCGCACTCAACCTGAACATAGCCAATTTTTCAATATTCTAAATGTAAAGATAGACCGGTATTTTTTTCGAACGCAAAATTCGGATCATCATACAAAATTCTGAGCATCCAGCTATATATATTCTGAAATATTATTTACTAAAATATTATTAGTAAAAGTTGGCACAATTATATTAAAGGGGCGCGCTCTCATCCTAAACATGGCAAATTTTTAAAACATTTTAAAGGGAAAGACCGTTAATATCACGAGTCAAAATTCGGACCATCGTACAAAATTCCTAGCATCCACCTATATATATTCTAAAAGGTGATTAAATAAGCTTTCCAAATATACTTAGTAAAAATTGGCACAATCATATTAAAGGGGGGCACTCTCATCCTAAACGTCGCCATTTTTTCAATATTTTAAAGTGAAAGAACCGCAATATTCCGATTCAAAATTCGTACCATCGTACACCATTATGAGCATCTAGCTATATGTATTCTGAAAGGTAATTGAATAAGCTTTCCAAATATTATTAGTAAAACTTGGCACAATTATATTAAAGGGATGCGCTCTCAACCTGAACATAGCCAATTTTTCAATATTCTAAATGTAAAGATAGACCGGTATTTTGTTCGAAGTCGGAATTCGAATCATCGTACAAAATTCTGAACATCCAGCTATATATATTCTGAAAGGTAATTGAATAAGCTTTCTAAATATTATTAGTACAAGTTGGCACAATCATATTAAAGGGGAACTCTCTCATCCTAAATGTCGTCAATTTTTCAATATTTTAAAGTGAAAGAAAGGTAATATTCCGAGTTAAAATTCGGACCATCGTACAAACTTTTGAGCATCCAGCTATATATATATATTCTGAAAGGTTATTGAATAAGCTTTCTAAATATTATTAGTGAAAGTTGGCACAATCATATTAAAGGGCCGCGCTCTCATCCTAAACGTCGCCAATTTTTCAATATTTTAAAGGGAAAAGACGGTAATATTCCGAGTCAAAATTCGGACCGTCGTACAAAATTCTGAGCATCCAGCTATATATAGTCTGAAAGGTAATTGAATAAGCTTTCCAAATATTATTAGTAAAAGTTGGCACAATCATATTAAAGGGACGCGCTCTCAACCTGAACATAGCCAATTTTTCAATATTTTAAATTGAAAGAACGGTAATATTCCGAGTCAAAATTCGGACCATCGTACAAAATTCTGAGCATCCAGCTATATATATATATTCTGAAAGGTAATTGAATAAGGTTTTCAAATATTATTAGTAAAAGTTGGCACAATCATATTAAAGGGGTGCGCTCTCGACCTGAACATAGCCAATTTTTCATTATTCTAAATGTAAAGTTAAACCGGTATTTTGTTCGAAGTCCAAATTTGGATCATCGTACAAAATTCTGAGCCTCCAGCTATATATATTCTGAAAGGTAATTGAATAAGCTTTTCAAATATTATTAGTAAATGTTGGCACAATCATATTAAAGGGGTGCGCTCTCAACCTGAACATAGCCAATTTTTCAATATTCTAAATGTAAAGATAGACCGGTATTTTGTTCGAAGTCGAAAATCGAATCATCGTACAAAATTCTGAACATCCAGCTATATATATTCTGAAAGGTAATTGAATAAGCTTTCTAAATATTATTAGTGAAAGTTGGCACAATCATATTAAAGGGGTGCGCTCTCATCCTAAACGTCGCCAATTTTTCATTATTTTAAAGTGAAAGAACGGTAATATTCTGAGTCAAAATTCGGTCCATCGCCAATTTTTCATTATTTTAAAGTGAAAGAACGGTAATATTCCGATTCAAAATGCGGACCATCGTACAAAATTCTAAGAATCCAGCTATATATATTCGGAAAGGTAATTGAATAAGCTTTCCAAATATTATTAGTGAAAGTTGGCACAATCATATTAAAGGGGTGCGCTCTCATCCTAAACGTCGCCAATTTTTCATTATTTTAAAGTGAAAGAACGGTAATATTCCGATTCAAAATGCGGACCATCGTACAAAATTCTGTGCATCCAGCTATATATATTCTGAAAGGTAATTGAATAAGCTTTCCAAATATTATTAGTGAAAGTTGGCACAATCATATTAAAGGGGTGGGCTCTCATCCTAAACGTCGCCAATTTTTCAATATTTTAAAGTGAAAGAACGGTAATATTCCCAGTCAAAATTCGGACCATCGTACAAAATTCTGAGCATCCAGATATATATATTCTGAAAGATAATTGAATGAGCTTTCCAAATATTATTAGTAAAAGTTGGCACAATCATATTAAAGGGACGCGCTCTCAACCTGAACATAGCCAATTTTTAGAATAATGAAAAATTGGCTATGTTCAGGTCGAGAGCGCACCCCTTTAATATGATTGTGCCAACTTTCACTAATATTTTGAAAGCTTATTCAATTACCTTTCAGAATATATATAGCAAAATGCTCAGAATTTTGTACGATGGTCCGAATTTTGACTCGGAATATTACCGTTCTTTCACTTTAAAATATTGAAAAATTGGAGACGTTTTTGATGAGTGCGCACCCGTTTAAGATGATTGTGCCAACCTTTACTAAATATATACTATTCAAAAAAAGTAGGGGATATTTGATTTTGGGGGCATAATACTAAAATATGCAAATGACTACGAAAAAAGTCACTATAGAACCTAACAGAAGAAACATTTCCAGTTACATGTGACGCCCAAACGCACCAATAGCTACCGCATGGAATGCAGGTGATGCTTGGGATCATCATGGGGGTCCAACCCAAGATTTGCACGACTCTGACTTTGAATGTTACAGTCATTGTGGCATTGAATTCCAGGGTGGAAACATCAGTTTAATTGTTTTAGTGACCAGAAAACAAATTTTGATATGCGTCGGCTTACCCAAAATGAAAGGTTACGTGCCCTTGGCATGCTACAGATCGGCACAACACAGGCGGTTGTGGCGCGGACGATGAATGTTATTCAGTCTGTCATAAGCAGGCTATGGTCCAGATACCGTGATACACAATCTGTACAGGACAGACCACGCTCAGGTCGACCAAGGGCGACAACTCAAGCCCAGGATCGATTTATCCGTACCTTGGCCTTGAGAAATCGTGTCATCACAGCAAATCAGATCAGCGGTCGTCTTCAAACAGACACTGGTGTGAGAGTGAGTGGCCAGACGATTCGGAATCGACTGCATAGGGGTCACCTTCGCGCCCGACGTCCTCGCGTGATCCCTTGTTTGAGAGATCATCACATTCAGGCAAGACGTCGTTGGTGTAGGGATCGTCAACACTGGGATAATCGACGCTGGAGCAATGTGATGTTTTCAGATGAGTCAAGGTTCACTGTTGATTTTTTGGACAGGCGTAGGAGGGTGTGGCGTCGTCGAAACGAGCGCTTCCAAGACGTTAACGTCATCAGACATGATCGATTTTGGGGTGGTTCTGTTATGGTGTGGGGAGGCATCACTGTTGCTGGAAGAACGGCTTTACATGTTGTTGCAGGGCGTGTTACAGGCCAGTACTACCGGGACAACATCTTGGCAGTCCATGTTGTGCCGTTCGCACGACGTCATGGCCGCCGTTTCATCTTCCAGGATGACAACGCAAGATGTCACAGGGCCAGGATCGTTACAGGTTACCTCCAACAACAGAACATCACCTTGGCCAGCACTGAGTCCCGACCTCTCCCCCATCGAGCATGTCTGGGACATGCTTGGACAGAGGTTACGTCAACGTCAACAACGTCCTGCCAATGTCCAAGAACTTGCTGCTGCGTTGCAACAGGAATGGGACAATCTGGACCAAAATGAACTTAGACGTCTCATTAGGAGTATGCCACGTCGGATCAATGCTTGTTTGGCAAACAGAGGAGGATTTACCCGTTACTGACTTGGTTGTGATGCTGTGGTAACTTTGCTGTTTGACCCCGGGTATCATTTTACCCTTATAATGGTCAGTCTGTGCCTTACTTAGTCTAACGATCATTTGGAATAAATCGATGAATGTGAACTTCATTTCATTTTGTCATTTGTTTCTTCGTCAGTTTCATTAGGTGACTTTAATAACACTTAAAAATCAAATATCCCCTACTTTTTTTGAATAGTATATTTAGAAAGCTTATTCAATTACCTTTCAGAATATATATAGCTGGATGTTCAGAATTTTGTACGATGATTCGAATTTCGAAAAAATACCGGTCTATCTTTACATTTAGAATATTGAAAAATTGGCTATGTTCAGGTTGAGAGCGCACCCCTTTAATAAGATTGTGCCAACTTTTACTAATAATATTTGGAAGCCTATTTAATTACCTTTCGGAGTATATTTAGTTGGATGTCCAGAATTTTATAAGATAATGTAATACAATATCATTTGGGATCTAAATTTTATTATTGTATTTTGAATTCATATTTTAAATTATATTTTTCATTTGTAACTCAATTTTAGACATATATTAAGTGTCAGATTAATTGCAAGATTTAATCTGCATCAGGTGTGTGAGGGTTATTTCATAGTATTATGTAAGATATAATGGGTTACTCAAACAATATATAGCCGGCTTGTCTTAGACAAGTATATTATGATATAAGGTTTAGGTAACCATCATTAACACATATTGTCTAGAGATAAGATGTGTTAATCTTAATAATTTCTTTTCATTGTTCTGACTACTAATGGTATTAACTATGGCGTGCCTTAACCGATATAAAAAGCCTAGTTTACAAGTAGGCAAAAAGGGAGTACAAAGGAGGGACAAGAGAGATCTGCAGTAGATCTGCAGTAGTAGCCGAGCTGACAAGACGTGTCTTGATAGCTCTCTCTCTACTGGCGTTTATAAAGAGCTATTTATTTAGTGTCCGACAATGGCCATCATATCTTTTGTATAGATACGACCCAGCTACCCTGTAATGGATTAATATCTCAGAGTTGATAATTGTATAAACTATTCGAGTTCTACTGTGACAAGACATTTGAATTCTCAGTGTTGGTGTCAGCCATATTGTCATGGCCGGTCTATGGCCACCGTGATTCACCACCTTTAAACTCTAATTAAGACCACATACAAGCTGTTGAAGTGTTTTATTGACAATGAGTTACATAAAATCGACAAAGATGACAATTAACCCTAATGGGGAGATGAGTGTAACAAACCGTATAATTCGTGACAATACTGTTGAACTGATTCCCGACGATGATAACCCCTCCACTGGTATTGCCTCAGTAGACATATTATATTTCCTACAAGCTAAGGATTTTGACATCAGCAATATAAAATGTCTCCAAAATGTAGGTAAGGGCAAGTTTTGCCTAACTCTTAAGGATATACTTGCCAAGGAGTTATTTCTTGAGAATCTCAAGACCTTCTCAGTGAAGAATTGCAATTATACAGTAGAGTCGGCTGGAAACATCACATGGGACTACCCTGTTGATTCAATTCCTGTTGCGGTCTTCGGCCTACCATTCGAAATGGACAATAAATATCTGGTTAACAAATTGACGAACTATTGTGAATTGGTTAAATGTGACAGATCCTGCTTCAAACCATTTCCAACGGTCGAAAGCGGTGTTAGAATTGTTTATGTAAAAAAAATGTTTAAACCTATTCCATCGCACATTTATATAAAAGGGATACATGTATCCATTAAATATGAGGGCCAAACTAGGGGCAAAATTTGTTACAACTGCGGCCTGCATGGGCATCTTGGCCGTGAATGTACAAAACCAGACAAAAGATATAGTCTGCCAACCAACCCCAATGCACCAAATCCTGATGATCAAATGGAATTTCCTGCCCTTCAACCCCAAACTAGTCCAAACAGTGCTATAGTATCTGCTGATATAGCCACTGAACCCACCCATAATATTGATAATATTTATGAACCTAATCATGAGCACCTAAATATCAATAACCATGTCTTAGGCTATGACCCTAGTGAAGACAATAACCCTGGTGTCAATAATATTATCCCCTCAAAAAATAATACGACAAAAACAAATGTCTATAATTCTGGTCAAGTCAAACCCGCAAACCCAGGAAGTCTAAACCAGGACTTAGCTACTCTAGACTCCATAAAAACTACAGTAGTCAACAATGACATTCCTATCACTACCGATACAACAAATGTTATCCTCAGCCCTGATAGCCATTTTATCAATGATGTTAATAAGTCTATTATTGATACATCTAGTGGTCATGTTTCTTCCACCCCCATTAACACAGGATCCTCAGTGGGTCAAAGTTATTTAGAGGATAACAGTATCATTGACAACTCATCCCATGATATCCCTGTAACATCGCAGTCAAATCTTAACTATGACGCTGATGTCTCATTGTTAAATAACTCTACAGTCACTAAGTGTGACACAGTAAGTAAAAGGGAAAGAAGCCTTGATAGTTTATCCGAAACAGAAATAGATGATAAAAGGGCGCGAGCGGAATCCCCGCTTACCGAAACAGAAGTTTAGAGATCAAACAAATTAAGACCTTATAAGTTCTTGAAACCATATTAGTTAACAATGAAGCCTTCTATCCCTATTATTTACCTAATTATTATGTTAATTTACTCCATAAACGCTCTACAAGGAAATCTTCAAAAGATTAAACAAATTAGCAATATATTTAACAAACTAGATATTGTTTGTATACAAGAAATTCTAAAATCCAATGTCCATCAAATAAAAAATGTTGAAAACGAAACTGGCTATAACTTATACACTGCATATAATGAAACAAAGATTGGCATTGCCCTATTATTAAGCCCAAACATGATACATAAACTCTACAATACACCTGATGAATTAGCAGGTAGGCTCCAACATCTGGAGGTAAATACAAATAATGAAACTATTCAAATATTCAATATATATGGTCCCTGCAAGAGAGAATTGAAAACTTATTACTACAAGAGACTTCTTGAATATGTCAAAACTATTCATAATCCACAACATTCTTATATTATTACTGGTGATTTTAACCTTATTGAAAACAGTGAAGATAACAAACATGGCAACATGAATAACCATCCAAAAGATGCTATAAGATATCTACTTGATATACAAAATCTACTTAATATAAGTGATGGTTACAGAATTATCTCCCCTGACACTCCCCTTTTTACCTATCACAACTCACAAGGACATGCTAGCAGATTAGACCGCATTTACATAAGTAATAAATATGCAACTTACATCAAATCAATCAAACATATACCACTTCATTTCACTGACCATAAAGCAGTGGAACTAAATATCAACCTTAACAATCTTAAATGGGGTAAAGGATATTGGAAACTTAACAATTCTATTCTAGATGATAAAAACTACCAAAATAAAACAAAAAATACCAAATCATTGACAACATACAATGGTGGGAAAAAGGTAAAGCCGCTATTAGAAATATTACACAAAATTACTGTCAAGCCTTAGCAGTTGAGAACAAACATATCCTCAGTAACCTTTATCAACAACTGGAATCCCTAGAAAATGAAATACCTAGTAAGAATAACTCTATAAACGAGATTAAATCAAAAATTGAGCTTATAGAATATAATACCAAACAAGGCTACGTTATACGTTCAAAATTAGAAATACCCCAAATTGATGTATCTACTAATTCTAAAATATATAAATTAGCAGAAGTTAAAAAGGGTGCAAAAAAACAAATTAAACAACTGATCAATCAAAATAATACAATCTGTGACAATAAACAAGATATATTAGACACAATTCACCAATTCTACCAACAACTATATACTTCTCAAAATATTAATGATAACTTAATGAAGTCCTATATCGAAAACAGTGACATAAACACACTAACAAACACGGAAAGAGATTCAATATCACATTTTATATCTAGAGATGAAGTCCTTAAGGCGTTACAAAAATTTAGAACAAACCGTAGCCCGGGTATAGATGGTATTCCAGGAGATTTCTACATAAAATTCTTTGACATTATAGGAAACGATTTAACAGAAGTATTAAACAACATCTATCTACAGGGGGAATTATTTAACACAATGAGAACTGGTATCATAACAATTAACTACAAGAATAAAGGCGACCATCGATTACTCAAGAACTATAGACCGATAAGCCTGTTATGTGTGGACTAACAAATTAATCTCTAATACACAAACAGGAGCTGGACCAAATAAAAGCATTTTTGATAACCTATATTCAATAGATACAATACTAAATTATATAAACACAAATGAGTCCAGTGCCTATATATTATCATTTGACCAAGAAAAAGCCTTTGATCGCATTGAACACAACTATATCATAAATCTACTTAAACATATTAATTTCCCAAATTACATCCTTAACTGGGTTACAATATTGTTTAAAAACTTGATTAGTAAAGTCCAAGTAAATGGATCCTTTTCCCAAAATATTAAAATTAACCGATCGATTCGTCAAGGATGTCCACTATCCATGATTCTATACTCATTGTGTATCAACCCCCTTGCTTCATACATAAACAAAAACATCCTCATAAAAGGCATCAGGATCCCTAACCACCCTTCAGAGATTAAGATATTTTAGCATGCAGATGACTGTTCTGCTATAATATCTAGACTTTCTTCATACAGCACTCTCCTCAAACAATTCAAAACATTTGGCTCTATATCTGGCTCCAAACTAAACCATGATAAAACTGAAATCCTTTCTGTTGGAAAACCATCACACTACTCCTATCCTGTAAATATAAATATTAATATTAAAACAGACGCTATAAAATTACTAGGCATTTGGTTTGGCTCAAATAAAATGGAAAAGAACTGGCTACCCCTTGTTCAAATAATCAATTCAACCATCCAGACATGGGAAAATCACTCTCTTTCATATAAAGAAAAAGTATGCATCTTAAACACCTATATACTCAGCAAACTATGGTTTGTTGCTAGGATAGTTCCTCCCTCAAACTCAATTATTAAAAACATAAATAAAATAATCTACAATTTCATCTGGGAAAATAAAAGTGAAACAATTAATCGAAACACCTTGAACCTAGAGCATAAAAATGGTGGCCTTAAAGTGCCAAACATTCGACTAAAAATCCAGGCAATGCAACAACAACTTATAGTAAAAGCAATCAAAGACAACAACAGTCCCTGGTTAGGCCTATACATATACTGGCTAGGATTTACTACAAGGGATACTCTGCCAAGATATGCATCCAATAATTATACCCACTCGGAAAAACTCCCCCAATCATATATAGATATAAAAGAAACTTACATTAGCCTCAAATCATCCATCAAATATACATACAATACAAAACTTAAAGACATATACTGGTCCCTAATTGACTTATTACAGACACAACCAAAAATAAATAAACAATTACCTCATGTTGACTTTTCAAAAGTCTGGACAAACCTCTATAAATGCTCCTCCTTATCTGAAAAAGAAAAGGATTTCATGTATACAATCATCAATAATGCAGTACTAACAAAAGATATTATGCTATACAGAAATATATATACTATCAACTTTAAATGCCACTATTGTAACCGAGCAACTGAATCTTACCATCATTTATTTCTGAATTGCCCCAAATTAAAATTCTATAAATGTTTCATTACTACACATATAAACAACATTCATCTCACCAAAGAATTCAAAATCAACAACAATACAATCCATCTACACAATATAAAATCTAAATACATTCATGATATATACCTATACCTGTCGATCATATGGTCTAACCGAACACACCCTCTATCCACCAATATTTCACAAGAGCTTATATACCAATTCTATACAAAAAGAAAACAAAAATAAAGATTACTCTCTCAAGCTCGAGTCTTCACTACCTTATGACCCTCCTTAAGCCTAGGTTTGTGTCGTCATGTCTGAATTTATACTCTGCAACTTCTCCCATGAAATATTGACTTTGCTACTATAATAAGTAGCTACAACCATAGACATCTTCTTATATTTCTTTCGTATATGAGCACTCATTGCAAATTTTTTTTTTTTTTTTTTTTTTTTTAAGAAGGATTTAGGCCTACAAGCGAAAATAACCAAACGCCTGTAGGCCTACCCCATATAAATTCTGGAAAATTTTGGCTTAATTGATAAACCAATATTATACAAAAGGAAATAAAATCGAAATCACCAAGCTTCAGCCTACTCTGCCTTACCGAATTCTCCTGTATAAGGCAAGTTATCGTCCTGTATGAAGCTTCCATATTAATTACTCTACTATATGACTAAACAGACCGTGCTATTTACTTTAAGTTGTCACAACTTGACATCTTAGTCATCTTTCGTTTTCGTTAAATGGCACTATCTCACTCTGTCATATAAATAAAATACCTATACACCCACTGAAATATGTCCAACAGTAAAATAGAAATCTATTAAAAACATTTAAACACTAACTCAAGTTTTACCCGTTTGTTTTACCGCTATTCAGTCACTGTAATCAACACTCACCTCTAACATTAACATGGCCATCATAACATCCCACAATTCCCTATGCACGTTCTTTTTGTGCTGGGAAACATCACACTCTCTTTCAACCAGACGCTTTTCCACTACAGACTTCAAATATATTTTTAGCTGTATATAAGAAAGTAGCTATAATATTAGGAACTTTGATTGTATTTTGTATTATATTACCGTTTGTATATATCATCTCATATTGACTTAAATTATAAATTTAAATTATAAATTATAAATTATCTATTGCATTGTTAATATAATTATGCATAACTGAATGTAATTATATGAATTTTATAAAAAAAAAAAAAAAAAAAAAGAGACCCGTAGAGGCTGAGAGGTCTCCCGGACCTCTGGAGAGGATCTGCCCTCGACACCGGGCCGAGGGGTCCTGTGAGGCCGAGGGGAAGCAGCTATAGCTAGACGTAACTTTACCCAACCAAATGATGTTATTATGTACCTGTAAATATGTTATCCAGTATTAAAATATCTTTTTAATAAATAAGAGTTATGTATTCTATCACAATAATGGGAAATTACACCTCTATTCTGAGCTAATGGAATGGATAAAAAAAATAATATATTCTACTTTCATTTGATAGACGTAACGTTGGATTTTATTGGTTGATAAAAATAGATGAGTTTGGGCGAATGTTGGCATAATTGTGAATAGGTTGCCAACGAACAGGTTGCCAGCTGGATCGGTCGAATAGGTGGCTAGCCTCTGTTCGGTCCTTTATCTGGCCTGTGGAGAGATCAAAATGTATTATACATTTAAAATACCGGTAAGTGAGTTTTGTGGGAGGAATCGGGGATTTTAGAAGTGAATTCCGGTGATTGTAAATGAATTCCGGTGATTGTAAATGAATTCCGGTGAATTCCGGTGATTAGTCTACCCGACTGACAGTACTGACCCAATTCTCGGCCCCCAGCTAGAACCGCAATCTTCGATACTTCCACACGTATCCGTCTCGTCGGACCATGTTCGGGATAGAAGATAATCTCAGTTTTATGGCACGTATTTATTCTGTTCAAATAATAAACATCACAAACTCACAGAGCTCCCAAATCAAAGAGGCCAGGACGTATTTCAAACTATTTCGAGGACTTCCAAGAATATTCTATGGTGCCATGAAATGTATTGGTTGGTTCAGGAAAAAAAGAAACATTTAAGTTTGGTAAATGAAAATCGATAATTAATTCCACCTGTTTTGCGGTGTATTCCAGTGACTTTTAGAAATTATTTATGGTGCCACAGAAATGGGGGATAGAGATTGTTTCATTTCATTCCAATTATTGTGTGTCTTCAGTGTTTTAAATAGTAGCGCGAACACATTCATTCCGTACGCTCACTTAACAACGGCTAAACATGTGTTTTGTTACCCGCAGCTTTCGACGATGAAGGTCAAGGTAGTGAAACGTCCGCTCATCGTAACGTACGCTGACTTCAACCCAATGAATATTTCACTGTTATTATGTACACCGTAAAATGATGGTTGAGTTCGAATTTCGTGAAAATCTGACTAAAACTGCCGGACAAAATGGCCATCTCTTGTACGCAAATAGTGTAGATATATGGTATATCTAGGTTGTGGAACCTCTAGAGGCGACAATTTCGATGAAACTTTGAATTCAAAAATGTGGTCGTATAGCCTATTGTTGTCGCCCCCGTCCGTCCGTGCGTCCGGCGTCCGGCGTCCACATTTAATTGCGGACGCTCTCTAGAGGCTAATGTTAATATTCGATTGACTTTAAATTTATACACAGTGTTTAAAGGAGCTAAATCGCTAATATTTGGGACCTAGAAATTGATCCAAATCATGTAATAATGTAATCTGATTGTATAATGAACTGGGGGTCACATGGCTAAGTGGGTAAGACGCTGGCGCGCTAGCCTGGAGGTCGGGTGTTCGATCCCTGCATTGGCCGAGAAAGTTCATCCAGATCTTCCGGCGTGGTTCCCCCTTGTCAGTGATTGCAGGATGGAGGGCCTGACAAGGACAGCTGGCTTTGGATGAGACGAAAAACCGAGGTCCCGTGTATATATTGGAATGTACGTAAAAGATCCCCTGGCAGTTGGAATTCGATATAAGAGTAGGCGATAGTGCCGCTGCCTGGGCAAAATTTCCCTCATAGCCCACTGTATGGCATATGCCCATCTTCATTAGCCCAGTATAGGAGCAGAACAGTAGGACGTTAAACCCCATTTCATTTCATTTTGTATATGAACTGATTTACATTCAGTTGTTTCCGTTTTGACTCTAATTTCAAATCAGTTATGTCCAGCGAAATACAACATGAGTCTCAACCGAATAGAAATTTCTAGCGTCTGGTTATTCCAGTCTATTGTGCATGCTCTCCAGATAAGTTATGGAGTTTTGGAATATGTCTAGCCTCGTTCTTTCTGGTCACGTGTTAACAAATGACGCTGAAACGCACCATGGTACATGATTCGTGTACCAGTGGTAAAATGTTTATTTTGTCTTAAATATTGGATATCAGAAGCCTACCTTTTCTAACATCAATGTTGATTTGAATTGACAAATAATTCGTGTTTTCAACGTGTAAGACTTTGAATGATATTGAGTTAGGGACTCAATTGGCTACTTTAAGGTCATGAGATGAATAAGCCTATTGATTTTCAGCAATGTCCGTTATTTACTGCCAGAGTTATTGCCCTTGATCACTTTGAAAAATGTTGTGGATACTCTAGAGGCCAAAGTTAATATCCTATTCAATTTAAATTAAAACACAGTGTTTAAGGTCGTGAGACAAAGAAGCCCAGTGATTTTCAATGATTGCCGATAAATACTACCAGAGTTATGGCCCATGATCACTTTGAAAAATCTTGTGGATGCTCTAGAGAGACCAAAGTTATCATCTATTGATTTTCAATGAATTTTGAAAACTTGAACAGCTAAATCCATAATATTAAATGTTTCATATACTAGACGTTAGCATGGAGCAGATCTGAAAGCCAAACAAATTCTAATGATTCTCTGATAATTACTTAATGAGTTGTTACTAATTTAGTTTATATAAATGTTTCATTACTGACAATAGAAAAAATATGCAACCACTGTTGTTGACTGCTGCTTTGGGTGTATGTTTTGTTGCCTGGCAACCTATCTTTACATTTCTTGTACGTCAAACCATTTTTCTGGATTTTTTCACTGATAAAAGATAATTTTTCGAACTTTTATACTAATAGGAAAATAGACATGATATTTGGTATGATGTTAATATTTTTATATGCCCACATTTCCATGTGGACGTATATTGTCGGCACCCCTGTCTGTCTGTCCGTCTGTCCACAATTGTTTGTGAACTCTCTACAGGTCACAATTCTTATCCGATTTTGACGAAACTTGAAATATAGGTTTATCCCTAAAAGATCTCGGCTGCTTTCGAAACTTCATGGATTATGGCCCCTGTTTGTACAAAAAATCACATTTTTATGCGCCCACATTTTCATGTGGACGTATTATGCTGTTGCCCCTGTCCGTCCGGACGTCCGTCCACAATTTGTTTGTGGACACTCTACAGGTCACAATTTTTATCCGATTTTGACGAAACTTGAAATATAGGTTTATCTCCAAAAGATCTCGGCTGCTTTCGATATTGGCATGTATCGGATCGAAACTTCATGGATTATGGCCCCTGTTGGTACGAAAAATCACGTTTTTAGCTTGTGGACCCTATAGAGGTCACAATTTTTATCCGATTTTGTTGAAACTTGAAATGTAGGTTTTTAACCCAAAGATCTCAGTTCCATTCGGTCTTCACGCATATCGGACTGTAACTTCCAGGTATGAAAAATCGCGTTTTTAGCTTGTGGACCCTATAGAGGTCATAATTTTTATCCGATTTAAAAAAACGTATTATTATATCACTGTTACACCCTAAGGATGACTCAGCTCGAATTTCGTGAAAATCGGCCCAAAATTGACAGACAAAATGGCCGCCGTTCGTTCTCAAATAGCGTAAAAATATGGTATATCAAGGTTGTGGACCCTATAGAGCTCACAATTTTAATCCGATTCTGTTGAAACTTGAAATGTAAGTTTATAACACAAAGATCTTGGTTCCTTTTGATATTCGCGCATATCGGACCGTAACTTCCTGAATTATGGACCCTGATTTACGCAAAATCACGTTTTTAGCTTGTGGACCCTATAGAGGTCATAATTTTTATCCGATTTAAAAAACCGTATTGTTATATCACCGTTGCACCCTAAGGACGACTGAGTTCGTGAAAAGCGGCCCAAAATTGACAGACAAAATGGCCGCCGTTTGTTCTCAAATAGCGTAAAAATATGGTATATCAAGGTTGTGGACCCTATAGAGGTCACAATTTTTATCCGATTTTGTTGAAACTTGAAATGTAAGTTTATAACCCAAAGATCTTGGTTCCTTTAGATATTCGTGCATATCGGACCGTAACTTCCTGAATTATGGCCCCTGATTGTACGAAAAATCACGTTTTTAGCTTGTGGACCCTATAGAGGTCATAATTTTTATCCGATTTAAAAAAACGTATTATTATATCACCGTTGCACCCTAAGGACGGCTGAGTTCGAATTTCGTGAAAGTCGGCCCAAAATTGACAGACAAAATGGCTGCCGTTTGTTCTCAAATACTGTAAAAATATGGTATATCAAGGTTGTGGACCCTATAGAGGTCACAATTTTTATCTGATTTTCTTGAAACTTGAAATGTAAGTTTATAACCCAAAGATCTCGGTTCCTTTAGATATTCGTGCATATCGGACCGTAACTTCCTGAATTATGGCCCCTGATTGTATGAAAAATCACGTTTTTAGCTTGTGGACCCTATAGAGGTCATAATTTTTATCCGATTTAAAAAAACGTATTATTATATCACCGTTACACCTTAAGGACGGCTGAGTTCGAATTTCGTAAAAATCGACCCAAAACTGACAGACAAAATTAGCGTTTTTAGCTTGTGGACCCTATAGAGGTCATAATTTTTATCCGATTTAAAAAACCGTATTATTATATCACCGTTACACCCTAAGTACGGCTGAGTTTGAATTTCGTGAAAATCAGCCTTAAATTGACAGACAAAATGGCCGCCGTTCGATCTCAAATAGCGTAAAAATATGGTATATCAAGGTTGTGGACCCTATAGAGGTCACAATTTTTATCCGATTTTGTTGAAACTTGAAATGTAAGTTTACAACCCAAAGATCTCGGTTCCTTTCGATATTCGCGCAGATCGGACCGTAACTTCCTGAATTATGGCCCCCGATTGTACAAAAAATCGCTTTCTTTTTAGCTTGTTCTCTATCCATCTCTCGAAAATGTGGGCGTATCCTGCCTGGCAGCCGCTGGTTTACAATATATTTTTTGCATGGCCTAAATATTATTATATTTATGTTATATACAACTTTTAAAAATATTTTTCAGCCATACTTCCACGTAATTACTGATGGGTATTATTATGGTGAGATGAAGCGTAGGTGTACATATCAGCTACCTGTATTAGAGAGATTAGTGTATATAGTTTGTGGAGTGGGTAGTGTACTTGCTATTTGTTATCATGTTTTAATAGCTTCATCTAAATATCAGCATCATTTAAACTGGCATGACTTAAAGTCTGGCTGCAGTTTCTTACCATATAAAAAGGATGTTTCAAACTTTGAATGGACATTTTGGTATGGTTATTTCTGGAAAGCGCTGCCATGGCATGTTGGCCACATTGTGCTAGGAAGATTGTTAGAAGGATTGAATCTTACAAAATACAGACAACTGTTCTTTCTAACATTTTCTTTGGTTAGTTTAACCCACCTATTGGGTTTGAAAATCATACTTTTTTATGTGTTCCACTCGGCCATAGCTTTTGTGTCAACCATTTTCCATAAGAAAGTGATGGTATGGGTAATTTGCCTAACTCTTTTAATGACATTAAACCTAGATTACTTCAACAGCAACATGATGGTTCATGTGTATTCTAGTCAAGACAATACTGGGGATAAAAACTATTATTTATTTGTATTTTGTTTAGCTCTGGTTATTCTGCGGTATATTAGTTTCTGTTTGGAGAAGTGCGAGTTCAAGAAACCATTCAATATATACAGTTTTCTAGACATGTTAAATTATATATTTTATTTACCTCTGTTTTTTACTGGTCCTGTGTTGTCATATGACCATTTCTCCCAACAAATGGCAAAGAAACCTCCATTATGGACTCAAACTAGAATAAAAATGACATTAATAGGGTTTTCACGTGTTATATTTTGGGCTGTATTTAACGAATTTATTATCCATTACTTATACTTTGATGCAATTCATCATCAGCTGGATTTATTATATAAAATATCACTGTGGACATTAGTGGGTATAGCCTACTGCCAAGGACAATTTTTCTTTACAAAATATGTAGTTATGTATGAACTTCCCGGAGAATTGGCTAAACTTGATGGGATGGTGACGCCTATTGGACCTAAATGTGTTTCGTATGTGTATCGTTTTTCACACATGTGGAAATGTTTTGATCGTGGATTTTATTATTTTTTAAAAAAGTACATTTATATACCTGTTGGAGGTTCAAAACACGGATTTGTCTGGCAATTAACAGGATCTTTTCTGTGTTTTATGTTTATTTATATATGGCATGGTGCAGAAATCTACCTTTTATTCTGGTGTCTACTTAATTATCTTGGCTGTACTATTGAAGTTTTGGGTAGCTGGCTTGTACAGACCAATATTTGTAGAAAATATTTAGAAAAAATAGGAAATGACAATAAAAGAAGATTAAATGGTCTGGTATCAGTACCACTATATCTAATGTCCGCTATGGGGATATTTTTTTTCTTTGGGGGTAGTGATGTAGGTAAAATATTTTTCCGTCGCTTACTAATTGATATTTCATGGTCGGGTTTTATTTTATTTGTGTTTTTGTTGTATTGTAATATTCAAAATGCTATGTTAATACAAGACTGGCAATATAGAAATAAAGTTAAAAAACTCTAATTTGTAAATCTGTTTTGTTTCCTTTGCTACAATTTAAAATCAAACAGGTAATTTGCCATACAGGTATTTTCTACAATTTAGAATTATATAGGTATTTTCTGCATTTCAGAATTATTCAGGTATTTGCTACTATTTTAGCCTACTTTATAAACCTGAAAATTAGCAAAATCCTGCAACAATAAAAAGTATTTGTTATACTACAGTTGACAAAGTTTCCTGGGTGATATATTGGCAGTGGATAAATATAAATCATATTATGCAAGATCTGATTTATTTTACATTAAAGGATTTTGAACCGTGTTTAAACAGAACATAAAGTGCAGGGCCGATGGAAGCAATTCATGAATGCGGTGGGACTCTAGGCGAGTTTCCAGGGGCCGTTTAGGCCCCTAAAGCTCCTGTGGGTCTAGATCGTCGGAGATGCTTTCTGAGCCATTTCTGGCAAATGAAATTACTCAGCATGGAAGTTTTAATTCTTTTCTAAATCTCTTACCAGAAAACGCAGTCGCTGATGGTTTCCTGAGATCCTGAACTGAACATATATGCATAATAATACCAAGGTTGTGGACCACTAGAGGTCACAATTTTCATCCGAGTTTGATGAAACTTACACTGTATGTTTATAATCTAAAGATCTCGGTTCCTGGCGATATTCCTGGATTATGGCCCCTGATTGTACAAAAAAGACATTTTGAGCTTCTGAACTCTTCATGGGTCACAATTTTCATTTGATTGTAAAAACCGTTCAAATATCACCGTTACATCATAATTACGGTTGAGTTTAAATTTCGTGAAAATCGGACCGAAAATGGCCGCTCCCTTTTACGCAAATAGTGTAAAAACCATCTAGAGGTCAAAATTTTCATCCGATTTTGATGAAACATAAAAAATATGTTTATATCCCAAAGATCTGGGTTCCAGTCGGTATTGGACCGTAAATTTCTGGATTATGTCCCCTGATTGTACCCTCTAGAGGTCACATTTTTACACGCCCACATTTTCATGTGGCCGTGTATTGTCGTCTACACAAAATCACCCTTTGAGCTTGTGGACACTCTAGAGGTCACAATTTTCATCTGATTTTGATGAAAATTAAAATGCATGTTTATAACCCAAAGATTTTTTACACGCCCACATTTTCATGTGGACGTGTATTGTCGTCGCCACTGTCCGCCCGCCCACAATTTGTTTGTGGACACTCTACAGGTCAAAATTCTTATCCGATTTTCACGAAACTTGAAATATAGGTTTATCCTCAAAAGATCCCGGTTCCTTTCGATATTGGCAAGTATCGGATCGAAACTTTATGGATTCTGGCCCCTGATTCTACACAAAATCACCGTTTGAGCTTGTGGACACTCTAGAGCTCACAATTTTCATCTGATTTTGTTGAAAATTAAAATGCATGCTTATAACCCAAAGATTTTTTACACGCCCACATTTTCATGTGGACGTGTATTGTGGTCGCCCCTGTCCGCCCGTCCACAATTTGTGGACACCCTACAGGTCACAATTCTTATCCGATTTTCACGAAACTTGAAATATTGGTTTATCCTCAAAAGATCCCGGTTCCTTTCGATATTGGCAAGTATCGGATCGAAACTTTATGGATTCTGGCCCCTGATTCTACACTAAATCACCCTTTGAACTTGTGGACACTCTAGAGTTCACAATTTTCATCTGATTTTGATGAAAATTAAAATACATGCTTATAACCCAAAGATCTTGCGTTTTTAGCATGTGGTCCCTCTTTTTATGCGATTGAAAGAAACGTTTGAATATATCACCGTTACACCGTGATGATGGTTGATTTCAAATTTCGTAAAAATCGGACCAAAACTGCTGGACAAAATGGCCGCCCCCCGTACGCAAATAGCGTTAAAAAAATATGGTATATCAAGGTTGTGGACCCTCTAAGAGGTCATAATTTTGATCCGATTTTGAGGAAACGTGAAATACATGTTTATAATCCAAAGATCTTCGTTCCTTTCGATATTCGTGCATATCGGATCTTAACTTCCTGAATAATGTAAGAAAAATCGCGTTTTTAGCTTGTGCGTCCCTCTAGTGGTCACAATTTTTATGCGATTGAAAAAAAAAATGTTTGAATATATCACCCTATTAATGGTTGAGTTCGAATTTCGTGAAAATGGGACAAGAACTGCCGAACAAAATGGCCGCCCCTCGTACGCAAATAGTGTAAGTATATGGTATATCAAGGTTGTGAACCCTCTAGAAGTCACAATTTTGATCCAATTTTGATGAAACTTGAAATATATCTTTATAACCTAAAGATCTTGGTTCCCGACGATATTCGCGCATATCAGATCGTAACTTCCTGAAATATGGCCCTTGATTGTACGAAAAATCGTCTTTTTTTAGCTTGCAAAATGTGGGCGTATCTTGCCTTGTGTTTAAAACTGTTCAAATATATCACCGTTACACCATAATTATGGGTGGGTTCGAAACTTCCCGTCAAATGGCCGATCCCTTTTACGCAAATTGTGTAAAAACATGTAATACCAAGGTTGTGGACCGTCTACGCTGTAAAAAAAAGTGTGTAACGCTACTCTTTATCAAGTGAAATCTTAATCCATATTTGGTGTAAGTAGTGCTTTAAACTAAGAAAGAGTGGCTTTAGACGATTTGAAGTGCAAACTTACTCCAATGGGGTGTAAACCCTAAGCTACACTTATTTTGTGTAACAATATACATGATAAATTGTGTATGTTTACACTTACAAAAGTGAATCAGCTGTTCGCCCTTGGTCAGTGTTAAGTATACTGAAAATAAGTGTAATGAAACATAATTTTGGGTGTAATTTATTTCTCGAGGAGGGGTGAGTAACTAAAAACTAATAAAGCACTGAACGTGGTGTATTCTTACACACTTTTTGTAGTGAAACATTACGCTTATAATTCTAGCACGATAGAAGGTGTAACATTGATCTATTGATAACTATATTTATTGTGTTAATTTACACCAATCGTGGTGTATTCACATTTCGCTTGCTGGAGTGTAATATTAGCACGATAAAAAGTGTAACATTTCACTTAAAATCGTATAGATCGGTGAATATTTATACTTTATTTCGTGTATGTATTTAACACTATTTCTAGTGTACCATATACCAAACGAAAGTGTTTTATATTCATATTGATATTTACAGTGTTAATTTACACCAATGGTAGTGTATTCACATTGTGCTTGCTGGAGTGTAACATTGCACCTAACCTTGTTAAGATATACTGAGCGCCATGGAAAACGCACCACTTAGTTTTTCGTATAACAAAATGATCTTGTAAACATATCTTATTTATTTTGCTTCTTATTGTGAACAATATTCAAATGGGATCACATCAATAACAACACATTTGTACACTTATGGATGTTTAATCTGTAATCAACGGTACAAAGTCAGAGGGGTCAAAACCAAAAGTACGACACGGATGTCAGTAGCGCGTGTGTCCTCCACGGGCTCTTACGCACGCTGTGCAGCGACGTCGCATGGAATTTACTAATGTTTGAAAGAAGGCCTGGGGCAAATTGTTCTCTGTGGTCTCCGATACAGACGGCGTCCAATCTCATCCCAGACATGTTCTATCGGTGTCATGTCCGGAGACATGGCTGGCCAGTCCAAGACATTGATGTTGTTAGCAGCCAGGTAGTCCACACTAAAACGGGCGGTATGCGGACGTGCATTATCCTGTTGGAAGTGCTGAAGTTGTGGGTGCGCTCGAAACCTCGGAACAACAATTTTCCAGTCTACTCTTCTCCATGTCTGGTGTCCTTGAGCCCATATCAAACGCCGCTGACGGTGATGATCCCTGAGGATAGCTCCAACATAAGGTCGTCGTGCACGGAGTCCTACTTCTCTTAGACGACGTCTTACGGTGTTGGCACTTACTGATCCTTGTCTTCCGACGACTGCTGCACCTGTTCGAGTCGCTGGGCGGAATCTGTCACGCAGATGAGTGACCTGGATGTAGCGGTCTTGAGCCTGGGTTGTAACGCGTTGTGGATCAGGACGTTGACGGTCACGTGTTGATCGAGTAACTTGAACACGTTCCACCAACCTTACAATAGTGGACTGATGACAATTGAAGTGTCTGGCAATAGCACGTGTAGACATGCCAGTTCTGGACATTCCCATGGCTTCATTCCTGTAGTGGGGTTCGTATACAATGAACGAGATATACCAACAATCAAAGAAGAAACATTTATTCTCAGTCAGGCAAGCATGGTTGACATACAATGCTCAAAAACAAAAGCGCCACCTCTTGGCATCAAAGGGATATAACTCTGTTTATACTTATACATCTCAGACCACAATAATATCAACAATACTGTTGTAGGACACAACATTCCTTCCCTCTTTTAGATGAGATTGTAACTTAATGAAATAAAACAATGGACAGATAACATGTACATTTAAATGTATCGAAATACATTTAGGTCTAGATTTCTGTCTGTTTGGTCTACGCGTATTCTCCAAAAGAGGATTTTGACGGATTTCTTGATCCCTTAGATCAATATTTGGATTGATTTGATTTTCACATTCTATTTCACTTTGAGGATTTGGCACAATAAGATTTTGATTTTCCTCCATTTGTACAGTGGAACTTTCACTACCGGTAATTGATTTATTTTTCACAATAAATTTTTTCACTATTACGAGCACTTCGATGGATTCGATATTTGAGCACTATCATTATCTTTTTCCTCCAAAATATTTTGAAATTGATCTTTGGTACTAAAGGAAAGAATATCACACATTGGCATTTCCAAAAGCTTAAAATGAGATGTATTTCGCGTGATCATTTTTCCATCTGATAATCTTTTTGCGACTATCATCGTACCTTTCACCTTTGTGATAATATACAGTTGTGATTCATATGGCGTAGAAAGTTTACATTTCCGTTTCATTTTCACTTAAACTGGATTATTCACTTTTAATTTATGACATTTTGTGTGTCGTCGATGACACTGTGCTGTATCTTTGGCTAACAATTCTAAATTGTCAGGAATATTTGGCTTATAATGTGGAATCTTGATCTTGACTGGTCGATTAAATAATGAATCGTATGGAGCTTGACCTGTGGTTGTTCTGGGTGTTGCTCGATAATTTGTAAGGAATTCGTGAATTTCACATCGCCAATCTTTACCTTCGACATGTGCAGTCCTAGCAGCTTTCTCTAGTGGTTTCATGAAGCGTACTGCAATTGCATTTCCCTCTGGCCATAATGGTGTTATTGCTTGATGCTTAAAACCCTTTTCTTTGGCGTAGGCTTTAAATTCAAAACCATTAAATGGAGGGCCATTGTCGGTTTTCATACATTGTGGAAAACCAAACAATAAAAATATTTTCTGTAATTGAGGTTTTACTGCGGAGAACGAAGTTGAACTGACCAATTCTACAATTGGGAATCTAGAATATTCATCTATGATTACTAAAACGTATTCGCGTGTGGGAAATGGACCACAAAAATCAGCTGATATCTTTTCCCAAGGACCATTTGGTAGAGAAGACATGCTTAATGGGTCTCTATGATTTTTTGGAGTAGCTATTTGACATGGTAAATAATTCTTGATTTCCCGTTCTACCATGTTGTCCATATGAGGAAACCAAACTCTTGTACGTAATAATTGTTTTGTGAGAGCCATACCTTGATGTCCCTTATGACTGAGTTCGGTTACTCGTTTTTTGCAGTGATTGTGGTATAACAACTTTGTAACCTTTCAATATAATGTCATCTAATACACACAGTTCCGAAAATACTTGCGAAAACGGTTTCGTGCTAGGATTTTCAGCACACATTTCCTGATTACCACTTTTGAGATAGTCTTTCAGTTTATTCAACGATTCATCTTTAACGGTTTCATCATGAACTTGTTTTAATTTTAACGTTACGGCAGGTGGAGCACAATGACGAATTACAGTTCTAACTGCCATTTCGTTGATTTGACCATTTTCTGTATCAGCCTTGTTGTGATCGTTTGGATGACGACTTAAATAATCTGCTGGATTATATTTCCCTTTTTCATACACCACGGTCTGGTCAAATTGTTGTAAATACAGTAACCAACGTTCTATTCTGATTGGAGGTCTACTATTTGGATTATTAAACAATGGCAACAATGGTTGGTGTTCAGTTATAATTTCAAATTTGGAACCGATAACATACATGTAAAGTCCTTCGCAGGCCCACCGAACACCAAGAGCTTCCTTCTCAATTTGGGAGTATCGTTGCTCAACTTTTGTTAAGGAACGACTTACAAACAGTATTAGTCGCCAACTAGAGTCTTGTCCAGATTTTTTCTGGGCTAACATCGCACCTAAACCTTTAGGTTCTGCATCGGTATAAATGCGTGTTTCATATTGTTTGTTGTAGTACTGAAGAGTAATGTCTTTTGACAGGGCTGTTCTCAATTTCGCGAATGCTTTTTCCTGGTCTGGTCCCCATTGCCATTTAGCGTTTTTCTCTGTCAGTTTTCGCAAAGGAGCGGTGACTAAATTCTGAATAATGTCTGCTTTATCCGGATCAGGTCTTACACCATCTTTTGAAAATATAAAACCAAAATATTTTACTTCATCAAGATTGAACTGACATTTGTTCTTGTTAAGTGTCAAACCACAGTCTTTAAATCGTTGAAGCTCACTGTTTAATGCTTTATTGTGGGACGCTGTGTCTTCGCCATAACATAAGATATCATCTCTGATGTTGAGGATACCAGGTATATCACCTACAGTTTTCTGCATAATACCATCGAAAATATCTTGTGATGAAATGGATCCGTAGTTGACTCAGTTGAGGCGTTTGAATCTTTTCTTACCTTTTACAGCATAAAAAGTTGTGAGGTGTCTAGATTTCTCGTCCAATTCTATTTGGTGATAAGATTCATTCATATCGAGTTTGGAGAATACTCGTGCACCGTTCAGTTTGACAGCTATATCTTCTACTGTTGGCACTTCAACAATATGACGTTTTATAGCATTATTCACAGGTCTCATATTAGTGCAATATCTTATAGCGTCTTTGTTGTGTGGTTTGCAGGCTATTACATGATTTGTACACCAGGTAATTGGTTCTGTACTGGGTACATCTTCAATTATGTTATTATTCATTAAACGTGTTTCTTCTGCCAAAGCCTTGTCCTCTAGATTGTATGGAACTTTATGTTGCTTTTGAATAACAGGTTCAACAGTTCTATCTACAATAAATGAGGCTTTATACAGTTTGTGTTTGCCTAGACCATGAAATATTTCATCATGTTTGATGAGGATCTCGTCTATGTAACTTTGATTCTCATCTAAAAATTTGACAGCCTGTGTTTTTGTCTTATTATTGATGTGTATGATTCCTAATTCTCAAACTTTGTAATGGTCAAGATTTAGTTCTGCCTTTTACTAGTAAAAATTCGTCCATCTCAGATTTACCAGTTTCTCTGTTTTCAACAACAGTCCTAAAACAACCGATAATAGGAATCTTGAAGTCAGCATATGACAGTAACTTGGCTTTTGTAGGCTTCAGCTTCAGTTTTTGTGAGGCTGGTAGTCGATCTTGTATCTGTTGGAATCGATCTTCATCGATGAGATTAGCGCTGGAACCAGAATCCGCTTCGCACTGAACCTTTACATCGTTGAAGTGGACTTTGACCTTAGCTGAATACTTGTCACCACAGTTGATCTTGTTTGTTAATTTACTGTAATATACACAGTCGGATTCATCACTGTCTTCATCAAATTTGACTTTTCTTGAAGTAGACGGTGATTGGCTGCGATACCTGTATCGACGATTGCGGATTCTACCTCTGTGAGGAGTTCTAAACCTATTGCGTTGATCACATTTGCATTAAGGGCAGTCATGGACTCGGGAGTTTCTATCATGATTTTCTCCCTTCTTTTCGGGATAATGATTTGAACTGTCTCTTTCCCTGTCATTTTTAGGAAACCTTCCCTTGTAGATCAATGTTCGATTAACGTCTCTCTCCCTTTCGCCTTCAATTGCTCAAGCTTGTCTGTGTGTTTCTTCGCGACTTTGGGCTTTTTGAAGGAATTTCTGGAGGTTATACTGTTTATCCATGGCTTCTCGACGAAAATCTTTATCTCGGATCGTCAGAGTTAAATGGTATAAAATTTGATCATCCATGTTTGGAAAGTCACATTTCATGGCTTATTCTCTCAATCTTACTGCATACTAATTGATTGTCTCACCTTCACCTGGTGTGAGTTGACCAAATCTGAATTTAGCATGAGATATATTCTTCAGGGAACATAATAACCATTTAATTTATTGATAATTTTCGTATAGTTATCCAGTGTTAAGTGGCCGAATTTTGAACGGTAGCAATAAATCAAAAAGCGGCCGTGGGTTCGCCAATTCTTCACCTATTTTAAAACAATTCACATTTTTGGAAACCCTGAATCTTTTCTGAGACAATGGCTATCTCACATTTTTGAATTTCAAACATTCATCTATGGCTTTTGTCGTTCGAAATTTGAAAATTTAAATTTTTACAAAAAACTTTTTTATTTATGAATATTTTATAGTCATGTTTTACACAAAATTAACGAGTGATCTGACTTGGGCAAAAATCTGAATTTTATTTGTCTCAGTAATTTTCCTTGGCCTCCATTAGTTAATTCAGTTTTTCAGTCCTAGATTAATGTTTTATTGCTCGATTTGTATAAAACAAAGTTCATATACTCCGTTGTCTTAATTCTCATTTTTTTTTGTTACCAATAGAGATATCTGTCGGCACCGGAAGTGGCTTAATTTTACCAAAAACTACAATTTTGATAGTTAGGTACCATTTTTCGAAAGCAAATATTATTTTTTTAAAAAACTGATAACTAAAAGAGTGTGCCCTTTTTTTAATTTCGATTTAATTTTCGAGCAAATTTGATTAAGAGGTGAAAAAAGGTATAAACTTGACCTATTTACAACCCATTCAGGCTTTTCAGATTTTAAAATATTTCTACGTAACTTTTAAAAACTTGTAGCTATAATCCATACGAAAAAAATGTATGTTAAAATTAGTTTGTAATATAAGCAGTTACTTAGAAATGGGCAATTTTGCATAAGTCACTGTTTTCGTTATTTTGCCTGCAAAATAGTCAATTATTATTGGATTTTCACAAAAGTGACACCATTTGATTCAAAAAGCATGTATGCGTCGTATCAAATTGATTACAATTTAAAATTGACACCGGAAGTGACGCCATTTTGTCAAAAAATGCATTTTTAACTTTTAAAATCAATATTTTTTTCAACCAAGAATTATTTAATATGTATTAATGATTTTAACTTTTGGTTTACATTCACATATTAATAAAATTCATAAGGTCATATAGATTTCAAAAAATTGTTTCTAACTTGTTCAGTTGCGGAGAAATAGGCGATTTTCATCAGGTCACTTTTCAAGGTTTTTGGTCCATAAAAGTGTCAATTATTATTCGATTTTCATAAAAGTTTCACTGTGTGATACCTAATGCCATTTACAATTTCATACAAGTAATTTAAGATTTTCATTATCACCGGAAGTAACGTCATTTTGGCAAAAACTGTATTTTTAGCCTTCAAAACAGATATTTTATTCAAATCAATCTGATTTGTAATGTTTTTAAAATTATGATATTTGATTCCAATCAACAAATAGATTGAACCCATACGATCATACAGATACCAGAAAATGGTTTCTAACTTGTACGGTTGCAGAGAAATAGACGGTTTTATACAAGTCACTTTTCAAGGTTTTTGGTCTATAAAAGTGGCAATTATTGTTCGATTTACATAAAATTTTCACGATTTTCATTATCACCGGAAGTAACGTCATTTTGGCAAAAACTGTATTTTTAGCCTTCAAAACAGATATTTTATTCAAATGAATCTGATTTGTAATGTTTTTAAAATTATGATATTTGATTCCAATCAACAAATAGATTGAACCTATACGATCATACAGATACCAGAAAATGGTTTCTAACTTGTACTGTTGCAGAGAAATAGACGGTTTTATACAAGTCACTTTTCAAGGTTTTTGGTCTATAAAAGTGGCAATTATTATTCGATTTACATAAAACTTTCACCATGTGATGCCTTATGCCATTTCTGATTTCATAAAACTAATTGAACATTTTCATTATCACCGGAAGTACTGTACACTTACATGTATAAAATGAATTGATATTGCTGGATTTGGTTGATTCGGCGTCCATTTTATTTGATGTGTGCAATGCTTATGCGGAAACCTGTTTAATGGTTTCATTGGTACCGGAAGTTGCATATGTTTAGGGTAACGTGGCATTAAAAAAAACCCAGTTAAAATCGGTGCTCTTGCAAAAATCGTGATTTCACGGTCGGATGTGACCGGATTAAAACACCTAAAGTATCGTTCAGTAGCTCGATGAATGGGCTATTGTATGACACACTTCCTGTCTGATTCCTGAAAGCCGGTTCAGTGCTGCTTGCAGGTCTAGTTATTATTATTTTTTTTTTCCGCGGGAGCCTATTTCTCCATGATCAAAAACTGATATCGATCTGGAACCAAATTTTCTATTGGGAAACCATGTGGTGGCTACTTGATAAAACAATTTTGAAACTTCTGCGCATACCGGAAGTAACCGAATTTTGTACTTTTTTTAGGAATTGAAAATCGGCCGTAGTTTCGTAAATTCTTTACCTATTTTCAAACAAATAACATTTTCGGAAACCCAGAATCTTTTCCGAGACAATGGCTATCTCACATTTTTCAATTTCGAACATTCATCCATGGCTTTTGTCGTTCGAATTTTGAAAATACGTTGTTTACGAGACAATTTTTGTTATTTTTCCAAATTTTCAAATTTGACCTACATTTTTGGATACCTGAAGACCATCCGATTCCAGAAATATAAGTTTCATTCCGAGTTATCGCCCTTTATTTTTCGATTTTTTTCGAATTTTCTGCCTATTTCCCAACCCTTATATTTTTTGGAAAGGATAAATCGATATTTCTGAAAGTCCTGGAACATAAAGCTATATAGTCAGACCGCTGCATAAAGCAATTTCAACAACGATCCGGAAACCGGAAGTAGTCGAAATAATGATAGATATTTCGAAAAAAAACCGCAAAAAATGGGTGTTTTGGGGGAAAACTCGATTTCTCCGTCCAGTATTAATGGATTAAACGAATTAAGCTTTCGTTGAGTGACCCGAGGAATGGACTGTCGTATGATGCCCAATTTATAAAGATACTATGACCAAGCACCAAATTATGACAAGCTGAAAATCAAGTATTATACTGATTTGGAGCGTTTTTGGACGCCTGTATCTCGAAAACGACTCCAAGGATTTTTTTCTAAACTTTCCCTATCGAGAGTCCCTCCGGTAGTCGTCTTGTGCATGAATCCATCCAATAAGACATTGAAATGTCTGGAATAGGTAAAATAACGTACTGAAAATCAAAAAAAGTTGAAAAATCGTGAAATTTTGGAAAATGCTCTATTACTTTATTATTTAAACAATTTTTTACAAAAAAGTTACACATTCAGATAGCTGACCTAATTACGATTCTAACGATGTATAATATGTATTGAAATATTTAAATTTAATTTTCGATATATTGACATTTTTGCATTTTTGGCACTATTGAACATAGGATTTCCCAGGGACATTTTATCTGATCAGACAATTTAATATATCATTACATAGCCCTGTGGCTATTTGATAAGCCAATCCGGTTATTAAAACTATCCCGACAATAATCTCCATACCGGAAGTATTCAAAAAATGAAGAAAAAAGGTTTAAAAAATAGCGCTCTTCCGAAAAACTTGATTTCTCCATCAGATGTTAGCGGACCAAAAGAACTAAAGTATCGCTGTATAGCCCCATTAATGGACTATCATATGACATCTGAATGATACGATTTAGATGGCTAGAAAATAAATTATGGTACGCCGAAAATCTAGTCTTTGGAGCATTTTAAGACGCCATTTTCTCGAAAACGAAAACTACGATTTTTCTTAAACTTTTTTTACTTAGAGTCCTATCAGTGGACTATGGCGTGAGTCCAAAAATAAAAGCATTGAAATAATATAAGTGGTCCAAAAAGAACCTCAATCTTGGAAAAAAGTTGAAAAATCCTTAAATTACTGAAAATGCTCTTTTATTTTTTTGTCTATGGAAACAGCTGAATGGATTTTTCTGAAACGTCTTGTACAGAAGGTTAGGTAACCAAACAACTTGTTAAAATTATCCCGACAATGATCCAAAAACCGGAAGTAGTCGAAAAAATATCCGATATTTTGAGAAAAAAAAATATAAAAAGTAAAAAAATGGTGATCTTGCGAAAAAAGTGATTACTACGTAAGATTTCAAAACAACTAAAGTGTCATTGGATAGCCCGAACAATGGACGATCATATGACATCTAAATGGTAAAAAAAATGCGCTGGTTAGGCAATATATAATGGGACGCTGAAAATATAGTATTTTCATTTTTGGGGGCTATTCAGATGCTTTCATCCCGAAAACTTCTCTTTTTTCCTTTCTTAAACTTCTGTTACTTAGAGTCCTAACGGTGGTCTAGGGTGTGAATCCAAATTTAAAAGCCTCAATATATACTGACCGCCATGGAAAACGCATCACTTAGTTTTTCGTATAACAAAATGATCCTGTAAACGTATCTTATTTATTTTGCTTCTTATTGTGAACAATATTCAAATGGGAACACATCAATAACAACACATTTGTAGACTTATGGATGTTTAATCTGTAATCAACGGTACAAAGTCAGAGGGGTCAAAATAAAAAGTACGACACAAATGTCAGTAGCGCGTGTGTCCTCCAAGGGCTCTTACGCACGCTGTGCATCGACGTCGCATGGAATTTACCAATGTTTGAAAGAAGGCCTGGGGCAAATTGTTCCATTCTTGGACAAGAGCAGCTTCTAAAGCAGCAATGGTGTGCATCTGTGGTCCCCGATACAGACGGCGTCCAATCTCATCCCAGACATGTTCTATCGGTGTCATGTCCGGAGACATGGCTGGCCAGTCCAAGACATTGATGTTGTTAGCAGCCAGGTAGTCCATACTAAAACGGGTGGTATGCGGACGTGCATTATCCTGTTGGAAGTGCTGAAGTTGTGGGTGCGCTCGAAACATCGGAACAACAATTGGTTGCAAGACATCATCACGGTAGGCTACAGCATTAACGCGACCCCTGCAAATGTGTAGGGCGGTCCGGTGATGAAATGTGAAGCCCCCCCACACCATTACACTC
Source organism: Patella vulgata (assembly GCF_932274485.2). Classification (NCBI taxonomy): domain Eukaryota; kingdom Metazoa; phylum Mollusca; class Gastropoda; family Patellidae; genus Patella; species Patella vulgata. The sequence goes on along the minus strand of NC_065885.2, from coordinate 42,457,500 downwards.
CCCCCCCCACCCCATCGATTCGTTTCGAAGACGCAGCATTCTGCAAGACGTTCCCCAAGACGTCTCCACACACGTTGACGGCCATCAGCGTGATAAAGATGAAAGCGACTCTCATCACTGAAGAGCACACTTTGCCAGTCTACTCTTCTCCATGTCTGGTGTCCTTGGGCCCATATCAAACGCCGCTGACGGTGATGATCCCTGAGGATAGCTCCAACATAAGGTCGTCGTGCACGGAGTCCTACTTCTGTTACACACGTCTTACGGTGCTGGCACTTACTGGTCGTTGTCTTTCGACGACTGCTGCACCTGTTCGAGTCGCTGGGCGGAATCTGTCACGCAGATGAGTGACCCGGATGTAGCGGTCTTGAGCCTGGGTTGTAACGCGTTGTGGGCCAGGACGTTGACGGTCACGTGTTGATCCAGTAACTCGAACACGTTCCACCAACCTTACAATAGTGGACTGATGACAATTGAAGTGTCTGGCAATAGCACGTGTAGACATGCCAGCCCTGGACATTCCCATGGCTTCATTCCGTTGATTTTCATTGTGTTTTTCTGGAAAGTTCTCCCTGCATCCATTCCTGTGGTTTGGTGAGGCCAAGAGGATTAAAGACAAGCCATGAGTCGTTAGATATAAGCTCAGAACAATCTTCCTGGTTTGAGCTGAGGTCTAGGTGTTGAAAACAGTTTTATAGCCATGGGTTCACAGACTTTACCAGACAAATAAGCAAAAAACTACCAGTTTTCAACACCTAGGCCTCAGCTCAATCCAGGATAACCCAAAATTCAAGAAATAGACAATGAAACAGATTTTTCTGAGCTTATATCTAACGTCTCATGACTTGTTCTAATCCTCTTGGCCTCACCAAACCACAGGAATGGATGCAGGGAGAACTTTCCAGAAAAACACAATGACACAGATTTATACCGAGCTTATATCTAACGACTCATTGTTTGTCTTTAATCCTCTTGGCCTCACCGAATCACAGGAATAGATGCAGGTACCATGTAGCGAATAGGATTTTTTTTAAATTTAGAAAATTTCTAAGCTTTGTGGAAAACACTCCTGTGACAAATGTTCTTGCAGAACGGGAAATCAAGACGATTCAAGACTGGCAATGAAGAACAGTTACAGGCCTTGCTACAGTCAGTCGAAATACATCACACCAAATTTTCTGACTATATGAAACACACTTTGGCTCGTTTGGATTATTAAATAACTTTTGTGATTATTTGAATGCTTTCTATCTCTCTTGTATGATCAAATATTCATCGAGGACAACCCGTATAACTAATTTAGTTCTTTATTAATCTCAATTTGTGTAGATAAATTAGTTTATGACGTTTTGGTGGAGTTTAATCACCTTGGTCTTAACAAATTCTACAGAAAAAGACTTTTTTCTAAAAAATGCCAAATGGCAACCCTCCTAAATTTTTATGCTAAAATTCTGAAATATATTGCAGATCATCTTTGTGCCTTTTCGATGCATTGTGCCAAGTTTTATCTTTCTACCGTAACGTGAAGTATTTTTCCGACTTTTTCAAAAATTTCACATTTGGCGAAAAATTCAAAATGGCGGCGGCCCGCCATTTTTGGTGGGAAAATTATAATATTCGCTGGTGATGAGTTTGGACCCAATTGGAAACGCATGGCACATGGTAAAGTTCAATCGCGAAAAAAAGTTCAAATATGAAACACCCTAATGTACTGCACATTAACTTGAAAACATGCTTTTAAAGAGCTCACACACAATGCTGCACGTGAATTTTGGGTTTTTCATGTGCATCTCGTGCAATTTTTTTTTGTGCACACGGGCCGATATTTTTTGCGTTTGGGAGCATTGTGTGAAACAACAGGTCATAGTATTGCATAATATTATACATACAAAACCACCTAGTAATAAAATATTTGGGAAAAAAAATGGTGCGTTTTCCATGTCGCTTAGTATAGTATAAATGGTCCAAAAAGAAAAATAATCTTTGAAAAAAGTTGAAAAATTGTTATATCTTCTTCTAATGGTCTAATGGTATAAGGGAGATAACACATTAGTATCAGACTACCAATTATTTGCTAAATATTGTTAAATATCTTCTAATTTTCCTTTCTTTTAAAAACTGTCCAATGGATCTTTCTGAATCTTCTGGTACAGGAAGTTAAGTTCCCATGCAACGTGTTAAATCTATCCCGACAATGATCCGTAAACAGGAAGTAGTCGAAAAAAAAAATATTCGATATTAAAAAACCCCAAGTAAAAATCGGTGCTCTTGAAAAAATCGTGATTTCGCCGTCGGGTGTGACCGCATCAAAACATCTAAAGTATCGTTTGGTAGCTCGGTGAATGGGCTATTGTAAGACATACTTCCTGTCTGATTCCTGAAAGCCGGTTCAGTGCTGCTTGCAGGTCTAGTTATTATTATTATTATTTTTTTCCGCGGGAGCCTATTTCTCCATGATCGAAAACAGATATCGATCTGGAACCAAATTTTCTATTGGGAAACCATGTGATGGCTACTTGATAAAACAATTTTGAATCTTCTGCGCATACCGGAAGTAACCGAATTTTGTACTTTTTTCCGGAATTGAAAATCGACCGTCAATTCTTTACCTATTTTCAAACAAATGACATTTTCAGAAACCCCGAATCTTTTCGGAGATAATGGCTATATCACATTTTTTAATTTCGAACATTCATTTCGAATTTTGAAAATACGTTGTTTACGAGACAATTTTTGTTATTTTTCAAAATTTTCAAATCTGACCTACACTTTTTGATACCTGAAGACCAACCGATTCCAGAATTATAAGTTTCATTCCGAGTTATCGCCCTTTATTTTTCGAGTTTTTTCGAATTTTCTGCCCATTTCCCAACCCTTATATTTTTGGGAAAGGATAAATCGATATTTCTGAAAGTCCTGGAACATAAAGCTATATAGTCAGACCGCTGCATAAAGCAATTTCAACAACGATCCAGAAAACGGAAGTAGTCGAAATAATGATAGATATTTCGAAAAAAACGCAAAAAATGGGTGTTTTGGGGAAAAAATCGATTTCTCCGTCCAGTATCAATGGATTAAACGAATTAAGCTTTCGTTGAGTGGCCCGAGGAATGGACTGTCGTATGATGCCCAACTTATACGGATACTATGACCAAGCACCAAATTATGACAAGCTGAAAATCAAGTATTATACTGATTTGGAGCGTTTTTGGACGCCTGTATCTCGAAAACTGCTCCAAGGAATTTTCTTAAACTTTCCCTATCGAGAGTCCCTCCAGTAGTCTTGTGCATGAATCCATCCAATAAGACATTGAAATGTCTGGAATAGGTAAAATAACGTACTGAAAATCGAAAAAAGTTGAAAAATCGTGAAATTTTGGAAATGCTCTATTACTTTAGTATTTAAACGATTTTTTACAAAACAATTACACATTCCGATAGCTGACCTAATTACGATTCTAACGATGTATTATATGTATTGAAATATTTAAATTTAATTTTCGATATATTGACATTTTTGCATTTTTGGCACTATTGAACATATGATTTCCCAGGGACATTTTATCGGATCAGACAATGTAATATATCATTACATAGCCCTGTGGCTATTTGATAAGTCATTCCGGTTATTAAAACTATCCCGACAATAATCTTCATACCGGAAGTATTCAAAAAATGAAGAAAAAAGGTTTTAAAAAATAGCGCTCTTGTGAATAACTTGATTTCTCCATCAGATGTTAGCGGACCAAAAGAACTAAAGTATCGCTAGATAGCCCCATTAATGGACTATCATATGACACCTGAATGATACGATTTAGATGGCTAGAAAATAAATTATGGTACGCCGAAATTCTAGTATTTTCCGTTTTGGAGCATTTTGAGACGCCATTTTCTCGAAAACGAAAACTATGATTTTTCTTAAACTTTTTAACCTCAATCTTGGAAAAAAGTTGAAAAATCCTTAAATTACTGAAAATGATCTTCTAATTTTCTTTCTTTGGAAAACAGCTGAATGGATTATTCTGAAACTTTTTGTACAGAAGATAGGGTAACCAAACAACTTGTTAAAGCTATCCCGACAGTGACCCAAAAAACCGGAAGTAGTCGAAAAAATTTCCGATATTTTGAGAAAAAAAAACGTAAATAGTAAAAAAATGGCGATCTTACGAAAAAAAGTGATTACTACGCCAGATTCTTCCGAATCAAAACAACTAAAGTGTCATTGGATAGTTTGAACAATGGACGATCTTATGACATCTAAATGGTAAAAATTCTCGAGTTAGGCAATAAATAATGGAACGCTGAAAATCTATTATTTTCCATTTTTGAGCCTATTCAGACGCTTTTATTTCGAAAAATTCTCTTATTTCCTTTCTTAAATATGTTACTTAGAGTCCTAACGGTGGTCTATAGTATAAATGGACCAAAAGGGCCACAATCTTTGAAAAAAAGTCGAAAAATCGTTATATCTGTAAATCTGCTTCCAATGGTATAATGTCCAATGGATCTTTCTGAAACTTCTGGTACAGGAAGTTAAGTTCCCATACCACTTGTTAAATCTATCCCGATAATGATCCGTAAGCAGGAAGTAGTCAAAAACATATTCGATATTTTAAAAAAAAAAAGACAGTAAAAAAATCGGTGCTCTTGCAACAGTCGGGATTTCACCGTCGGGTGTGACCGGATCAAAACATCTAAAGTACCGTTTGGTAGCTCGATAAATGGGCTATTGTATGACACACTTCCTGTCTGATTCCTGAAAGCCGGTTCAGTGCTGCTTGCAGGTCTAGTTAATATTATTTTTTTCCGCGGGAGCCTATTTCTTCATGATCGAAAACAGATATCGATCTGGAACCAAATTTTCTATTGGGAAACCATGCAGTGGCTACTTGATAAAACAATTTTGAAACTTCTGCGCATACCGGAAGTAAACGAATTTTGTACTTTTTTCCGGAATTGAAAATCGGCCGTGGTTTCGTCAATTCTTTACCTATTTTCAAACAAATGACATTTTCAGAAACCCCGAATCTTTTCCGAGATAATGGCTATCTCACATATTTCAATTTCAAACATTCATATATGGCTTTTGTCCTTCGAATTTTGAAAATACGTTGTTTACGAGACAATTTTTGTTATTTTTCAAAATTTTCAAATTCTACCTACATTTTTGGATACCTGAAGACCATCCGATTCCAGAAATATAAGTTTCATTCCGAATAATCGCCCTTTATTTTTCAATTTTTTTCGAATTTTCTTCCCATTTCCCAACCCTTATATTTTTTGGAAAGGATAAATCGATAGTTCTGAAAGTCCTTTAACATAAAGCTATATAGTCAGACCGCTGCATAAAGCAATTTCAACAACGATCCGGAAACCGGAAGTAGTCGAAATAATGATAGATATTTCGAAAAAAACCGCAAAAAATGGGTGTTTTGGGGAAAAACTCGATTTCTCCGTCAAGTATCAATGGATTAAACGAATTAAGATTTCGTCGAGTGGCCCGAGGAATGGACTGTCGTATGATGCCCAATTTATACAGATAATATGACCAAGCAGCAAAATATGACATGCTGAAAATCAAGTATTTTCTGATTTGGAGCGTTTTTGGACGCCTGTATCTCGAAAACTGCTCCAAGGATTTTTCTTAAACTTTCCCTATCGAGAGTCCCTCCGGTAGTCTTGTGCATGAATCCATCCAATAAGACATTGAAATGTCTGGAATAGGTAAAATAACGCACTGAAAATCGAAAAAAGTTGAAAAATCGTGAAATTTTGGAAAATGCTCTATTACTTTATTATTTAAACGAATTTTTACAAAAAGTTACACATTCAGATAGCTGACCTAATTACGATTCTAACGATGTATAATATGTATTGAAATATTTAAATTTAATTTTCGATAGATTGAAATTTTTGAATTTTTGGCACTTTTGAACATAGGATTTCTCAGGGCCATTTTATCTGACCAGATAATGTAATATATCATTACATAGCCCTGTGACTATTTGATAAGCCAATCCGGTTATTAAAACTATAAAAACTTCATTTCTCCATCAGATGTTAGCGGACCAAAAGAACTAAAGTATCGCTGGATAGCCCCATTAATGGACTATCATATGACAACTGAATGATACGATTTAGATGGCCAGAAAATAAATTATGGTACGCCGAAAATCTAGTATTTTCCGTTTTGGAGCATTTTAAGACGCCATTTCTCGAAAACGAAAACTACGATTTTTCTTAAACTTTTTTTACTCAGTGTCCTATCCGTGAGTCCAAAAATAAAAGCATTGAAATAATATAAGTGGCCCAAAAAGAACCTCAATCTTGGAAAAAAGTTGAAAAATCCTTGAATTACTGAAAATGCTCTTCTATTATTCTTTCTATGGAAAACAGCCGAATGGATTTTTCTGAAACTTCTTGTACAGAAGGTTAGGTAACCAAACAACTTGTTAAAATTATCCCGACAATGATCCAAAAACCGGAAGTAGTCGAAAAAATATCCGATATTTTGAGGAAAAAAAACATAAAAAGTAAAAAAAAATGGTGATTTGGCGAAAAAAAGTGATTACTACGTAAGATTTCAAAACAACTAAAGTGTCATTGGATAGCCCGAACAATGTACGATCGTATTACATCTAAATGGTAAAAATGCGCTGGTTAGGCAATATATAATGGGACGCTGAAAATATAGTATTTTCATTTTTGGGGGCTATTCAGATGCTTTCATCCCGAAAACGTCTCTTTTTTCTTTTCTTAAACTTCTGTTACTTAGAGTCCTAACGGTGGTCTAGGGTGTGAATCCAAATTTAAAAGCCTCAATATAGTATAAATGGTCCAAAAAGAGCCACAATCTTTGAAAAAAGTTGAAAAAAAATGGTCTAATGGTATAAGGGAGATAACACATTAGTATCAGACTACCAATTATTTGCTAAATATTGTTAAATATCTTCTAATTTTACTTTCTTTTAAAAACTGTCCAATGGATCTTTCTGAAACTTCTGGTACAGGAAGTTATATTCCCATACAAGGTGTTCAATCTATCCCGACAATGATCGGTAAACCGGAAGTAGTCGAAAAAATATTCGATATTTAAAAAAAAACCCAGTAAAAATCGGTACTCTTGCAAATATCGTGATTTCGCCGTCGGGTGTGACAGCATCAAAACATCTAAAGTATCGTTTGGTAGCCCGATGAATGGGCTATTGTATGACAAACTTCTTGTCTGATTCCTGAAAGCCGGTTCAGTGCTGCTTGCAGGTCTAGTTATTATCATTATTATCATCATCAGAGTCGTAGCCTATAATAATGACGTTATACCTATAACTCCCCTTTGATTGGATGTAACTTTCTCAACTGAAATTCAATAGCCCCTTTTCAAGAGTAATAAATTATAATTTAAGTTATGGATTATTAACTTGGCCCCTTTTAACAGCAATAATTTAATAGAACAACCTTCTGTTCAAGCAAGGCGAATCGGGTGGTTATTATTATTCCGAAGCTCATTTTAGAAAAAGTTCAAGATGTATTTATAAAACGTCATTCAAACATCTGAACTGAACACAGACATTGTCTATCCGGTCTATCCCCATACCTTCAAAAACATGTACTAATTACCGAGACTTGTTAACGTATAATATATAGAATTCTGATTTTAACGGGCTAATGAAGACCGCCATACAGTGTGCTATAGGGGAAATTTTCCTAGATAGCGGCCTTACAACCTACTTGTCATGGGTTCTTTTAAGTTCACGCCAACGTGTACAAGGAAACCTCCGTTTTCTGTACCACGCTAAATGATGGTCCCGCGCCGTTGACGAAGGGAAACTACGCCGGAAAACCCCGAGGAACTGTCTCGACAAACACTGGGATCAAAAACACCGGGAACGAACCCGTTAAGTCCTGCTTAGCGAGTCAGCGCCTTGCTCGATGAACTACATAATCCACTATGATTGGGGATTGCCGACAGGGGGGTTCGATTGAGGTGGCAATTTTTGTACTGGCTAGCTAGACAAAGGCTTTTCACTTTCAATTAGTCGGGTAAAGATAAGCCATATGGAGTGGATACCTAGAACAAACTGCAACAGAAATTCACTCGACGAAATCTGGTAAAGAGTTCCCTGAAGGTCTCCTAAATATGGTGGCTGATAGTGGCCATATTAAATCTCGCCCTTTTCATAACGCGACAACACGACATCACGACAGTATTGACGCAATCACACGACACTTTACTCTGTCGAATCATCGTGTTAATTTTATCGTAAAGTCGAGATGTCGACTTGTCGGCTTAGTCTCTTTCTACAAGCCACAAAAATACAGCTGTACTCATTACATCATATAAGTAGCAGATTAGATAAATATAAATAAGACTCGTAGCAAAATACAAGTGCAGTGTGTCTGAATTTAATGACAAATAATCATTTCTATAACATGCAATACACTGTAATTGCACATTCGTGCACTTAATCCTTCCTTAAACTATCCCCCCCAGAGATGACTAAATATTGGGTGATTCAGTCAATGATGAACTACAAGTCAGTGTTCCAGAATACCACATTTTATGGTATTTTCGAACAATGAAGACTCTGAATGGGTTGTAAATAGCTTAATTTTACATCTTTTTTCACCTTTTAATCGAAATAGCCCGAAAATGAAATCGAAATTAAAAAAACTGAGCCCGACATTTTGTGCGCCTTTAAAGGGCGCACCCTTTCAGTTATACCATTTTTGAAAAAAAATAATATTTGCTTTCAAAAAAAGGTACCGAGCCGTCAAAATTGTAGTTTTTGTTAAAATTATGTCACTTCCGGTGCCGACAGGAAACTTTAACGGTAACAAAAAAATTACATTTCGGGAAACGGAGCATATGAACTTTGTTTTATACAAATCGAACAATAAATAATTAATCTAGGACCGAAAAACTGAATTGGCCAATGGCGGCTAACACAAATTACTGAGACAAATTTTTTTACATTTTTGCTCAAGTCAGATGACCCTTTAATCCTGTGTAAAATACCATCAAAAAATATTCAAAAATAAACAAGTTTTTTGTAAAATATTTAAATTTTCAAAATTTCGCGCCTAATATAAGCGAGGATTCGTCGAAAATCAAAAATCTGAAGTACCGTAGCTATTTGCCCTGTCTCCGGCTATGTCAAAATGTACCAAATGTTAAAATCCGCCGATTATTGTAAATATTACGGCAATATTTAAAAAACGACAACTTCGGTGATTTCAGACATTTCGCATTGTCGCCGAATGTTCGAAATAGATTTAATCTCTAAGCCATTCCGACTTTCCCGTAAAACCAAAGATATGGGACCGATTCGACAAATAGTTTCTGAGATATGCTCAAGTAATGACGGGTTTCACCGGTGCCACGTTACCCTAAACATATGTCACTTCCGGTACCAATGAAACCATTAAACAGGTTTCCACATAAGCATTGCACACATCAAATAAAATGGACGCCGAATCAACCAAATCCAGCAATATCAATTCATTTTATACATTTGTTACATGTAAGCGTACAGTACTTCCGGTGATAATGAAAATGTTCAATTAGTTTTATGAAATCCGAAATGGCATAAAACATCACATGGTGAAAATTTTATGTAAATCGAATAATAATTGCCACTTTTATAGACCAAAAACCTTGAAAATTGACTTGTAGAAACCGTCTATTTCTCTGCAACCGTACAAGTTAGAAACTATTTTCTGGTATCTGTATGATCGTATGGGTTCAATCTATTTGCTGATTGGAATCAAATATCATAATTTGAAAAACATTACAAATCAGACTCATTTGAATAAAATATCTGTTTTGAAGGCTAAAAATATAATTTTTGCGAAAATGACGTTACTTCCGGTGATAATGAAAATCTTAAATTACTTGTATGAAATCGTAAATGGCATTAGGTATCAAACAGTGAAAATTTCATGAAAATCGAATAATAATTGACACTTTTCTGGACAAAAAATCTTGAAAAGTGACCTGTTGAAAATTGCCTACAGCTTTATTTCTCCGCAGCTGAACAAGTTAGAAACCATTTTGAGATATCTATATGATCGTATGGGTTCATTCTTTTAGTTGATTAGAATCAAATATTAAAATCTTAAACAAACAACAAATACGACTCATTTGAATAAATTATTTGTTTCGAAGGCTATAAATACAGTTTTTGCCCAAATTTCGTTATTTCCGGTGACATTGAAAATGTTAAATTGATATGAACTAGTCACAATTGACATTATGCATCAAATGGTGTCACTTTTATGAAAATCCAATTGACTCTTTTACAGGCTCAATAGCGTAAAGAGTGACTCACGCAAAATTGACCATTTCTCGGTAACTGCTTATATTACAAATTAATTTTCACATACATTCTCACCGTATAGATTATTGCTACGAGTTTATGAAAGTTACGAAGTAATATTTTAAAATATGAAAACGCTGGATGGGTTGTAAATAGCTTAATTTTACACCCTTTTCCACCTTTTAATCGAAATAGCCCGAAAACGGAATCGAAATTTAAAAAACTGGGCCCGAAATTTTGTCCGCCTTTAAAGGGCGCACCCTTTCAGTTGTACCAGATTTGAAATAAATAATATTTCCTTTGGAAAAATGGTACCTAACTGTCAAGATTGTAATTTTTGGTAAAATTACGCCACTTCCGGTGCCAACAGATAACTCTATCGGTAACAACAAAATGGCAATTGAGACAACCGAGCATATGAACTTTGTTTTATACAAATCGAACAATAAATAATTAATCTAGGACTGAAAAACTGAATTAGCCAATGGCGACAAAGGAAAATTACTAAGACAAGAAAATTTCACATTTTTGCCCAAGTCAGATGACTCGTTAATTTTGTGTAAAACACGACTAAAAAATATTCATAAATAAAAAAGTTTTTTGTAAAAATTTAAATTTTCTAAATTTGGCGCCTAATATCTGCGAAGATTTGCCGAAAATCAAAAGTAGCGTAGCTATGTGCCCTGTCTCCGGCTATGCCAAAATGTATCGAAAGTTAAAATCCAACGATTATTTTTAAAATTACTGCAATATTTTTAAAAACGATAGCTTCGGTGATTTCGGACATTTCGCATTGTCGCAGAACGTTCAAAATAGCTTTATCCTCTGAGTCACACCCACTTTCCCGGTAAAACCGAAGAAATTGAAAGGATGCGACAACTAGTTGCTATGATCTAATCTAATCAAAAATTTGAATAATAATAAAAATAACTAGACCTGCAAGCAGCACTGAACCGGCTTTCAGGAATCAGACAGGAAGTGTGTCATACAATAGCCCATTTATCGAGCTACCAAACGATACTCTAGATGTTTTGATTCGGTCACACCCGACGGTGAAATCCCGATTGTTGCAAGAGCACCGATTTTGTTACTGTCTTTTTTTTTAAAATATCGAATAATTTTTTGACTACTTCCTGTAAACGGATCATTATCGGGATAGATTTAACAAGTGGTATGGGAACTTAACTTCCTGTACCAGAAGTTTCAGAAAGATCCATTGGAAGTTTTACCTCCCTTACACCACTAGAAGCAGATTTACAGATATAACGATTTTTCGACTTTTTCAAAAACTGTGGCCCTTTTGGGCCATTTATACTATATTGAGGCTTTTATATTTGGAATCACACCATAGACCACCGTTAGGACTCTAAGTAACAGAAGTATAAGAAAGGAAATAAGAGAAGTTTTCGAGATAAAAGCGTCTGAATAGGGTCCAAAAAGGAAAATAGATTTTCAGCGTTTCATTAAATATTGCCTAACCCGCGAATTTTTACCATTTAGATGTCATACGATTGTCCATTGTTCGGACTCTCCAATGACACTTTAGTTGTTTTGATTCGGTGAAATCTTACGTAGTAATAACTTTTTTCGCAAGATCACCATTTTTTTCACTTTTTATGGGGTTTTTTTTCTCAAAATATCGGATATTTTTTCGACTACTTCCGGTTTTTGGATCATTGTCGGGATTGTTTTAGCAAGTTGTTTGGTTACCTAACCTTTTGTACAAGAAGTTTCAGAAAGATCCATTCAGCTGTTCTTCAAAGAAAGAAAAATAGAAGAGCATTTTCAGTAATTTAAGGATTTTTCAACTTTTTTCCAAGATTGAGGCTCCTTTTGGACCACTTATATTATTTCAATGTTTTTATTTTTGGACTCTCGCCATAGTCCACCGATAGGACTCTAAGTAAAAGAAGTTTAAGAAAAATCGTAGTTTTCGTTTTCGAGAAAATGGCGTCTCAAAATGCTCCAAAACGGAAAACACTAGATTTTTGGTGTACCATAATTTATTTTCTAGCCATCTAAATCGTATCATTCAGATGTCATATGATAGTCCATTAATGGGGCTATCCAGCAATACTTTAATTCTTTTGGCCTGCTAACATCTGATGGAGAAATCAAGTTTTTCGCAAGTGCGCTACTTTTTAAACCTTTTTTCTTCATTTTTTGCATACTTCCGATATGGAGATTATTGTCGGGATAGTTTTAATAACCGGATTGGCTTATCAAATAGCCACAGGGCTATGTAATGATATATTACATTGTCTGATCAGATAAAATGCCCCTGGGAAATCTTATGTTAAATAGTGCCAAAAATGCAAAAATGTCAATATATCGAAAATTAAATTTAAATATTTTAATACATATTATACATCGTTAGAACCGTAATTACGTCAGCTATCTGAATATGTAACTTTTTTGTAAATTTTTTTTTAAATAATAAAGTAATAGAGCATTTTCCAAAATTTCACGATTTTTCAACTTTTTTCGATTTTCAGTACGTTATGTTACCTATTCCAGAAATTTTAACGTCTTATTGGAAGGATTCATGCACAAGACTACCAGAGGGACTCTCGATAGGGAAAGTTTTAAAAAAATCCTTGGAGCAGTTTTCGAGATACAGGCGTCCAAAAACGCTTCAAATCAGAAAATACCTGATTTTCAGAATGTCATATTTTGCTGCCCTCTCATAGGATCCGCGTGAAATGGGTATCATATGACAGTCGAATCCCCGTGCCACCCAACGATACCTTAATTTTTCTTATCCGTTGATATCGGGTGAAGAAATCATTTTTTTCCCAAAGCACCCATTTTTTGCGTTTTCTTCAATATATTTGACATTTTTTCGACCACTTCCGGTTTAAGAATTCTTGTCGAAATAGTTTTATCAGTTGGTTTTGGACTATAACTTTATATCCCATAAGTTTCAGAAACGTCAATTCGGCCGTAAAACGAAACTCGGGCAGACAAAATGGGCAGAAATTTCGAAAAAATTTGAAAAATAAAGGGTGATAACTCTGAATGAAAGTTATATTCCTGGAATCGGATTGCCTTCAGGTATCCAAAAATGTAGGTTAATTTTGAAAATTTTGAAAAATTACAAAATTTTTCTCCTAAACAACGTATTTTCAAATTTCGAACGACAAAAGCCATAGATGAATGTTCGAAATTGAAAAATGCGAGATAGCCATTGTCTCGGAAAATAATCAGGGTTTCCAAAAGTGTGAATTGTTTTAAAATAGGTAAAGAATTGGCGAAACCACGGCCGATTTTTGATTTATTGCTACCGTTCAAAATTCGGCCACTTCCGGTATGCGCAGAATTTCCAAAAATACTTTTTCGAGTAAACACCACATGGTTTCCATAGAGAAAATTTAACCCCAAATCGATATCTGTTTTCGATCATGGAGAAAAAGGCTCCCGCGGTAAATAATAATAATAACTAGACCTGCAAGCAGCACTGAAATGGCTTTCAGGAATCAGACAGGAAGTGTGTTATACAATAGCCCATTTATCGAGTTACCAAACGATACTTTAGTTGTTTTGATCGGGTCACACCCGACGGTGAAATACCGATTGTTGCAAGAGCACCGATTATTTTACTGTGGCCCTTTTGGACCATTTATACTATATTGAGGCTTTTAAATTTGGATTCACACCATAGACCACCGTTAGGACTCTAAGTAAAAGAAGTACAAGAAAGGAAATAAGAGAAGTTTTCGAGATAAAAGCGTCTGAATGGGCTCCAAAAAGGAAAATGATAGATTTTCAGCGTTTCTTTATATATTGCCTAGCCCGCGAATTTTTACTATTTAGATGTCATATCGGATATCTTTTCGACTACTTCCGGTTTTTGGATCATTGTCGGGATAGTTTTAACAAGTTGTTTGGTTACCTAACCTTCTGTACAAGAAGTTTCAGAAAAATCCATTCAGCTGTTTTCCAAAGGAAGAAAAATAGAAGAGCATTTTCAGTAATTTAAGGATTTTTCAACTTTTTTCCAAGATTGAGGCTCTTTATGGAGAACTTATATTATTTCAATGATTTTATTTTTGGACTCACGCCATAGTCCACCGATAGGACTCTGAGTAAAAGAAGTTTAAGAAAAATCGTAGTTTTCGTTTTCGAGAAAATGGCGTCTCAAAATGCTCCAAAACGGAAAATACTAGATTTTCGGCGTACCATAATTTATTTTCTAGCCATCTAAATCGTATCATTCAGATGTCATATGATAGTCCATTAATGGGGCTATCCAGCGATACTTTAGTTCTTTTGGTCTGCTAACATCTGATGGAGAAATCAAGTTTTTCGCTAGAGCGCTATTTTTTAAAACCTTTTTTTCTCCATTTTTTGCATACTTCCGGTATGGAGATTATTGTCGGAATAGTTTTAATAACCGGATTGGTTTATCAAATAGCCACAGGGCTATGTAATGATATATTACATTGTCTGATCAGATAAAATGCCCCTGGGATATCCTATGTTCAATAGTGCCAAAAATGCAAAAATGTTAATATATCGAAAATTAAATTTAAATATTTCAATACATATTATACATCGTTAGAATCGTAATTACGTCAGCTATCTGAATATGTAACTTTTTTGTAATGTAATTGTAATAGAGCATTTTCCAAAATTTCACGATTTTTCAACTTTTTTCGATTTTAAGTACGTTATTTTACCTATTCCAGAAATTTTAATGTCTTATTGGATGCACAAGACTACCGGAGGGACTCTCGATAGGTAAAGTTTAAGAAAAATCCTTGGAGCAGTTTTCGAGATACAGGTGTCCAAAAACGCTCGAAATCAGAAAATACCTGATTTTCAGCATGTCATATATTGCTGCCCTCTCATACGATCCGTGTGAAATGGGTATCATATGACAGTCGAATCCCCGGGCTACCCAACGATACCTTAATTTCTTTAATCCGTTGATATCGGGTGAAGAAATCATGTTTTTCCCAAAAGTAAAACGAAATTCGGGCACAAAAAATGGGCAGAAAATTCGAAAATATTCGAAAACTAAAGGGCGATAACTCTGATGAAAGTTATATTACTGGAATCAGATTGCCTTCAGGTATCCAAAAATGTAGGTCAAATTTAAAAATTTTGAAAAATTACAAAAATTGTCTCCTAAACAACGTATTTTCAATTTTCGAACGACAAAAAGCCAGAGATGAATGTTCGAAATTGAAAAATGTGAGATAGCCATTGTCTCGGAAAAGATTCTGGGTTTCCAAAAATGTGAATTGTTTTAAAATAGGTAAAGAATTGGCGAAACCACGGCCGATTTTTGATTTATTGCTACCGTTCAAAATTCTGGCACTTCCGGTCTGCGCAGAAGTTTCAAAATTACTTTTTCGAGTAATCACCACAAGGTTTCCTGAGAGAAAATTTAACCCCAGATCGATATCTGTTTTCGATAATGGAGAAAAAGGCTCCCGCGGTAAATAATAATAATAATAATAACTAGACCTGCAAGCAGCACTGATCAGGCTTTCAGGAATCAGACAGGAAGTGTGTCATACAATATATTTATATGACTACGGTTTCACCGGTGCCACGTTACCCTAAACATTTGTCACTTCCGGTACCAATGAAACCATTAAACAGGTTTCCACATAAGCATTGCACACGTCAAATAAAATGGACGCCGAATCAACCAAATCCAGCAATATCAATTCATTTTATACATTTGTTACATGTAAGTGTACAGTACTTCCGGTGATAATGAAAATGTTCAATTAGTTTTATGAAATCAGAAATGGCATAAGGCATCACATGGTGAAAATTTTATGTAAATCGAATAATAATTGCCACTTTTATAGACCAAAAACCTTGAAAAGTGACTTGTGTAAAACCGTCTATTTCTCTGCAACCGTACAAGTTAGAAACCAATTTCTGGTATCTGTTTGATCGTATGGGTTAATCTATTTGTTGATTGGAATCAAATATCATAATTTTAAAAACATTACAAATTAGACTCATTTGAATAAAATATCTGTTTTGAAGGCTAAAAATACAGTTTTTGCCAAAATGACGTTACTTCTGGTGATTATGAAAATCTTAAATTACTTGTATGACATTGTAAATGTCATTAGGTATCACACAGTGAAAATTTTATGAAAATCGAATAATAATTGACCAAAAACCTTGAAAAGTGACCTGTTGAAAATCGCCTATTTCTCCGAAACTGAACAAGTTAGAAACAATTTTGTGAAATCTATATGACCTTATGGATTTTATTAATATGTGAATGTAAACAAAAAATTAAAATTATTAATACATATTAAATAATTCTTGTTTGAAAGAAATATTGATTTTAAAAGTTAAAAATGCACCTTTTGACAAAATGTCGTCACTGCCGGTGTCAATTTTAAATTGTAATCAATTTGATACTACTGCAACTGCTTAACAAATTGGACTTTCTTATAAACAGCGCGAGCCGTCGATTTCTATCCAGATGATTACCGGTATAAGATAATTTTGACAAAGAAGCAACAATATTAATTCAAAGACTAATTATTACACAAAGCTATAAACTATTTCTGTTACAGGGTCACTATACCCATATTTTGGATAGAAGAAAACACTCATAGTTGAAATAATTTTAGTTCAAATATCATCACTGATAAAAGCACTCTTGAATTGGCTCTATACGTTGACAAAACGTACAGATTGTATCCCCTCTTATGTTTCGCTTAACAATGAAAGGTGCCGTGTTCAATTTCCGATCCCTTTGTTCTGCTACTCCTGAAATTTGGAACTGTTGTACAATGGTTTTATATATAACACTACTGATAGGCCTCTCTGTAGAAGAAGTTCCCAAAAAATATTATGTTGACTTTTCGAGAAATAGACCTCTAAAAATGCTCGGCGCTATTGCACTTTCGTACCTCTACCAGTTCCTGTGGTCGTAGGAACTTGAAATTATTAGAGGATGTTAAGGGGGGCTAGCAATGACCACACACCAAATTTCAGCCGAATCGATCAATAACTTTTTATTTTACCGACCTTTTAATTTCTAACGAGAGAGAACTTTATCTGTTTGACGCCATTTGCTTTGTTTACTATTTAGACTCGAATAACAAGACACTAAGACGGAAACCGACACACTGCACTAGCTGCCTATCTCTGCAGTTCATAAAAATGAATATAATTTTCGTATACTTTAATTTTTGCGCGAAGCCACCATGTTCTATAAAATCCTATTTGGTGTTGATCAGTGAATATTGCCGTGACCTTGATTTTGACCTTGAGTCTTAACTTCCCATCCATATCAGGGCCTTTGCGTTTATGATTGCCGTGGCCTTATTTCTTACTGTATTTTCAAAGTTAATGTTCGAGGTGAAAGCAAAGACGACGTCCTTCGGAAAAGATAATTGGGTCAAAGTTGTAGGTCAAGGTCATGTTACAGAAAACTAAACTCAAACTTTTCAAAGTCATTTTTTGGACATTTGACCTTGACTTACGACCTTGACCCCGTAACCATTTTCGAAGGCTATCACCTTGGCTTGAATCATGGACGTTTACCTTGGTTCTGTCACACACTGCTCGGTCAGAAAAGGGTCAAACGGAGAGGGGCCCCTGTCCGAAAGGAAGTCAATGGGCGTGGTCAATGTGAAAGGTCGTAGTGACCTCCACTAGTCACCATTAACCATCCGTGACCTTGACCCTGACCTAGAGTCCGAACTTCCCATCCATCTCGGGCCCTTTGCGTTGAAAAGTTTGAGTTCAGTTTTCTATAACATGACCTTGACCTACGACTTTGACCCAATTATCTTTTCTGAGGGACGTTGTCTTTGATTTCACCTCAAGCATTAACTTTGATAATACAGTAAGAAATAGGGTCACGGCAAGCATAAACGAAAAGGGCCCGAGATGGATGGGAAGTTTGGACTCAAGGTCGAAGTCGAGGTCACGGATGGTTAAAGGTGACTAGTAGAGGTCACCACGAACTTTCACATTGACCACGCCCTTGACTTCCTTTCGGGCACGGGCCCCTCTGCGTTTGACCGTTTTCTGACCGAGCAGTGTGCGACAGGACCAAGGTAAACGCCCATGATTCAAGCCAAGTTGATAGCCTTCGAAAATGGTTACGGGGTCAAGGTCGTAAGTCAAGGTCAAATGTCCCAAAACTGACTTTGAAAAGTTTGAGTTTAGTTTTCTGTAACATGACCTTGACCTACGACTTTGACCTTTTAACTTTTCTGAAGGACGTTGTCTCTGCTTTCACCTCAAGCATTAACTTTGATAATACAGTAAGAAATAGGGTCACGGCAAGCATAAACGAAAAGGGCCCGAGATGGATAGGAAGTTTGGACTCAAGGTCAAAGTCAAGGTCACGGATGGTTAAAGGTGACTAGTGGAGGTCACCACGACCTTTCACATTGACCACGCCCATTGATTTCCTTTCGGACACGGGCCCTTTGCGTTTGACCCTTTTCTGACCGAACAGTGTGCGACAGGACCAAAGTAAACGTCGATGGTTCAAGTCAAGGTGATAGCCTTCGAAAATGGTTACGAGGTCAAGGTCGTAAGTGAAGGTCAAATGTCCCAAAACTGACTTTGAAAAGTCCGAGTTTAGTTTTCTGTAAGATGACCTTGACCTACGACTTTGACCCAATTATCTTTTCTGAAGGACGTCGTCTCTGCTTTCACCTCGAACATTAACTTTGATAATACAGTTAGAAATAAGGCCACGGCAAGCATAAACGCAAAGGGCCCGAGATGGATGGGACGTTTGGACTCAAGGTCAGAGTCAAGGTTACGGATGGTTAACGGTGACTAGTGGAGGTCACCACGACCTTTCACATTGACCACGCCCATTGACTTCCTTTCGGACACGGACCCTCTGCGTTTGACCGTTTTCTGACCGAGCAGTGTGCGATAGGACCAAGGTAAACGTTCATGATTCAAGCCAATGTGATAGCCTTCGAAAATGGTTACGGGGTCAAGGTCGTAAGTCAAGGTCAAATGTCCCAAAAATGACTTTGAAAAGTTTGAGTTTAGTTTTCTGTAACATGACCTTGACCTACGACTTTAACCCGATTATCTTTTCTGAAGGACGTCGTCTCTGCTTTCACCTCGAACATTAACTTTGATAATACAGTAAGAAATAAGGCCACGGCAAGCATAAACGCAAAGGGCCCGAGATGGATGGGACGTTTGGACTCAAGGTCAGAGTCAAGGTTACGGATGGTTAACGGTGACTAGTGGAGGTCACTACGACCTTTCACATTGACCACGCCCACTGACTTCCTTTCGGACACGGACCCTCTGCGTTTGACCGTTTTCTGACCGAGCAGTGTGCGATAGGACCAAGGTAAACGTTCATGATTTAAGCCAATGTGATAGCTTTCTATAATGGTTACGGGGTCAAGGTCGTAAGTCAAGGTCAAATGTCCCAAAAATGACTTTGAAAAGTTTGAGTTTAGTTTTCTGTAACATGACCTTGACCTACGACTTTAACCGAATTATCTTTTCTGAAGGACGTCATCTCTGCTTTCACCTCGAACATTAACTTTGATAATACAGTAAGAAATAAGGCCACGGCAAGCATAAACGCAAAGGCCCCGATATGGATCTGAAGTTTGGCCTCAAGGTCAAAATCAAGGTCACGGCAATATTTACACCTAAAGGCCAATCCACTGATCAACACCAAATAGTATTTTATAGAAAATGGTGGCTTCGCGCAAAAATTAAAGTATACGAAAATTATATTAATTTTAATGAACTGCAGTGTTAGGCAGCTAGTGCAGTGTGTCGGTTTCCGTCTAAGTGTCTTGTTATTCGAGTCGGTTTCCGTCTTAGTGTCTTGTTATTCAAGTCTAATTAGTAAACAAAGCAAATGGCGTCAAACGGATGAAGTTCTCTCTCGTTAGAAATTAAAAGGTCGGTAAAATAAAAAGTTATTTATCGATTCGGCTGAAATTTGGTGTGTGGTCATTGCTAGCCCCCCTTAACATCCTCTGAAAATTTCAAGTGCCTACGACCACGGAAACTGGTAGAGGTACGAAAGTGCAATAGCGCCAAATGCTCCAAATCGTAAAAATACGACGTTTTCGATTTTCGATCTCATTTTTCGGCTACCCCTGACATTTCAAAAAATGATACAGTGGTTTCACACAACAGAGTACCCATTTATCTCTCGATTGAGAAAGTTTTAAAAAAATCGTTAGGGGCGTTTCCGAGAAAAATGCGCCTAAAGTTGCTCGAAATCGCAAAATACCTTACTTTTCAAGGTCATATAACATTTTTAGTTTTTGATAGAAACTTGTCGCTGAAGTACCATCTGATAGACCATTCAATTGGCTATTAAACGATATAAACTAAACGACAAGAACACTGTTGATACATCGCATTTTCCGCACAGACGCCCATTTTTCACAATTTTGTCAAAGTTTGGATACCTTTCTTGACTACTTCCGGTGATTAGGGGATTTTCATTTATAGTTCATGGACTGGTCTGGTCCTTCAACTTCATATTCCTGAAGTTTCAGAAAAATCGTTTGAGCCGTTTTAAAAAAATAAGAACTCTACGATTTGACCAAAATGCGAAAAAAAGTGAAAAATCAAAGGCAACATTTCAGAACAAAACTTATATTGTTGGAATCGGATTGATGTCAGCTATCCAAAAATATAACTGAAATTTCAAAATTCCCAAAAATAAAATTTTTAGAAAATTTTGAAAATTTTCCATTTTTCACCAAAAAAATTAGAGCGACAAAGTTTCTAATTTCCACAGTTTTGAACTGCTATCTGCTCAGAAATGTCTCCAGCTATCCAAAAATGTAAATATCTTAAGAATCCATTGAGAATTAAGAGAATAATGGCCGATTTTCAATTTTCGTGCACGTTAAAGATTTGACGCATTTCCGCTATGCGCACAAATTTAGTTTTACATTTATCAACTAACCACCACACAGTTTCCCGAGAGAAAACCAAACTTCAGACCTTTATCTCTTATAGTTGCTGAGAAATAGGCTCCCCCAATAAAAAAAATAAATAACTAGATCTGCTAAGCAGATATTAAAGCTTTCATATTCACGGTCAGTTTCTGTCGCATCTCATGAGTTATATAAAGAATCTTAAAAAGGAAAAAGAATTATAACTAGAATTGCGCGCAATGCTGAAGGCTTTCACGGTCGCAAAGGCGTCACACGATCGCCAGATATATGACAAAAGACTATCCCCACCACTCCCCCCCCCCCCCAAAAAAAAAAAAAAAATAAAAAACACACTCTAGCATAACTCAGATATTGACCCCTAAACGTGCTCCAACTCGTAAAAATACGCTGTTTTCAATTTTCGATCTCTTTTTTGGGCTACCCATGACAATTAGAAAAATTGTACAAGGGTTTCACACAATACACTACCCAGTAGAATCTCGATTGAGCAAGTTTGAAAGAAATCATTGGCGGCTTTTCCGAGAAAAGTAATTATATAACTGTTAAATTAAACAACGGATAACTCCTACCTCTTAAAATGATTTATATAATTAGTAAATAATTATTATTATCTAATGATTGGTGTTTTGTGACATATATAGTGTAACCAATATATACATTGTACTTTTATAATCAATATGATACTGTGCATTAGTCGTGTTTCTGTTCTTATGAATTGAATTTCTTCATGCAATATTTGTAAATCGCCAGTAGGAATAAATGTCTCTTATATAGATACATTATGCTGGCTGGAAATTACACGGTAGGCTAGCCTTGGGGAATGTTTATAAATCGCCAGTAGGAATAAATGTTTCTTATATAGATTCATTATGCTGGCTGGAATTTGCACGGTAGGCTAGCCTTTGGGACTGCGCTGTATCATACCGTATTTCATTGAGTTAACTGGCGGGGTTTCGATTCCTCGGTTGTACCTTACAAGGAGTAGTGTCGCCTGTCCAAGCTCGTGGTTTTTCTCCGGGTCCTCCGGTTTCCTCCCACTGCTAATGACTCCTACGCGGAAGCGAATTATTAAAATAATGAACCATATGTTAGTCCCGAAATGACCTCTAAACATGCTCGTACCGCGGCGCTAGTCTTCTTTTATATAGAATTCCAACCGCCAAGGGATCTTTTACGGTCACACCAATGTGTACACGGGACTTCGGAATCGCGTTCATGTCAGCTACTCAAATATGTAACTGGTTCAAAAATTGATTGAATATTCAATGAAATATCGCCAATTTTCTGGTTTCGTGCACGTTAAAGATTTGACTTCACTAATAAAAATTTAATTTTAATTAGAGATAGAGTCCATGCTCAAACAACGTCATGCCTTTTATCACAGGTGCAATATTCGATACCACTGTACGATACTACTGCAAACGATTAATAAATTGAACTTTGTTATAAACAGCGCGAGCCGTCGATTTCTGTCCAGATGATTACCGGTATAAGATAATTTTGACACAGAAGCAACAATATTAATTCATAATAATAAGAATAACTAGATCTGCATAGCAGATATCAAAGCTTTCATATAAACTTCAAAAGGGGTTATTAGAATCTATGAATCAACAACCACTCTGACGGAAGATATTCTCTGGGCTAAAAAATCTTTTTTCTCTCAGCTACGAGAGATACGTAGAATTAAACCGGCCCAGAGCCGACCGTGTTGATACGAAGCCGCTTATTTGACATTGACACATAACTGAAGGTGAATAGGCCTACCCGTCCAGTTAATACAATGGGCAATCTCACATCGGTCCACTAAAGAGAGGCACATGCTAGTCGCCCCCTACTTCCCCAAGACATTTAGTCCAAACCTTGACTCTCATACATATAAACCATTTGGTACTACATGTACATGTATTTCGTACTTATATCATATTAAACCCCTCGGCCGCCATGTTGAATCACACAGTATTTAACGTTCTATATCCTAACATCTTTATGAAATCAACGACAAATCTAAACTTGGGCACTCCAACCATTTTTATTTTTACATCATTCAGTTTTTTTTAAATAAGTAATTCTATCACAAATTATAGTGAAGACTGGACCACTAAACTAGTTACCCATCAGTTTTTCTTTGTGTTAATGCGTTCTACATTTTCAAAGCAATGATTCTTATAATGTGCGAGCCGCCATGACACCGGCGGATATTATAACTTCGATAGGCGAGAAACTTCAGGTAGCAGTTGGGTTTCATCAAATCATATAATTATGCGGTACGGCTTCACCTTTATTTCAATGGGAATTGGTTTATTATATGTGCAGTGCAGTTTTAGGTCAGTTTATGTGTAAATTAAGGGAGCTATACATAGGCCAGTAACCTTTTTGCAGTCATTTGACTAAAAAAAACTTGCGGAAAGGAACTCCGTAGGACAAGCCACTACTGTGGCAGGAGTAAGGCGGAAGACATCACTAGTGGAACCATTTCTAAGTTAATCCCGAAGTGCGTTGCTATTGTAAGAATATATAAAATCGGGTTTCCGTTCCCGCTTTTTTTTTTGCTGTAGTTTGAGTAATGAGTTAGAGCGTATATTTTGTAGTCAAAAAATCATTGCAAATAGAAGACCTCATCCCCACCACCACCAACCTGTAATACACTAGCTAGCTTGTGTATTTCCATATTCCATTTCCGAGAGATAGATAGAGAACACGCGAAATATAAAGTGATTTTTCTTACAATCAGGGACCATAATTCATGAAGTTACGATTCGATATGCGCAAATATCGAAAGGAACCATATCTTTGGGTTATAAACATGCATGTCAAGTTTCATCAAAATCTTTCACTGTGAAAAACCGGGGCTAAGTCATCTGAAATCAAACAAATTTTACAATGTAGGTAGTGAAAACAAAATGTTATGTTAAGCGTTGTTCGAGGGTGGGGTGGGTGCATAAAATTCCAAATGCAAAGGGTTATTTTTCGTGCACGCCAATATGCACACAGGATTTCGATTTTTCGTCCTACCTAAAAAACTGCACGCAAAGTTAGTTGTCGGGCCTTCGGTCAAGAACCACAGACAAAGGGAGAGAACGGGGACCTCTGTTTTGCATACCATCCAAGCGACTAGGCACTAATCCTTGTACCATGGACGAGGGGACGGGCGTTTTTCGTCCCATCGAAACGACTAGACACAGATCCTTGCTAGGCCTTCCATACTTCACCACTGCCAACGGGGAACCACTTTGACCTCGGGTTTTCGTACCATCCAAACGACTAGACACTAATCCTTGCAAGGCCTTCCGTTCTGCAGCAAATGAGCCACGCTGGCCTCGTTTTGTCGTAATATACAAACGACTAGACAATGTTTAATAATTTAGTCATGTTCGCGTGGGTGGGTTGGCAGCAGAATTGATATGTACATGATAGTGACACGAGGAGGGGGGGGGGGAGCGGGGTGTACACAAATCACACAAATCAGAGCTTTGTAATACACGCATATACTTGATATACTAAATACACAAATGGCTGAATTTCGAGACATTTCTGGCACTCTTTTATCACATAATGAGAACACTGCATTAATTTCTATATATCAATAAAATATGCCTCAGACCCATTGTTTATTTTTAAATTTGAATTAGACTCGTAACAAAATATATTTTCTGGCAACAAATAGCATATAAATAAAACTAGATTTACTTTCTGATTATTTTTTTTAAATGAAATCATTCCAGGGCTTTTATTGACATTTCAGAAAATGTAGAGTTGGTCCCATGCACTTGAGGCCCAAGGTCCTTGAAGTTGTACAGCTGCACCCGGTGACCGATATTTATTTAACGGGGAATAAGTGATAATTCATATTATAACAGTAAATAATTAAAATATCCCATAGGGATTATAATAATATGTATATCATGTAGGTGTGCATGTAGGTTAAAATTGTGACCTCTGTAAATAGGCCCGTTCCTTGCATTTAGTTTTAGAGTTAGGAGTGCTAAAATTGAGAGAGCGAAATGGGGTTGATCGACCACTCGACACAAACTAGGTCATTTCGGGACTAACGTATGGTTCAATTTTATTTCAATAATTCGCTTGCGCGTAGGGGTCTAGCAGTGGGGGGGAAACCGGGTGATCCTGAAAAAATACACAGGTTGGACGGGCGACCTACTCCTTGTCACGTACGGAAAGATACCCCAGCAGTCAAAATAAGTCAAAATAGGCGATTTCGGTTTCTAGTGTCGATGCATCGTTACGGTCAGTTTAAAAAATTGTCTTTTAAGGATAATGTGTATAGTACCAATACCTATCACATACGGAAGAGGCGATAAAATCTCTTTGCATTTCCAATTTCAAAATTAATTAAAACCAATATTAAATTCCGAAAATCGTTTTTTTGCTAAAACTCTTTTCTTTTTAATGTGATCAAAATGGGGGTAAAGCACAGAGTCAGGGGTGGTAATGGGCGTATTGTGTCCTAATTTCATGGTTTTCGGACAATCGGTGCCGGTGTCACGGCGAAATTCCACTTTTTTCCCCTCATGGAAGCCGTAAATTGACGCAAGGATTAGGGTCGCCTGTCCAACCTTGTGGGTTTTCTCCGGGTCCTCCGGTTTCCTCCCACTGCTAAAGACCCCTACGCGCAAGCGAATTATTGAAATAAAATTAAACCATATGTTGGTCCCGAAATGACCTAGTTTGTGTCGAGTGGACGTTAAACCCCATTTCTCTCTCTCTCTCTCTCTCTCTCCGTAAATTGACTTGAGGCCAGTGTCCTTTAAGTTGTACAGCGGCACCAGGTGACCGATATTTATTTAACGGGGAATAAGTGATAATTCATATTATAGCGGTAAATAATTAAAATATTTCATAGGGATTATAATAATATATCATGTCTGGGTATTACAGGGTTAAAACCAATATTAAATTCCGAAAATCGTTTTTTTGCTAAAACTCTTTTTTTTTAATGGGATCAAAATGGGGGTAAAGCACAGAGTCCGGGGTGGTAATGGGCGTATTGTGTCCAAATTTCATGGTTTTCGGACAATCGGTGCCGGTGTCACGGCGAAATTCCACTTTTTTCCCCTCATGGAAGCCGTAAATTGACTTAGAAAAAAAAAACGACGAAAGGCAGGTAAAAAGAACAAACGACTTGAACGAATGCAGGTATCACCTTGAAATTTTCAGGGTGCCTAGGTACCAACGTGAAAAGTTGCTCGCCGGAATTTAGTACTCATGGTACCGTTGGTTCCTGTGTAGCGCATGCGCGAAATCAAAACCAGCTAAACTCGAAAACAACCTTGTCGGCACGGAAAACATCAAAGGAGAAATTCGAATTTTTGAAATATTCAAATACCAAACATTCGACCATGATCCAGGCTATCCTCAAATGTATTAATTTCGGTAATAGGAGACAGATTCTCTAAGCCACGACCAATTGTGTATGTTTTCAAGCCCATAAATGTGGATTTTTCACTAATTTTCATTTTCATTTCAAAATGGCGTCCATCAGTTGACCTAAATCAAAATTCTAAACCGATAGATTTTTAGGCTTTCCTTCAAGCATTCAGAAAATGTAACTCTTATGTCTTTAAGTAAAATATTGCAAAAGCCGTATGGACTTTTCACATTTTGAGATGGTGGCACTTCCGGTTTGCTCGACAAACTCCATATTTTGTGTACTCATCAGTACTGTCTTAGCTAGTACAGAAAAAAAATTTCAAGGCAATCTGACCTATATTTCGTCGATTTTTTTGAAAACTTTGATCCTTAATTTCACCAAGGGGAGATAATTTAGAAAATTTCCAAGGACATCATTGAAGTCGCATTGGCAAGATCTACTAACATTCTAAATTTCACAAAAATCGCACAACTATTAAAGAAGTTGTCAAATTGGTAATAACTTCCGGTTCGAAATGACAGCGACGAATTTTCGAAATGCCAAAATCCGAAATTGCAGATTTGAAGTAAATGTTTCAAGATACTCAAAGAAAAAAGAATTAGTAAAATAGGTCAAATAGTCACAGAGTTACAGCATTGTAGGTCAAATGCATTCCTTCGTAAAATTCGGTGATTTCGGATTCGTAAAACGTTTTGAAAATATATTTAATCAACAGCCACCACCCATTTTTGGGGGGATAGGTAAAAGTTTCAGAACGATCCTATGGTTAGATTCTGAGAAATCCGATTTGTGGACAAAACACAAAAAAAAAATAACAATAACTAGATCTGCATAGCAGATATCAAAGCTTTCATATAAACTTCAAAAGGGGTTATTAGAATCTATGAATCATCAACCACTCTGACGGATGTAGAAAGGAATATATTGTTACTAAATCTGTTGTACTGTTTCTTGTTATGGTAAAGAAAACATGAATACAACTATGAGATTTGTATAGAATTGGCATTAATCAATATATTTATTGTTTAATACTACATGTATATTATAGATACAAAGTGAATTAAATGAACCCAATTACATGTACTTTATATAAGCAATGTTTTTTTATTCATCGTTACTTTGAAATCACATTATTTTCATTGATGATAAAAAGGTTGTATTTGTACCGAATCCAAAAAGTATGTTGTATGACATTGCATTATCTGTACCAATTATTTATTTGCAAACCAATATACAATGTTTAGTTCTACTCCAATATATTTGTTTCAACCCATGATAGTTTATTCACTCTTCTCACTTAAATACAAGAATAACACACGATTAAATTACTGAAACAAGTAATGCTGGTAGATTATAATTTGATATTGTATACCATTTACTCTCTGTTAGATAAGGCGACGTGGTAATCTGTTAGATAAACATACATGGAAGTATATGTTAGATAACTACAATTTATGATATATTTTAAACCAAGGAAGTGGCCTTTCTAAAAATAAAAAAAAATAAAGGAAAATATATTTCATACAATTGTTATACTGTTACTGTTATCGTGAAGAAACATGATTGTTTATTTAATGTTGTTTATGACAAACATGTAATCATGTACATTTTTTAAATAAGAACAATTATGCTACATGTATGAATAACTCTCAAAAATTATGTTTTCATCAATCCAAGTATTTTTTTATTTGTATTACTTGATTTATACTGAATAAAGATTACACAAACATACAAAATGGTGTTGGCTGTGTGACTGAATTCCTCGTTGAGAAGTGGTATCGGGTGTCCCATAGAGAAGAAGCAAACCCTCCTTGTGATACACTTGTGAACATTTTAAAAGACCCATTTCGCTGTGTTCCAGAAAAATCCCCATTATAGCTAGTGCATTACATGGTTGTTGTTGGGGGAAAGGTGGGTCTTTTCTATTGGCAATGATTTACTTTTTATAGGCCCACATTGAAATGTGGTCGTATATTGTCGTCGCCCCCCTTTTGCTGTTAATATCCGATTGACTTTAAATTTATACGCAGTGTTTATGGTCATAAGACGAAGAAGCCTTTGATTTGCTCTGCCCAGGCAACGTTCCTGTGCTCCGATTGCCTTCAAATATGCACAGAATGTACCTTGGGATTCTAGCTATCACATATTAAAAATAGAAGAGTGTTGGATTCCGAGAACGTTCAAAATAAATTCAAAACCCACCCCCAACAATCAAAGGTTTTTTGCTTAAAAAATTGCCGTATTTTATCGAATTTTTATTGTTCTTGATATCTGAGGATTTTCTCAATTTAATATGTGATAAATATCATCGCGGCGCAGCCAACCGCTAGAAATTCCAGAGATTTGGACCACCGGAAGGATGCCTCAGCAGTCAAAAAAGGTCAAAATAGGCGATTTCGGTTTCTAGTGTTGATACATCGTTACGGTCATTTTAAAAAATTGTCTTTTAAGGATAATGTGTATAGTACCAATACCTATCACATAAGGAAGAGGCGATAAAATCTCTTTGCATTTGCAATTTCAAAATTAATTAAAACCAATATTAAATTCCGAAAATCGGTTTTTTGCTAAAACAAGCATTCAGAAAATGTAACTCTTATGTCTTTAAGTAAAATATCAAAAAAGCCTTATGTAATTTTCACATTTCAAGATGGTGGCATTTCCGGTTTGAGCTACAAACTCAATTTTTTGTGTACGAATCAGTAGTGTCGTAGCTAGTAAAGAAAAAAAAAATCAAGGCAATCTGACCTATATTTCGTCGATTTTTTTGAAAACTTTGATCCTTAATTTCATCAAGGGGAGATAATTTAGAAAATTTCTAATGATATTTTTGAAGTCGCATTGATAAGATCTACTTACATTCTAAATTTCATGAAAATCGTGCAACTATTAAAAAAGTTTTCAAATTGATCTCAACTTCCGGTTCAAAATCACAGCGACGAATTTTCGAAATTCGAAAATTCGAAATTGCAGATTTTAAGTAAATGTTTCAAGGCACCCCTCAAAAAAAGAATTAGTAAAATAGGTCAAATAGTTACAAATTTACAGTAATGTAGGTCAAATGAATTTGTTCGTAAAATTCGGTGATTTCGGATTCGAAAAACGATTTGAAAATATATTTAATCAACATTCGCACCCCATTTTTTTTGGGGGGGGGGTAGGTCAAAGTTTCAGATTGATCCTATGGTTAGATTCTGAGAAATCCGATTTGTAGAAATGACACAAAAAAAAAAAAATAATAATAGGAACAAGTGGTATCAGATGCCTCAGAGAGAATATTCAAATGCTCCTTGTGATACGTTTGTAACACAATTATAACCTAATGTATTACACGGGAGTGGAGT
This sequence comes from Patella vulgata, assembly GCF_932274485.2. Lineage (NCBI taxonomy): Eukaryota > Metazoa > Mollusca > Gastropoda > Patellidae > Patella > Patella vulgata. Next base: position 42,427,544 of record NC_065885.2, on the reverse strand, counting down.
GGTTGGGTCGGGGGGCTTTTCGATTGGCAGGGGACTATTAAAATGGGTAAGCAGAGATAAGCAATTTGATGAAACTTTGTGTATAGTTTCATTACATTAGTACCTTGACCATATTACCTTGACCAAGTTCGACAATGAGCATTCTCTTAGTCAGGATAAGCAAAGCAACTTGATTGGCCGGGACTTTGAATTGGTTGATGCTTTGGGGTATGATAACTTTGGTTATAATGAAGTACTGGAACATAACAACCCAGCTTTTAATTGAGCTAGAATGTTTAAACTTGGTGTAGATGTTCATCAGGTCTTGACTGAACATTTTGAGCTACAGCTTGGCAATTTCATTGGTCGATGCTTTGGGACAAGATAACCTTGATTTCTATCTGACAGAGAGTGATGAAATTTACAGTATAGTTTGATTGCTCGATACTTTTGAAAAAAATATGAAAGTGCAATTAATTAATGTGTCATCTTTTACTTTGGGGTTTTGGCGGGAGACATCAGCCATACTGTTTGCTTGTTTAATATCCCCTATACAATATACGCTCGACCTCATTACCCGAACTGGGGTAGAAAAGTGGGATCTTTGACAATGAGGCAATGAACTTGTACATTCTTTTGCAGCTGCACAAGAGGGAACATCAACGCCGGATTAACCATGGTGGTGGGGAGGGGGGCTGATACCGACCGTGAAGCCCCGCAAGGGGGTCGGGTCAGGGGGTTCTCCCGCTAAGAAATTTTAATTGGAGGCCGAAAACGTGATTTCATGGCATTTCAGGCACTTGTGTCGGAGCCATTTAGAAATACCTCCCCCAGAAAAATAAAATTCTGCCACAAAATTAGCCACAATCCATGTGGGTGCTGTGAAATTTCTAGAGGAGGGAGCTGGAACCCATGAGCCCGTTAAATTCGCCACTGTAAATGAGCAGAGCTACATCAAACCTAATTTTGAGTCCCTCAGTGATAAATAACTTGATTCAAAATCGTATTATAGCCCCAACGACGATTTGATGAATGGAGACCGTAACGTTACGACAAAGTCTAACACTGTAAGTACCAAATAGTCATACGAGATATGTGCATCTCATCAAATTCAGCTTATACCATACCCACAATAATGTTACGGAGTCAGTGAGTTCAAGTTAGACAATACGCTGACCTTCCACTGACCATGCTTATAATATAAAATCTGTCAATGACAGCTGATTCATTGTTTAGTTTTTTATATGATATATTTAATATCAATAATATATGTATATGCATGCTTTATTTTACTTTACACGACCTCTAAAAATGCCCCAAATCGTAAAAATACGACTTTTTGGATTTCGATCTCCTTTTTCCGGCTACCCCGGACATTTTCAAAAAATGATACAATGATTTCACACAACAGGCCAGCTATTAGCCTCTCGATTGACAAGAGTTTCATCGCCCTCCATTCATTATAACCAATGTGATCGTGCCCTAAAGAATCAACAAATCAGCTTGCTTATCTCTGCTTACCCTAGGCAAAAAATGCTCATCTTTGAACTCAATCATGACATTGACCTAGTGAACGCCTACACCAAGTTTGAACATTCTAGCTTAATTAGAAGGAGAGTTCTTGTGTTCCAAAGTCCCGGCCCTTCAAATTGCTTCTATTTTTCATTTTCAATTCAAAATGGTGACCATCACGTGACCGAAATCAAAATTCTGATCCGATAGATTTTTAGGCATTCCTTCCAGGATTCCGAAAATATGACGCCCGAGTCTGTAAGTAAAATAGCAAAAAAGCCTTTTTGATTTTTCACGTTTAAAGATGGTGGCACTTCCGGTTCGATCGACAAACTCCATATTTTGTGTACGAATCAGTAATTACTTGTCTAGTATCGAATTTTTTTTTAGGTCATTCTGACCTATATTTCGACGATTTTTTTGAAAACTTTGATCCTTAATTTCACCAAGGGGAGATAATTTAGAAAATTTCCAAGGACATCATTGAAGTCGCATTGGCAAGATCTACTAACATTCTAAATTTCACGAAAATCGCACAACTATTAAAGAAGTTGTCAAATTGGTAACAACTTCCGGTTCGAAATGACAGCGACGAATTTTCGAAATGCCAAAATCCGAAATTGCAGATTTGAAGTAAATGTTTCAAGATACTCAAAGAAAAAAGAATTAGTAAAATAGGTCAAATAGTCACAAAGTTACAGCATTGTAGGTCAAATGCATTCCTTCGTAAAATTCGGTGATTTCGGATTCGTAAAACGTTTTGAAAATATATTTAATCAACAGCCACCACCCATTTTTGGGGGGATAGGTAAAAGTTTCAGAACGATCCTATTGTTAGATTCTGAGAAACAATAATAATCTTAACAGAAACAATAAGCTTTCATATGTAATATGAAAGCTTAATAATAATCTTAACAGAAACAATAAGCTTTCATATGTAATATGAAAGCTTAATAATATTAATCTTAGTAATAACAATGGTCTTTCACCGAAAGGTGAAAGCCTAATAATATTAATCTTAGTAATAACAATAGTCTTTCACCGAAGATGAAAGCCTAATAATAATAATAATATTAATCTTAGTAATAACAATAGTCTTTCACCGAAGGTGAAAGCCTAACTAGACCTGCAAGCAGCACTGAACCGGCTTTCAGGAATCAGACAGGAAGTGCGTCATACAATAGCCCATTTATCGAGCTACCAAACGATTCTTTAGATGTTTTGATCCGGTCACACCCGACGGTGAAATCCCGATTGTTGCAAGAGCACCGATTTTTTTACTGTCTTTTTTTTTTAAATATCGAATATATTTTTTGACTACTTCCTGTTTACGGATCATTATCGGAATAGATTTAACAAGTGGCATGGGAACGTAACTTCCTGTACTAGAAGTTTCAGAAAGATCCATTGTACAGTTTTACCTCCATTATACCACTAGAAGCAGATTTACAGATATATCGATTTTTCGACTTTTTTCAAAGATTGTGGCCCTTTTGGACCATTTATACTATATTGAGGCTTTTAAATTTGGATTCACACCCCAGACCAGCGTTAGGACTCTAAGTAACAGAAGTTTAAGAAAGGAAATAAGAGTAATTTTCGAGATAAAAGCGTCTGAATAGGCTCCAAAAAGGAAAATAATAGATTTTCAGCATCTCATAATATGTCATAAGATCGCCCATTGTTCGGGTTATCCAGTGACACTTTAGTTGTTTTGATTCGTTGAAATATGGCGTTGTAATCACTTTTTTCTCAAGATCACCATTTTTTACTTTTTAAGGTTTTTTTTTCAAAATATCGGATATTTTTTCGAGTCCTTCCGGTTTTTGGATCATTGTTGTGATAGTTTTAACATGTTGTTTGGATAGTTAACTTTCTGTACCAGAAGTTTCAGAAACACCCATTGAGCTGTTTCTAAAACAAAGAATAATAGAAGAGCATTTTCAGTAATTTGAGGATTTTTCAACTTTTTTCCAAGATTGAGACTCTTTTTGGACAACGTATGTTATTTCATTGCCTTTATTTTTGGACTCACGCCATAGTCCTCCCATAGGACTCTGAGTAAAAAACGTTTAAGAAAAAACGTAGTTGTTGTGTTTGAGAAAAAGGCCTCTCAAAATGCTCCAAAACGGAAAATACTATATATTCGGCGTACCATAATTTATTTTCTAGCCATCTAAATATTATCATTCAGATGTCATATGATAGTCCATTAATAGCGACACTTTAGTTCTTTTGGTCCGCTTAGATCTGATGGAGAAATCAAGTTTTTCGGACGAGCGCTAATTTTTTTAACCTTTTTCTTCATTTTTTGAATACGTCCGGTATGGAGATTGTTGTCGGGGTAGTTTTAATAACCAATTTGGACAATTAGATAGCCACAGGGCTCTGTAATGATATATTACATTATCTGATCAGATAAAATGGCCCTGAGAAATCCTATGTTCAAAAGTGCCAAAAATTCAAAAATGTCAAAATATCGAAAATTAAATTTCAATAACTCAATACATATTATACATCGTTAGAATCGTAATTAGGTCAGCTATCTGAATGTGTAACATTTTCGTAAAAATCTGATTAAATAATAAAATAATATAGCATTTTCCAAAATTTCACGATTTTTCGACTTTTTTCGATTTTCAGTCCCTTCAGACATTTCAAAGACTTATTGGATGTTTTCATGCACAAGACTACCGAAAGGACTCTCGATACAGAAAGTTAAAAAAAAATTGTAGATTAAGTTTTTGAGTTAAAGGCGTCCAAAAACGCTCAAAATCAGAAAATACTTGATTTTCAGCTTGTCATATTTTGCTGCTTGGTCATATTATCCGTATAAATTGGGCATCATTCGATAGTCCATTCCCCGGGCCACTCAACGAAAGCATAATACGTTTAATCCATTTATAATGAACGGAGAAATCGAGTTTTTCCCCAAAACACCCATTTTTTGCTTTTTTTTTCGAAATATGTATCATTATTTCGACTACTTCCGGTTTCCGGATCGTTGTTGAAATTGCTTTATCTAGCGGTCTGACTATATAGCTTTATGTTCAGAACTATCGATTTATTCTTTCCCAAAAATATAAGGGTTGGGCAATGGGCAGAAAATTCGAAAATAATCGAAAAATAAAGGGCGATAACTCAGAATGAAAATTATATTTCTGGAATCGGATGGTCTTCAGGTATCGAAAAATGTAGGTCAAATTTGAAAATTTTGAAAAATAACAAAAATTGTCACTTAAACAAAATTTTTCATTTTTCGAACGCTAGAAGTCAGGGACGAAATTTCGAAATTTCAAAATTTTCAACTGCTATCGTCCGAGCAAAGAACCAGAGTTTCTGAAAATGTTATTTGTATGAAAATAGGTACAGAACTGACGAGGCTACGGCCGTTTTTTAATTTTTATGCACCGCACGAAATTCGGCCACTTCCGGTCTGCGCAGAAGTTTCAAAAATAGTTTATCAAGTAGCCACTGCATGGTTTCCAGATAGAAACTTAGGTCCCATATCGGTATCTGTTACATGCACTGAGAAATAGGCTCTACCAAAAAAAAATAATAATAATAACCAGACCTACAAGCAGCACTGAACCGGCTTTCAGAAATCAGACAGGAAGTGTGTCAGACAATAGCCCGTTTATCGAGCTACCAAACGATACTTTAGATGTTTTGATCCGGTCACACCCGACGGTGAAATCCCGATTGTTGCAAGAGCACCGATTTTTTTTACTGTCTTTTTTTTTTAAATATCGAATATTTATTTGACTACTTCCTGTTTACGGATCATTATCGGGATAGATTTAACAAGTGGTATGGGAACCTAACTTCCTGTACCAGAAGTTTCAGAAAGATCCATTGGACATTATACCATTAGAATCAGATTTACAGATATAACGATTTTTCGAATTTTGTCAAAGATTGTGGCCCTTTTAAATTTTAAATTTGGATTCACGCCATAGACCACCGTTAGGACTCTAAGTAACATAGGTTTAAGAAAGGAAATAAGAGAAGTTTTCGAAATAAAAGCGTCTGAATAGGCTCAAAAAAGAAAATAATAGATTTTCAGCGTTCCATTATATTATATTGCCTAACCCGCGAATTTTTACCATTTAGATGTCATAAGATCGTCCATTGTTCGAACTATCCAATGACACTTTAGTTGTTTTTATTCGGTGGAATCTGGCGTAGTAATCACTTTTTTCGCAAGATCGCCATTTTTTTTACTTTTTTTTTTTTTTGCTCAAAATACCGGAAAATTTTTGACTACTTCCGGTTTTTGGATCATTGTCGGGATAATTTAACAAGTTGTTTGGTTACCTTACCTTCTGTACAAGAAGTTTCAGAATAATCCATACAGCTGTTTTCCAAAGAAAGAAAATTAGAAGATCATTTTCAGTAATTTAAGGATTTTTAAACTTTTTTCAAAGATTGAGGTTCTTTTTGGACCACTTATATTATTTCAATGCTTTTATTTTTGGACTCACCCCATAGTCCACCGATAGGACTCTGAGGAAAAAAAGTTTAAGAAAAATCATAGTTTTCGTTTTCGAGAAAATGGCGTCTCAAAATGCTCCAAAACGGAAAATACTAGATTTTCGATGTACCATAATTTATTTTCTAGCCATCTAAATCGTATCATTCAGATGTCATATGATAATCCATTAATGGGGCTATCCAGCGACACTTTAGTTCTTTTGGTCCGCTAAGATCTGATGGAGAAATCAAGTTTTTCGCACGAGCGCTAATTTTTTAAAACCCTTTTCTTCATTTTTTGAATACGTCAGGTATGGAGATTATTGTCGGGATAGTTTTAATAACCAATTTGGGCAATTAGATAGCCACATGGCTCTGTAATGATATATTACATTATCTGATCGGATAAAATGGCCCTGAGAAATCCTATGTTCAAAAGTGCCAAAAATTCAAAAATGTCAAAATATCGAAAATTAAATTTCAATAACTCAATACATATTATACATCGTTAGAATCGTAATTAGGTCCGCTATCTGAATGTGTAACATTTTCGTAAAAATCTGATTAAATAATAAAATAATATAGCATTTTCCAAAATTCACGATTTTTCAACTTTTTTCGATTTTCAGTACGTTATTTTACCTATTCCAGACATTTCAATGTCTTATTGGCTGGATTCATGCACAAGACTACCGGAGGGACTCTCGATAGGTAAAGTTTAAGAAAAAATCCTTGTAGCAGTTTTCGAGATACAGGCGTCCAAAAACGCTTCAAATCAGAAAATACTTGATTTCCAGCATGTCATATTTTGCTGCCCTCTCATAGGATTCGTGTGGAATTGTTATCATATGATCTTCAAATCCTTGGGCTACCCACCGATACCTTAATTTCTTTAATCCGTTGATATCGGGTGGAGGAATCACGTTTTTCTCAAAAGCACCCATTTTTTGCGTTTTCTTCAAAATATCGGACAATTTTTCGACCACTTCCGGTTTAAGGATCCTTGTCGAAATAGCTTTATCAGTTGGATTTGGACAATAACTTCATGTTCCAGAAGTTTCAGAATCGTTGATTCGGCCGTAAAACGAAACTCTGGCTCACAAAATGGGCAGAAAATTCGAAAAAAATCGAAAAATAAAGGGTGATAACTCTGAATGAAAGTTATATTACTGGAATCGGATTGCTTTCAAGTACCCAAAAATGTAGATCAAATTTGAAAATTTTGAAAAATAACAAAAATTGTCTCTTAAACAACATTTTTCATTTTTGTAAAACGCTAAAAGTCAGCGACGAAGTTTCGAAATTTCGAAATTTTCAATTGCTATCATCCGAGAAAAGACCCAGGGTTTCTGAAAATGTCATTTGTATGAAGATAGGTACAGAATTGACGAAGTTACGGCCGTTTTTTAATTTTTATGCACCGCACAAAATTCGGCCACTTCCGGTCTGCGCAGAAGTTTCGAAAATACTTTATCAAGTAGCCACCACCCAGTTTCCATAGAGAAAATTGAACCCCAGATAGATATCTGTTTTCGATCATGGAGAAATAGGTTCCCGCGGTAAATAATAATAATAATAACTAGATCTGCTAAGCAGATATTAAAGCTTTCATATTCACAGTCACTGTCACATGTCATAGAAATAATATGAACAGAAAAAATAAAATCATTATAATGAGTAAAAATTTGGTGAATTTAATTCGATTTTTCACTGGTAAATAATTAAATAGACAAGTGGCATAACTTGACCCGCATCCCATCAGCTATCCTGAAAAATGCTGGAAAAATTAAACAAGTAAATTGTGTTTAGTACTGGGTTAATTAAGACAGGCATATGCCTTTGCTATACAGGATGACATGAGGGAAATTTAGCTTGGGAGGTGTAGGCCTGCAGCCAAAATTTCTAGCTAGCTTAGAAACACAACTCCGCTACACGGTCTTCCATAAAAGAAAAACTATACATTTTTGGAAAGCTTATGATGCCAGGAAGACAAAATCTGGGAGTTCCAAGCAAAATGTTTGCAATTTATTGATTTAGGGCCAGATGAAATTCGTCAAAATTGTCAAATAAATGCTATTTGTGTACTAACAATTCTGAAGTTGACATAAAATTAAATAGTTGGTAAAACACCTCATGCCTTCATCCTTGGCAATGAACAGTTTATTGGACAGATTTTGATGTAAATAAAAATGCTCAAAACACAAATGTCATGGGTGAATAAAGAATTGTGGAAATCCATTAACGGTAAAAAAGAATTATCTCCCTTTCTGTCAAATGCCTGTAATTGATAGACTATCAGGTCTTGTATGAATCATAAGACCAGGTGTGGGCAAACAAGCCCAATAATTATTTTGTTTGTTGGATCTCAAGGGCCTGTTAGGGTTGGTTGTTGGATGTTTGCTCAGAAATTATCGCTTGTATGGAACATGCTAGAGTCGATTTGTAGCATATTCTAGCCAGGGGATATGTTTGACAGTAGTTGAGTGATATGCTTTTGAAATAATGGAGATCAGTAGCACTTTATAAGCATTGAACCACATGATTTTTTTCCACTAAGATAAACATTCTAAACCCACATACATGTTCCCTTTCAATTAGCCACTACAGTATTTTTACAACTGTAATGTAGCTGTGAACTACTATTTCGGATATGATTAATGGTCAAATTACAAACATACATGTAGATATAAGTTAAAAAAAATAATTGTGTATCTGGGCTGGAATGAAGGGAAAGGTTAGAAAACAGGATGAACAGTTGTGAAATTATTTATTAAAGTGAAACAATCATTGAAAATCAAAATTAAACAGTTACTCTGCACATCAAATGTCATCAAAGTTAATCTTCATTATCATCATCACTGTCACTAAATGTATTAACATCAAATTCGGTCTCTTTAACAGTTTTTTTTTTCATTTTCACATTGACTACACATGCACAGGTCTGTACAAGAAAGGGGGGTTGGGATGGCCTAGAGTGCCGCGCTTCGACCTCTAGCTGGTCGGTCACCTCTGGCTTGTGGCTGTGGCTTTGATCCCAGGTGTGAGCGTATGTGGCATGGAGATAGAGGCGTCTTCTCAACCTCGTGGGTTTCCTCCGGGCACTCCGGTTTCCTCTCACTGCTAAAGACCCATACGCGCAAGCGAATTATTGAAATAAAATTGAAACCGTATGTTAGTCCCAAAATGACCTAGTTTGTGTTGAGTGGACGTTAAACCCCATTTCTCTCTCTCTCTCTCTCTGTACAAGACAACTTTGCTGGCCATTTATGATTCTTTCTCTTATGACATCTTCACAGAATATATTGTATGTGGTTTAATATTCGACGGAGGGCTAGTCATCTTTGCTGAAAAATATAAATAAACATATACATGTACACAATTAAAATAAAATTCTGGAGCTTGGTTTACTCTCATTAATTTCGTACAACAGAGGAAAAAGACACTTACACAGGGGTTAGCATCTTATTTTCATGCAGAAACCAGCTAATGAAGACAGGAAGGCATTAGCAGTACAAGGAGAGATAGAGAGGAGAATTGCGGTTTAACGTCCACTGGACAAAAACATAGTAATTTCAGGACTCACCCATGGTTCAGTTTTATTTGAATAATACCAGTGGCAAGAAGGCGGAGAATACAAATAAAAAAAACATCACAAATATTTACCTTTCTGATAACTGTCTAAGAAATTCAGTACATGTATATTGCCTATAACATTTTTGGTGATATCTGACCTCAATGGCCACACAATCTTGCCCTCTGATATGCCTTAAAATATCTTCATCCTCTTTCAATTCAGCAGCTTTCAACAGTTGGCCTACAAACAAATTTGCAAACAAATTATACACCATATAGCGTTGAATGTTGTTTGTGCTCAAGGGTGGGGGAGGGAATGTCACTTTGAGGCCTACATGTACATGTACCTGGCTGGTCAACTCTGGCATGCGGTTTAGTTCAGATCCTTTGTGTGAGCGGAAATGGTCTAGAGACAGATCGTCTTAGCAAGGCACCTACAAGTGGGCCAAGAAAATAAAAAACAAGTTAACTTCTCTATGTTTCATCCCTTGTGCAAGCAAATGTGCAACACTTTAACCAATGACTGTGCCAAATTAACAAATGGGGTAAAGGGCTTTAATGGCTAGCTTCATAACAATTTTACAGTGATTGCAGTAGCACTTCTGATTCCATTTACAACAAAAACAACAACACAATAATTAAAAACTGTAGGATGAATATATTTAATATTTATTAGTAATAATTATAAATTTAGTAAGTAACATAATATTAACATTAGGCCTACCTGAGCCTGTTTGGGTCTGAGTCTGTGTTAATACATCCTTCTTCCTATTTTCTCCAACAGTGACAAATCTGTCACGTTTTTTACATATAATACACACAACAGGCAGCACCGATTTACTCTTTCTTTTTGCTTCAGGAGCGTAATTTGTTTGGAGAGCTAGGTCCCAGATCGTCTACACTCCCGCTATTCCCTGGTTGGATTGTAGCCGGGGATTTTAATTTTTCTTTATCTATACGATTACGGGCAGACCCAATTCGGAATTTGTCTGTAAAAGGCCTGTAGCATGTTGGGTGAAATCCAGTATCTTTTGGCGCGTCGATAAATTCCTTGTTTGATTATATCACCCGAAGTCGCCTGTTCAGCTATCCATTTCGCTCGCCCATCAAGTTTTAGCCATTCATGGGCACATTCACGGAATTTATCCCAGCGAGATTTTGTAAATAATTGTTCTCGTTCCTTTCTAAATCCTTGGTAATGAATAATACAGCGTAAATTTGATTTACGTTACGACAAAGTCTAACACTGTAAGTACCAAATAGTCATACGAGATATGTGCATCTCATCAAATTCAGCTTATACCACACCCACAATAATGTTACGGAGTCAGTGAGTTCAAGTTAGACAATACGCTGACCTTCCACTGACCATGCTTATAATATAAAATCTGTCAATGACAGCTGATTCATTGTTTAGTTTTTTATATGATATATTTAATATCAATAATATATGTATATGCATGCTTTATTTTACTTTACACGACCTCTAAAAATGCCCCAAATCGTAAAAATACGACTTTTTGGATTTCGATCTCCTTTTTTCGGCTACCCCGGACATTTTCAAAAAATGATACAATGATTTCACACAACAGGCCAGCTATTAGCCTCTCGATTGACAAGAGTTTCATCGCCCTCCATTCATTATAACCAATGTCATCGTGCCCTAAAGAATCAACAAATCAGCTTGCTTATCTCTGCTTACCCTAGGCAAAAAATGCTCATCTTTGAACTCAATCATGACATTGACCTAGTGAACGCCTACACCAAGTTTGAACATTCTAGCTTAATTAGAAGGAGAGTTCTTGTGTTCCAAAGTCCCGGCCCTTCAAATTGCTTCTATTTTTCATTTTCAATTCAAAATGGTGACCATCACGTGACCGAAATCAAAATTCTGATCCGATAGATTTTTAGACATTCCTTCTAGGATTCCGAAAATATGACGCCCGAGTCTGTAAGTAAAATAGCAAAAAAGCCTTTTTGATTTTTCACGTTTAAAGATGGTGGCACTTCCGGTTCGATCGACAAACTCCATATTTTGTGTACGAATCAGTAATTACTTGTCTAGTATAGAATTTTTTTTTTAGGTCATTCTGACCTATATTTCGACGATTTTTTTGAAAACTTTGATCCTTAATTTCACCAAGGGGAGATAATTTAGAAAATTTCCAAGGACATCATTGAAGTCGCATTGGCAAGATCTACTAACATTCTAAATTTCACGAAAATCGCACAACTATTAAAGAAGTTGTCAAATTGGTAATAACTTCCGGTTCGAAATGACAGCGACGAATTTTCGAAATGCCAAAATCCGAAATTGCAGATTTGAAGTAAATGTTTCAAGATACTCAAAGAAAAAAGAATTAGTAAAATAGGTCAAATAGTCACAAAGTTACAGCATTGTAGGTCAAATGCATTCCTTCGTAAAATTCGGTGATTTCGGTTTCGTAAAACGTTTTGAAAATATATTTAATCAACAGCCACCACCCATTTTTGGGGGGATAGGTAAAAGTTTCAGAACGATCCTATGGTTAGATTCTGAGAAATCCGATTTGTGGACAAAACACAAAAAAAAAATAACAATAATAATCTTAACAGAAACAATAAGCTTTCATATGTAATATGAAAGCTTAACTAGATCTGCTTAGCAGATATCAAAGCTTTCATATAAACTTCAAAGGGGGTTATTAGAATCTATGAATCAACAACCACTCTGACGGAAGATATTCTCTGGGCTAAAAAATCTTTTTTCTCTCAGCTACGAGAGATACGTAGAATTAAACCGGCCCAGAGCCGACCGTGTTGATACGAAGCCGCTTATTTGACATTGACACATAACTGAAGGTGAATAGGCCTACCCGTCCAGTTAATACAATGGGCAATCTCATCATATATCATATTAAACACCTCGGCCGCCATGTTGAATCACACAGTATTTAACGTTCTATATCCTAACATCTTTATGAAATCAACGACAAATCTAAACTTGGGCACTCCAACCATTTTTATTTTTACATCATTCAGTTTTTTTTAAATAAGTAATTCTATCACAAATTATAGTGAAGACTGGACCACTAAACTAGTTACCCATCAGTTTTTCTTTGTGTTAATGCGTTCTACATTTTCAAAGCAATGATTCTTATAATGTGCGAGCCGCCATGACACCGGCGGATATTATAACTTCGATAGGCGAGAAACTTCAGGTAGCAGTTGGGTTTCATCAAATCATATAATTATGCGGTACGGCTTCACCTTTATTTCAATGGGAATTGGTTTAATATATGTGCAGTGCAGTTTTAGGTCAGTTTATGTGTAAATTAAGGGAGCTATACATAGGCCAGTAACCTTTTTGTAGTCATTTGACTAAAAAAAACTTGCGGAAAGGAACTCCGTAGGACAAGCCACTACTGTGGCAGGAGTAAGGCGGAAGACATCAGTAGTGGAACCATTTCTAAGTTAATCCCGAAGTGCGTTGCTATTGTAAGAATATATAAAATCGGGTTTCCGTTCCGCTTTTTTTTTGCTGTAGTTTGAGTAATGAGTTAGAGCGTATATTTTGTAGTCAAAAAATCATTGCAAATAGAAGACCTCATCCCCACCACCACCAACCTGTAATACACTAGCTAGCTTGTGTATTTCCATATTCCATTTCCGAGAGATAGATAGAGAACACGCGAAATATAAAGTGATTTTTCTTACAATCAGGGACCATAATTCATGAAGTTACGATTCGATATGCGCAAATATCGAAAGGAACCATATCTTTGGGTTATAAACATGCATGTCAAGTTTCATCAAAATCTTTCACTGTGAAAAACCGGGGCTAAGTCATCTGAAATCAAACAAATTTTACAATGTAGGTAGTGAAAACAAAATGTTATGTTAAGCGTTGTTCGAGGGTGGGGTGGGTGCATAAAATTCCAAATGCAAAGGGTTATTTTTCGTGCACGCCAATATGCACACAGGATTTCGATTTTTCGTCCTACCTAAAAAACTGCACGCAAAGTTAGTTGTCGGGCCTTCGGTCAAGAACCACAGACAAAGGGAGAGAACGGGGACCTCTGTTTTGCATACCATCCAAGCGACTAGGCACTAATCCTTGTACCATGGACGAGGGGACGGGCGTTTTTCGTCCCATCGAAACGACTAGACACAGATCCTTGCTAGGCCTTCCATACTTCACCACTGCCAACGGGGAACCACTTTGACCTCGGGTTTTCGTACCATCCAAACGACTAGACACTAATCCTTGCAAGGCCTTCCGTTCTGCAGCAAATGAGCCACGCTGGCCTCGTTTTGTCGTAACATACAAACGACTAGACAATGTTTCATAATTTAGTCATGTTCGCGTGGGTGGGTTGGCAGCAGAATTGATATGTACATGATAGTGACACGAGGAGGGGGGGGGGGAGCGGGGTGTACACAAATCACACAAATCAGAGCTTTGTAATACACGCATATACTTGATATACTAAATACACAAATGGCTGAATTTCGAGACATTTCTGGCACTCTTTTATCACATAATGAGAACACTGCATTAATTTCTATATATCAATAAAATATGCCTCAGACCCATTGTTTATTTTTAAATTTGAATTAGACTCGTAACAAAATATATTTTCTGGCAACAAATAGCATATAAATAAAACTAGATTTACTTTCTGATTATTTTTTTTAAATGAAATTATTCCAGGGCTTTTATTGACATTTCAGAAAATGTAGAGTTGGTCCCATGCACTTGAGGCCAAGGTCCTTGAAATTGTACAGCTGCACCCGGTGACCGATATTTATTTAACGGGGAATAAGTGATAATTCATATTATAACAGTAAATAATTAAAATATCCCATAGGGATTATAATAATATGTATATCATGTAGGTGTGCATGTAGGTTAAAATTGTGACCTCTGTAAATAGGCCCGTTCCTTGCATTTAGTTTTAGAGTTAGGAGTGCTAAAATTGAGAGAGCGAAATGGGGTTGATCGACCACTCGACACAAACTAGGTCATTTCGGGACTAACGTATGGTTCAATTTTATTTCAATAATTCGCTTGCGCGTAGGGGTCTAGCAGTGGGGGGAAACCGGGTGATCCTGAAAAAATACACAGGTTGGACGGGCGACCTACTCCTTGTCACGTACGGAAAGATACCCCAGCAGTCAAAATAAGTCAAAATAGGCGATTTCGGTTTCTAGTGTCGATGCATCGTTACGGTCAGTTTAAAAAATTGTCTTTTAAGGATAATGTGTATAGTACCAATACCTATCACATACGGAAGAGGCGATAAAATCTCTTTGCATTTCCAATTTCAAAATTAATTAAAACCAATATTAAATTCCGAAAATCGTTTTTTTGCTAAAACTCTTTTCTTTTTAATGTGATCAAAATGGGGGTAAAGCACAGAGTCAGGGGTGGTAATGGGCGTATTGTGTACTAATTTCATGGTTTTCGGACAATCGGTGCCGGTGTCACGGCGAAATTCCACTTTTTCCCCTCATGGAAGCCGTAAATTGACGCAAGGAGTAGGGTCGCCTGTCCAACCTTGTGGGTTTTCTCCGGGTCCTCCGGTTTCCTCCCACTGCTAAAGACCCCTACGCGCAAGCGAATTATTGAAATAAAATTAAACCATATGTTGGTCCCGAAATGACCTAGTTTGTGTCGAGTGGACGTTAAACCCCATTTCTCTCTCTCTCTCTCTCTCTCTCTCTCTCTCCGTAAATTGACTTGAGGCCAGTGTCCTTTAAGTTGTACAGCGGCACCAGGTGACCGATATTTAACGGGGAATAAGTGATAATTCATATTATAGCAGTAAATAATTAAAATATTTCATAGGATTATAATAATATATCATGTCTGGGTATTACAGGGTTAAAACCAATATTAAATTCCGAAAATCGTTTTTTAGCTAAAACTCTTTTTTTTTAATGGGATCAAAATGGGGGTAAAGCACAGAGTCCGGGGTGGTAATGGGCGTATTGTGTCCAAATTTCATGGTTTTCGGACAATCGGTGCCGGTGTCACGGCGAAATTCCACTTTTTTCCCCTCATGGAAGCCGTAAATTGACTTAGAAAAAAAAAACGACGAAAGGCAGGTGACAGGAACAAACGACTTGAACGAATGCAGGTATCACCTTGAAATTTTCAGGGTGCCTAGGTACCAACGTGAAAAGTTGCTCGCCGGAATTTAGTACTCATGGTACCGTTGGTTCCTGTGTAGCGCATGCGCGAAATCAAAACCAGCTAAACTCGAAAACAACCTTGTCGGCACGGAAAACATCAAAGGAGAAATTCGAATTTTTGAAATATTCAAATACCAAACATTCGACCATGATCCAGGCTATCCTCAAATGTATTAATTTCGGTAATAGGAGACAGATTCTCTAAGCCACGACCAATTGTGTATGTTTTCAAGCCCATAAATGTGGATTTTTCACTAATTTTCATTTTCATTTCAAAATGGCGTCCATCAGTTGACCTAAATCAAAATTCTAAACCGATAGATTTTTAGGCTTTCCTTCAAGCATTCAGAAAATGTAACTCTTATGTCTTTAAGTAAAATATTGCAAAAGCCGTATGGACTTTTCACATTTTGAGATGGTGGCACTTCCGGTTTGCTCGACAAACTCCATATTTTGTGTACTCATCAGTACTGTCTTAGCTAGTACAGAAAAAAAATTTCAAGGCAATCTGACCTATATTTCGTCGATTTTTTTGAAAACTGTGATCCTTAATTTCACCAAGGGGAGATAATTTAGAAAATTTCCAAGGACATCATTGAAGTCGCATTGGCAAGATCTACTAACATTCTAACTTTAACGAAAATCGCACAACTATTTAAGAAGTTGTCAAATTGGTAATAACTTCCGGTTCGAAATGACAGCGACGAATGTTCGAAATGCCAAAATCCGAAATTGCAGATTTGAAGTAAATGTTTCAAGATACTCAAAGAAAAAAGAATTAGTAAAATAGGTCAAATAGTCACAGAGTTACAGCATTGTAGGTCAAATGCATTCCTTCGTAAAATTCGGTGATTTCGGATTCGTAAAACGTTTTGAAAATATATTTAATCAACAGCCACCACCCATTTTTGGGGGGATAGGTAAAAGTTTCAGAACGATCCTATGGTTAGATTCTGAGAAATCCGATTTGTGGACAAAACACAAAAAAAAAATAACAATAACTAGATCTGCATAGCAGATATGAAAGCTTTCATATTAACTGCAATGGGGGTTATTAGAATCTATTGAAACAATAAGTATAAATGTCATCAGGTATCTGAAAAGTTACATTTACCTTATGAACAAAATGGGAAAAATACAAAACAAAAATTGTCGACTTGTGGCTACCATCCAAGGCATATTTAGAAAACCGTATATTATATACAGAGTACGCAGGACAGGAATTAGTTGTGCTTCAATGTAAACCGGCCCGTTTCTTGCCTTTAGTTTTAGCGTTAGGTGTGATTTTCAAAGGATTCAATCGGAAATCGCTGAAAATCAATTGGCTTCTTCATCTCATGACCTTAAACACTGTATAAATTTAAAGTCAATCGGATATTGAATTTAGCCTCTAGAGCGTCCACAAGATTTTTTAAAGTGATCAAGGGCAATAACTCTGACGGTAATTATCGGAAATGGCTGTAAATATCAGATATCGCTGAAAATCAATACTGTAGGCATATTCGTGTCATGACCTTAAACACTGCGCATAAATTGAAAGTCAATCGGATATGAACTTTGGCCTCTAGAGCGTCCACAAGATATTTTGAAGTGATCAGGGCCACATCTCTGGCAGTAAATATTAGATATCGCTGAAAATCAATCGCCTACTTCGTCTCATGACCTTAACCACTGTGTATAAATTTAAAGTCAATCGGACATTAGCTTTGGCCTCTAGAGCATCCACAAGATTTATTTTAAGTGATGAAGGACCATAACTCTGACAGTAATTATCGGAAATCGCTGAAAAGCAATTGGCTTCTTCATCTCATGACCTTAAACACTGTGTATAAATTTAAAGTCAATCGGATATTGAATTTAACCTCTAGAGCGTGCACAAGATTTTTTGAAGTGGTCAAGGACCATAATTCTGACAGTAATTATCGGAAATCGCTTAAAATCAGTAGGCTTCTTCCTCTCATGACCTTAAACACTGTGTATAAATTTAAAGTAATCGGATATTAACTTTAGCCGTCCGGACGGCGGCGACGACAATATACGACCACATTTCAATGTGGGCGTATAAAAATTAACCGATCGCATATAATATTTAATGTATGATAAAGACAAAATAGTCGATTTCGGTTTCTGGTGTTGCGCTCATTTTAAAAAAAAATGTCTTTTACGGATAATGTGTATAGTACTAATAGCAATCACATACGGAGGAGGCGATAAGATCCCTTTGCATTTGGAATTTCAAAATTAATTAAAACCAAATTTAAATTCCGAAAATCGGTTGTTTATTTTTTGCTGAAACTCCTTTTTTTTAATCTGATCAAAATGGGAGTAAGTCACAGAGTGGTAATGGGCGTATTGTGTCCAAATTTCATGGTTTTGGGACAATCGGTGCCGGTGTCGTGGCGAAATTCCACTTTTTTCGCCATTACAGAAGCCGTAAATGGCGGAAAAAACGAACGGCAGGAACCGTGTCAAGAACAAACGACCTGAACGAATACAGGTATCGCCTTGAAGTTTTCAGTGCACCTAGGTACCAACGTGAAAAGTTCCTCGCCGTAATTTGGTAGTCAACGTACCTTTGGTTCCAGCGTGGCACATGCGCGAAGTAAAAAGAAATTACGGTCGATTTTGGGATTTTGGGTATATTTCGGAGTGGTTTGGTAGATGACGGTGGATCAGAGACTCAGATTGATCTAACATGGCGATCATAACACAACATGATAATCACTTTGAAGTATGAGTAAATTTTCGCGACCGGGTTGATTTGCTCTGTCCAGGCAACGTTCCTGTGGTCCGATTGCCTTCAAATTTGCACAGAATGTACCTTGGGATTTTAGTTATCACATATTAAAAATAAAAGAGTGTTGGATTCCGAGAACGTTCAAAATAAATTCAAAACCCACCCCCAACAATCAAAGGTTTTTTGCTTAAAAAATTGCCGTATTTTATCGAATTTTTATTGTTCTTGATATCTGAGGATTTTCTCAATTTAATATGCGATAAATATCATCGCGGCGCAGCCAACCGCTAGAAATTCCAGAGATTTGGACCACCGGAAGGATGCCTCAGCAGTCAAAAAAGGTCAAAATAGGCGATTTCGGTTTCTAGTGTCGATACATCGTTACGGTCATTTTAAAAAATTGTCTTTTAAGGATAATGTGTATGGTACCAATACCTATCACATACGGAAGAGGCGATAAAATCTCTTTGCATTTGCAATTTCAAAATTAATTAAAACCAATATTAAATTCCGAAAATCGTTTTTTTGCTAAAATGGGAGTAAGGCACAGAGTCCGGGGTGGTAATGGGCGTATTGTGTCAAAATTTCATGGTTTTCGGACAATCGGTGCCGGTGTCACGGCGAAATTCCACTTTTTTCCCCTCATGGAAGCCGTAAATTGACTTGAAGCCAGGGTCCTTGAAGTTGTACAGCTGCACCCGGTGACCGATATTTATTTAACGGGGAATAAGTGATAATTCATATTATAGCAGTAAATAATTAAAATATTTCATAGGGATTATAATAATATGTATATCTTGTCTGGGTACAGGGTTAAAACCAATATTAAATTCCGAAAATTGTTTTTTTGCTAAAACTCTTTTTTTTTTAATGGGATCAAAATGGGGGTAAGGCACAGAGTCCGGGGTGGTAATGGGCGTATTGTGTCCAAATTTTTATGATATATTTAATATCAATAATATATGTATATGCATGCTTTATTTTACTTTACACGACCTCTAAAAATGCCCCAAATCGTAAAAATACGACTTTTTGGATTTCGATCTCCTTTTTTCGGCTACCCCGGACATTTTCAAAAAATGATACAATGATTTCACACAACAGGCCAGCTATTAGCCTCTCGATTGACAAGAGTTTCATCGCCCTCCATTCATTATAACCAATGTCATCGTGCCCTAAAGAATCAACAAATCAGCTTGCTTTTCTCTGCTTACCCTAGGCAAAAAATGCTCATCTTTGAACTCAATCATGACATTGACCTAGTGAACGCCTACACCAAGTTTGATTAGAAGGAGAGTTCTTGTGTTCCAAAGTCCCGGCCCTTCAAATTGCTTCTATTTTTCATTTTCAATTCAAAATGGTGACCATCACGTGACCGAAATCAAAATTCTGATCCGATAGATTTTTAGGCATTCCTTCCAGGATTCCGAAAATATGACGCCCGAGTCTGTA
Organism: Patella vulgata; assembly: GCF_932274485.2. Classification (NCBI taxonomy): domain Eukaryota; kingdom Metazoa; phylum Mollusca; class Gastropoda; family Patellidae; genus Patella; species Patella vulgata. The sequence continues at coordinate 42,407,641 of NC_065885.2, read as the reverse complement.
AGTAAAATAGCAAAAAAGCCTTTTTGATTTTTCACGTTTAAAGATGGTGGCACTTCCGGTTCTATCGACAAACTCCATATTTTGTGTACGAATCAGTAATTACTTGTCTAGTATCGAATTTTTTTTTTAGGTCATTCTGACCTATATTTCGACGATTTTTTTGAAAACTTTGATCCTTAATTTCACCAAGGGGAGATAATTTAGAAAATTTCCAAGGACATCATTGAAGTCGCATTGGCAAGATCTACTAACATTCTAAATTTCACGAAAATCGCACAACTATTAAAGAAGTTGTCAAATTGGTAATAACTTCCGGTTCGAAATGACAGCGACGAATTTTCGAAATGCCAAAATCCGAAATTGCAGATTTGAAGTAAATGTTTCAAGATACTCAAAGAAAAAAGAATTAGTAAAATAGGTCAAATAGTCACAAAGTTACAGCATTGTAGGTCAAATGCATTCCTTCGTAAAATTCGGTGATTTCGGATTCGTAAAACGTTTTGAAAATATATTTAATCAACAGCCACCACCCATTTTTGGGGGGATAGGTAAAAGTTTCAGAACGATCCTATGGTTAGATTCTGAGAAATCCGATTTGTGGACAAAACACAAAAAAAAAATAACAATAATAATCTTAACAGAAACAATAAGCTTTCATATGTAATATGAAAGCTTAATAATCTTAACAGAAACAATAAGCTTTCATATGTAATATGAAAGCTTAATAACTAGAACTGCGATGCAGTAATGACGGGTTTCACCGGTCCACGTTACCCTAAACATATGTCACTTCCGGTACCAATGAAACCATTAAACAGGTTTCCACCTCATCATTGCACACATCAAATAAAATGGACGCCGAATCAACTAAATCCAGCAATATCAATTCATTTTATATATTTGTTACATGTAAGTGTACAGTACTTCCGGTGATAATGAAAATATTCAATTAGTTTTATGAAATCAGAAATGGCATAAGGCATCACATGGTGAAAATTTTATGTAAATCGAATAATAATTGCCACTTTTATAGACCAAAAACCTTAAAAAGTGACTTGTAGAAAACCGTCAATTCCTCTGCAACCATACAAGTTAGAAACCATTTTCTGGAATCTGTATGATCGTATGGGTTTATTCTATTTGTTGATTGGAATCAAATATCATAATTTTAAAAACATAACAACTCAGACTCATTTGAATAAAATATCTGTTTTGAAAGCTAAAAATACAGTTTTTGCCAAAATGACGTTACTTCCGGTGATAATTAAAATCTTAAATTACTTGTATGAAATCGTAAATGGCATTAGGTATCACATAGTGAAAATGTCATGAAAATCGAATAATAATTGACACTTTTATGGACAAAAAACCTTGAAAAGTGACCTGTTGAAAATTACCTATTTCTCTACAACTGAACAAGTTAGAAACCATTTTGTGATACCTATATGATCGTATGGGTTCATTCTATTAGTTGATTAGAATCAAATATCAAAATATTAAACAAACAACAAATACGACTCATTTCAATAAATTATTTGTTTCTAAGGCTATAAATACAGTTTTTACCCAAATTTCGTCATTTCCGGTGACATGGAAAATGTTAAATTGAGTTGAACTAGTCACAATTGACATTATGCATCAAATGGTGTCACTTTTATTAAAATCCAATAATAATTGACTCTTTTACAGACACAATAGCGTAAAGAGTGATTCATGCAAAATTGACCATTTCTCGGCAACTGCTCATATTACAGACTAATTTTGAGATAGATTCTCTTCGTATGGATTAATGCTACAAGTTTATGAAAGTTTCGAAGAATATTTTAAAATATGAAAAGCCTGAATGGGTTGTAAATAGCTCAATTTTTCACCTTTTTTCACCTTTAAATCAAAATGACCCGAAAACGAAATCGAAATTAAAAAAACTGAGCCCGATGTTTTCTGCGCCTTTACAGGGCACACACTTTCAGTCATACCAGATTTGAAAAAAATAATATTTGCTTTCAAAAAGTGGTGCCGAACTGTCAAAATTGTAGTTTTTGCTAAATTTACGTCACTTCCGTTGCCGAAAGGTAACTTTACCGGTAACAAAAAAAATGACATTTTGGGTTACGGAGCATATGAACTTTGTTTTATACAAATCGAGCAATAAATAATTAATCCAGGACTGAAAAACTGAATTAGCCAATGGGGGGGTCAAGGAAATTTACGATGACAAAAAATGGTGCCATTTTTGGTCAAATCAGATGACTCTTTAACCCTGGGTAAAATACCACATTAAAATATTCATGAATAAAAAAGTTTTTTGTAAAAATTTAAATTTTCAAAATTTGGCGCCTAATATCTCCGACGATTCGTGGAAAATCAAAAATCTAAAGAACCGTGGCTATGTGCCTTGTCTCTGGCTATGTCAAAATGTATCCAATGTTAAAATCCGACGATTATTGTTAATATTACGGCAATATTTCAAAAACCGACAAATTCGACGATTTCGGACATTTCGCATTGTCGCAGAACGTTCGAACTAGCTTTAATCTCTAAGTCACACCCACTTTTCCACTAAAACCGAAGACATCGAATCAATCCGACAAGTAGTTTCTGAGATACAATCAAGTTGGGAAAAAAAAATAATAATAATAATAAGAATAATAATAAGAATAATTTTAACAAAAACAATGGACAGTTTTACCTCCCTTATACCATTAGAAGCAGATTTACAGATATAACGATTTTTCGACTTTTTCAAAGACTGTGGCCCTTTTGGACCATTTATACTATATTGAGGCTTTTATATTTGGAATCACACCATAGACCACCGTTAAGACTCTAAGTAACAGAAGTATAAGAAAGGAAATAAGGGAAGTTTTCGAGATAAAATCGTCTGAATAGGGTCCAAAAAGGAAAATAATAGATTTTCAGCGTTTCATTATATATTGCCTAACCCGCGAATTTTTACCATTTAGATGTCATACGATTGTCCATTGTTCGGGCTCTCCAATGACACTTTAGTTGTTTTGATTCGGTGAAATCTTACGTAGTAATAACTTTTTTCGCAAGATCACCATTTTTTTCACTTTTTATGGGTTTTTTTTTCTCAAAATATCGGATATTTTTTCGACTACTTCCGGTTTTGGGATCATTGTCGGGATAGTTTTAACTAGTTGTTTGGTTACCTAACCTTCTGTACAAGAAGTTTCAGAAAAATCCATTCAGCTGTTCTCCAAAGAAAGAACAATAAAAGAGCATTTTCAGTAATTTAAGGATTTTTCAACTTTTTTCCAAGATTGAGGCTCTTTTTGGACCACTTATATTATTTCAATGCTTTTATTTTTGGACTCTCGCCATAGTCCACCGATAGGACTCTAAGTAAAAGAAGTTGAAGAAAAATCGTAGTTTTCGTTTTCGAGAAAATGGCGTCTCAAAATGAACCAAAACGGAAAACACTAGATTTTTGGTGTACCATAATTCATTCAGATGTCATATGATAGTCCGTTAATGGGGCTATCCAGCGATACTTTAGTTCTTTTGGTCTGCTAACATCTGATGGAGAAATCAAGTTTTTCGTAAGTGCGCTATTTTTTTAAACCTTTTTTCTTCATTTTTTGCATACTTCCGGTATGGAGATTATTGTCGGGATAGTTTTAATAACCGGATTGGCTTATCAAATAGCCACAGGGCTATATAATGATATATTACATTGTCTGATCAGATAAAATGCCCCTGGGAAATCCTATGTTAAATAGTGCCAAAAATGCAAAAATGTTAATATATCGAAAATTAAATTTAAATATTTCAATACATATTATACATCGTTAGAATCGTAATTACGTCAGCTATCTGAATATGTAACTTTTTTGTAAAAGATTTGTTAAATAATAAAGTAATAGAGCATTTTCCAAAATGTCACGATTTTTCAACTTTTTTCGATTTTCAGTACGTTATGTTACCTATTCCAGAAATTTTAATGTCTTATTGTAAGGATTCATGCACAAGACTACCAGAGGGACTCTCGGTAGGGAAAGTTTTAAAAAAATCCTTGGAGCAGTTACAGGCGTCCAAAAACGCTCCAAATCAGAAAATACCTGATTTTCAGAATGTCATATTTTGCTGCCCTCTCATAGGATCCGCGTGAAATGGGTATCATATGACAGTCGAATCCCCGGGCCACCCAACGATACCTTAATTTCTTTAATCCGTTGATATCGGGTGAAGAAATCATGTTTTTCCCAAAAGCACCCATTTTTTGCGTTTTTTCGACCACTTCCGGTTTAAGGATTCTTGTCGAAATAGTTTTATCAGTTGGTTTTGGACTATAACTTCATATCCCATAAGTTTCAGAAACGTCAATTCAGCCGTAAAACGAAACTCGGGCACACAAAATGGGCCGAAATTTCGAAAAGTTTCGAAAAATAAAGGGTGATGACTCTGAATGAAAGTTATATTCCTGGAATCGGATTGCCTTCAGGTATCCAAAAATGTAGGTCAAATTTGAAAATTTTGAAAAATTACAAAAATTGTCTCCTAAACGACGTATTTTCAAATTTCGAACGACAAAAGCCATAGATGAATGTTCGAAACTGAAAAATGTGAGATAGCCATTGTTTTAAAATAGGTAAAGAATTGGCGAAACCACGGCCGATTTTTGATTTATTGCTACCGTTCAAAATTCGGCCACTTCCGGTCTGCGCAGAATTTCCAAAAATACTTTTTCGAGTAACCACCACATGGTTTCCGGAGAGAAAATTTAACCCCAGATCGATATCTGTTTTCGATCATGGAGAAAAAGGCTCCCGCGGTAAATAATAATAATAAAAACTAGAACTGCGAAGCAGTAATGACGGGTTTCACCGGTGCCACGTTACCCTTGAACTTATGTCACTTCCGGTACCTATGAAACCGTTAAACAGGTTTCCACATAAGCATTGCACACATGAAATAAAATGGACGCAGAAACAACCAAATCCAGCAATCAATTCATTTGCTACATGTCAGTGATCCTGTCAAAATTACATTACTTCCGGTGATAATGAAAATGTTAAATTGCTTTATGAAATCAGAAATAGCATCATCACATGGTGAAAATTTTATGTAAATCCTATAATAATTGCCACCTTTATAGACCAAAAACCTTGAAAAATGACTTGTAGAAAATCGCCTATTTCTCTGCAACCGTAGAAGTTAGAAACCATTTTGAGGTATCTGTATGATCGAATGAGTTCATTCTATTTGTTGATTGGAATCAAATATCATAATTTTAAAAACATTACAAATCTGATTCATTTGAATAAAATATCTGTTTTGAAGGCTAAAAATACAGTTTTTGCCAAAATGACGTTACTTCCGGTGATAATGAAAATCTTAAATTACTTGTATGAAATTATGTATCACACAGTGAAAATTTCATGAAAATCGAATAATAATTGACACTTTTATTGACAAAAAACCTTAAAAAGTGACCTGTTGAAAATTGCCGATTTCTCCGCAACTGAACAAGTTAGAAACCATTTTGTGATATCTATATGATCGTAAGGGTTCATTGTATTAGTTGATTTGAATCAAATATCAAAATTTTAAACAAATAACAAATATGACTCATTTAAATAAATTACTGGTTTCGAAGGCTATAAATACAATTTTTGCCCAAATTACGTCATTTCCGGTGATATTGAAAATGTTAAATTGGTTTGACCTAGTTAAAATTGACATTACACATCAAATGGTGTCACTTTTATGAAAATCGAATAATAATTGACTCTTTTACAGGCAAACTAGCGTAAAAAGTGACTCATGCATAATTGCCCATTTCTCGGCAACTGCGCATATTACAAATTAATTTTCAAATACATTCTCTCCGTATAGATTATTGCTACGAGTTTATGAAAGTTACGAAGTAATATTTTAAAATATGAAAACGCTGGATGGGTTGTAAATAGCTTAATTTTACACCTTTTTTCACCTTTTAATCGAAATAGCCCGAAAACGGAATCGGAATTAAAAAAACTGGTCCAAACATTTTGTGCGCCTTTAAAGGGCGCACAATTTCAGTTATACCAGATTTGAAAAAAATAATATTTGCTTTCGAAAAATGGTACCTAACTGTCAAAATTGTAGTTTTTTGTCAATTTACGCCACTTCCCGTGCCGACAGATAACACTATTGGTAACAAAAAAAATGACAATTGTGACAACGGAGCATATGAACTTTGTTTTATACAAATCGAACAATAAATAATTAATCTAGGACTGAAAAACTGAATTAGCCAATGGGGGCCAAGGAAAATTACCGAGACAAAAATTTTTCACATTTTTGCCCAAGTCAGAGGACTCGTTATATTTGTGTAAAACACGACTAAAAAATATTCATAAATAAAAAAGTTTTTTGTAAAAATTTAAATTTTCTAAATTTAGCGCCTAATATCTGCGAAGATTTGCCGAAAATCAAAAATCAAAAGTAGCGTAGCTATGTGCCCCGTCTCCGGCTATGCCAAAATGCATCGAAAGTTAAAATCCAATGATTATTTTTAAAATTACTGCAATATTTCCAAAAACGATAGCTTCGGTGATTTCGGACATTTCGCATTGTCGCAGAACGTTCAAAAAAGCTTTATCCTCTAAGTCACACCCACTTTTCCGAAATCATTCCAGGGCTTTTATTGACATTTCAGGAAATGTAGAGTTGGGCCCATGCACTTGTACAGCTGCACCCGTTGACCGATATTTATTTAACGGGGAATAAGTGATAATTCATATTATAACAGTAAATAATTAAAATATCCCATAGGTATTATAATAATATGTATATCATGTAGGTGTGCATGTCTGATATGCTGGGTATTACAGGGTTAAAATTGTGACCTCTGTAAATAGGCCCGTTCCTTGCATTTAGTTTTAGAGTTAGGAGTGCTAAAATTGAGAGAGCGAAATGGGGTTGATCGACCACTCGACACAAACTAGTTCATTTCGGGAGTAACGTATGGTTCAATTTTATTTCAATAATTCGCTTGCGCGTAGGGGTCTAGCAGTGGGAGGAAACCGGGTGATCCTGAAAATACACACAGGTTGGACGGGCGACCTACTCCTTGTCACGTACGGAAAGATGCCCCAGCAGTCAAAATAGGTCAAAATAGGCGATTTCGGTTTCTAGTGTCGATACATCGTTACGGTCAATTTAAAAAAATTGTCTTTTAAGGATAATGTGTATAGTAGTACCAATACCTATCACATACGGAAGAGGCGATAAAATCTCTTTGCATTTGCAATTTCAAAATTAATTAAAACCAATATTAAATTCCGAAAATCGTTTTTTTGCTGAAACTCCCTTTTTAATCTGATCAAAATGGGAGTAAGTCACAGAGTGGTAATGGGCGTATTGTATCCAAATTTCATGGTTTTCGGACAATCGGTGCCGGTGTCATTCTACTTTTTTCCCCTCATGGAAGCCGTAAATTGACTTGAGGCCAGAGTCCTTGAAGTTGTACAGCTGCACCCGGTGACCGATATTTATTTAACGGGGAATAAGTGATAATTCATATTATAGCAGTAAATAATTAAAATATTTCATAGGGATTATGATAATATGTAAGTTTATATCATGTCTGGGTATTACAGGGTTAAAACCAATATTAAATTCCGAAAATCGTTTTTTTGTTAAAACTCTTTTTTTTTAATGGTATCAAAATGGGGATAAAGCACAGAGTCCGGGGTGGTAATGGGCGTATTGTGTCCAAATTTCATGGTTTTCGGACAATCGGTGCTGGTGTCACGGCGAAATTCCACTTTTTTCCCCTCATGGAAGCCGGAAATTGACTTAGAAAAAAATCGACGAAAGGCAGGTGACAAGAAACAAACGACTTGAACGAATGCAGGTATCACCTTGAAATTTTCAGGGTACCTAGGTACCAACGTGAAAAGTTGCTCGCCGGAATTTAGTACTCATGGTACCGTTGGTTCCTGTGTAGCGCATGCGTGAAAACAAAACCAGCTAAACTCGAAAACAACCTTGTCGGCACGGAAAACATCAAAGGAGAAATTCGAATTTTTGAAATATTCAAATACCAAACATTCGACCATGATCCAGGCTATCCTGAAATGTAATAATTTCGGTAATAGGAGACACATTCTCTAAGTCACGACCAATTGTGTATGTTTTCAAGCCCATTAATGTGGATTTTTCACTATTTTTCATTTTCAATTCAAAATGGCGTCCATCAGTTGACCTAAATCAAAATTCTACTGCCTACATATTATGGGCTTTCCTTCAAGGATTTGTAAAATATAATTGCCTTGTCTGTAAGTAAAATATCAAAAAAGCCTTAGCGATATTTCACATTTCAAGATGGTGGCACTTCCGGTTTGGGCTACAAACTCTATTTTTTGTGTACCAATCAGTAGTCTCGTAACTAGTAAAGAAATACAATTTCAAGGCAACCGGACCTATATTTCGTCAATTTTTTTTAAAACTTTGATCCTTAATTTCACCAAGGGGAGATAATACAGAAAATTTCTAATGACATTTTTCAAGTTGTATCGGTAAGATCTACTTATATACTGAATTTCATGAAAATCGTGCAACTATTAAAGAAGTTGTCAAGTTGATTTTAAATTCCGGTTCGAAATCACAGCGACGAAAATCGTGCAACTATTAAAGAAGTTGTCAAGTTGATTTTAACTTCCGGTTCGAAATCACAGCGACGAATTTTTGAAATTCGAAAATCCGAAATTGCAGATTTGAAGTAAATGATTCAATGTACTGAAAGAATTTTTTTTAAGTAAAATAGGTCAAAAAGTCACAAAGTTGCAGCAATGTAGGTCAAATGCATTCGTTCGTAAAATTCGGTGATTTCGGATGTGTAAAACGATTTGAAAACATACCTATTCCAAAGCCACCACCCATTCTTGGGGGGGTAGGTCAAAGTTTCAAAAAGATCCCACGGTTAGATTCTGAGATATAAGATTTGCAGGAAAAACACAAACAAAAAAATAATAATAACTAGATCTGCATAGCAGATATCAAAGCTTTCATATAAACTGCAAAAAGGATTATTAGAATCTATGAATCAACAACCACTTTGACGGAAGATATTCTCTCGGCTAAAAAATCTTTTTTCTCTCAGCTACGAGAGATACGTAGAATTAAACCGGCCCAGAGCCGACCGTGTTGATAAAAAGCCGCTTATTTGACATTGACACATAACTGAAGGTGAATAGGCCTACCCGTCCAGTTAATACAATGGGCAATCTCACATCGGTCCACTAAAGAGAGGCACATACTAGTCGCCTCCTACTTCCCCAAGACATTTAGTCCAAACCTTGACTCTCATACATATAAACCATTTGGTACTACATGTACATGTATTTCGTACTTATATCATATTAAACCCCTCGACCGCCATGTTGAATCACACAGTATTTAACGTTCTATATCCTAACATCTTTATGAAATCAACGACAAATCTAAACTTGGGCACTCCAACCATTTTTATTTTTACATCATTCAGTTTTTTTTTAAATAAGTAATTCTATCACAAATTATAGTGAAGATACCGATCAGTGTTTGTTTGTGTTAATGCGTTCTACATTTTCAAAGCAATGATTCTAATAATGTGCGAGCCGCCATGACACCGGCGGATATTATAACTTCGATAGGCGAGAAACTTCAGGTAGCAGTTAGGTTTCATCAAATCATATAATTATGCGGTACGGCTTCACCTTTATTTCAATGGGAATTGCTTTATTATATGTGCAGTGCAGTTTTAGGTCAGTTTATGTGTAAATTAAGGGAGCTATACATAGGCCAGTAACCTTTTTGTAGTCATTTGACTACTGAAATCAAACAAATTTTACAATGTAGGTAGTGAAAACAAAATGTTATGTTAAGCGTTGTTCGAGGGTGGGGTGGGTGCATAAAACTCCAAGGGTTATTTTTCGTGCACGCCAATATGCACACAGGATTTCGATTTTTCGTCCTACCCAAAAAACTGCACGCAAAGTTAGTTGTCGGGCCTTCGGTCAAGAACCACGGACAAATGGAGAGAACGGGGACCTCTGTTTTTCATACCATCCAAGCGACTAGGCACTAATCCTTGTACCATTGACGAGGGGACGGGCGTTTTTCGTCCCATCGAAACGACTAGACACAGATCCTTGCTAGGCCTTCCATACTTCACCACTGCCAATGGGGAACCACTTTGACCTCGGGTTTTCGTACCATCCGAACGACTAGACACTAATCCTTGCAAGGCCTTCCGTTCTGCACAAATGAGCCACGCTGGCCTCGTTTTGTCGTAACATACAAACGACTAGACAATGTTTCATAATTTAGTCATGTTCGCGTGGGTGAGTTTGCAGCAGAATTGATATGTACATGATAGTGACACGAGTAGGAGGGGGCGGGGGGGGGGGGAGCGGGGTGTACACAAATCACACAAATCAGAGCTTTGTAATACACGCATATACTTGATATACTAAATACACAAATGGCTGAATTTCGAGACATTTCTGGCACACTTTTAACACATAATGAGAACACTGCATTAATTTCTATATATCAATAAAATATGCCTCAGACACATTGTATCATATATGATACATTAAATTTCGACATTGATTTTCAGAAAAAATATTGTTTATTTTTAAATTTGAATTAGACTAGTAACAAAATATATTTTCTGGCAACAAATAGCATATAAATAAAAATAGATTTACTTTCTGATTATTTTTTTTAAATGAAATCATTCCAGGGCTTTTATTGACATTTCAGAAAATGTAGAGTTGGTCCCATGCACTTGAGGCCAGGGTCCTTGAAGTTGTACAGCTTCACCCGGTGACCGATATTTATTTAACGGGGAATAAGTGATAATTCATATTATAGCAGTAAATAATTAAAATATTTCATAGGGATTATAATAATATGTAAGCTTATATCATCTCTGGGTATTACAGGGTTAAAACCAATATTAAATTCCGAAATTTTTATTTTGCTAAAACTCTTTTTTTTAATGGTATCAAAATGGGGGTAAAGCACAGAGTCCGGGGTGGTAATGGGCGTATTGTGTCCAAATTTCATGGTTTTCGGACAATCAGTGCTGGTGTCACGGCGAAATTCCACTTTTTTCTCCTCATGGAAGCCGTAAATTGACTTAGAAAAAAACCCGACGAAAGGCAGGTGACTAGAACAAACGACTTGAACGAATGCAGGTATCACCTTGAAATTTTCAGGGTACCTAGGTACCAACGTGAAAAGTTGCTCGCCGGAATTTAGAACTCATGGTACCGTTGGTTCCTGTGTAGCGCATGCGCGAATTCAAAACCAGCTAAACTCGAAAACAACCTTGTCGGCACGGAAAACATCAAATGAGAAATTCGAATTTTTGAAATATTCAAATACCAAACACTCGACCATGATCCAGGCTATCCTGAAATGTAATAATTTCGGTAATAGGAGACACATTCTCTAAGTCACGACCAATTGTGTATGTTTTCAAGCCCATTAATGTGGATTTTTCACTATTTTTCATTTTCAATTCAAAATGGCGTCCATCAGTTGACCTAAATCAAACTTCTACTGCCTACATTTTATGGGCTTTCCTTCAAGGATTTGGAAAATATAATCCCCTTGTCTGTAAGTAAAATATCAAAAAAGCCTTAGCGATATTTCACATTTCAAGATGGTGGCACTTCCGGTTTGGGCTACAAACTAAATTTTTGTGTACGAATCAGTAGTCTCGTAACTAGTAAAGAAATACAATTTCAAGGCAATCGGACCTATATTTCGTCAATTTTTTTTAAAACTTTGATCCTTAATTTCATCAAGGGGAGATAATACAGAAAATTTGTAATGACATTTTTCAAGTTGTATTGGTAAGATCTACTTATATACTGAATTTCATGAAAATCGTGCAACTATTAAAGAAGTTGTCATGTTAATTTTAAATTCCGGTTCGAAATCACAGCGACGAATTTTTGAAATTCGAAAATCCGAAATAGCAGATTTGAAGTAAATGGTTCAAGGTACTCAAAGAATTTTTTTTTAGTAAAATAGGTCAAAAAGTCACAAAGTTACAGCAATGTAGGTCAAATGCATTCGTTCGTAAAATTCGGTGATTTCGGATGTGTAAAACGTTTTGAAAACATACCTATTCCAAAGCCACCACCCATTCTTGGGGGAGGGGTAGGTCAAAGTTTCAGAAAGATCCCACGGTTAGATTCTGAGATATAAGATTTGCAGGAAAAACACACACAAAAAAAATAATAATAACTAGATCTGCATAGCAGATATCAAAGCTTTCATATAAACTGCAAAAGGGATTATTAGAATCTATTGAAACAATAAGTATAAATGTCATCAGGTATCTGAAAAATTACATTTACCTTATGAACAAAATGGGAAAAATACAAAACAAAAATTGTCGACTTGTGGCTACCATCCAAGGCATATTTAGAAAACCGTATATTATATACAGAGTACGCAGGACAGGAATTACTTGTGCTTCAATGTAAACCGGCCCGTTTCTTGCCTTTAGTTTTAGCGTTAGGTGTGATTTTCAAAGGATTCAATCGGAAATCGCTGAAAATCAATTGGCTTTTTACCTTAAACACTGTATAAATTTAAAGTCAATCGGATATTGAATTTAGCCTCTAGAGCGTCCACAAGATTTTTTAAAGTGATCAAGGGCAATAACTCTGACGGTAATTATCGGAAATGGCAGTAAATATCAGATATCGCTGAAAATCAATACCGTAGGCATCTTCGTGTCATGACCTTAAACACTGCGCATAAATTTAAAGTCAATCGGATATTAACTTTGGCCTCTAGAGCGTCCACAAGATATTTTGGAGTGATCAGGGGCCACATCTCTGGCAGTAAATATCAGATATCGCTGAAAATCAATCGCCTACTTCGTCTCATGACCATAACCACTGTGTATAATTTTAAAGTCAATCGGACATTAACTTTGGCCTCTAGAGCATCCACAAGATTTATTTTAAGTTATGAAGGGCCATAACTATGACAGTAATTATCGGAAATCGCTGAAAATCAATTGGCTTCTTCATCTCATGACCTTAAACACTGTGTATAAATTTAAAGTCAATCGGATATTGAATTTAACCCCTAGAACGCGCACAAGATTTTTTGAAGTGGTCAAGGACCATAATTCTGACAGTAATTATCGGAAATCGTTGAAAATCAATAGGCTTCTTCGTCTCATGACCTTAAACACTGTGTATAAATTTAAAGTAATCGGATATTAACTTTAGCCGTCCGGACGGCGGCGACGACAATATACGACCACATTTCAATGTGGGCGTATAAAAATTAACCGATGGCATATAATATTACTATTCAAAAAAAGTAGGGGATATTTGATTTTGGGGGCATAATACTAAAATATGCAAATGACTACGAAAAAAGTCACTATAGAACCTAACAGAAGAAACATTTCCAGTTACATGTGACGCCCAAACGCACCAATAGCTACCGCATGGAATGCAGGTGATGCTTGGGATCATCATGGGGGTCCAACCCAAGATTTGCACGACTCTGACTTTGAATGTTACAGTCATTGTGGCATTGAATTCCAGGGTGGAAACATCAGTTTAATTGTTTTAGTGACCAGAAAACAAATTTTGATATGCGTCGGCTTACCCAAAATGAAAGGTTACGTGCCCTTGGCATGCTACAGATCGGCACAACACAGGCGGTTGTGGCGCGGACGATGAATGTTTCTCAGTCTGTCATAAGCAGGCTATGGTCCAGATACCGTGATACACAATCTGTACAGGACAGACCACGCTCAGGTCGACCAAGGGCGACCAAGGGCGACAACTCAAGCCCAGGATCGATTTATCCGTACCTTGGCCTTGAGAAATCGTGTCATCACAGCAAATCAGATCAGCGCTCGTCTTCAAACAGACACTGGTGTGAGAGTGAGTGGCCAGACGATTCGGAATCGACTGCATAGGGGTCACCTTCGCGCCCGACGTCCTCGCGTAATCCCTGGTTTGAGAGATCGTCACATTCAGGCAAGACGTCGTTGGTGTAGGGATCGTCAACACTGGGATAATCGACGCTGGAGCAATGTGATGTTTTCAGATGAGTCAAGGGTCACTGTTGATTTTTTGGACAGACGTAGGAGGGTGTGGCGTCGTCGAAACGAGCGCTTCCAAGACGTTAACGTCATCAGACATGATCGATTTGGGGGTGGTTCTGTTATGGTGTGGGGAGGCATCACTGTTGCTGGAAGAACGGCTTTACATGTTGTTGCAGGGCGTGTTACAGGCCAGTACTACCGGGACAACATCTTGGCAGTCCATGTTGTGCCGTTCGCACGACGTCATGGCCGCCGTTTCATCTTCCAGGATGACAACGCAAGATGTCACAGGGCCAGGATCGTTACAGGTTACCTCCAACAACAGAACATCACCACATTACCTTGGCCAGCACTGAGTCCCGACCTCTCCCCCATCGAGCATGTCTGGGACATGCTTGGACAGAGGTTACGTCAACGTCAACAACGTCCTGCCAATGTCCAAGAACTTGCTGCTGCGTTGCAACAGGAATGGGACAATCTGGACCAAAATGACCTTAGACGTCTCATTAGGAGTATGCCACGTCGGATCAATGCTTGTTTGGCAAACAGAGGAGGATTTACCCGTTACTGACTTGGTTGTGATGCTGTGGTAACTTTGCTGTTTGACCCCGGGTATCATTTTACCCTTATAATGGTCAGTCTGTGCCTTACTTAGTCTAACGATCATTTGGAATAAATCGATGAATGTGAACTTCATTTCATTTTGTCATTTGTTTCTTCGTCAGTTTCATTAGGTGACTTTAATAACACTTAAAAATCAAATATCCCCTACTTTCTTTGAATAGTATAGTTTATTATGTGTTATGATGTGTTTGTTTATCAGCTTATTGACTATATTGATATAGTGTTATAAACTTTTATCAACAGTTGTGTAAATCATTAAATGTTTATTTTATTAACTATATTGTGAATAATTTGTTCATTTTATCAACTACAGTGCAAATAATTTTTTGGTCATTTATAAACTATAGCATAAATAATTTATTTTTCATTTTTTCAAATAAAATTAGTATGTATAATTTGGTCATTTAATCAACTGTAGTGTACATGGTGTATTGCTCATTAGTTAAAATAATTTATTGTTCATTGTATGAACTATAGTGTGAATAATTTATTGCTCATTTTATTATACGCCCACATTTTCATGTGGACGTATTATGCCGTCGCCCCTGTCCGTCCGTCCGTCCGTCCGTCCACAATTTGTTTGTGGACACTCTACAGGTCACAATTCTTATCCGATTTTGACGAAACTTGAAATATAGGTTTATCTCCAAAAGATCTCGGCTGCTTTAAATATTGGCATGTATCAGATCGAAACTTCATGGATTATGGCCCCTGTTTGTATGAAAAATCGCGTTTTTAGCTTGTGGACCCTATAGAGGTCACAATTTGTATCCGATTTTGTTGAAATGTAGGTTTATAACCTAAAGATCTCGGTTCCTTTCGATATTCGCGCATATCGGACCGTAACTTCCTGAATTATTGCCCCTGTTCGAATTTCATGAAAATTGGTTGAAAATTGACCGACAAAATGGCCGCCGTTCGTTCTCAAATAGCGTAAAATATGGATTATCAAGGTTGTGGACCCTATAGAGGTCACAATTTTTATCCGATGGTCTTGAAACTTAAAATGTAAATTTATAACCCACAGATCTCGGTTCCTGTCGATATTCGCGCATATCGGATTGTAACTGCCTGAATTATAGGCCCTGATTGTACGAAAAATCATGTTTTTTTTCCGATTTAAAAAAAAAACGTTTTAGTATATCACCGTTACACCCTAAGGACAGCTGCGTTCGAATTCCGTGAAAATCGGACCAAAATTGACAGACAAAATGGCCGCCGTTCATTCTTAAATAGCGTAAAAATATGGATATATCAAGGTTGTGGACCCTATAGAGGTCATAATTTAAACCCGTTTTTGTTGAAACTTAAAATGTAAGTTTATAACCTGAAGATATCGGTTCCTTTCGATTTTCGTGCATATCGGACCTTAACTTCCTGAATTATGGCCCCTGATTGTACGAAAAATCATGTTTTTAGCTTGTGGACCCTATAGAGGTCATAATTTTTTTCCGATTTAAAAAGAAACGTTTTAGTATATCACTGTTACACCCTAAGGACAGCTGCGTTCGAATTTCGTGAAAATCGGCCCAAAATTGACAGACAAAATGGCCGCCGTTCATTCTTAAATAGCGTAAAAATATGGTATATCAAGGTGGTGGACCCTATAGAGGTCACAATGTTTATCTGATTTTGTTGAAACTTGAAATGTAAGTTTATAACCCAAATGGTCCCAATAGAGGTCACAATTTTTATCCGATTTAAAAAACCGTATTATTATATCACCGTTACACCCAAAAGACGATTGAGTTCGAATTTCGTGAAAATTGGATCAAAATTGACCGACAAAATGGCCACCCCTCGTTCTCAAATAGTGACAAAAATATGGTATATCCACGTTGTGGACCCTATAGAGGTCACAATTTTTATCCGATGGTCTTGAAACTTAAAATGTAAATTTATAACCCAATGATCTCGGTTCCTTTCGATATTTGCGCATATCGAATTTTAATTTCCTCAATTATGGCCCTTGATTGTAGGAAAAATCACTTTCTTTTTAGATGTTCTCTATCCATCTCTCGAAAATGTGAGCGTATCCTGCCTGGCAGTCGCTGGTTAATTATACAGTGAATAATGGTTTGCTCATTTTATCAACTACAGGGCAAATAATTTATTTTCTCATTTTAACAGCTGTACTGGAATTGATAAATTGTTTATTTTATCATGAACTATAATGTGAATAATTTATTGGCGATATAATATAAAAAACTATAGTGCAAATAATTTATTGGCCATTTTGTTAACTATATTGTAAATAGTTTATTGTTCATTTTATCAACTATGGTGTGAATAATTTATTCATTTTATCAGCTATAATTTATTGATTCAATTGATTGATTAATAAAAGGATGTCGATATTATATTTGTTGTTGTAATTGTTCATAAATTGTGAAAATTTGCTATGGTGAGAGTGGTGTGCTAAGTATTAATGGTCAATAAATGGCTTCATCTATACTCAAAGTATGAAATACATGAATAGCTCTTCTAAATAATGGATTTGGAGTTGAGAAGAGCGTTTTTCGGGGAGTGATTTTCAGTTGTAGTTTTAGAAGAGATTTTTATGGCTCCTCTATGATTTTCAAACATGAAGCACTATGACTAAGATAATACTTTTTTCTATCAGAAATTTAATGATTTTTAAAAATACTCTATCGTAATGAGGCGAGGGTATAAAAGAAATGAAATGAAATGGGGTTTAAGGTCCTATTGTTCTGCTACGACAATGCTAATGGAGACTTCCATATGCCATACAGTGTCTACTCTGATATACAACCCATAGATTTTTCTTACTGGCCAATGTCACCTATTGTTGAATTTTGGCAAGAATTTCAGAAAGCGTCTTTTATCAGTCCGGTTTTTGATGTCAAAATACCTTTAAAGGGTAAGTAAGCCATATACCTTTTTGTGGGAGATTAGACTTGTAGTTGCACAAATTAAAATAACTGTAGCAGTCAATTAATATATTAAGGCAATTTTATAATCTGCACATACCCTACGCGTATAACAAGCATTTGCGCTTAGGGTTACGGCGGCCGACATTTGAATTGTTTCACTGAGGCAGTAATATGTCAAGTACAGATCGATCGATATAGAAAATTCGCACAAATTAAAATAATTGTTGCAGTCAATTAATATATTAAGGCAATTTTATAATCGACACACACCCGACACCTATAACATGCATTTGGGATCATGATTGGGGTTACGGGGGCCGACATGTGAATAGTTTCAGTAAGGACATTAATATGTCATGTAGAGATCGATCGATATGGAAAATTCACACAAATTAAATTAATTGTAGCAGACACTTGATATTTAAAGGCTATTTTATAATCGCCACACACCCTATGCGGTAACATTAAAAACAGTAATATTTCAATTACAGATCGAACGATATGGCAAATTCGCACAAATTAAGATACTTGTAGCAGTCAATTAATTTATTATGGCAATTTAATAATCGGCACACGTCCGACACGTATAGCATGGATTTGCGCTCAGGATTAGGGTTACGATGGCCGACTTTTGAATAGTTTCACTAAGAACAGTAATATGTCAAGTACAGATCAATCGATATGGAAAATTTGCACAAATTAAAATACATGTAGTTTTAGCAGACAATTAATATATAACGGCAATTTTATAATCGCCACACGCCCTATGTGTATAACATAATATTTGTTATGAAAGGGTTACCATATGAACAAGTAAAAGCATAGTATAGAAACAAGTAAGAGCATACTACATGAACCAGAAAACGTCATTGCATAAATCTTTGAATTGTTACGTGATATTATCAAAACTCAAAGAAAATCAATTTATTCGATTGTATAAAAAACAGGCATGCTAAGTGGTAGGGTGCTCCACCATAAATAACCAAATCGACAATAACACCACAATATTTATATATATACCAAGCCTTAAACCAGTTTCGCACATTTATAGTCACTAAATAAACAGTCATATTGTACTTCATAAGCTATGACCATTTAACCATCCATAAATAATCGACTGAAAAATGGTGCCGGGCACTTTTGAGTAAAGATGAGGTTATGTGCCCTTGTTTTAAAATTAGTCTCGCGTAACCAGTCTACCAACCATTTTA
Organism: Patella vulgata; assembly: GCF_932274485.2. Lineage (NCBI taxonomy): Eukaryota > Metazoa > Mollusca > Gastropoda > Patellidae > Patella > Patella vulgata. Next base: position 42,388,823 of record NC_065885.2, on the reverse strand, counting down.
CATCTGATTGACAGGCCGGGATAATCAAGGCTACTTTTTTACGACACATAACAGAAAGCTGGAACAAGAAATTGAATTAGAAACACGCACGTTAGGCAACTCAGCAATTGTTTTAAGAACCTTGTAAAAGTAAAATGAAACTACTGCTAGTATAATGTTCTTGCCTTACCCAAGTGTTTCTAAGATATTATTTGTACTAAACCAAAAGATGCCGCTCCTAACGGTATAGTTAATGATAAAGCAATTTAAAAAAAAATGAAACGAACGTAATTTCTAAAGCTGCTGTAATAACCAAAAAGCTAAATATTACTGGTATTCAGAATCGTCAACAACAGATTTTTTACGGCTGTAATAGTTGATAGATGTGTAGAAAATTTCACGTGCGATGGCTATTTATAGACTCATAGACTCCAGTGCTGAGTGTATATCGCACTGCGTGATGAACCAGAAATCACTTCGAGACAAGCCACTGAAGCGTGCGCATTCGCCGTGTCGAGTTTAACTTTCTGTAGGAAAAATTGTCGTTGCACGGGGCACCCTGTAAGTGGTGACGATGCAAAGGCTGGGCCCATAAAAGTTTCTATTAGCTCACCATATCTTGACCATGCACACAACAACCAATCAGAACACAGCGTATACCGAGTCTCACCAGTTCGTACCACAAACACAGTGTCTAACCAGTTCGTACCTAAACACACGTTTCGTCCATAATCCCCCCCCCCTCTGGATGTGTCGATATCCAAAACATCCACTATTACCGATGACCGATGCGATTACAGTGAATACATTTATACGATTGATCCATCACAGACCGACCGAAGTCTAAATAATTTCCAAACTATTTTTTAACACAGGGACATTCGATGTGCGAAAGAAACACTATTACGATGTACCATAGGAATTCCAAAATTACTTGACACTAAACGATGCGATTGACGATCCAAATTCCAAATATTCACACACTATGCGAACACAATACACACTACTAATAAATATTCCAAAATTTGATGCGATAGGGGATAGTCGAAAGACAATTCAAAACTCTTATCTTAATACAGATTCGATAAACGATATGATAGACGATAGAACGATGTGATAATCGATAGACGATGCGATAGTGGATAAGATAGAACATTATGATTTTAAAGGACACATACGATGAATTTGTCTCTTGATAACAGAATCTCCAATTCTAAGATCCACAACACGTACTTTATTATCAACACCAGGATACGATTTCACTACACGACCCAAAGGCCACTTGCCCCTAAGATTCGACTGGTCAATGACGAGAATCATATCCCCATTCACACAAATTATTATGTGGAGTATGCCTCTTAGACGTATTATTAAGGGAGCTAAATCGTTAAAATTTGGGACCTAGATATTGACAAGAAATGGGTCGCAACGCATATAATAATCTAATCTTAATTTATATAAAATGATTTACATTCAGTCGTTTACGTTATGTTATGTTCGGCGAGAAACACCAGAAGTCTCAATTGAGTGGCAATCTCTAGCGTCTTGTTATTCCAGTCTATTGCGCATGCTCTTCGGGTTGGAATGGGGACCGCGCCGGTCTCGAATCCAGGCCAGAGAGCCGAGCTGGAAACAAGGCTGCTACAAAGTAACTAAATAGTATTTAAGACGTCTTGTACATTATATGTTTGAAGAATAAAGGTATTATATGAAGATTAAACCAGTGTTGTCACCAAGAACCAATTCAAAGAACTAAAAGTGTAGGCTAACAAATCAACGTTACCAGAGCAACGTTTGAAGTCCTAACCTCTAGACGATCAAGGCATTATATCAAGAGGTAAGTCTTTTTCTATGTCCTGACAGTAGTGGGGGGGGGGTGGATGGCTGAATGGTTAGCGTGCGCGCGCTGTATCATAAAGTCTGTCATTGAGTCGACTGGCGTGGTTTCGAATCTCCGGTTGTACGTGACAAGGAGTAGGGTCGCCTGTCCATCCTCGTGGGTTTTCTCCGGGTCCTCCGGTTTCCTGCCACTGCTAAAGACCCCTACGCGCAAGCGAATTATTGAAATAAAATTAAACCATATGTTAGTCCCGAAATGACCTAGTTTGTGTCGAGTGGACGTTAAACCTCATGACTCTCTCTCTCTCTCTGACAGTAGTGCTATGTTTAACAAATTAACCGAGGAAATCAGCGTGAAATCACAAGGTCTGACATTTATTCAAGTGGTGTGGTTTCGATTCCCCGCTTGTCCAACCTTGTGGGTTTTCTCCGGATACCCCAGCTTCTATCCACTGCTAAAGACCCCTACGTGCAAACGAATTATTGAAATGATTTAGTTTGCAACGAGTGGATGTTAAGCCAGTCTCGAGGTCGGGTGTTCGATCTCTGCATTGGCCGAGAAAGTTCATCCAGATTTTCGGCGGATTCCCCCCTTGTCAGTGATGCAGGACGGGGGGGGGGGGCTGACAAGGACAACTGTCTAGTTGTTCGGATGGGACCAAAATAACCGAGGTTCCGTGTACACATTGGCGTGCACGTAAAATATCCCTTGACAGTTGGGATTCGATATAAGAGTAGGCCGTATTGCCGCAGTCCGGGCAAAATTTCCCTTATGGCGTATGCCCGTCTTCATTAGCCCAGTTCGGAGCAAAACAGTAGGACGTTGAACCCCAGTTCCATTTAATTTCTCTTTCTCTCTCTCTCATCGCCAATTTTTCAAAATAAAATTGCACCATGTTAGTCACTGAATAACTCTTAGTTTGTGTCGAGTGGACGTTACCACACCCACCCCCCTACAGAACAATATATATTCAGCCTCTACACGCCAGTCTTATCCAAGAATTTCCCCTTTTAACGTTTTGCATGTTCAATAGGCCTTTTCTTAATTGCAGGTACCGTAATGACCCGGAATCTGAATCCTCATAGAAATTTCAATTTTATTTGTAAGACATGCTTACAATCATTATAGAATTTTGTCGGCGGTACTGAAACGTCACTATTCGACTCGTTTTTACATTTCCTACCCCTGGTGATAATATAATTTGAAATAAAATAATAATATACAATCGGGAAAACCTGTATATTTTATATGCGGTGTGAAACCACAGTAGGCCTAAATGAAATTCAATTATCAATGCGCGTTCTAATGTCACCTTGAAAGTAGAGACTACATCAACTTCCAAATCGAAAAGTCGACAGCACGACAGCAAGCCAAAATCATACAGACATACGCAAACTGCATGTATTTAAATGCGACCTGGCAAATTGTGACTACAACCACTTCCGAGGCGAAAAGTCGCCATTACGACAGCAAGGCAAAATAACACGTGTGTTTATTTCCTAATTTCTACTTTTCGAGTTGCATTTTTGCTTGGTATGCGACCTTTGTCCTTGTCAGCCCCCCTCCCCCCGTCCTGCATCACTGACAAGGGAGAATCCGAAGGAAAATCTGGTTGAACTTTCTCGGCCAATGTCAGACCTTGTGATTTCACGCGCGCGTGTTAAATCAATAGACCACCCAATCCCCATGTATGTTGTTGTATATTGTATATATCGGTACTGGAAATTTGTTTTATAATAGGCCTATATAATAAATTACATTTTTGTAGTCTAAGGTGTTTTTTTTTCTCTTTTTATCAGACATTTATGGCAGATAAAATATCCCAGTAGGCGGAAAAAAATATGAACATTTTTTTTATATAAAAAAATATTATCCATTTTGACGGAAAAGAATGAAATACAGTGTGAGCTCTGATTGCACGTATTCAAATGCGACCTGGAAAACTGAGACTAAAACAACTTCCTAGGCGAAAAGTCGAAAAGTCGCTAATAGCGTGGTGTGTTAATTACCTAATTTCTACTTTTCGAGTTGCATTTTGGCTTGGTATGCGTGTTGGCGCCTTCTTACTGACATCAATAAATACAAAAATATGACTAAGTCGAAACTCGACAAGTCGAAAATAAGAAATTAGGAAAAAAACGAGGGGCGCTATTATCGCTGTGTGTTATTTCTTAATTTCCTATTTTCGAGTTGATTTTGACTTGTATACCGTGTTGTCGCCTCACATTTTGTCGTAACTTCTACTTTTCGACTTTCGCGTTGTAAAGAGGCGAAAAGTAGAAATTATGTATGGTAGTTATAGGCTTCCATAACAATCGACCACACCGTCTATGTGAATAAAAGAAGACGTCTCCAAACCCGTGTATCATGACCATTAGAAGAACTTATGTTATATGTGATTTCAATAACTCGCGTGTGTGATCAGTAGAAGAACTTGTATTATATGTGATTTCAATAAATGGCGTGTGTGGCCATTAGAGGAAGTTCTATTATGTGATTGTGTGTGACATTGTGGTGTGACGAAAAAACTTTGTGTATATATAACTCTTAAATTAGTGTTTTCTTCTTTAGATTTTTTTACGGACATTGGTTCATAATATGACATTTATAATAACAGACATCTTTATGGATAACATTCACTAGGTTTATTAACTGCAACGTTTCAATGAGGACACTCTCACCGTTATCAAGCAATGAAACGTTGCCGTTAATAAACCTAGTGAATGTGATCCATAAAGCTGTCTGTATTTATATATCGCTTTTACTAAATGCCTTTTAAAGATGTTAATATGACATTTAAACTGTGTTCAATTGTTTTATTGTTGTTTATATTTTAATTAGGGTAGTTATTGTCGACTCCTTTTATATTTAATTTTGTAACGTTCTTAAAAAGTTATTTTGTAACTTTTCCTCAAGGAAGATAGGTACGTTATATAATGGCAGATGTTATTAGTAGTTATCGTGTCATCTTGACACATGAAAGAAAAATTGATTAAAATATCTTTATGTCGACTATTGACATCCATTGTTGTCCAGATTGCACTCATTAGTCTTACCATAATATACACTTATAGCTGGCTCGATTATGTAATCTGTACTGAACGCTTAATCTGATATATGATGCAATATAGCCAGCTGCATAATCTCTTCCGTCACCCTTTGTCTAGAAAGGGTTTATAAGCAGGAATGAAAAGTAGATAGTTCAGAGAATGCCATGTGTGCCTTGGGATAAGGGTAGAACAAGGGCCATGTACGTTGGTTGGAATGGAGATCACGCTGGTCTCGAATCCAGGGCCCTGTTTCACAAAAAACTTAAACTAAAATCTTTAAAATAGATTTTAGCTAAAAATCAAAATGAAATTTTAAATTTTATGCGTTTCACGAAGATCGATTGTAACTTAAAATGCAATTTAAATAGATTTAAGTTAAAATTGTTTGCGCCCGCGCAGTGCGCATTTCCGGCGAGGGCACTTAGGGTGTAAGCATAAACGCTTCGGAACTCAAAACTGTCGCCAGATTGAACTAACCATTACAATACCAACGAGGAGAGTTTCATACGTTGTAACAATGTCTGCACATGGTCAGACAGTCGTAGAGAGATAAAATAAATAAGTTTATTGCGTATTATTCGTTTTGAAATGTATCAGTTGGCTGGCCTTGCACTTGCATGTCGCTTTCGTGGCCTTGGCATTTGATTAACTCGCAGACTTCAATGGAAATAATGCGTATCGATAAACTAAATCGCTTGAATTTCGTAGTTTTGTGGTATTTTGGATAACAGAAACTATTGAGAATTGTCACAAATATGTGACATAGTATTGTCGAATTTTAAAAGTATTTAACCACTTTTAAACTAATACACGAAATAGCCAATGTTCCGATGTCTAGATTTGAAATGTCAGTCCCATGGACCCTTTCAATAATACTTTAAAAATGCCAAAGTGCCACATCCCTTATTGGATAATGCTTATCTATCTTACTAAATTAAAATGATTTTTCCGCAATTGTAGGCCTACAAAAAATACCTTTTTATAGTCATTAGATATGAAGTGAGTTTAGATCATTTGAGGTTTTTTTTTGTCTATTAAATTATTTGAAAATAGTATAATTTATACTTGAATCATATGGTAATATATAAAATAGTAACAAAGAGTTTTGTTTACTGGGGTTTTGAGGGGTTTTTTTTGTTCGTGGGGTTTTAATTTGGGGCGTCATCTAATTGCTTATATTGCCTTACAATAAAATAAACGGTGGGTCGCAGCTATATTTCCCATGCAATGAAAAGAAATTGAACGAAAATTATTTTTGTAAATGATAGTATTTTTAAATTATATAACCCTTGCCGTTGGCAATATTATCACTATTCCAAATATATCTACATGTATATGTCGCAGTAGATCTCACAACGTAGCTCTAATCAATGTTTGGTAATGTCGTGATTTTAAGTTAGGAGAGGGTGACGGCTGTCCTAAGTTAAAATTGATTTTAGTTAAAATTGTCCCTAAAATAGTTTTGTGAAATGCCACTATTTTAAGTTAAGATACAATTTTAACTTACAATATTATATTAGTGGATTTTATCTAAAATGCTTAAAATCGTTTCGTGAAACGCATCTATCTTAAGTTAGGATGGAATTTTAGTTTAAGACGATTTTAAGCAGATTTAAGTTTTTGTGAAACAGGGCCCAGGCCAGAGAGCCGAGCTGAAAACGAGGCTGCTACAAGTCAAGGAACCTGGTAACTAAATATTATTTAAGAAGTCTTGCACATGATATGTTTAAAGTAGAATAAAAGTATTATATGAAGTTTAAACCAGTGTTGTCATCCAGAACCGATTTCTGAGTACTCAAGCGGTTGCTACGCTAGTTTGATAGATGTTAACATTAGAGGTGCAACGGATATATTGAATCCGGTCGGATAGTCCATCTCCATCATTGGAGAATGTACTGCTTAATTTCAAAGGTCAGACAAATCCCAGCTACTGTCTTTAGTAGTTAATCGCCCATTGATGTAGAAAATATCAATTGAAACAACTTTATTTTAATTATAAGAAATGAAATGAAATGGAGTTTAACGTCCTACTGTTCTGCTCCTAACCTGGGCTAATGAAGACGGTTTAATTATAAGAAGACACAACAAACCATATATATCATAAGTTAAACAAATATTATGTAGGATCTTAACGTAACAACCATTGCAGATTGCTTGGAAATTTAATAAATATACCGTTTTATTGTCAGGTGAATAAAATCACGTGTAAGATTATTTGTAAATATAAAACATACGCTATAAAATATTCTTTAGTAAAAAGAAAATGGCATGTTTACAATTGTACGTAATATAAAATAAATGTGGCATGGTACCAACCATTATTCAAATCTATTAGTCCAAGCATAAGTAAAGGCAATTTGAAGTTTATAATCGTTTCAATTGGTTCATGCCGCCATCTTTATTCTTTTGTAGTGTTTTGAAATTTATTCAATTTCTAATCGCAAACATATAAGTCAAGAAATTATCTAATATTTTACTATTTTAAATCTTCTAAATTACTGTGCTTATGACAAAGGTGTTTTTCATCCTCATTTACTAGAAAATGATAATGAAGAAAAAACATAATTCAGTAGATTTTAAGTTTGATGGCATCTTATCAAAATTTATTAGAAACTAATTTATTAAAACAAAAAGTGCAGAAATGTTCGATTAGATTAGATTTTATTGTGTCAATACGCCCATAAAAACAAAATGAAAAAAGTACTTAGAACGTAATAAGATAAAATAGGAGAATCTAAACACGTTATAGGGCATATATTAGCTTTGATCTCCTATTACCTGTGTTTTTAGACAGCAAATTAGGATATGACCATGTAACAAAACAGCAACCTTTTATATTGACGACAAGATCAAAGACAGTTGGCTTTCTGAAAACCAATATTTAATAATTTAATGTAGCATCCTCTTTTAAAATAGACTTCGAAGCAAACTGGATACAAGGATGAGTGTCTGCGCCTATTGTCATTTCAGATATGATTGGTCGATTCCAGTAGTTCAGTCATGGTTTTACTTGTTTTTATTATATTCTACATATTTTTTTTTTAAATCTGTTTTCCCCGTCCATATTCACGAAAACAACGTACATGTTTATCTTTTGCTTATTCTGTTAACTACGGCATGGGATAATTAATTATATTTCTCTGTGTGTTCTTCAATACGGTGTGAAAGAAAACCAGTGAACAATGGTGATTGTAAGAATAAGTATGCGACAGAGATCTGGTTCTTAATTATCAGTTACATGAACAAGTAATTACAAACGTATATTAAATGGTCCCACTGTGGGTAATTGCATAGTATTTTTTGTCTACCTTACTCTGTAATTACATATGAAACATGCCCAGATTGAGCGTGACCCTTTACTTCAAACATTAATAACCCAGTGCTCCCAAACTACCATTCTGTTACCATGGAAACGCAGCAGGCTAAAGAAGCACTTGATATAATGTCGTGAAAGCAAACAAACAGTGCAGTACTTTTATATTGGAGTTATTTTTACTGAGACTATTCAATACGATGTTCTTTTAGTGTACATGTATATATAAAAAATCTTCCAAACGATACTTATTAGGCTTTTGAATGACTTCCAAGTACATGATTACGTTATGGACAACCCGATGTTAATCAAGAAGGATAGCTGAATTCTATAACAGTAAGTTGAGATTCCCATTTGATATAAAAACCATAGGCACACCTGAATTAAATAGCTCAAGTTATTTTTGTAATAGAATATCGCTGTGTGTATAATGAGGGTAAATCTTATTTAAGGGTTGGTCGATATTTAAATAATTTCGTTGTTTTAATAACATCCACATTTAATACATATTAAATTTATGACTTATACAACATGGAATGGAGTAGATTATTATAGAAGACTCGGGTTTAGACTCGAATCAGGCTTTATCATGTTCTATCATTATCGTGTTATTCGATGACCCAATGTTACATGTCATATTCGATGACCCAATATTAATTCTTTTAGTCTTACAGCGATCATGATGCTCTTTTCTTTCTCTTTAAAGCATCGACATGTTGTTTTAGACCCAGTCATTAAGACAATGGATATTATTCGATACTACGATGGGGCTCACCGAATAGCGTTCTACACAGACTTTTTTGTGGCCAGTTGTTTTTAATAATAAAAAAAAAATCATTGGGCGGCCGGGGGGTAGTGGACTTACCTATCTGGAATCGAATCTATTCGTGCAGCGTTTCACGATATGACCGCAATCATTCAAAAGATACTGTTCTCCAATATATTTCTACGAAATATTTTAAATCAGCCCAGTCAAAAAGATAAATATATTCATACGTCGTTCAGTATCAATTATTGTTAAGTGAATGTTGGCGACTTTAGTCAATGTTCTGGTCTCTTTAATTACGTCTGCTTTTTATCTCTTAAAATCTCTGATGGTTATTTGGGGGATTTTTAATCCGTTGCAAACTGCAATATTGTGAAAGTTGAATCTCAATGTTCTGGTCTCTTTAATTACGTCTGCTTTTTATCTCTTAAAATCTCTGATGGTTATTTGGGGATTTTTAATCCGTTGCAAACTGCAATATTGTGAAAGTTGAATCTCTAAAAAGAGAAAATCATCCACCCCCTACAGACGATATAAACGGACAATGGCCAAACAAGCCAGCGCCTGCTATAGTTCCTTGACTGGCCTTTTTTTAATCCGATTGAACCTTCGTTTTCTAAATAAAATGTTCAATAATCATTTTGAATATATTTTAAGGTGGATTAAGCCGTGAAAATGAATGATTGTCCTAAAAATACAAACAAATCACGATCAGCTCATTTACTTGAGCATTATTTCATCAATGAATTTGATTATTGAGGTCCTGTTTCGTCGGTTTTGTTTCTTAATATATTTTGATCGTTCAGTTTTAGTATCTTATTTAACACTTTTGTTTTGTGTGTAAGTACAATATATGATAAGTACAATATGTGGCACGTTAATAAAATAGTCTTCTTCTTGTAAGTTTGGGGGTTCTCTCGCATGCACTAACTAATATCAAGTTGTTCATATTTAATTATTGTTTACAGTTATATTATCTAAAATACTTTTGTAAAATGTTTAGCAGACAGAAACCGTTAAATTGTCCACGCCTGTCTTCATAAATTCATACATTTGTTACCATGTGTTACATATGTCAAACAGGTGATCCTGACAAAATTTGTTACAAACTTACCGCTAAGTTAGTTGACTTACTAATGAGAAATTAAAATGCGAAAAAAATCTTTAAAAGTGATCCTGACAAAATTGTTATTTCTCGACAAGCTATTTTTGGACATCTATATGATCGTATTGATTCAATCTATATGCCCATTGGAGCCAGATATCATAATCTTAAACGAATAATAAATATAACTCATTTAAAAAAAATGCTTGTTTTGGAAGCTAAAAATACAGTTTTTTTTTTTCAAAATGACATTACTTCCGGGGATAATGAAAATGTTAAATTAAATCTATGAAATCATAAATGGCATAAGGCATCAACATCAAAACAATGTTTGTTTTGGAAGCTAAAAATACAGGTGTTTTTTCAAAATGACATTACTTCCGGGGATAATGAATATGTTAAATTAAATCTATGAGATCATAAATGGCATAGGGCATCACATGGTGAAAATTTTATGAAAATCGAATAATAATTGCCACTTTTATGGACCAAACACCTTGAAAAGTGTCTTGTAGAAAATCGTCCATTTCTCTGCAACCGTACAAGTTAGAAACCCTTTTGTGGTATCTGTATGATCGTATGGGTTTATTCTGTTTGTTGATTGGAATTAAATATCATAATTTGAAAAACATTACAAATCAGACTCATTTGAATGAAATATCTGTTTTGAATGCTAAACATACAGTTTTTCCCAAATGAGGCCATTTCCAGTGACAGTGTAAATGTTAAAATGGTTTGACCTAGTCAAAATTTGCATTAGGCATCAAATCGTAAAAAAATATTGAAATCAAATGATAATTGACTCTTTTACAGTCTAAATAACGTGAAACGTGACGCATGCAAAATAGCTTATTTCTCGTCAACTGCGCAGATTACAAATTAATTTTCACCTACATTCTCTCCGTAAAGAGTATTGCTACGAGTTTATGAAAGTTACGAAGAAATATTTTAAAATATGTAAACGCTGGATGGGTTGTAAATAGCTTAATTTTACACCTTTTTCACCTTTTAATCGAAATAGCCCGAAAACGAAATCGAAATTAAAAAACTGGTCCCGACATTTTGTGTGCCTTTAAAGGGCGCACCCTTTCAGTTATACCAGATTTGAAAAAAATAATATTTGCTTTCAAAAAGTGGTACCGAACTGGAATAGGGTAAAAACAGGGACTAAAAATTTTGGAAAATGCTCTATTACTTTATTATTTAAACAGATTTTTACAAAAAGGTTACTCATTCAGATAGCTGACCTAATTACGATTATGACGATGTACAATATTTATTGAGTTATTGAAATTTAATTTTCGATATTTTGACATATTTGCAAATATTTAAACAAAAAAAGTCTCATTGGGTAATGGACGTTCTTATGAAATCCAAATGATACAAATTCGATGCGTAAGGCAATAGATTATGGGACGCTGAAAATCTAGAATTTTCCTTTTTAGAGCCTATTCAGACGCTTTTATCACGAAAACTACTTTAAATTTGTTTCTTAAACTTCGGTTACTTAGGGTCCTAACGGTGGTTTAGGGCGTGAATGCAACTCTAAAAGGGTCAATATAGCATAAACGGTCCAAAAAGGGTCCCAATCTTTGAAAAAAAAGTCGAAAATTCGCTATATGATTGATAACGCTTGTAACGGTATAAGGGAGGTACCTACTCCTAACACGATGGGTGAGACAAGCAATTATTTGCTAAATATCGTTAAATAACTGATATTTTGAGGAAACAAACAGTAAAAGATTGGTACTCTGGCGAAAATCGAGATTTCTCCGTCGGGTGTCATTGAATCAAAACAACTAAATTATCGTTTGGTAGCTGATGTGGCTAGATGGATGTAGAACACTATTAATTTTGCATATCTCGGTAGTGCCGTGAAATATTGACAACAGTCTAAAACCCCTCCTGTACGTTGAAGATTAGGGGGTTGTGGGTGTCGGAGACTACGCGACTTGATGCAATGACAGACCATTGTTATTTTTTTATACCGACTTGGCTGATGAAGAAATGTGGTTTAACATCTATCGACACAAAATAGGTCATTTTGGGCAAAACTTATGGTTAATCTTCATTTCAATAATATGCTTGTGCGTTGGGGTCTTTAGCAGTGGGAGGAAACCAGATGACCCTATGCCCTGGTCACGTACAGCAGGGTTCTGGAATCCACAGCACTTTGACTTCGTGACAGAAACTTTCGCAGTGGGAGCAAACCCAGGAGATTGGACAGGTCCTAGTCCTTGTAATGTATAATCTATGACACATCCACACCAATCGATTCAATGATAGACCTCATGATGGAATACGGACGCGTTAACCATTTGGTCACCCCACCCCCATCCCTCCTTTCTACAGCTGCTTAGGTAGAAAATGGCATCAAAGTGGTGCACATTACCAGAAATAGATAATCAATTTAGAAAATTTTGGTATAAAGGATTTTTGCCCGGACAGCAGCGCTATAGGGAACTTATTGTTTTAGGTTGTGTTACGTGCAAACAAATGCGTACATAGGACCTAGCTAGGTTTCTCATCCCTTCTAACTATATGTTGTCCATTGTCAGGCCATCCATCATCCTTACACTTTTCACAAGGGAAGAACCAAGCTGGAAAATCTGATAATTTCTCGACTAATATGGGGATTGACTATTGGATCTAGAGATTAGCGAGTTGTGGTCTAGGGTGTGCATCCAAATGTAAAAGACTTGAAATGATATAAATGGTCCAAAAAGAGCCTCAAACTTTGAAAAAAATTGAAAAATCGAGAAATTACTGAAAATGCTCTTCTATTTTTCTTTTTATTCAAAATTGCTAAATGGGTGTTTCTGAATCTTCTGGTACAGGAATTTAAAGGCCAACGCCACGTTTTAAAACTATCCCGAAATTGATATGTAAACCGGACGTAGTCGATACGATATCCGATATTTTGAAAAAATCCGTAAAAATAAAGATATATGCCAAAAACGCGATTTCTCCGTTGGATATTACCAGATCCAAAGAGCTAAAGTATCGTTCGACAGCTCAGTGAATGGACTTTCGTATGCTTTCTTCGGGTCTGTTAACTGAAAGTCGATTCTGTACTGCCATGCAGGTCTAGTTATTAGGTTTTCAGACTTTCGTCTGAAAGCCTATTGAGATTACTAAAATTATTATTAGCTGTCTGAAAGACTATTGTTTTTACTAAAATTATTAGAGTTTCACACTGCGTAGCCAGTGTGAAACACTATCGTTTTTGTTTGGATTATTATTCTTATTAGGGTTTCACACTGCGTAACACTATTGTTTTTGTTAAGATTATTATTAGGGTTTCACAATTTCAGTATGTGATACCTAATGCCATTTACGATTTCATACAAGTAATTTAAGATTTTCGTTATCACCGGAAGTAACGTCATTTGGGCAAAAACTGTATTTTTAGCCTTCAAAACAGATATTTTATTCAAATGAGTCTGATTTGTAATGTTTTTAAAATTATGATATTTGATTCCAATCACCAGATAGATCGAACCCACACCATCATACAGATACCAAAAATTGGTTTCTAACTTGTACGGTTGCAGAGAAATAGAGAATTTTCTAAAAGTCAATTTTCAAGGTTTTTGGTCTATAAAAGTGGCAATTATTATTCAATTTACATAAAATTTTCACCATGTGATGTCTTATGCTATTTCTGATTTCATAAAACTAATTGAACATTTTCATTATCACCGGAAGTAATGTAATTTTGTCAGGATCACTTACATGTAACAAATGTATACAATGAATTGATACTGCTGGATTTGGTTGATTCTGCGTACATTTTATTTGATATGTGAAATGCTTATATGGAAACCTGTTTACTGGTTTCATCGGTACCGGAAGTGACTTAAGTTCAAGGGTAACGGGGCACCGGTGAAACCCGTTATTACTGCATCGCAGTTCTAATTATTCTTATTATTATTTTCTTTCTTTTTCCATTTTGATTGTATCTCAAAAACTACTTGTCGGATTGATTCGATGTCTTCGGTTTTACTGGGAAAGTGGGTGTGACTTAGAGATTAAAGCTATTTCGAACGTTCTGCGACACTGCGAAATGTCCGAAATCGTCGAAGTTATTGTTTTTATACGCCCACATTTCTAGAGTTATGGCGATTGTGACCGTTTGAATGACAAATGTGATCTGTATGAAATTTATATTCTTTATTTAAATTAGTAAAACGAAAAAGCCTGTCAAATTTCAACAAGTTGAGACGCTTGTTTCAGTTTGTATAACCTTGTAAACCCTCAAACGACAAAATTTATAATCGCATCTGTATGGAACTGTCTTGTAAAGGCCCCCAATTACCTACAAAGGAATAAATATGCGACAACCCTTGACGGCCGTTCGGACGATTTAGCTGCTGTGGGCGTTACCGGTACATTTTCCTTTCGGCAACGGAAGTGGCGTAAATTTAGCAAAAACGACAATTTTGACAGTTCGGTACCACTTTTTGAAAGCAAATATTATTTTTTTCAAATCTGGTATGACTGAAAGGGTGTGCCCTGTAGAGGCGCAGAAAACATCGGGCTCAGTTTTTTTAATTTCGATTTTGTTTTTGGGTCATTTCGATTTAAAGGTGAAAAAAGGTGAAAAATGAGCTATTTACAACCCATTCAGGCTTTTCATGTTTTAATATATTTCTTCGCAACTTTCATAAACTTGTAGCAATAATCCATACGAAGAGAATGTATGTGAAAATTAGTTTGTAATATGAGCAGTTGCCGAGAAATAAGCAATTTTGCATGAGCCACAATTTCCGCTAGTTTGCCTGTAAAAGAGTCAATTATTATTGGATTTTCATAAAAGTAACACCATTTGATGCGTAATGTCAATTTTAACTAGGTCAAACCAATTTAACATTTTCAATGTCACCGGAAATGACGTAATTTGGGCAAAAACTGTATTTATAGCCTTCGAAACAAATAATTTATTCAAATGAGTCGTATTTGTTATTTATTTAAAAATTTGATATTTGATTCAAATCAACTAATAGAATGAACCCATACGATCATATAGATATCACAAAATGGTTTCTACCTTGTTCAGTTGCGGAGAAATAGACGATTTTCAACAGGCAACTTTTCAAGGTTTTTGGTCCATAAAAGTGTCAATTATTATTCGATTTTCATAAAATTTTCACCGTGTGATACCTAATGCCATTTACAATTTTATTCAAGTAATTTAAGATTTTCATTATCACCGGAAGTAACGTCATTTTGGCAAAAACTGTACTTTTAGCCTTTAAAACGGATATTTTATTCAAATGAGTCTGATTTGTATTGTTTTTAAAATTATGATATTTCATTCCAATCAACAAATAGATTGAACCCATACGATCATACAGATACCAAAAAATGGTTTCTAACTTGTACGGTTGCAGAGAAATAGACGATATTCTACAAGTCACTTTTCAAGGTTTTTGGTCTATGAAAGTGGAAATTATTATTCGATTTACATAAAATTTTCACCATGTGATGCCTTATGCCATTTCTGATTTCATAACATTTTCATTATCACCGGAAGCAATGTAATTTTGTCAGGATCACTTACATGTAACAAATGTATACAATGAATTGATATTGCGTACATTTTATTTGATGTGTGCAATGCTTATATGGAAACCTGTTTAATGGTTTGTGACATATGTTCAATGGTAACGGGGCACCGGTGAAACCCGTCATTACTGCATCGCAGTTCTAGATTTTATTATTATTTTTTTTTCGCTGGAGCCTATTTCTCAGTGCCTGTAACAGATACCGATATGGGACCTAATTTTCTATCGGGAAACCATGTGGTGGCTACTTGATAAACTATTTTTGAAACTTCCACGCAGACCGGAAGTGGCCGAATTTCGTGCGGTGCCAAAAAATTAAAAAACGGCCGTAGCTTCGTCAATTCTGTACCTATTTTCATACAAATGACATTTTCAGAAACCCTGAGTCTTTTGTCGGACGATAGCAGTTGAAAATTTCAAATTTCGAAACTTCGTCGCTGACTTCTAGCGTTCAAAAAATGAAAAATTTTGTTTAACAGACAATTTTTGTTATTTTTCAAAATTTTCAAATTTGACCTACATTTTTGGATACCTGAAGACCATCCGATTCTAGAAATATAAGTTATCGCCCTTTATTTTTCGATTTTTTTCGAATTTTCTGCCCATTTCCCAACCCTTATATCTTTGGGAAAGGATAAATCGATATTTCTGAAAGTCCTGGAACATAATGCTATATAGTCAGACCGCTGGATAAAGCAATTTCAACAACGGTCCGGAAACCGGAAGTAGTCGAAATAATGTCCGATATTTCGGAAAACAAAATTAAAAAAATTGGTGTTTTGGGGAAAAACTCGATTTCTCCGTCCAATATCAATGGATTAAACGAATTAAGCTTTCGTTGAGTGGCCCGAGGACTGGACTGTCGTATGATGCCCAATTTATACGGATACTATGACCAAGCAGCAAAATATGACAAGCTGAAAATCAAGTATTTTCTGATTTGGGGCGTTTTTGGACGCCTGTATCTCGAAATCTTAACGCAACTTTTTTTTTAACTTTGTCTATCGAGAGTCCATTCGATAGTCTTGTGAATTATGCCATCCAATAAGACTTTGAAATGTCTGGAATACGATAAAAAAGGGACTGAAAATCGAAAAAAGTCGAAAAATCGTGAAATTTTGCAAAATGCTCTATTACTTTATTATTTAAACAAATTTTTACAAAAAGGATACAGATTCGGATAGCTGACCTGATTACGATTCTAACGATGTATAATATGTATTGAGTTATTGAAATTTAATTTTCGATATTTTGACATTTTTGCATTTTTGGCACCTTTGAACATAGGATTTCTCAGGGTCATTTTATCTGATCAGATAATGTAATATATCATTACAGAGCCCTGTCGCTATTTAATTGCCAAAACTGGTTATTAAAACTATTCCGACAATAATCTCCATACCGAAAGTATTCAAAAAATGAAAAAAAAAAAGGTTAAAAAATTGTCGCTCTTGCGAAAAGCTGGATTTCTCGGTCAGATATTACCGGACCAAAAGAAGTAAAGTGTTTTGGATAGCCCCATTAATGGACTATTATATGGCATCTCAATGGTACGATTTCGATGGTTAGAAAATAAATTGTGGTACGCCGAAAATCTAGTATTTTCCGTTTTTGGAGCCTTTTTAGACGTCTTTTTCTCGAAAACGACAACTCCGATTTTCTGAGTCCTATCGGTAGTCGGTGGTTATAAGTAATAATTGTTAAAAACAAGGGAAAAATCAATATTCAGAACACTATCTGTTAGTTTCAGAGATCTACACGAATTGTAAATGGAATAAAAAAAACAACAAAAAACAGTTTTCCGAATGGGACAAAAACAGTCTTTTAAGTCTCAGAGAACAAATAAAACCTGAAATCATAATTATCAACCTCAACTTTACTTTATGCTAAGAAAGGGGCGACTTTCTTATAAATAGCTGCAGCAGGGAGCTTTATTTTAAATGGTATAAAGAGATGACGTCATGTACAGAAAAAAACTGGGATATTAATTTCAGGGGCAATTGTTTTTTACTGATATGAAATATTTTCACTCTAGAAGCACCAGTGCCAGATATTGGTTAACAGTAGAACACCCTTAGTTCAAATATTGCCACTTAGAAAAATAGCTCTCCATATTATACGTATGCAGAACGTTCCGATTATGACCCTAACGGACTTTCGTCGATATACAGTGTTTATGTTGTTATGATTTGAATTTCTTCATGCAATATTTGTAAATCGCCAGTAGGAATAAATGTCACTTATATAGATACGTTATGCTGGCTGGAATTTGCACGGTAGGCTATAACCTTTGGGTCTGCGCTGAATCATACGGTCTGTCATTGAGTCAACTGGCTGGGTTTCGATTCCCCAGTTGAACGTGACAAGGAGTATGTCGCCTGTCTAAACTCGTGTGTTTTCTCCGGGTCCTCCGGTTTCCTTCAACTGCTAAAGACCCCTACGCGGAAGCGAATTGTTGAAATAAAAAAAAAATAAATCATATGTTAGTCCCGAAATGAACTCTAAACATGCTCGTATAGCGGCGCTAGTCTTCTTTTATAAAGAATTCCAACCGCCAAGGGATCTTTTACGGTCACACCAATGTGTACACGGGACTTCGGAATCGCGTTCATGTCAGCTACTCAAATATGTAACTGTTTCAAAAATTGATTGAATTTTCAATGAAATATCGCCAATTTTCTGGTTTCGTGCACGTTAAAGATTTGACGTCACTAATACAGATAGAGTTCTTTCCCAAACAACGTCATGCCTTTTATCATAGGTGCAGTATTCGATACTACTGTACGATACTACTGCAACCGCTTAACAAATTGGACTTTCTTATAAACAGCGCGAGCCGTCGATTTCTGTCCAGATGATTACCGGTATAAGATAAATTTGACAAAGAAGCAACAATATTAATTCAAAGACTAATTATTACACACAGCTATCAACTATTTCTGTTACAGGGTCACTAAACACATATTTTGGATAGAAGAAAACACTCATAGTTGAAATAATTTTAGTTCAAATATCATCACTGATAAAAGCACTCTTGAATTGGCTCTATACGTTGACAAAACGTACAGATTGTATACCCCACTTATGTTTCGCTTAACAATGAAAGGTGCCGTGTTCAATTTTCGATCCCTTTGTTCTGCTACTCCTGAAATTTGGGACTATTGTAAAATCGTTTTATGTATAACCCTACCGATAGGCCTCTCTGTAGAAGAAGTTCCAAAAAAGAATTATGTTGACTTTTCGAGAAATAGGCCTCTAAAAATGCTCCAAATCGTAAAAATACGACGTTTTCGATTTTTGATCTCTGTTTTCGGCTACCCATGACAATTAGAGAAATTGTACAATGTGTTCACAAGATACACTACTCATTAGACTCTCGACTGAGAAAGTTTTAAAAAAATCGTTGGAGGCGTTTCCGAGAAACATGCGTCTAAATTTGCTCGAAATCGCAAAATACCTTACTTTTCAAAGTCACATAACCTTTTTAGTTTTTGATAGAAACTTGTCGCTGAAGAACCATCTGATAGACAATTCAATTGGCTATTAAACGATATAAAACTTTTACTAATCGACAAGAACACAATTGATACATCGCATTTTCCGCACAGGCACCCATTTTTCACAATTTTGTCAAAGTTTGGATACCTTTCTTGACTACTTCCGGTGATTAGGGGATTTTCATTTATAGTTCATGGACTGGTCTGGTCCTTCAACTTCATATTCCTGAAGTTTCAGAAAAATCGTTGGAGCCGTTTTAAAAAAAATAAGAACTCTACGATTTGACCAAAATGCGAAAAAAAGTGAAAAATCAAAGTCAACATTTCAGAAAAAAACTTATATTGTTGGAATTGGACTGATGTCAGCTATCCGAAAATATAACTGAAATTTAAAAATTCCCAAAAGTAAAAAAATTAGAAAATTTTGAAAATTTTCCATTTTTCACCAAAAAAATTAGAGCGACAAAGTTTCTAATTTCCACAGTTTTGAACTGCTATCTGCTCAGAAATGTCTCCAGCTATCCATAAATGTAAATATCTGAAGAATCCATTGAGAATTAAGAGAATAATGGCCGATTTTCAATTTTTGTGCACGTTAAAGATTTGACGCATTTCCGCTATGCGCACAAATTTCGAAATAGCTTTAAGCAGTAGCTGCACACAACTTTTCCGGCAGAAAATCAAATTTCAAACCTCTATCTCTTATAGTTGCTGAGATCTAGCTTCCCCCAATAAAAAAATAAAAAAATAATAATAATACTAGATCTGCATAGCAGATATGAAAGCTTTCATATTAACTGCAAAGGGGGTTATTAGAATCTATTGAAACAATAAGTATAAATGTCATCAGGTATCTGAAATATTACATTTACCTTATGAACAAAATGGGAAAAATACAAAACAAAAATTGTCGACTTGTGGCTACCATCCAAGGCATATTTAGAAAACCGTATATTATATTTATAGAGTACGCAGGACAGGAATTAGTTGTGCTTCAATGTAAACCGGCCCGTTTCTTGCCTTTAGTTTTAGAGTTAGGTGTGATTTTCAAAAGATTCAATCGGAAATCGCTGAAAATCAATTGGCTTCTTCATCTCATGACCTTAAACACTGTATAAATTTAAGGTCAATCGGATATTGAATTTAGCTTCTAGAGCGTCCACAAGATTTTTTAAAGTGATCAAGGGCAATAACTCTCACGGTAATTATCGGAAATGGCAGTAAATATCAGATATCGCTGAAAATCAATACTGTAGGCATCTTCGTGTCATGACCATAAATTTAGAGTCAATCGGATATTAACTTTGGCCTCTAGAGCGTCCACAAGATATTTTGAAGTGATCAGGGGCCACAACACTGCGCATAAATTTAAAGTCAATCGGATATTAACTTTGGCCTCTAGAGCGTCCACAAGATATTTTGAAGTGATCAGGGGCCACAACTCTGGCAGTAAATATCAGATATCGCTGAAAATCAATCGCCTACTTCGTCTCATGACCTTAACCACTGTGTATAAATTTAAAGTCAATCGGACATTAACTTTGGCCTCTAGAGCATCCACAAGAATTTTTTTAAGTGATGAAGGGCCATAACTCTGACAGTAATTATCGGAAATCGCTGAAATTCAATTTCAATGTGGGCGTATAAAAATTAACCGATGGCATATAATATTTAATGTATGATAAAGACAAAATAGTCGATTTCGGTTTTTGGTGTTGCGCTCATTTTAAAAAAAAATGTCTTTTACGGATAATGTGTATAGTACTAATAGCAATCACATACGGAAGAGGCGATAAGATCCTTTTGCATTTGGAATTTCAAAATTAATTAAAACCAAATTTAAATTCCGAAAATCGGTTGTTTATTTTTTGCTGAAACTCCTTTTTTTAATCTGATCAAAATGGGAGTAAGTCACAGAGTGGTAATTGGCATATTGTGTCCAAATTTCATGGTTTTGGGACAATCGGTGCCGGTTTCGTGGCGAAATTCCACTTTTTTCGCCCTCACAGAAGCCGTAAATGGCGGAAAAAAACGAACGGCAGGAACCGTGTCAAGAACAAACGATCTGAACGAATGCAGGTATCGCCTTGAAGTTTTCAGTGCACCTAGGTACCAACGTGAAAAGTTCCTCGCCGGAATTTGGTAGTCAACGTACCTTTGGTTCCAGCGTGGCACATGCGCGAAGCAAAAAGAAATTACGGTCGATTTTGGGATTTTGGCTATATTTCGGAGTGGTTTGGTAGATGACGGTGGATCAGGGACTCAGATTGATCTAAAATGGCGATCATAACACAACATGATAATCACTTTGAAGTATAGGTAAATTTTCGCGACCGGGTTGTTTTGCTCTACCAAGGCAACGTTCCTGTGCTCCGATTGCCTTCAAATTTGCACAGAATGTACCTTGGGATTCTAGCTATCACATATTAAAAATAGAAGAGTGTTGGATTCCGATGGGATTCTAGCTATCACATATTAAAAATAGAAGAGTGTTGGATTCCGAGAACGTTCAAAATAAATTCAAAACCCACCCCCAACAATCAAAGGTTTTTTGCTTAAAAAATTGCCGTATTTTATCGAATTTTTATTGTTCTTGATATCTGAGGATTTTCTCAATTTAATATGTGATAAATATCATCGCGGCGCAGCCAACCGCTAGAAATTCCAGAGATTTGGACCACCGGAAGGATGCCTCAGCAGTCAAAAAAGGTCAAAATAGGCGATTTCGGTTTCTAGTGTTGATACATCGTTACGGTCATTTTAAAAAATTGTCTTTTAAGGATAATGTGTATAGTACCAATACCTATCACATAAGGAAGAGGCGATAAAATCTCTTTGCATTTGCAATTTCAAAATTAATTAAAACCAATATTAAATTCCGAAAATCGGTTTTTTGCTAAAACTCTTTTTTTTTAATCGGATCAAAATGGGAGTAAGGCACAGAGTCCGGGGTGGTAATGGGCGTATTGTGTCCAAATTTCATGGTTTTCGGACAATCGGTGCCGGTGTCACGGCGAAATTCCACTTTTTTCCCCTCATGGAAGCCGTAAATTGACTTGAAGCCAGGGTCCTTGAAGTTGTACAGCTGCACCCGGTGACCGATATTTATTTAACGGGGAATAAGTGATAATTCATATTATAGCAGTAAATAATTAAAATATTTCATAGGGATTATAATAATATGTATATCTTGTCTGGGTACAGGGTTAAAACCAATATTAAATTCCGAAAATCGTTTTTTTGCTAAAACTTTTTTTTTTTAATCGGATCAAAATGGGAGTAAGGCACAGAGTCCGGGGTGGTAATGGGCGTATTGTGTCCAAATTTCATGGTTTTCGGACAATCGGTGCCGGTGTCACGGCGAAATTCCACTTTTTTCCCCTCATGGAAGGCGTAAATTGACGAAAGGCAGGTGACAAGAACAAACGACTTGAACGAATGCAGGTATCACCTTGAAATTTTCAGGGTACCTAGGTACCAACGTGAAAAGTTGCTCGCCGGAATTTAGTACTCATGGTACCTTTGGTTCTAGCGTAGCGCATGCGCGAAGTCAAATCCAGCTAAACTCGAAAACAACCTTGTCGGCACGGAAAACATCAAAGGAGAAATTCGAATAAAAAATGATACAATGATTTCACACAACAGGCCAGCTATTAGCCTCTCGATTGACAAGAGTTTCATCGCCCTCCATTCATTATAACCAATGTCATCGTGCCCTAAAGAATCAACAAATCAGCTTGCTTATCTCGGCTTACCCTAGGCAAAAAATGCTCATCTTTGGACTCAATCATGACATTGACCTAGTGAACGCCTACACCAAGTTTGAACATTCTAGCTTAATTAGAAGGAGAGTTCTTGTGTTCCAAAGTCCCGGCCCTTCAAATTGCTTCTATTTTTCATTTTCAATTCAAAATGGTGACCATCACGTGACCGAAATCAAAATTCTGATCCGATAGATTTTTAGGCATTCCTTCCAGGATTCCGAAAATATGACGCCCGAGTCTGTAAGTAAAATAGCAAAAAAGCCTTTTTGATTTTTCACGTTTAAAGATGGTGGCACTTCCGGTTCGATCGACAAACTCCATATTTTGTGTACGAATCAGTAATTACTTGTCTAGTATCGAATTTTTTTTTTAGGTCATTCTGACCTATATTTCGACGATTTTTTTGAAAACTTTGATCCTTAATTTCACCAAGGGGAGATAATTTAGAAAATTTCCAAGGACATCATTGAAGTCGCATTGGCAAGATCTACTAACATTCTAAATTTCACGAAAATCGCACAACTATTAAAGAAGTTGTCAAATTGGTAATAACTTCCGGTTCGAAATGACAGCGACGAATTTTCGAAATGCCAAAATCCGAAATTGCAGATTTGAAGTAAATGTTTCAAGATACTCAAAGAAAAAAGAATTAGTAAAATAGGTCAAATAGTCACAAAGTTACAGCATTGTAGGTCAAATGCATTCCTTCGTAAAATTCGGTGATTTCGGATTCGTAAAACGTTTTGAAAATATATTTAATCAACAGCCACCACCCATTTTTGGGGGGATAGGTAAAAGTTTCAGAACGATCCTATGGTTAGATTCTGAGAAATCCGATTTGTGGACAAAACACAAAAAAAAAATAACAATAACTAGATCTGCTAAGCAGATATTAAAGCTTTCATATTCACAGTCACTGTCACATGTCATAGAAATAATATGAACAGAAAAAAAAAAATCATTATAATGAGTAAAAATTTGGTGAAGTTAATTCGATTTTTCACTGGTAAATAATTAAATAGACAAGTGGCATAACTTGACCCGCATCCCATCAGCTATCCTGAAAAATGCTGGAAAAATTAAACAAGTAAATTGTGTTTAGTACTGGGTTAATTAAGACAGGCATATGCCTTTGCTATACAGGATGACATGAGGGAAATTTAGCTTGGGAGGTGTAGGCCTGCAGCCAAAATTTCTAGCTAGCTTAGAAACACAACTCCGCTACACGGTCTTCCATAAAAGAAAAACTATACATTTTTGGAAAGCTTATGATGCCAGGAAGACAAAATCTGGGAGTTCCAAGCAAAATGTTTGCAATTTATTGATTTAGGGCCAGATGAAATTCGTCAAAATTGTCAAATAAATGCTATTTGTGTACTAACAATTCTGAAGTTGACATAAAATTAAATAGTTGGTAAAACACCTCATGCCTTCATCCTTGGCAATGAACAGTTTATTGGACAGATTTTGATGTAAATAAAAATGCTCAAAACACAAATGTCATGGGTGAATAAAGAATTGTGGAAATCCATTAACGGTAAAAAAGAATTATCTCCCTTTCTGTCAAATGCCTGTAATTGATAGACTATCAGGTCTTGTATGAATCATAAGACCAGGTGTGGGCAAACAAGCCCAATAATTATTTTGTTTGTTGGATCTCAAGGGCCTGTTAGGGTTGGTTGTTGGATGTTTGCTCAGAAATTATCGCTTGTATGGAACATGCTCGAGTCGATTTGTAGCATATTCTAGCCAGGGGATATGTTTGACAGTAGTTGAGTGATATGCTTTTGAAATAATGGAGATCAGTAGCACTTTATAAGCATTGAACCACATGATTTTTTTCCACTAAGATAAACATACTAAACCCACATACATGTTCCCTTTCAATTAGCCACTACAGTATTTTTACAACTGTACATGTAGCTGTGAACTACTATTTCGGATATGATTAATGGTCAAATTACAAACATACATGTAGATATAAGTTAAAAAAAATAATTGTGTATCTGGGCTGGAATGAAGGGAAAGGTTAGAAAACAGGATGAACAGTTGTGAAATTATTTATTAAAGTGAAACAATCATTGAAAATCAAAATTAAACAGTTACTCTGCACATCAAATGTCATCAAAGTTAATCTTCATTATCATCATCACTGTCACTAAATGTATTAACATCAAATTCGGTCTCTTTAACAGTTTTTTTTTCATTTTCACATTGACTACACATGCACAGGTCTGTACAAGAAAGGGGGGTTGGGATGGCCTAGAGTGCCGCGCTTCGACCTCTAGCTGGTCGGTCACCTCTGGCTTGTGGCTGTGGCTTTGATCCCAGGTGTGAGCGTATGTGGCATGGAGATAGAGGCGTCTTCTCAACCTCGTGGGTTTCCTCCGGGCACTCCGGTTTCCTCTCACTGCTAAAGACCCATACGCGCAAGCGAATTATTGAAATAAAATTGAAACCGTATGTTAGTCCCAAAATGACCTAGTTTGTGTTGAGTGGACGTTAAACCCCATTTCTCTCTCTCTCTCTCTGTACAAGACAACTTTGCTGGCCATTTATGATTCTTTCTCTTATGACATCTTCACAGAATATATTGTATGTGGTTTAATATTCGACGGAGGGCTAGTCATCTTTGCTGAAAAATATAAATAAACATATACATGTACACAATTAAAACAAAATTCTGGAGCTTGGTTTACTCTCATTAATTTCGTACAACAGAGGAAAAAGACACTTACACAGGGGTTAACATCTTATTTTCATGCAGAAACCAGCTAATGAAGACAGGAAGGCATTAGCAGTACAAGGAGAGATAGAGAGGAGAATTGCGGTTTAACGTCCACTGGACAAAAACATAGTAATTTCAGGACTCACCCATGGTTCAGTTTTATTTGAATAATACCAGTGGCAAGAAGGCGGAGAATACAAATAAAAAAAACATCACAAATATTTACCTTTCTGATAACTGTCTAAGAAATTCAGTACATGTATATTGCCTATAACATTTTTGGTGATATCTGACCTCAATGGCCACACAATCTTGCCCTCTGATATGCCTTAAAATATCTTCATCCTCTTTCAATTCAGCAGCTTTCAACAGTTGGCCTACAAACAAATTTGCAAACAAATTATACACCATATAGCGTTGAATGTTGTTTGTGCTCAAGGGTGGGGGAGGGAATGTCACTTTGAGGCCTACATGTACATGTACCTGGCTGGTCAACTCTGGCATGCGGTTTAGTTCAGATCCTTTGTGTGAGCGGAAATGGTCTAGAGACAGATCGTCTTAGCAAGGCACCTACAAGTGGGCCAAGAAAATAAAAAACAAGTTAACTTCTCTATGTTTCATCCCTTGTGCAAGCAAATGTGCAACACTTTAACCAATGACTGTGCCAAATCAACAAATGGGGTAAAGGGCTTTACTGGCTAGCTTCATAACAATTTTACAGTGATTGCAGTAGCACTTCTGATTCCATTTACAACAAAAACAACAACACAATAATTAAAAACTGTAGGATGAATATATTTAATATTTATTAGTAATAATTATAAATTTAGTAAGTAACATAATATTAACATTAGGCCTACCTGAGCCTGTTTGGGTCTGAGTCTGTGTTAATACATCCTTCTTCCTATTTTCTCCAACAGTGACAAATCTGTCACGTTTTTTACATATAATACACACAACAGGCAGCACCGATTTACTCTTTCTTTTTGCTTCAGGAGCGTAATTTGTTTGGAGAGCTAGGTCCCAGATCGTCTACACTCCCGCTATTCCCTGGTTGGATTGTAGCCGGGGATTTTAATTTTTCTTTATCTATACGATTACGGGCAGACCCAATTCGGAATTTGTCTGTAAAAGGCCTGTAACATGTTGGGTGAAATCCAGTATCTTTTGGCGCGTCGATAAATTCCTTGTTTGATTATATCACCCGAAGTCGCCTGTTCAGCTATCCATTTCGCTCGCCCATCAAGTTTTAGCCATTCATGGGCACATTCACAGAATTTATCCCAGCGAGATTTTGTAAATAATTGTTCTCGTTCCTTTCTAAATCCTTGGTAATGAATAATACAGCGTAAATTTGATTTACGTTACGACAAAGTCTAACACTGTAAGTACCAAATAGTCATACGAGATATGTGCATCTCATCAAATTCAGCTTATACCATACCCACAATAATGTTACGGAGTCAGTGAGTTCAAGTTAGACAATACGCTGACCTTCCACTGACCATGCTTATAATATAAAATCTGTCAATGACAGCTGATTCATTGTTTAGTTTTTTATATGATATATTTAATATCAATAATATATGTATATGCATGCTTTATTTTACTTTACACGACCTCTAAAAATGCCCCAAATCGTAAAAATACGACTTTTTGGATTTCGATCTCCTTTTTTCGGCTACCCCGGACATTTTCAAAAAATGATACAATGATTTCACACAACAGGCCAGCTATTAGCCTCTCGATTGACAAGAGTTTCATCGCCCTCCATTCATTATAACCAATGTCATCGTGCCCTAAAGAATCAACAAATCAGCTTGCTTATCTCTGCTTACCCTAGGCAAAAAATGCTCATCTTTGAACTCAATCATGACATTGACCTAGTGAACGCCTACACCAAGTTTGCACATTCTAGCTTAATTAGAAGGAGAGTTCTTGTGTTCCAAAGTCCCGGCCCTTCAAATTGCTTCTATTTTTCATTTTCAATTCAAAATGGTGACCATCACGTGACCGAAATCAAAATTCTGATCCGATAGATTTTTAGGCATTCCTTCCAGGATTCCGAAAATATGACGCCCGAGTCTGTAAGTAAAATAGCAAAAAAGCCTTTTTGATTTTTCACGTTTAAAGATGGTGGCACTTCCGGTTCGATCCACAAACTCCATATTTTGTGTACGAATCAGTAATTACTTGTCTAGTATCGAATTTTTTTTTTAGGTCATTCTGACCTATATTTCGACGATTTTTTTGAAAACTTTGATCCTTAATTTCACCAAGGGGAGATAATTTAGAAAATTTCCAAGGACATCATTCAAGTCGCATTGGCAAGATCTACTAACATTCTAAATTTCACGAAAATCGCACAACTATTAAAGAAGTTGTCAAATTGGTAATAACTTCCGGTTCGAAATGACAACGACGAATTTTCGAAATGCCAAAATCCGAAATTGCAGATTTGAAGTAAATGTTTCAAGATACTCAAAGAAAAAAGAATTAGTAAAATAGGTCAAATAGTCACAAAGTTACAGCATTGTAGGTCAAATGCATTCCTTCGTAAAATTCGGTGATTTCGGATTCGTAAAACGTTTTGAAAATATATTTAATCAACAGCCACCACCCATTTTTGAGGGGATAGGTAAAAGTTTCAGAACGATCCTATGGTTAGATTCTGAGAAATCCGATTTGTGGACAAAACACAAAAAAAAAATAACAATAATAATCTTAACAGAAACAATAAGCTTTCATATGTAATATGAAAGCTTAATAATCTTAACAGAAACAATAAGCTTTCATATGTAATATGAAAGCTTAACTAGATCTGCATAGCAGATATCAAAGCTTTCATATAAACTTCAAAAGGGGTTATTAGAATCTATGAATCAACAACCACTCTGACGGAAGATATTCTCTGGGCTAAAAAATCTTTTTTCTCTCAGCTACGAGAGATACGTAGAATTAAACCGGCCCAGAGCCGACCGTGTTGATACGAAGCCGCTTATTTGACATTGACACATAACTGAAGGTGAATAGGCCTACCCGTCCAGTTAATACAATGGGCAATCTCACATCGGTCCACTAAAGAGAGGCACATGCTAGTCGCCCCCTACTTCCCCAAGACATTTAGTCCAAACCTTGACTCTCATACATATAAACCATTTGGTACTACATGTACATGTATTTCGTACTTATATCATATTAAACCCCTCGGCCGCCATGTTGAATCACACAGTATTTAACGTTCTATATCCTAACATCTTTATGAAATCAACGACAAATCTAAACTTGGGCACTCCAACCATTTTTATTTTTACATCATTCAGTTTTTTTTAAATAAGTAATTCTATCACAAATTATAGTGAAGACTGGACCACTAAACTAGTTACCCATCAGTTTTTCTTTGTGTTAATGCGTTCTACATTTTCAAAGCAATGATTCTTATAATGTGCGAGCCGCCATGACACCGGCGGATATTATAACTTCGATAGGCGAGAAACTTCAGGTAGCAGTTGGGTTTCATCAAATCATATAATTATGCGGTACGGCTTCACCTTTATTTCAATGGGAATTGGTTTATTATATGTGCAGTGCAGTTTTAGGTCAGTTTATGTGTAAATTAAGGGAGCTATACATAGGCCAGTAACCTTTTTGTAGTCATTTGACTAAAAAAAACTTGCGGAAAGGAACTCCGTAGGACAAGCCACTACTGTGGCAGGAGTAAGGCGGAAGACATCAGTAGTGGAACCATTTCTAAGTTAATCCCGAAGTGCGTTGCTATTGTAAGAATATATAAAATCGGGTTTCCGTTCCGCTTTTTTTTTGCTGTAGTTTGAGTAATGAGTTAGAGCGTATATTTTGTAGTCAAAAAATCATTGCAAATAGAAGACCTCATCCCCACCACCACCAACCTGTAATACACTAGCTAGCTTGTGTATTTCCATATTCCATTTCCGAGAGATAGATAGAGAACACGCGAAATATAAAGTGATTTTTCCTACAATCAGGGACCATAATTCATGAAGTTACGATTCGATATGCGCAAATATCGAAAGGAACCATATCTTTGGGTTATAAACATGCATGTCAAGTTTCATCAAAATCTTTCACTGTGAAAAACCGGGGCTAAGTCATCTGAAATCAAACAAATTTTACAATGTAGGTAGTGAAAACAAAATGTTATGTTAAGCGTTGTTCGAGGGTGGGGTGGGTGCATAAAATTCCATCAAAATCTTTCACTGTGAAAAACCGGGGCTAAGTCATCTGAAATCAAACAAATTTTACAATGTAGGTAGTGAAAACAAAATGTTATGTTAAGCGTTGTTCGAGGGTGGGGTGGGTGCATAAAATTCCATCAAAATCTTTCACTGTGAAAAACCGGGGCTAAGTCATCTGAAATCAAACAAATTTTACAATGTAGGTAGTGAAAACAAAATGTTATGTTAAGCGTTGTTCGAGGGTGGGGTGGGTGCATAAAATTCCAAATGCAAAAGGTTATTTTTCGTGCACGCCAATATGCACACAGGATTTCGATTTTTCGTCCTACCTAAAAAAACTGCACGCAAAGTTAGTTGTCGGGCCTTCGGTCAAGAACCACAGACAAAGGGAGAGAACGGGGACCTCTGTTTTGCATACCATCCAAGCGACTAGGCACTAATCCTTGTACCATGGACGAGGGGACGGGCGTTTTTCGTCCCATCGAAACGACTAGACACAGATCCTTGCTAGGCCTTCCATACTTCACCACTGCCAACGGGGAACCACTTTGACCTCGGGTTTTCGTACCATCCAAACGACTAGACACTAATCCTTGCAAGGCCTTCCGTTCTGCCGCAAATGAGCAACGCTGGCCTCGTTTTGTCGTAACATACAAACGACTAGACAATGTTTCATAATTTAGTCATGTTCGCGTGGGTGGGTTGGCAGCAGAATTGATATGTACATGATAGTGACACGAGGAGGGGGGGGGGAGCGGGGTGTACACAAATCACACAAATCAGAGCTTTGTAATACACGCATATACTTGATATACTAAATACACAAATGGCTGAATTTCGAGACATTTCTGGCACTCTTTTATCACATATATATCAATAAAATATGCCTCAGACCCATTGTTTATTTTTAAATTTGAATTAGACTCGTAACAAAATATATTTTCTGGCAACAAATAGCATATAAATAAAACTAGATTTACTTTCTGATTATTTTTTTTAAATGAAATCATTCCTGGGCTTTTATTGACATTTCAGAAAATGTAGAGTTGGTCCCATGCACTTGAGGCCAAGGTCCTTGAAGTTGTACAGCTGCACCCGGTGACCGATATTTATTTAACGGGGAATAAGTGATAATTCATATTATAACAGTAAATAATTAAAATATCCCATAGGGATTATAATAATATGTATATCATGTAGATGTGCATGTAGGTTAAAATTGTGACCTCTGTAAATAGGCCCGTTCCTTGCATTTAGTTTTAGAGTTAGGAGTGCTAAAATTGAGAGAGCGAAATGGGGTTGATCGACCACTCGACACAAACTAGGTCATTTCGGGACTAACGTATGGTTCAATTTTATTTCAATAATTCGCTTGCGCGTAGGGGTCTAGCAGTGGGGGGAAACCGGGTGATCCTGAAAAAATACACAGGTTGGACGGGCGACCTACTCCTTGTCACGTACGGAAAGATACCCCAGCAGTCAAAATAGGTCAAAATAGGCGATTTCGGTTTCTAGTGTCGATGCATCGTTACGGTCAGTTTAAAAAATTATCTTTTAAGGATAATGTGTATAGTACCAATACCTATCACATACGGAAGAGGCGATAAAATCTCTTTGCATTTCCAATTTCAAAATTAATTAAAACCAATATTAAATTCCGAAAATCGTTTTTTTGCTAAAACTCTTTTCTTTTTAATGTGATCAAAATGGGGGTAAAGCACAGAGTCAGGGGTGGTAATGGGCGTATTGTGTCCTAATTTCATGGTTTTCGGACAATCGGTGCCAGTGTCACGGCGAAATTCCACTTTTTTCCCCTCATGGAAGCCGTAAATTGACGCAAGGAGTAGGGTCGCCTGTCCAACCTTGTGGGTTTTCTCCGGGTCCTCCGGTTTCCTCCCACTGCTAAAGACCCCTACGCGCAAGCGAATTATTGAAATAAAATTAAACCATATGTTGGTCCCGAAATGACCTAGTTTGTGTCGAGTGGACGTTAAACCCCATTTCTCTCTCTCTCTCTCTCCGTAAATTGACTTGAGGCCAGTGTCCTTTAAGTTGTACAGCGGCACCAGGTGACCGATATTTATTTAACGGGGAATAAGTGATAATTCATATTATAGCAGTAAATAATTAAAATATTTCATAGGGATTATAATAATATATCATGTCTGGGTATTACAGGGTTAAAACCAATATTAAATTCCGAAAATCGTTTTTTTGCTAAAACTCTTTTTTTTTAATGGGATCAAAATGGGGGTAAAGCATAGAGTCCGGGGTGGTAATGGGCGTATTGTGTCCAAATTTCATGGTTTTCGGACAATCGGTGCCGGTGTCACGGCGAAATTCCACTTTTTTCCCCTCATGGAAGCCGTAAATTGACTTAGAAAAAAAAAACGACGAAAGGCAGGTGACAAGAACAAACGACTTGAACGAATGCAGGTATCACCTTGAAATTTTCAGGGTGCCTAGGTACCAACGTGAAAAGTTGCTCGCCGGAATTTAGTACCCATGGTACCGTTGGTTCCTGTGTAGCGCATGCGCGAAATCAAAACCAGCTAAACTCGAAAACAACCTTGTCGGCACGGAAAACATCAAAGGAGAAATTCGAATTTTTGAAATATTCAAATACCAAACATTCGACCATGATCCAGGCTATCCTCAAATGTATTAATTTCGGTAATAGGAGACAGATTCTCTAAGCCACGACCAATTGTGTATGTTTTCAAGCCCATAAATGTGGATTTTTCACTAATTTTCATTTTCATTTCAAAATGGCGTCCATCAGTTGACCTAAATCAAAATTCTAAACCGATAGATTTTTAGGCTTTCCTTCAAGCATTCAGAAAATGTAACTCTTATGTCTTTAAGTAAAATATTGCAAAAGCCGTATGGACTTTTCACATTTTGAGATGGTGGCACTTCCGGTTTGCTCGACAAACTCCATATTTTGTGTACTCATCAGTACTGTCTTAGCTAGTACAGAAAAAAAATTTCAAGGCAATCTGACCTATATTTCGTCGATTTTTTTGAAAACTTTGATCCTTAATTTCACCAAGGGGAGATAATTTAGAAAATTTCCAAGGACATCATTGAAGTCGCATTGGCAAGATCTACTAACATTCTAAATTTCACGAAAATCGCACAACTATTAAAGAAGTTGTCAAATTGGTAATAACTTCCGGTTCGAAATGACAGCGACGAATTTTCGAAATGCCAAAATCCGAAATTGCAGATTTGAAGTAAATGTTTCAAGATACTCAAAGAAAAAAGAATTAGTAAAATAGGTCAAATAGTCACAGAGTTACAGCATTGTAGGTCAAATGCATTCCTTCGTAAAATTCGGTGATTTCGGATTCGTAAAACGTTTTGAAAATATATTTAATCAACAGCCACCACCCATTTTTGGGGGGATAGGTAAAAGTTTCAGAACGATCCTATGGTTAGATTCTGAGAAATCCGATTTGTGGACAAAACACAAAAAAAAAATAACAATAATAATCTTAACAGAAACAATAAGCTTTCATATGTAATATGAAAGCTTAACTAGAACTGCGATGCAGTAATGACGGGTTTCACCGGTGCCACGTTACCCTAAACATATTTCACTTCCGGTACCAATGAAACCATTAAACAGATTTCCACCTAATCATTGCACACATCAAATAAAATGGACGCCGAATCAACCAAATCCGGCAATATCAATTCATTTTATACATTTGTTACATGTAAGTGTACAGTACTTCCAGTAATTGGTTCTGAAGGTTTTTATAAATCTTTCCAACAAATTTGGTAAATATCAGCCATTTAAATTGGAGGAAAGAAAAACAAACACAATTTGCAAGAGATGGATAGAGAAGAAAGTTAAACAAGAAAGTTTTTTCATACAATAATATAATTCAGGAAGTAACAATCTGATATGAGCTAATTACCACAGGAACCAACATCTTTTTGGTAATCAATTCATTTTATACATTTAGTGATCCTGACGAAATTACATTATTTGCAGTGATAATGATAAAGATAAATTAGTTTTTTAAAATCAGAAATGGCAAAGACCCAAAACCTTGAAAAGTGACTTGTAGAAAATCGTCTATTTCTCTACAACCGTACAAGTTAGAAACCATTTTGCGGTATCTGTATGATCATATGTGTTCAATATATTTGTTGAGCGGAATCAAAAATCATAATTGTAAAAACATTACAAATCAGACTCATTTGACCAAAAGATCTGTTTTGAAGTTTTTGCCAAATTGACGTTACTTCCGGTGATAATGAAAATCTGAAATTACTTGTATGAAATCATAATTGGTAAAAGGTATCAAACAGTGAAAATTTTATGAAAATCGAATAATAATTGACAGTTGTATGGTCCAAAAACCTTGAAAAGTGACCTGTTCAAAATCGTCTATTTCTCCGCAACTGACCAAGTTAGAAAGGAATTTGTGATATCTATATGATCGTATGGGTTCATTCTATTAGTTGATTGGAATCAAATATCAAAATTTTAAACGAATAACAAATACAACTCATTTGAATAAATTATTTGTTTCGAAGGCTATAAATACGGTTTTTGCCCAAATTACGTAATTTCCGGTGATATTGGTAATGTTGAATTGGTTTGACCTAGTTAAAATTGACATTACGCACCAAATGGTGTAACTTTTATGAAAATCCAGTAATGATTACTCTTTTAAAGGCAAACTAGCGTAAAAAGTGACTCATGCAAAATTGCCCATTTCTCGGCAACTGCTCATATTACAAACTATTTTTCACATACATTCTCTTCGTATGGGTTATTTCTACAAGTTTATGAACGTATCAAAGAAATATTTTAATATATGAAGGCGCTGGATGGGTTGTAAATAGCTTATTTTTACCCCTTTTTTTACCTTTTAATCGAAATGGCCCGAAAACGAAATCGAAATTAAAAAAACTGAGTCCGAGATTTTGTGCACCTTAACAGTGCGCATCTTTTGGATAATATCAGATTTGTAAAAAATAATATTTGCTTTCAAAAAGTGGTACCGAACTGTCAATATTGTAGTTTTTGCTAAATTTACGCGTCTTCTGGTTCCGACAGGAAACTTTACCGGTAACAAAAAAAATGACATTTTGAACCACGGAACATATGAACTAGGTTTTATACAAATCGAACAATAAATAATTAATGTAGGACTGAAAAACTGAATTAGCCAATGGCGGCCAAGGAAAATTACGGAAACAAAAAATGTTGACATTTTTGTTCAAATCAGATGACTCTTTAACCTTGGTTAAAATGTCATATAAAAATATTAATAAATAAAAAAGTTTTTTGTAAAAATTTAAATTTTCAAAATTTGGCGCCTAATATCTTCCAAGATTTGTCGAAAATCAAAAATCAAAAGTAACATAGCTATGTCCCCTGTTTCTGGCTATGTCAAAATGCATCATATGCTAAAATCCAATGATTATTGTTAATATTACGGCAATATTTCAAAAAACGACATTTTCGGTGATTTCGGACATTTCGCAATGTCGCAGAATGCCGGGAATAGCTTTAATCTCTAAGTCACACCCACTTTCCAAGTAAAACTGAAGACATTGTATCGATCCGACAAGAAGTTGATGAGATATAAGCAAATTGGAAAAAAAAAATAATAATAAGAAGAAGAATAATAATAAGAATAATTTTAACAAAAACAATAGTGTTTCACACAAGCTACGCAGTGTGAAACCCTAATTAATCTTAGTAATAACAATAGTCTTTCACCGAAGGTGAAAGCCTAACTAGACTTGCTTGCAAGACTGAAGGCTTTCACCGTGCCAAGGCGTCACACGATCGCCAGATGCATGACAAAAGACTTTCCTCACCACTCCCCCACACCCCACCCCCCAAAAAAACAACCCAATACACTAACATAACTCAGATATTGACACGTTCTTTGTATTCGCATTGCGATAGAGAAGGTAATTGAATAATAGAGTTGAACAATTCACATCATGATAATGCTAGATCGGTAGAATCGAACAGACGCCGCCAATACAAATATGTAAGCGAAAACTCAAAATTCCAAGAAATAACAATATTAGTAAATTTTCAAATTTTAAAGAAAAAATGAGAACGACATGGTATTTCAATTTGGCCGTTATCGCATCCGCAATATCCCAAACTGTACAAACATATAACTTTTTCGAAAATCGGTTGGGAATTCACATAATTAGGGCCGGTTTTCAATTTTCGTGCACGTTAAAGATTTACACAACTTACGATCTGTCCACAACTTTCGCAATAGTTATAAGTAATAATTGTTAAAAACAAGGGAAAAATCAATATTCAGAACACTATCTGTTATTTACAGAGTTCTACACGAATTGTAAATGGAATAAAAAAACCAACAAAAAACAGTTTTCCGAATGGGACAAAAACAGTCTTTTAGTCTCAGATAACAAATAAAACCTGAAATCATAATTATCAACCTCAACTTTCCTTTATATTAAGAAAGGGGCGACTTTCTTATAAATAGCTGCAGCAGGGAGCTTTATTTTAAATGGTATAAAGAGATGACGTCATGTACACAAAAAAAACTGGGATATTAATTTCAGGGGCAACTGTTTTTTACTGATATGAAATATTTTCACTCTAGAAGCACCAGTGCCAGATATTGGTTAACAGTAGAACACCCTTAGTTCAAATATTGCCACTTAGAAAAATAGCTCTCCATATTATACGTATGCAGAACGTTCCGATTATGACCCTAACGGACTTTCGTCGATATACAGTGACATTTGTTTGGCCACTCTTGATACTTTTGACCGTTGTACGATGGTTTCATACCGGGGGGGGGGGGGTAACACGCGCGCGCGCTGTATCATAAAGTCTGTCATTGAGTCGACTGGCGTGGTTTTGAATCCCCGGTTGTACGTGACAAGGAGTAGGGTCGCCTGTCCAACCTCGTGGGTTTTCTCCGGGTCCTCCGGTTTCCTCCCACCATCAAAGACCCCTACGCGCAAGGGAATTATTGAAATAAAATTAAACCATATGTTAGTCCAGAAATGACCTAGTTTATGTCAAGTGGACGTTAAACCCCATTTCTCTCTCTAATTGTTCATACCTTTCTAACCAGTGTGGGGGGGGGGGTTGGATGGCTGAGTGGTTAGCATGAGCGCGCTGTATCATAAAGTCTGTCATTGAGTCGACTGGCGTGGTTTCTAATCCCCGGTTGTACGTGACAAGGAGTAGGGTCGCCTGTCCAATCTCGTGGGTTTTCTCCGGGTCCTCCGGTTTCCTCCCACTGCTAAAGACCCCTACGTGAAAGCGAATTATAGAAATAAAATTAAACCATATGTTAGTCCCGAAATAACCTAGTTTGTGTAGAGTGGACGTTAAACCCCATTTCTCTCTGTGCATTAGTCGTGTTTATGTTGTTATGATTTGAATTTCTTCATGCAATATTTGTAAATCGCCAGTAGGAATAAATGTCACTTATATAGATACGTTATGCTGGCTGGAATTTGCACGGTAGGCTATAAACTTTGGGTCTGCGCTGAATCATACGGTCTTTCATTGAGTCAACTGGCTGGGTTTCGATTCCCCAGTTGAACGTGACAAGGAGTATGTCGCCTGTCTAAACTCGTGTGTTTTCTCCGGGTCCTCCGGTTTCCTTCAACTGCTAAAGACCCCTACGCGGAAGCGAATTGTTGAAATAAAAAAAAAATAAATCATATGTTAGTCCCGGAAGTAGTTCATTTCGGGACTAACATATGATTTATTTTTTTTTTATTTCAACAATTTAAATTTTTACAAAAAACTTTTTTATCTATTAATATTTTTATATGACATTTTAACCAAGGTTAAAGAGTCATCTGATTTGAACAAAAATGTCAACATTTTTTGTTTCCGTAATTTTCCTTGGCCGCCATTGGCTAATTCAGTTTTTCAGTCCTACATTAATTATTTATTGTTCGATTTGTATAAAACCTAGTTCATATGTTCCGTGGTTCAAAATGTCATTTTTTTTGTTACCGGTAAAGTTTCCTGTCGGAACCAGAAGACGCGTAAATTTAGCAAAAACTACAATATTGACAGTTCGGTACCACTTTTTGAAAGCAAATATTATTTTTTACAAATCTGATATTATCCAAAAGATGCGCACTGTTAAGGTGCACAAAATCTCGGACTCAGTTTTTTTAATTTCGATTTCGTTTTCGGGCCATTTCGATTAAAAGGTAAAAAAAGGGGTAAAAATAAGCTATTTACAACCCATCCAGCGCCTTCATATATTAAAATATTTCTTTGATACGTTCATAAACTTGTAGAAATAACCCATACGAAGAGAATGTATGTGAAAAATAGTTTGTAATATGAGCAGTTGCCGAGAAATGGGCAATTTTGCATGAGTCACTTTTTACGCTAGTTTGCCTTTAAAAGAGTCAATCATTACTGGATTTTCATAAAAGTTACACCATTTGGTGCGTAATGTCAATTTTAACTAGGTCAAACCAATTCAACATTACCAATATCACCGGAAATTACGTAATTTGGGCAAAAACCGTATTTATAGCCTTCGAAACAAATAATTTATTCAAATGAGTTGTATTTGTTATTCGTTTAAAATTTTGATATTTGATTCCAATCAACTAATAGAATGAACCCATACGATCATATAGATATCACAAATTCCTTTCTAACTTGGTCAGTTGCGGAGAAATAGACGATTTTGAACAGGTCACTTTTCAAGGTTTTTGGACCATACAACTGTCAATTATTATTCGATTTTCATAAAATTTTCACTGTTTAATACCTTTTACCAATTATGATTTCATACAAGTAATTTCAGATTTTCATTATAACCGGAAGTAACGTCAATTTGGCAAAAACTTCAAAACAGAAATTTTGGTCAAATGAGTCTGATTTGTAATGTTTTTACAATTATGATTTTTGATTCCGCTCAACAAATATATTGAACACATATGATCATACAGATACCGCAAAATGGTTTCTAACTTGTACGGTTGTAGAGAAATAGACGATTTTCTACAAGTCACTTTTCAAGGTTTTGGGTCTTTGCCATTTCTGATTTTAAAAAACTAATTTATCTTTATCATTATCACTGCAAATAATGTAATTTCGTCAGGATCACTAAATGTATAAAATGAATTGTTTACCAAAAATATGTTGGTTCCTGTGGTAATTAGCTCATATCAGATTGTTACTTCCTGAATTATATTATTGTATGAAAAAACTTTCTTGTTTAACTTTCTTCTCTATCCATCTCTTGCAAATTGTGTTTGTTTTTCTTTCCTCCAATTTAAATGGCTGATATTTACCATATTTGTTGGAAAGATTTATAAAAACCTTCAGAACCAATTACTGGAAGTACTGTACACTTACATGTAACAAATGTATAAAATGAATTGATATTGCCGGATTTGGTTGATTCGGCGTCCATTTTATTTGATGTGTGCAATGATTAGGTGGAAACCTGTTTAATGGTTTCATTGGTACCGGAAGTGAAATATGTTTAGGGTAACGTGGCACCGGTGAAACCCGTCATTACTGCATCGCAGTTCTAGTATTATTAAGCTTTCATATTACATATGAAAGCTTATTGTTTCTGTTAAGATTATTATTGTTATTAAGCTTTCATATTACATATGAAAGCTTATTGTTTCTGTTAAGATTATTATTGTTATTTTTTTTTTGTGTTTTGTCCACAAATCGGATTTCTCAGAATCTAACCATAGGATCGTTCTGAAACTTTTACCTATCCCCCCAAAAAATGGGTGGTGGCTGTTGATTAAATATATTTTCAAAACGTTTTACGAATCCGAAATCACCGAATTTTACGAAGGAATGCATTTGACCTACAATGCTGTAACTCTGTGACTATTTGACCTATTTTACTAATTCTTTTTTCTTTGAGTATCTTGAAACATTTACTTCAAATCTGCAATTTCGGATTTTGGCATTTCGAAAATTCGTCGCTGTCATTTCGAACCGGAAGTTATTACCAATTTGACAACTTCTTTTCTTGAAATTTAGAATGTTAGTAGATCTTGCCAATGCGACTTCAATGATGTCCTTGGAAATTTTCTAAATTATCTCCCCTTGGTGAAATTAAGGATCAAAGTTTTCAAAAAAATCGACGAAATATAGGTCAAATTGCCTTGAAAATTTTTTTCTGTACTAGCTAAGACAGTACTGATGAGTACACAAAATATGGAGTTTGTCGAGCAAACCGGAAGTGCCACCATCTCAAAATGTGAAAAGTCCATACGGCTTTTGCAATATTTTACTTAAAGACATAAGAGTTACATTTTCTGAATGCTTGAAGGAAAGCCTAAAAATCTATCGGTTTAGAATTTTGATTTAGGTCAACTGATGGACGCCATTTTGAAATGAAAATGAAAATTAGTGAAAAATCCACATTTATGGGCTTGAAAACATACACAATTGGTCGTGGCTTAGAGAATCTGTCTCCTATTACCGAAATTAATACATTTGAGGATAGCCTGGATCATGGTCGAATGTTTGGTATTTGAATATTTCAAAAATTCGAATTTCTCCTTTGATGTTTTCCGTGCCGACAAGGTTGTTTTCGAGTTTAGCTGGTTTTGATTTCGCGCATGCGCTACACAGGAACCAACGGTACCATGAGTACTAAATTCCGGCGAGCAACTTTTCACGTTGGTACCTAGGCACCCTGAAAATTTCAAGGTGATACCTGCATTCGTTCAAGTCGTTTGTTCTTGTCACCTGCCTTTCGTCGTTTTTTTTTCTAAGTCAATTTACGGCTTCCATGAGGGGAAAAAAGTGGAATTTCGCCGTGACACCGGCACCGATTGTCCGAAAACCATGAAATTTGGACACAATACGCCCATTACCACCCCGGACTCTGTGCTTTACCCCCCATTTTGATCCCATTAAAAAAAAAGTGTTTTAGCAAAAAAACGATTTTCGGAATTTAATATTGGTTTTAACCCTGTAATACCCAGACATGATATATTATTATAATCCCTATGAAATATTTTAATTATATACTGCTATAATATGAATTATCACTTATTCCCCGTTAAATAAATATCGGTCACCTGGTGCCGCTGTACAACTTAAAGGACACTGGCCTCAAGTCAATTTACGGAGAGAGAGAGAGAGAGAGAGAAATGGGGTTTAACGTCCACTCGACACAAACTAGGTCATTTCGGGACCAACATATGGTTTAATTTTATTTCAATAATTCGCTTGCGCGTAGGGGTCTTTAGCAGTGGGAGGAAACCGGAGGACCCGGAGAAAACCCACAAGGTTGGACAGGCGACCCTACCCCTTGCGTCAATTTACGGCTTCCATGAGGGGAAAAAAGTGGAATTTCGCCGTGACACTGGCACCGATTGTCCGAAAACCATGAAATTAGGACACAATACGCCCATTACCACCCCTGACTCTGTGCTTTACCCCCATTTTGATCACATTAAAAAGAAAAGAGTTTTAGCAAAAAAACGATTTTCGGAATTTAATATTGGTT
This sequence comes from Patella vulgata, assembly GCF_932274485.2. Lineage (NCBI taxonomy): Eukaryota > Metazoa > Mollusca > Gastropoda > Patellidae > Patella > Patella vulgata. Next base: position 42,347,502 of record NC_065885.2, on the reverse strand, counting down.
TTAATTAATTTTGAAATTGGAAATGCAAAGAGATTTTATCGCCTCTTCCGTATGTGATAGGTATTGGTACTATACACATTATCCTTAAAAGACAATTTTTTAAACTGACCGTAACGATGCATCGACACTAGAAACCGAAATCGCCTATTTTGACCTATTTTGACTGCTGGGGTATCTTTCCGTACGTGACAAGGAGTAGGTCGCCCGTCCAACCTGTGTATTTTTTCAGGATCACCCGGTTTCCCCCCACTGCTAGACCCCTACGCGCAAGCGAATTATTGAAATAAAATTGAACCATACGTTAGTTCCGAAATGACCTAGTTTGTGTCGAGTGGTCGATCAACCCCATTTCGCTCTCTCAATTTTAGCACTCCTAACTCTAAAACTAAATGCAAGGAACGGGCCTATTTACAGAGGTCACAATTTTAACCTACATGCACACCTACATGATATACATATTATTATAATCCCTATGGGATATTTTAATTATTTACTGTTATAATATGAATTATCACTTATTCCCCGTTAAATAAATATCGGTCACCGGGTGCAGCTGTACAACCTCAAGGACCTTGGCCTCAAGTGCATGGGACCAACTCTACATTTTCTGAAATGTCAATAAAAGCCCTGGAATGATTTCATTTAAAAAGAATAATCAGAAAGTAAATCTAGTTTTATTTATATGCTATTTGTTGCCAGAAAATATATTTTGTTACGAGTCTAATTCAAATTTAAAAATAAACAATGGGTCTGAGGCATTTTATTGATATATAGAAATTAATGCAGTGTTCTCATTATGTGATAAAAGAGTGCCAGAAATGTCTCGAAATTCAGCCATTTGTGTATTTAGTATATCAAGTATATGCGTGTATTACAAAGCTCTGATTTGTGTGATTTGTGTACACCCCGCTCCCCCCCCCCTCCTCGTGTCACTATCATGTACATATCAATTCTGCTGCCAACCCACCCACGCGAACATGACTAAATTATGAAACATTGTCTAGTCGTTTGTATGTTACGACAAAACGAGGCCAGCGTGGCTCATTTGCTGCAGAACGGAAGGCCTTGCAAGGATTAGTGTCTAGTCGTTTGGATGGTACGAAAACCCGAGGTCAAAGTGGTTCCCCGTTGGCAGTGGTGAAGTATGGAAGGCCTAGCAAGGATCTGTGTCTAGTCGTTTCGATGGGACGAAAAACGCCCGTCCCCTCGTCCATGGTACAAGGATTAGTGCCTAGTCGCTTGGATGGTATGCAAAACAGAGGTCCCCGTTCTCTCCCTTTGTCTGTGGTTCTTGACCGAAGGCCCGACAACTAACTTTGCGTGCAGTTTTTTAGGTAGGACGAAAAATCGAAATCCTGTGTGCATATTGGCGTGCACGAAAAATAACCCTTTGCATTTGGAATTTTATGCACCCACCCCACCCTCGAACAACGCTTAACATAACATTTTGTTTTCACTACCTACATTGTAAAATTTGTTTGATTTCAGATGACTTAGCCCCGGTTTTTCACAGTGAAAGATTTTGATGAAACTTGACATGCATGTTTATAACCCAAAGATCTGGTTTCTTTCGATATTTGCGCATATCGAATCGTAACTTCATGAATTATGGTCCCTGATTGTAAGAAAAATCACTTTATATTTCGCGTGTTCTCTATCTATCTCTCGGAAATGGAATATGGAAATACACAAGCTAGCTAGTGTATTACAGGTTGGTGGTGGTGGGGATGAGGTCTTCTATTTGCAATGATTTTTTGACTACAAAATATACGCTCTAACTCATTACTCAAACTACAGCAAAAAAAAAGCGGATCGGAAACCCGATTTTATATATTCTTACAATAGCAACGCACTTCGGGATTAACTTAGAAATGGTTCCACTACTGATGTCTTCCGCCTTACTGCTGCCACAGTAGTGGCTTGTCCTACGGAGTTCCTTTCCGCAAGTTTTTTTTAGTCAAATGACTACAAAAAGGTTACTGGCCTATGTATAGCTCCCTTAATTTACACATAAACTGACCCAAAACTGCACTGCACATATAATAAACCAATTCCCATTGAAATAAAGGTGAAGCCGTACCGCATAATTATATGATTTGATGAAACCCAACTGCTACCTGAAGTTTCTCGCCTATCGAAGTTATAATATCCGCCGGTGTCATGGCGGCTCGCACATTATAAGAATCATTGCTTTGAAAATGTAGAACGCATTAACACAAAGAAAAACTGATGGGTAACTAGTTTAGTGGTCCAGTCTTCACTATAATTTGTGATAGAATTACTTATTTAAAAAAAACTGAATGATGTAAAAATAAAAATGGTTGGAGTGCCCAAGTTTAGATTTGTCGTTGATTTCATAAAGATGTTAGGATATAGAACGTTAAATACTGTGTGATTCAACATGGCGGCCGAGGGGTTTAATATGATATAAGTACGAAATACATGTACATGTAGTACCAAATGGTTTATATGTATGAGAGTCAAGGTTTGGACTAAATGTCTTGGGGAAGTAGGGGGCGACTAGCATGTGCCTCTCTTTAGTGGACCGATGTGAGATTGCCCATTGTATTAACTGGACGGGTAGGCCTATTCACCTTCAGTTATGTGTCAATGTCAAATAAGCGGCTTCGTATCAACACGGTCGGCTCTGGGCCGGTTTAATTCTACGTATCTCTCGTAGCTGAGAGAAAAAAGATTTTTTAGCCCAGAGAATATCTTCCGTCAGAGTGGTTGTTGATTCATAGATTCTAATAACCCCTTTTGAAGTTTATATGAAAGCTTTGATATCTGCTATGCAGATCTAGTTTTTTTGTGTGTTTTGTCCACAAATCGGATTTCTCAGAATCTAACCATAGGATCGTTCTGAAACTTTTACCTATCCCCCCAAAAATGGGTGGTGGCTGTTGATTAAATATATTTTCAAAACGTTTTACGAATCCGAAATCACCGAATTTTACGAAGGAATGCATTTGACCTACAATGCTGTAACTTTGTGACTATTTGACCTATTTTACTAATTCTTTTTTCTTTGAGTATCTTGAAACATTTACTTCAAATCTGCAATTTCGGATTTTGGCATTTCGAAAATTCGTCGCTGTCATTTCGAACCGGAAGTTATTACCAATTTGACAACTTCTTTAATAGTTGTGCGATTTTCGTGAAATTTAGAATGTTAGTAGATCTTGCCAATGCGACTTCAATGATGTCCTTGGAAATTTTCTAAATTATCTCCCCTTGGTGAAATTAAGGATCAAAGTTTTCAAAAAAATCGTCGAAATATAGGTCAGAATGACCTAAAAAAAAAATTCGATACTAGACAAGTAATTACTGATTCGTACACAAAATATGGAGTTTGTCGATCGAACCGGAAGTGCCACCATCTTTAAACGTGAAAAATCAAAAAGGCTTTTTTGCTATTTTACTTACAGACTCGGGCGTCATATTTTCGGAATCCTGGAAGGAATGCCTAAAAATCTATCGGATCAGAATTTTGATTTCGGTCACGTGATGGTCACCATTTTGAATTGAAAATGAAAAATAGAAGCAATTTGAAGGGCCGGGACTTTGGAACACAAGAACTCTCCTTCTAATTAAGCTAGAATGTTCAAACTTGGTGTAGGCGTTCACTAGGTCAATGTCATGATTGAGTGCAAAGATGAGCATTTTTTGCCTAGGGTAAGCAGAGATAAGCAAGCTGATTTGTTGATTCTTTAGGGCACGATCACATTGGTTATAATGAATGGAGGGCGATGAAACTCTTGTCAATCGAGAGGCTAATAGCTGGCCTGTTGTGTGAAATCATTGTATCATTTTTTGAAAATGTCCGGGGTAGCCGAAAAAAGGAGATCGAAATCCAAAAAGTCGTATTTTTACGATTTGGGGCATTTTTAGAGGTCGTGTAAAGTAAAATAAAGCATGCATATACATATATTATTGATATTAGATATATCATATAAAAAACTAAACAATGAATCAGCTGTCATTGACAGATTTTATATTATAAGCATGGTCAGTGGAAGGTCAGCGTATTGTCTAACTTGAACTCACTGACTCCGTAACATTATTGTGGGTATGGTATAAGCTGAATTTGATGAGATGCACATATCTCGTATGACTATTTGGTACTTACAGTGTTAGACTTTGTCGTAACGTTACGGTCTCCATTCATCAAATCGTCGTTGGGGCTATAATACGATTTTGAATCAAGTTATTTATCACTGAGGGACTCAAAATTAGGTTTGATGTAGCTCTGCTCATTTACAGTGGCGAATTTAACGGGCTCATGGGTTCCAGCTCCCTCCTCTAGAAATTTCACAGCACCCGCATGGATTGTGGCTAATGTACTGAATTTCTTAGACAGTTATCAGAAAGGTAAATATTTGTGATGTTTTTTTTATTTGTATTCTCCGCCTTCTTGCCACTGGTATTATTCAAATAAAACTGAACCATGGGTGAGTCCTGAAATTACTATGTTTTTGTCCAGTGGACGTTAAACCGCAATTCTCCTCTCTATCTCTCCTTGTACTGCTAATGCCTTCCTGTCTTCATTAGCTGGTTTCTGCATGAAAATAAGATGTTAACCCCTGTGTAAGTGTCTTTTTCCTCTGTTGTACGAAATTAATGAGAGTAAACCAAGCTCCAGAATTTTGTTTTAATTGTGTACATGTATATGTTTATTTATATTTTTCAGCAAAGATGACTAGCCCTCCGTCGAATATTAAACCACATACAATATATTCTGTGAAGATGTCATAAGAGAAAGAATCATAAATGGCCAGCAAAGTTGTCTTGTACAGAGAGAGAGAGAGAGAAATGGGGTTTAACGTCCACTCAACACAAACTAGGTCATTTTGGGACTAACATACAGTTTCAATTTTATTTCAATAATTCGCTTTCGCGTATGGGTCTTTAGCAGTGAGAGGAAACCGGAGTGCCCGGAGGAAACCCACGAGGTTGAGAAGACGCCTCTATCTCCATGCCACATACGCTCACACCTGGGATCAAAGCCACAGCCACAAGCCAGAGGTGACCGACCAGCTAGAGGTCGAAGCGCGGCACTCTAGGCCATCCCAACCCCCCTTTCTTGTACAGACCTGTGCATGTGTAGTCAATGTGAAAATGAAAAAAAAACTGTTAAAGAGACCGAATTTGATGTTAATACATTTAGTGACAGTGATGATGATAATGAAGATTAACTTTGATGACATTTGATGTGCAGAGTAACTGTTTAATTTTGATTTTCAATGATTGTTTCACTTTAATAAATAATTTCACAACTGTTCATCCCGTTTTCTAACCTTTCCCTTCATTCCAGCCCAGATACACAATTATTTTTTTTAACTTATATCTACATGTATGTTTGTAATTTGACCATTAATCATATCCGAAATAGTAGTTCACAGCTACATGTACAGTTGTAAAAATACTGTAGTGGCTAATTGAAAGGGAACATGTATGTGGGTTTAGAATGTTTATCTTAGTGGAAAAAAATCATGTGGTTCAATGCTTATAAAGTGCTACTGATCTCCATTATTTCAAAAGCATATCACTCAACTACTGTCAAACATATCCCCTGGCTAGAATATGCTACAAATCGACTCTAGCATGTTCCATACAAGCGATAATTTCTGAGCAAACATCCAACAACCAACCCTAACAGGCCCTTGAGATCCAACAAACAAAATAATTATTGGGCTTGTTTGCCCACACCTGGTCTTATGATTCATACAAGACCTGATAGTCTATCAATTACAGGCATTTGACAGAAAGGGAGATAATTCTTTTTTACCGTTAATGGATTTCCACAATTCTTTATTCACCCATGACATTTGTGTTTTGAGCATTTTTATTTACATCAAAATCTGTCCAATAAACTGTTCATTGCCAAGGATGAAGGCATGAGGTGTTTTACCAACTATTTAATTTTATGTCAACTTCAGAATTGTTAGTACACAAATAGCATTTATTTGACAATTTTGACGAATTTCATCTGGCCCTAAATCAATAAATTGCAAACATTTTGCTTGGAACTCCCAGATTTTGTCTTCCTGGCATCATAAGCTTTCCAAAAATGTATAGTTTTTCTTTTATGGAAGACCGTGTAGCGGAGTTGTGTTTCTAAGCTAGCTAGAAATTTTGGCTGCAGGCCTACACCTCCCAAGCTAAATTTCCCTCATGTCATCCTGTATAGCAAAGGCATATGCCTGTCTTAATTAACCCAGTACTAAACACAATTTACTTGTTTAATTTTTCCAGCATTTTTCAGGATAGCTGATGGGATGCGGGTCAAGTTATGCCACTTGTCTATTTAATTATTTACCAGTGAAAAATCGAATTAACTTCACCAAATTTGTACTCATTATAATGATTTTTTTTTTCTGTTCATATTATTTCTATGACATGTGACAGTGACTGTGAATATGAAAGCTTTAATATCTGCTTAGCAGATCTAGTTAAGCTTTCATATTACATATGAAAGCTTATTGTTTCTGTTAAGATTATTATTGTTATTAAGCTTTCATATTACATATGAAAGCTTATTGTTTCTGTTAAGATTATTAAGCTTTCATATTACATATGAAAGCTTATTGTTTCTGTTAAGATTATTATTGTTATTTTTTTTTTGTGTTTTGTCCACAAATCGGATTTCTCAGAATCTAACCATAGGATCGTTCTGAAACTTTTACCTATCCCCCCAAAAATGGGTGGTGGCTGTTGATTAAATATATTTTCAAAACGTTTTACGAATCCGAAATCACCGAATTTTACGAAGGAATGCATTTGACCTACAATGCTGTAACTTTGTGACTATTTGACCTATTTTACTAATTCTTTTTTCTTTGAGTATCTTGAAACATTTACTTCAAATCTGCAATTTCGGATTTTGGCATTTCGAAAATTCGTCGCTGTCATTTCGAACCGGAAGTTATTACCAATTTGACAACTTCTTTAATAGTTGTGCGATTTTCGTGAAATTTAGAATGTTAGTAGATCTTGCCAATGCGACTTCAATGATGTCCTTGAAAATTTTCTAAATTATCTCCCCTTGGTGAAATTAAGGATCAAAGTTTTCAAAAAAATCGTCGAAATATAGGTCAGAATGACCTAAAAAAAAAATTCGATACTAGACAAGTAATTACTGATTCGTACACAAAATATGGAGTTTGTCGATCGAACCGGAAGTGCCACCATCTTTAAACGTGAAAAATCAAAAAGGCTTTTTTGCTATTTTACTTACAGACTCGGGCGTCATATTTTCGGAATCCTGGAAGGAATGCCTAAAAATCTATCGGATCAGAATTTTGATTTCGGTCACGTGATGGTCACCATTTTGAATTGAAAATGAAAAATAGAAGCAATTTGAAGGGCCGGGACTTTGGAACACAAGAACTCTCCTTCTAATTAAGCTAGAATGTTCAAACTTGGTGTAGGCGTTCACTAGGTCAATGTCATGATTGAGTTCAAAGATGAGCATTTTTTGCCTAGGGTAAGCAGAGATAAGCAAGCTGATTTGTTGATTCTTTAGGGCACGATGACATTGGTTATAATGAATGGAGGGCGATGAAACTCTTGTCAATCGAGAGGCTAATAGCTGGCCTGTTGTGTGAAATCATTGTATCATTTTTTGAAAATGTCCGGGGTAGCCGAAAAAAGGAGATCGAAATCCAAAAAGTCGTATTTTTACGATTTGGGGCATTTTTAGAGGTCGTGTAAAGTAAAATAAAGCATGCATATACATATATTATTGATATTAAATATATCATATAAAAAACTAAACAATGAATCAGCTGTCATTGACAGATTTTATATTATAAGCATGGTCAGTGGAAGGTCAGCGTATTGTCTAACTTGAACTCACTGACTCCGTAACATTATTGTGGGTATGGTATAAGCTGAATTTGATGAGATGCACATATCTCGTATGACTATTTGGTACTTACAGTGTTAGACTTTGTCGTAACGTTACGGTCTCCATTCATCAAATCGTCGTTGGGGCTATAATACGATTTTGAATCAAGTTATTTATCACTGAGGGACTCAAAATTAGGTTTGATGTAGCTCTGCTCATTTACAGTGGCGAATTTAACGGGCTCATGGGTTCCAGCTCCCTCCTCTAGAAATTTCACAGCACCCGCATGGATTGTGGCTAATTTTGTGGCAGAATTTTATTTTTCTGGGGGAGGTATTTCTAAATGGCTCCAACACAAGTGCCTGAAATGCCATGAAATCACGTTTTCGGCCTCCAATTAAAATTTCTTAGCGGGAGAACCCCCTGACCCGACCCCCTTGCGGGGCTTCACGGTCGGTATCAGCCCCCCTCCCCACCACCATGGTTAATCCGGCGTTGATGTTCCCTCTTGTGCAGCTGCAAAAGAATGTACAAGTTCATTGCCTCATTGTCAAAGATCCCACTTTTCTACCCCAGTTCGGGTAATGAGGTCGAGCGTATATTGTTTTGGGGATATTAAACAAGCAAACAGTATGGCTGATGTCTCCCGCCAAAACCCCAAAGTAAAAGATGACACATTAATTAATCGCACTTTCATATTTTTTTCAAAAGTATCGAGCAATCAAACTATACTGTAAATTTCATCACTCTCTGTCAGATAGAAATCAAGGTTATCTTGTCCCAAAGCATCGACCAATGAAATTGCCAAGCTGTAGCTCAAAATGTTCAGTCAAGACCTGATGAACATCTACACCAAGTTTAAACATTCTAGCTCAATTAAAAGCTGGGTTGTTATGTTCCAGTACTTCATTATAACCAAAGTTATCATACCCCAAAGCATCAACCAATTCAAAGTCCCGGCCAATCAAGTTGCTTTGCTTATCCTGACTAAGAGAATGCTCATTGTCGAACTTGGTCAAGGTAATATGGTCAAGGTACTAATGTAATGAAACTATACACAAAGTTTCATCAAATTGCTTATCTCTGCTTACCCATTTTAATAGTCCCCTGCCAATCGAAAAGCCCCCCGATCCACCCACTCCACTCCCGTGTAATACATTAGGTTATAATTGTGTTACAAACGTATCACAAGGAGCATTTGAATATTCTCTCTGAGGCATCTGATACCACTTGTTCCTATTATTATTTTTTTTTTGTGTGTCATTTCTACAAATCGGATTTCTCAGAATCTAACCATAGGATCAATCTGAAACTTTGACCTACCCCCCCCCCCAAAAAAAAAATGGGGTGCGAATGTTGATTAAATATATTTTCAAATCGTTTTTCGAATCCGAAATCACCGAATTTTACGAACAAATTCATTTGACCTACATTACTGTAACTTTGTAACTATTTGACCTATTTTACTAATTCTTTTTTTGAGGGGTGCCTTGAAACATTTACTTAAAATCTACAATTTCGAATTTCGAAAATTCGTCGCTGTGATTTTGAACCGGAAGTTGAGATCAATTTGAAAACTTTTTTAATAGTTGCACGATTTTCATGAAATTTAGAATGTAAGTAGATCTTATCAATGCGACTTCAAAAATATCTCCCCTTGATGAAATTAAGGATCAAAGTTTTCAAAAAAATCGACGAAATATAGGTCAGATTGCCTTGATTTTTTTTTCTTTACTAGCTACGACACTACTGATTCGTACACAAAAAATTGAGTTTGTAGCTCAAACCGGAAATGCCACCATCTTGAAATGTGAAAATTACATAAGGCTTTTTTGATATTTTACTTACAGACAAGGAAATTATATTTTCCGAATCCTTGAAGGAAAGCCGAAAAACGGTAGATAACACAATTTTGATTTCCGGCAAATGATGGACGCCATTTTGAATTGAAAATGACAATTAGTGAAAAATCCACATTTATGGGCTTGAAAACATATACAATTGGTCGTGACCTAGAGAATATGTCTCCAGGATAGCCTGGATCATGGTCGAACGTTTGGTATTTGAATATTTAAAAAATTCGAATTTCTCCTTTGATGTTTTCCGTGCCGACAAGGTTGTTTTCGAGTTTAGCTGGATTTGACTTCGCGCATGCGCTACGCTAGAACCAAAGGTACCATGAGTACTAAATTCCGGCGAGCAACTTTTCACGTTGGTACCTAGGTACCCTGAAAATTTCAAGGTGATACCTGCATTCGTTCAAGTCGTTTGTTCTTGTCACCTGCCTTTCGTCGTTTTTTTTCTAAGTCAATTTACGCCTTCATGAGGGGAAAAAAGTCGAATTTCGCCGTGACACCGGCACCGATTGTCCGAAAACCATGAAATTTGGACACAATACGCCCATTACCACCCCGGACTCTGTGCCTTACCCCCATTTCGATCCCATTAAAAAAAAAAGAGTTTTAGCAAAAAAACGATTTTCGGAATTTAATATTGGTTTTAACCCTGTACCCAGACAAGATATACATATTATTATAATCCCTATGAAATATTTTAATTATTTACTGCTATAATATGAATTATCACTTATTCCCCGTTAAATAAATATCGGTCACCGGGTGCAGCTGTACAACTTCAAGGACCCTGGCTTCAAGTCAATTTACGGCTTCTATGAGGGGAAAAAAGTGGAATTTCGCCGTGACACCGGCACCGATTGTCCGAAAACCATGAAATTTGGACACAATACGCCCATTACCACCCCGGACTCTGTGCCTTACTCCCATTTTGATCCGATTAAAAAAAAAAGAGTTTTAGCAAAAAACCGATTTTCGGAATTTAATATTGGTTTTAATTAATTTTGAAATTGCAAATGCAAAGAGATTTTATCGCCTCTTCCTTATGTGATAGGTATTGGTACTATACACATTATCCTTAAAAGACAATTTTTTAAAATGACCGTAACGATGTATCAACACTAGAAACCGAAATCGCCTATTTTGACCTTTTTTGACTGCTGAGGCATCCTTCCGGTGGTCCAAATCTCTGGAATTTCTAGCGGTTGGCTGCGCCGCGATGATATTTATCACATATTAAATTGAGAAAATCCTCAGATATCAAGAACAATAAAAATTCGATAAAATACGGCAATTTTTTAAGCAAAAAACCTTTGATTGTTGGGGGTGGGTTTTGAATTTATTTTGAACGTTCTCGGAATCCAACACTCTTCTATTTTTAATATGTGATAGCTAGAATCCCATCGGAATCCAACACTCTTCTATTTTTAATATGTGATAGCTAGAATCCCAAGGTACATTCTGTGCAAATTTGAAGGCAATCGGAGCACAGGAACGTTGCCTGGGTAGAGCAAAACAACCCGGTCGCGAAAATTTACCTATACTTCAAAGTGATTATCATGTTGTGTTATGATCGCCATTTTAGATCAATCTGAGTCCCTGATCCACCGTCATCTACCAAACCACTCCGAAATATAGCCAAAATCCCAAAATCGACCGTAATTTCTTTTTGCTTCGCGCATGTGCCACGCTGGAACCAAAGGTACGTTGACTACCAAATTCCGGCGAGGAACTTTTCACGTTGGTACCTAGGTGCACTGAAAACTTCAAGGCGATACCTGCATTCGTTCAGATCGTTTGTTCTTGACACGGTTCCTGCCGTTCGTTTTTTTCCGCCATTTACGGCTTCTGTAAGGGCGAAAAAAGTGGAATTTCGCCACGAAACCGGCACCGATTGTCCCAAAACCATGAAATTTGGACACAATATGCCAATTACCACTCTGTGACTTACTCCCATTTTGATCAGATTAAAAAAAGGAGTTTCAGCAAAAAATAAACAACCGATTTTCGGAATTTAAATTTGGTTTTAATTAATTTTGAAATTCCAAATGCAAAGGGATCTTATCGCCTCTTCCGTATGTGATTGCTATTAGTACTATACACATTATCCGTAAAAGACATTTTTTTTTAAAATGAGCGCAACACCAAAAACCGAAATCGACTATTTTGTCTTTATCATACATTAAATATTATATGCCATCGGTTAATTTTTATACGCCCACATTGAAATTGAATTTCAGCGATTTCCGATAATTACTGTCAGATTTATGGCCCTTCATCACTTAAAAAAATTCTTGTGGATGCTCTATAGAGGCCAAAGTTAATGTCCGATTGACTTTAAATTTATACACAGTGGTTAAGGTCATGAGACGAAGTAGGCGATTGATTTTCACTGCCAGAGTTGTGGCCCCTGATCACTTCAAAATATCTTGTGGACGCTCTAGAGGCCAAAGTTAATATCCGATTGACTTTAAATTTATGCGCAGTGTTGTGGCCCCTGATCACTTCAAAATATCTTGTGGACGCTCTAGAGGCCAAAGTTAATATCCGATTGACTCTAAATTTATGGTCATGACACGAAGATGCCTACAGTATTGATTTTCAGCGATATCTGATATTTACTGCCATTTCCGATAATTACCGTGAGAGTTATTGCCCTTGATCACTTTAAAAAATCTTGTGGACGCTCTAGAAGCTAAATTCAATATCCGATTGACCTTAAATTTATACAGTGTTTAAGGTCATGAGATGAAGAAGCCAATTGATTTTCAGCGATTTCCGATTGAATCTTTTGAAAATCACACCTAACTCTAAAACTAAAGGCAAGAAACGGGCCGGTTTACATTGAAGCACAACTAATTCCTGTCCTGCGTACTCTATAAATATAATATACGGTTTTCTAAATATGCCTTGGATGGTAGCCACAAGTCGACAATTTTTGTTTTGTATTTTTCCCATTTTGTTCATAAGGTAAATGTAATTTTTCAGATACCTGATGACATTTATACTTATTGTTTCAATAGATTCTAATAACCCCCTTTGCAGTTAATATGAAAGCTTTCATATCTGCTATGCAGATCTAGTTATTGTTATTTTTTTTTTGTGTTTTGTCCACAAATCGGATTTCTCAGAATCTAACCATAGGATCGTTCTGAAACTTTTACCTATCCCCCCAAAAATGGGTGGTGGCTGTTGATTAAATATATTTTCAAAACGTTTTACGAATCCGAAATCACCGAATTTTACGAAGGAATGCATTTGACCTACAATGCTGTAACTTTGTGACTATTTGACCTATTTTACTAATTCTTTTTTCTTTGAGTATCTTGAAACATTTACTTCAAATCTGCAATTTCGGATTTTGGCATTTCGAAAATTCGTCGCTGTCATTTCGAACCGGAAGTTATTACCAATTTGACAACTTCTTTAATAGTTGTGCGATTTTCGTGAAATTTAGAATGTTAGTAGATCTTGCCAATGCGACTTCAATGATGTCCTTGGAAATTTTCTAAATTATCTCCCCTTGGTGAAATTAAGGATCAAAGTTTTCAAAAAAATCGTCGAAATATAGGTCAGAATGACCTAAAAAAAAAATTCGATACTAGACAAGTAATTACTGATTCGTACACAAAATATGTAGTTTGTCGATCGAACCGGAAGTGCCACCATCTTTAAACGTGAAAAATCAAAAAGGCTTTTTTGCTATTTTACTTACAGACTCGGGCGTCATATTTTCGGAATCCTGGAAGGAATGCCTAAAAATCTATCGGATCAGAATTTTGATTTCGGTCACGTGATGGTCACCATTTTGAATTGAAAATGAAAAATAGAAGCAATTTGAAGGGCCGGGACTTTGGAACACAAGAACTCTCCTTCTAATTAAGCTAGAATGTTCAAACTTGGTGTAGGCGTTCACTAGGTCAATGTCATGATTGAGTTCAAAGATGAGCATTTTTTGCCTAGGGTAAGCAGAGATAAGCAAGCTGATTTGTTGATTCTTTAGGGCACGATGACATTGGTTATAATGAATGGAGGGCGATGAAACTCTTGTCAATCGAGAGGCTAATAGCTGGCCTGTTGTGTGAAATCATTGTATCATTTTTTGAAAATGTCCGGGGTAGCCGAAAAAAGGAGATCGAAATCCAAAAAGTCGTATTTTTACGATTTGGGGCATTTTTAGAGGTCGTGTAAAGTAAAATAAAGCATGCATATACATATATTATTGATATTAAATATATCATATAAAAAACTAAACAATGAATCAGCTGTCATTGACAGATTTTATATTATAAGCATGGTCAGTGGAAGGTCAGCGTATTGTCTAACTTGAACTCACTGACTCCGTAACATTATTGTGGGTATGGTATAAGCTGAATTTGATGAGATGCACATATCTCGTATGACTATTTGGTACTTACAGTGTTAGACTTTGTCGTAACGTTACGGTCTCCATTCATCAAATCGTCGTTGGGGCTATAATACGATTTTGAATCAAGTTATTTATCACTGAGGGACTCAAAATTAGGTTTGATGTAGCTCTGCTCATTTACAGTGGCGAATTTAACGGGCTCATGGGTTCCAGCTCCCTCCTCTAGAAATTTCACAGCACCCGCATGGATTGTGGCTAATTTTGTGGCAGAATTTTATTTTTCTGGGGGAGGTACTTCTAAATGGCTCCGACACAAGTGCCTGAAATGCCATGAAATCACGTTTTCGGCCTCCAATTAAAATTTCTTAGCGGGAGCGCGTATGGGTCTTTAGCAGTGAGAGGAAACCGGAGTGCCCAGAGGAAACCCACGAGGTTGAGAAGACGCCTCTATCTCCATGCCACATACGCTCACACCTGGGATCAAAGCCACAGCCACAAGCCAGAGGTGACCGACCAGCTAGAGGTCGAAGCGCGGCACTCTAGGCCATCCCAACCCCCCTTTCTTGTACAGACCTGTGCATGTGTAGTCAATGTGAAAATGAAAAAAAAACTGTTAAAGAGACCGAATTTGATGTTAATACATTTAGTGACAGTGATGATGATAATGAAGATTAACTTTGATGACATTTGATGTGCAGAGTAACTGTTTAATTTTGATTTTCAATGATTGTTTCACTTTAATAAATAATTTCACAACTGTTCATCCTGTTTTCTAACCTTTCCCTTCATTCAAGCCCTGATACACAATTATTTTTTTTAACTTATATCTACATGTATGTTTGTAATTTGACCATTAATCATATCCGAAATAGTAGTTCACAGCTACATGTACAGTTGTAAAAATACTGTAGTGGCTAATTGAAAGGGAACATGTATGTGGGTTTAGAATGTTTATCTTAGTGGAAAAAAATCACGTGGTTCAATGCTTATAAAGTGCTACTGATCTCCATTATTTCAAAAGCATATCACTCAACTACTGTCAAACATATCCCCTGGCTAGAATATGCTACAAATCGACTCTAGCATGTTCCATACAAGCGATAATTTCTGAGCAAACATCCAACAACCAACCCTAACAGGCCCTTGAGATCCAACAAACAAAATAATTATTGGGCTTGTTTGCCCACACCTGGTCTTATGATTCATACAAGACCTGATAGTCTATCAATTACAGGCATTTGACAGAAAGGGAGATAATTCTTTTTTACCGTTAATGGATTTCCACAATTCTTTATTCACCCATGACATTTGTGTTTTGAGCATTTTTATTTACATCAAAATCTGTCCAATAAACTGTTCATTGCCAAGGATGAAGGCATGAGGTGTTTTACCAACTATTTAATTTTATGTCAACTTCAGAATTGTTAGTACACAAATAGCATTTATTTGACAATTTTGACGAATTTCATCTGGCCCTAAATCAATAAATTGCAAACATTTTGCTTGGAACTCCCAGATTTTGTCTTCCTGGCATCATAAGCTTTCCAAAAATGTATAGTTTTTCTTTTATGGAAGACCGTGTAGCGGAGTTGTGTTTCTAAGCTAGCTAGAAATTTTGGCTGCAGGCCTACACCTCCCAAGCTAAATTTCCCTCATGTCATCCTGTATAGCAAAGGCATATGCCTGTCTTAATTAACCCAGTACTAAACACAATTTACTTGTTTAATTTTTCCAGCATTTTTCAGGATAGCTGATGGGATGCGGGTCAAGTTATGCCACTTGTCTATTTAATTATTTACCAGTGAAAAATCGAATTAACTTCACCAAATTTTTACTCATTATAATGATTTTTTTTTTCTGTTCATATTATTTCTATGACATGTGACAGTGACTGTGAATATGAAAGCTTTAATATCTGCTTAGCAGATCTAGTTTTTTTTTTGTGTTTTGTCCACAAATCGGATTTCTCAGAATCTAACCATAGGATCGTTCTGAAACTTTTACCTATCCCCCCCAAAAATGGGTGGTGGCTGTTGATTAAATATATTTTCAAAACGTTTTACGAATCCGAAATCACCGAATTTTACGAAGGAATGCATTTGACCTACAATGCTGTAACTTTGTGACTATTTGACCTATTTTACTAATTCTTTTTTCTTTGAGTATCTTGAAACATTTACTTCAAATCTGCAATTTCGGATTTTGGCATTTCGAAAATTCGTTGCTGTCATTTCGAACCGGAAGTTATTACCAATTTGACAACTTCTTTAATAGTTGTGCGATTTTCGTGAAATTTAGAATGTTAGTAGATCTTGCCAATGCGACTTCAATGATGTCCTTGGAAATTTTCTAAATTATCTCCCCTTGGTGAAATTAAGGATCAAAGTTTTCAAAAAAATCGTCGAAATATAGGTCAGAATGACCTAAAAAAAAAATTCGATACTAGACAAGTAATTACTGATTCGTACACAAAATATGGAGTTTGTCGATCGAACCGGAAGTGCCACCATCTTTAAACGTGAAAAATCAAAAAGGCTTTTTTGCTATTTTACTTACAGACTCGGGCGTCATATTTTCGGAATCCTGGAAGGAATGCCTAAAAATCTATCGGATCAGAATTTTGATTTCGGTCACGTGATGGTCACCATTTTGAATTGAAAATGAAAAATAGAAGAAATTTGAAGGGCCGGGACTTTGGAACACAAGAACTCTCCTTCTAATTAAGCTAGAATGTTCAAACTTGGTGTAGGCGTTCACTAGGTCAATGTCATGATTGAGTTCAAAGGTGAGCATTTTTTGCCTAGGGTAAGCAGAGATAAGCAAGCTGATTTGTTGATTCTTTAGGGCACGATCACATTGGTTATAATGAATGGAGGGCGATGAAACTCTTGTCAATCGAGAGGCTAATAGCTGGCCTGTTGTGTGAAATCATTGTATCATTTTTTGAAAATGTCCGGGGTAGCCGAAAAAAGGAGATCGAAATCCAAAAAGTCGTATTTTTACGATTTGGGGCATTTTTAGAGGTCGTGTAAAGTAAAATAAAGCATGCATATACATATATTATTGATATTAAATATATCATATAAAAAACTAAACAATGAATCAGCTGTCATTGACAGATTTTATATTATAAGCATGGTCAGTGGAAGGTCAGCGTATTGTCTAACTTGAACTCACTGACTCCGTAACATTATTGTGGGTATGGTATAAGCTGAATTTGATGAGATGCACATATCTCGTATGACTATTTGGTACTTACAGTGTTAGCCTTGTCGTAACGTTACGGTCTCCATTCATCAAATCGTCGTTGGGGCTATAATACGATTTTGAATCAAGTTATTTATCACTGAGGGACTCAAAATTAGGTTTGATGTAGCTCTGCTCATTTACAGTGGCGAATTTAACGGGCTCATGGGTTCCAGCTCCCTCCTCTAGAAATTTCACAGCACCCGCATGGATTGTGGCTAATTTTGTGGCAGAATTCTATTTTTCTGGGGGAGGTATTTCTAAATGGCTCCGACACAAGTGCCTGAAATGCCATGAAATCACGTTTTCGGCCTCCAATTAAAATTTCTTAGCGGGAGAACCCCCTGACCCGACCCCCTTGCGGGGCTTCACGGTCGGTATCAGCCCCCCTCCCCACCACCATGGTTAATCCGGCGTTGATGTTCCCTCTTGTGCAGCTGCAAAAGAATGTACAAGTTCATTGCCTCATTGTCAAAGATCCCACTTTTCTACCCCAGTTCGGGTAATGAGGTCGAGCGTATATTGTATAGGGGATATTAAACAAGCAAACAGTATGGCTGATGTCTCCCGCCAAAACCCCAAAGTAAAAGATGACACATTAATTAATCGCACTTTCATATTTTTTTCAAAAGTATCGAGCAATCAAACTATACTGTAAATTTCATCACTCTCTGTCAGATAGAAATCAAGGTTATCTTGTCCCAAAGCATCGACCAATGAAATTGCCAAGCTGTAGCTCAAAATGTTCAGTCAAGACCTGATGAACATCTACACCAAGTTTAAACATTCTAGCTCAATTAAAAGCTGGGTTGTTATGTTCCAGTACTTCATTATAACCAAAGTTATCATACCCCAAAGCATCAACCAATTCAAAGTCCCGGCCAATCAAGTTGCTTTGCTTATCCTGACTAAGAGAATGCTCATTGTCGAACTTGGTCAAGGTAATATGGTCAAGGTACTAATGTAATGAAACTATACACAAAGTTTCATCAAATTGCTTATCTCTGCTTACCCATTTTAATAGTCCCCTGCCAATCGAAAAGCCCCCCGACCCACCCACTCCACTCCCGTGTAATACATTAGGTTATAATTGTGTTACAAACGTATCACAAGGAGCATTTGAATATTCTCTCTGAGGCATCTGATACCACTTGTTCCTATTATTATTTTTTTTTTTGTGTCATTTCTACGAATCGGATTTCTCAGAATCTAACCATAGGATCAATCTGAAACTTTGACCTACCCCCCCCCCCCAAAAAAAAAATGGGGTGCGAATGTTGATTAAATATATTTTCAAATCGTTTTTCGAATCCGAAATCACCGAATTTTACGAACAAATTCATTTGACCTACATTACTGTAACTTTGTAACTATTTGACCTATTTTACTAATTCTTTTTTTGAGGGGTGCCTTGAAACATTTACTTAAAATCTGCAATTTCGAATTTCGAAAATTCGTCGCTGTGATTTTGAACCGGAAGTTGAGATCAATTTGAAAACTTTTTTAATAGTTGCACGATTTTCATGAAATTTAGAATGTAAGTAGATCTTATCAATGCGACTTCAAAAATATCTCCCCTTGATGAAATTAAGGATCAATGTTTTCAAAAAAATCGACGAAATATAGGTCAGATTGCCTTGATTTTTTTTTCTTTACTAGCTACGACACTACTGATTCGTACACAAAAAATTGAGTTTGTAGCTCAAACCGGAAATGCCACCATCTTGAAATGTGAAAATTACATAAGGCTTTTTTGATATTTTACTTACAGACAAGGCAATTATATTTTCCGAATCCTTGAAGGAAAGCCGAAAAACGGTAGATAACACAATTTTGATTTCCGGCAAATGATGGACGCCATTTTGAATTGAAAATGACAATTAGTGAAAAATCCACATTTATGGGCTTGAAAACATATACAATTGGTCGTGACCATGGTCGAACGTTTGGTATTTGAATATTTCAAAAATTCGAATTTCTCCTTTGATGTTTTCCGTGCCGACAAGGTTGTTTTCGAGTTTAGCTGGATTTGACTTCGCGCATGCGCTACGCTAGAACCAAAGGTACCATGAGTACTAAATTTCGGCGAGCAACTTTTCACGTTGGTACCTAGGTACCCTGAAAATTTCAAGGTGATACCTGCATTCGTTCAAGTCGTTTGTTCTTGTCACCTGCCTTTCGTCGTTTTACGCCTTCATGAGGGGAAAAAAGTGGAATTTCGCCGTGACACCGGCACCGATTGTCCGAAAACAATGAAATTTGGACACAATACGCCCATTACCACCCCGGACTCTGTGCCTTACCCCCATTTCGATCCCATTAAAAAAAAAAGAGTTTTAGCAAAAAAACGATTTTCGGAATTTAATATTGGTTTTAACCCTGTACCCAGACAAGATATACATATTATTATAATCCCTATGAAATATTTTAATTATTTACTGCTATAATATGAATTATCACTTATTCCCCGTTAAATAAATATCGGTCACCGGGTGCAGCTGTACAACTTCAAGGACCCTGGCTTCAAGTCAATTTACGGCTTCTATGAGGGGAAAAAAGTGGAATTTCGCCGTGACACCGGCACCGATTGTCCGAAAACCATGAAATTTGGACACAATACGCCCATTACCACCCCGGACTCTGTGCCTTACTCCCATTTTGATCCGATTAAAAAAAAAAGAGTTTTAGCAAAAAACCGATTTTCGGAATTTAATATTGGTTTTAATTAATTTTGAAATTGCAAATGCAAAGAGATTTTATCGCCTCTTCCTTATGTGATAGGTATTGGTACTATACACATTATCCTTAAAAGACAATTTTTTAAAATGACCGTAACGATGTATCAACACTAGAAACCGAAATCGCCTATTTTGACCTTTTTTGACTGCTGAGGCATCCTTCCGGTGGTCCAAATCTCTGGAATTTCTAGCGGTTGGCTGCGCCGCGATGATATTTATCACATATTAAATTGAGAAAATCCTCAGATATCAAGAACAATAAAAATTCGATAAAATACGGCAATTTTTTAAGCAAAAAACCTTTGATTGTTGGGGGTGGGTTTTGAATTTATTTTGAACGTTCTCGGAATCCAACACTCTTCTATTTTTAATATGTGATAGCTAGAATCCCATCGGAATCCAACACTCTTCTATTTTTAATATGTGATAGCTAGAATCCCAAGGTACATTCTGTGCAAATTTGAAGGCAATCGGAGCACAGGAACGTTGCCTGGGTAGAGCAAAACAACCCGGTCGCGAAAATTTACCTATACTTCAAAGTGATTATCATGTTGTGTTATGATCGCCATTTTAGATCAATCTGAGTCCCTGATCCACCGTCATCTACCAAACCACTCCGAAATATAGCCAAAATCCCAAAATCGACCGTAATTTCTTTTTGCTTCGCGCATGTGCCACGCTGGAACCAAAGGTACGTTGACTACCAAATTCCGGCGAGGAACTTTTCACGTTGGTACCTAGGTGCACTGAAAACTTCAAGGCGATACCTGCATTCGTTCAGATCGTTTGTTCTTGACACGGTTCCTGCCGTTCGTTTTTTTCCGCCATTTATGGCTTCTGTAAGGGCGAAAAAAGTGGAATTTCGCCACGAAACCGGCACCGATTGTCCCAAAACCATGAAATTTGGACACAATATGCCAATTACCACTCTGTGACTTACTCCCATTTTGATCAGATTAAAAAAAGGAGTTTCAGCAAAAAATAAACAACCGATTTTCGGAATTTAAATTTGGTTTTAATTAATTTTGAAATTCCAAATGCAAAGGGATCTTATCGCCTCTTCCGTATGTGATTGCTATTAGTACTATACACATTATCCGTAAAAGACATTTTTTTTTAAAATGAGCGCAACACCAAAAACCGAAATCGACTATTTTGTCTTTATCATACATTAAATATTATATGCCATCGGTTAATTTTTATACGCCCACATTGAAATTGAATTTCAGCGATTTCCGATAATTACTGTCAGATTTATGGCCCTTCATCACTTAAAAAAATTCTTGTGGATGCTCTAGAGGCCAAAGTTAATGTCCGATTGACTTTAAATTTATACACAGTGGTTAAGGTCATGAGACGAAGTAGGCGATTGATTTTCACTGCCAGAGTTGTGGCCCCTGATCACTTCAAAATATCTTGTGGACGCTCTAGAGGCCAAAGTTAATATCCGATTGACTTTAAATTTATGCGCAGTATTGTGGCCCCTGATCACTTCAAAATATCTTGTGGACGCTCTAGAGGCCAAAGTTAATATCCGATTGACTCTAAATTTATGGTCATGACACGAAGATGCCTACAGTATTGATTTTCAGCGATATCTGATATTTACTGCCATTTCCGATAATTACCGTGAGAGTTATTGCCCTTGATCACTTTAAAAAATCTTGTGGACGCTCTAGAAGCTAAATTCAATATCCGATTGACCTTAAATTTATACAGTGTTTAAGGTCATGAGATGAAGAAGCCAATTGATTTTCAGCGATTTCCGATTGAATCTTTTGAAAATCACACCTAACTCTAAAACTAAAGGCAAGAAACGGGCCGGTTTACATTGAAGCACAACTAATTCCTGTCCTGCGTACTCTATAAATATAATATACGGTTTTCTAAATATGCCTTGGATGGTAGCCACAAGTCGACAATTTTTGTTTTGTATTTTTCCCATTTTGTTCATAAGGTAAATGTAATTTTTCAGATACCTGATGACATTTATACTTATTGTTTCAATAGATTCTAATAACCCCCTTTGCAGTTAATATGAAAGCTTTCATATCTGCTATGCAGATCTAGTTATTGTTATTTTTTTTGTGTGTTTTGTCCACAAATCGGATTTCTCAGAATCTAACCATAGGATCGTTCTGAAACTTTTACCTATCCCCCAAAAATGGGTGGTGGCTGTTGATTAAATATATTTTCACCGAATTTTACGAAGGAATGCATTTGACCTACAATGCTGTAACTTTGTGACTATTTGACCTATTTTACTAATTCTTTTTTCTTTGAGTATCTTGAAACATTTACTTCAAATCTGCAATTTCGGATTTTGGCATTTCGAAAATTCGTCGCTGTCATTTCGAACCGGAAGTTATTACCAATTTGACAACTTCTTTAATAGTTTTGCGATTTTCTTGAAATTTAGAATGTTAGTAGATCTTGCCAATGCGACTTCAATGATGTCCTTGGAAATTTTCTAAATTATCTCCCCTTGGTGAAATTAAGGATCAAAGTTTTCAAAAAAATCGTCGAAATATAGGTCAGAATGACCTTAAAAAAAATTCGATACTAGACAAGTAATTACTGATTCGTACACAAAATATGGAGTTTGTCGATCGAACCGGAAGTGCCACCATCTTTAAACGTGAAAAATCAAAAAGGCTTTTTTGCTATTTTACTTACAGACTCGGGCGTCATATTTTCGGAATCCTGGAAGGAATTCCTAAAAATCTATCGGATCAGAATTTTGATTTCGGTCACGTGATGGTCACCATTTTGAATTGAAAATGAAAAATAGAAGCAATTTGAAGGGCCGGGACTTTGGAACACAAGAACTCTCCTTCTAATTAAGCTAGAATGTACAAACTTGGTGTAGGCGTTCACTAGGTCAATGTCATGATTGAGTTCAAAGATGAGCATTTTTTGCCTAGGGTAAGCAGAGATAAGCAAGCTGATTTGTTGATTCTTTAGGGCACGATGACATTGGTTATAATGAATGGAGGGCGATGAAACTCTTGTCAATCGAGAGGCTAATAGCTGGCCTGTTGTGTGAAATCATTGTATCATTTTTTGAAAATGTCCGGGGTAGCCGAAAAAAGGAGATCGAAATCCAAAAAGTCGTATTTTTACGATTTGGGGCATTTTTAGAGGTCGTGTAAAGTAAAATAAAGCATGCATATACATATATTATTGATATTAAATATATCATATAAAAAACTAAACAATGAATCAGCTGTCATTGACAGATTTTATATTATAAGCATGGTCAGTGGAAGGTCAGCGTATTGTCTAACTTGAACTCACTGACTCCGTAACATTATTGTGGGTATGGTATAAGCTGAATTTGATGAGATGCACATATCTCGTATGACTATTTGGTACTTACAGTGTTAGACTTTGTCGTAACGTTACGGTCTCCATTCATCAAATCGTCGTTGGGGCTATAATACGATTTTGAATCAAGTTATTTATCACTGAGGGACTCAAAATTAGGTTTGATGTAGCTCTGCTCATTTACAGTGGCGAATTTAACGGGCTCATGGGTTCCAGCTCCCTCCTCTAGAAATTTCACAGCACCCGCATGGATTGTGGCTAATTTTGTGGCAGAATTTTATTTTTCTGGGGGAGGTACTTCTAAATGGCTCCGACACAAGTGCCTGAAATGCCATGAAATCACGTTTTCGGCCTCCAATTAAAATTTCTTAGCGGGAGAACCCCCTGACCCGACCCCCTTGCGGGGCTTCACGGTCGGTATCAGCCCCCCTCCCCACCACCATGGTTAATCCGGCGTTGATGTTCCCTCTTGTGCAGCTGCAAAAGAATGTACAAGTTCATTGCCTCATTGTCAAAGATCCCACTTTTCTACCCCAGTTCGGGTAATGAGGTCGAGCGAATATTGTATAGGGGATATTAAACAAGCAAACAGTATGGCTGATGTCTCCCGCCAAAACCCCAAAGTAAAAGATGACACATTAATTAATCGCACTTTCATATTTTTTTCAAAAGTATCGAGCAATCAAACTATACTGTAAATTTCATCACTCTCTGTCAGATAGAAATCAAGGTTATCTTGTCCCAAAGCATCGACCAATGAAATTGCCAAGCTGTAGCTCAAAATGTTCAGTCAAGACCTGATGAACATCTACACCAAGTTTAAACATTCTAGCTCAATTAAAAGCTGGGTTGTTATGTTCCAGTACTTCATTATAACCAAAGTTATCATACCCCAAAGCATCAACCAATTCAAAGTCCCGGCCAATCAAGTTGCTTTGCTAATCGTGACTAAGAGAATGCTCATTGTCGAACTTGGTCAAGGTAATATGGTCAAGGTACTAATGTAATGAAACTATACACAAAGTTTCATCAAATTGCTTATCTCTGCTTACCCATTTTAATAGTCCCCTGCCAATCGAAAAGCCCCCCGACCCACCCACTCCACTCCCGTGTAATACATTAGGTTATAATTGTGTTACAAACGTATCACAAGGAGCATTTGAATATTCTCTCTGAGGCATCTGATACCACTTGTCATTGAGGTGTTCACACAGCCAACTCATTTTTGTTTGTTTGTGTTATCTTTATTCAGTATAAATCAACTAATACAAATGAAAAAAAGTACTTGGTTTAATGAGATTATCTTTTGAGAGTTGGTCATACAGGTATCACTAATCATAATTGCTCTTAACTTCAAATATATACACGATTATGTGTATTCTAAATATCAAATAAAACAATGATGATTTCTTTACAATAGCAATATTTTCTTTTGATCAGTTGATCAAAAACCTGATTATATTTACAATATATTCTAGGTCTTTGCTCTTTATTCCATTGGTTCAAAATATGATAAAAGAGGCTTATCAAAAAGTTTATATCATGTAGTCTTATATAACAAATAGAACAATGACATACAAGATGTTTCAAATCATAATCTATTTGCATTATTTATTTCAATAATTTGACCTGTGATATTCATGTATAAAGCAAAATAGTAAACATTGAATTTCATTCACTTTTATGTATAATATAGTATTAAACCGGTTAATTATTGTATACAACATTTATTTAATTTCATAGCAACATTTTATAGTATTGTATTCATTGTAGTTTTTTGTCATTATTAGCCCAGTCCGTGCATAGCATTATGATGTGAAATCCCATTTCATTTCAATTATAATAGTCTTCATCTAGAAACAATATTACTATTTATATTGGTATGTTACTACCAAGATATAACAATAAAATTAGCAAAAGTATGTATCAATTAATAAAGTTCTCTTTAGTATCTTTCATGAATAGTCAATTGTTCAATACCATTATTTCTCTTCACCTCATGCAAATAAATTGAAATGGGATTTAATGTTCAACTGTTTTACTTCACAACTTACATAAATCATTTGGTGATAAAGAAACATACATTTCTAGTATTTTTTTAACATAGTGTACTATACTATGCATCATTATATAGAAGACATATGAATGAATAAACAAAAATATGGCAAAATGAACAACATAAGAATGATTGTAGAAGTATAAGAACAAAGCAATTGTTTAATATTAAAAATATTTGATTTTCTTCTATTTTAAAGTTACATCCTTTACATTTGTATTTATACATTGTATGCAAAACATAATTAGAGAGAAATGGGTTTAACGTCCACTCAACACAAACAAGGTCATTTCGGGACTAACATATGGTTTAATTTTATTTCAATAATTTGCTTGCGCATAGGGGTCTTTAGCAGTGGGGGGAAACCAGAGTACCCGGAGAAAATCAGGAGTATGGACAGGTGACCCTACTCCTTGTTCCTATTATTATTATTTTTTTTTTTTTTGTGTCATTTCTACAAATCGGATTTCTCAGAATCTAACCATAGGATCAATCTGAAACTTTGACCTATCCCCCCAAAAATGGGGTGCGAATGTTGATTAAATATATTTTCAAATCGTTTTTCGAATCCGAAATCACCGAATTTTACGAACAAATTCATTTGACCTACATTACTGTAACTTTGTAACTATTTGACCTATTTTACTAATTCTTTTTTTGAGGGGTGCCTTGAAACATTTACTTAAAATCATCAATTTCGAATTTTTGAATTTCGAAAATTCGTCGCTGTGATTTTGAACCGGAAGTTGAGATCAATTTGACAACTTCTTTAATAGTTGCACGATTTTCATGACATTTAGAATGTAAGTAGATCTTATCAATGCGACTTCAAAAATATCATTATAAATTTTCTAAATTATCTCCCCTTGATGAAATTAAGGATCAAAGTTTTCAATAAAATCGATGAAATATAGGTCAGATTGCCTTGATTTTTTTTTCTTTACTAGCTACGACACTATGATTCGTACACAAAAAATTGAGTTTGTAGCTCAAACCGGAAATGCCACCATCTTGAAATGTGAAAATTACATAAGACTTTTTTGATATTTTACTTACAGACAAGGCAATTATATTTTCCGAACCCTTGAAGGAAAGCCGAAAAACGGTAGAGAACACAATTTTGATTTCCGGCAAATGATGGACGCCATTTTGAATTGAAAATGACAATTAGTGAAAAATCCACATTTATGGGCTTGAAAACATATACAATTGGTCGTGACCTAGAAAATATGTCTCCTATTACCGAAATTAATACATTTGAGGATAGCCTGGATCATGGTCGAACGTTTGGTATTTGAATATTTCAAAAATTCGAATTTCTCCTTTGATGTTTTTCGTGCCGACAAGGTTGTTTTCGAGTTTAGCTGGATTTGACTTCGCGCATGCGCTACGCTGGAACCAAAGGTACCATGAGTACTAAATTCCGGCGAGCAACTTTTCACGTTGGTACCTAGGTACCCTGAAAATTTCAAGGTGATACCTGCATTCGTTCAAGTCGTTTGTTCTTGTCACCTGCCTTTCGTCGTTTTTTTTTCTAAGTCAATTTACGGCTTCCATGAGGGGAAAAAAGTGGAATTTCGCCGTGACACCGGCACCGATTGTCCGAAAACCATGAAATTTGGACACAATACGCCCATTACCACCCCATTTTGATCCCATTAAAAAAAAAAGAGTTTTAGCCAAAAAACGATTTTCGGAATTTAATATTGGTTTTAACCCTGTACCCAGACAAGATATACATATTATTATAATCCCTATGAAATATTTTAATTATTTACTGCTATAATATGTATTATCACTTATTCCCCGTTAAATAAATATCGGTCAACGGGTGCAGCTGTACAACTTCAAGGACCCTGGCTTCAAGTCAATTTACGGCTTCCATGAGGGGAAAAAGGTGGAATTTCGCCGTGACACCGGCACCGATTGTCCGAAAACCATGAAATTTGGACACAATACGCCCATTACCACCCCGATTAAAAAAAAAGAGTTCTAGCAAAAAAACGATTTTCGGAATTTAATATTGGTTTTAATTAATTTTGAAATTGCAAATGCAAAGAGATTTTATCGCCTCTTCCGTATGTGATAGGTATTGGTACTATACACATTATCCTTAAAAGACAATTTTTTAAAATGACCGTAACGATGTATCGACACTAGAAACCGAAATCGCCTATTTTGACCTTTTTTGACTGCCGAGGCATCCTTCCGGTGGTCCAAATCTCTGGAATTTCTAGCGGTTGGCTGCGCCGCGATGATATTTATCACATATTAAATTGAGAAAATCCTCAGATATCAAAAACAATAAAAATTCGATAAAATACGGCAATTTTTTAAGCAAAAAACCGTTGATTGTTGGGGGTGGGTTTTGAATTTATTTTGAACGTTCTCGGAATCCAATATGTGATAGCTAGAATCCCAAGGTACATTCTGTGCAAATTTGAAGGCAATCGGAGCACAGGAACGTTGCTTGGGCAGAGCAAATCAACCCGGTCGCGGAAATTTGTTCATTCTTTAAAGTTATTATAATAGTGTGTTATGACCGCCATCTTAGATACACCGTCACTTACCAAACCACTCCGAAATATACCCAAAATCCCAAAATCGACCGTAATTTCTTTTTACTTCGCGCATGCGCCACGCTGGAACCAAAGGTACGTTGACTACCAAATTCCGGCGAGGAACTTTTCACGTTGGTACCTAGGTGCACTGAAAACTTCAAGGCGATACCTGCATTCGTTCAGGTCGTTTGTTCTTGACACGGTTCCTGCCGTTCGTTTTTTTCCGCCATTTACGGCTTCTGTAAGACGAAAAAGTGGAATTTCGCCACGACACCGGCACCGATTGTCCCAAAACCATGAAATTTGGACACAATACGCCCATTACCACTCTGTGACTTACTCCCATTTTGATCAGATTAAAAAAAGGAGTTTCAGCAAAAAATAAACAACCGATTTTCGGAATTTAAATTTGGTTTTAATTAATTTTGAAATTCCAAATGCAAAGGGATCTTATCGCCTCTTCCGTATGTGATTGCTATTAGTACTATACACATTATCCGTAAAAGACATTTTTTTAAAAATGAGCGCAACACCAAAAACCGAAATCGACTATTTTGACTTTATCATACATTAAATATTATATGCCATCGGTTAATTTTTATACGCCCACATTGAAATGTGGTCGTATATTGTCGTCCCCGCCGTCCGGACGGCTAAAGTTAATATCCGATTACTTTAAATTTATACACAGTGTTTAAGGTCATGAGACGAAGAAGCCTTTTGATTTTCAGCGATTTCCGATAATTACTGTCGGAATTATGGTCCTTGACCACTTCAAAAAATCTTGTGCACGCTCTAGAGGTTAAATTCAATATCCGATTGACTTTAAATTTATACACAGTGTTTAAGGTCATGAGATGAAGAAGCCAATTGATTTTCACCGATTTCCGATAATTACTGTCAGAGTTATGGCCCTTCATCACTTAAAAAAAATCTTGTGGATGCTCTAGAGGCCAAAGTTAATGTCCGATTGACTTTAAATTTATACACAGTGGTTAAGTTCATGAGACGAAGTAGGCGATTGATTTTCAGCGATATCTGATATTTACTGCCAGAGATGTGGCCCCTGATCACTTCAAAATATCTTGTGGACGCTCTAGAGGCCAAAGTTAATATCCGATTGACTTTAAATTTATGCGCAGTGTTTAAGGTCATGACACGAAGATGCCCACAGTATTGATTTTCAGCGATATCTGATATTTACTGCCATTTCCGATAATTACCGTCAGAGTTATTGCCCTTGATCACTTTAAAAAATCTTGTGGACGCTCTAGAGACTAAATTCAATATCCGATTGACTTTAAATTTATACAGTGTTTAAGGTAAGAAGCCAATTGATTTTCAGCGGTTTACATTGAAGCACAACTAATTCCTGTCCTGCGTACTCTGTATATAATATACGGTTTTCTAAATATGCCTTGGATGGTAGCCACAAGTCGACAATTTTTGTTTTGTATTTTTACCATTTTGTTCATAAGGTAAATGTAATTTTTCAGATACCTGATGACATTTATACTTATTGTTTCAATAGATTCTAATAACCCCCTTTGCAGTTAATATGAAAGCTTTCATATCTGCTATGCAGATCTAGTTATTATTATTTTTTTTCGCGGGAGCCTATTTCTCAGTGCCTGTAACAGATACCGATATGGGACCTAATTTTGTATCGGGAAACCATGTAGTGGCTAATAGATAAACTATTTTTGAAACTTCTGCGCAGACCGGAAGTGGCCGAAAAATGAAAAAAATTTGTTTAAGAGACAATTTTTGTTATTTTTCAAAATTTTCAAACTTGACCTACATTTTTGGATACCTGAAGACCATCCGATTCCAGAAATCTAAGTTTCATTCAGAGTTATCGCCCTTTATTTTTCGATTTTTTTCTAATTTTCTGACCATTTCCCAACCCGTATATTTTTGGGAAAGGATAAATCGATATTTCTGAAAGTCCTGGAACATAAAGCTATATAGTCAGACCGCTTGATAAAGCTATTTCGACAAGGATCTTTAAACCGGAAGTGGTCGAAAAAATGTCCGATATTTTGAAGAAAACGCAAAAAATGGCTGCTTTTGGGAAAAACGTGATTTCTCCAACCGATATCAACGGATTAAAGAAATTAAGGTATCGTTGGGTGGCCCGGGGATTTGACTGCCATATGATACTTATTTCACACGAATCCTATCAGAGGGCAGCAAAATATGACATGCTGAAAATCGAGTATTTTCTGATTTGGAGCGTTTTTGGACGCCTGTATCTTAAACTTTCCCTATCGAGAGTCCCCCCGGTAGTCTTGTGCATGAATCCATCGAATAAGACATTGAAATGTCTGGAATAGGTAAAATAACGTACTGAAAATCGAAAAAAGTTGAAAAATCGTGAAATTTTTGAAAATGCTCTATTACTTTATTACTTAAAATTTTTTTTTACAAAAAGGTTACACATTCAGATAGCTGACCTAATTACGATTCTAACGATGTATAATATGTATTGAAATATTTAAATTTAATTTTCGATATATTGGCATTTTTGCATTTTTGGCACTATTGAACATAGGATTTCCAAGGGGCATTTTATCTGATCAGACAATGTAATATATCACTACACAGCCCTGTGGCTATTTGATAATCCAATGCGGTTATTAAAACTATCCCGACAATAATCTCCATATCGGAAATATTCAAAAATGAAGAAAAAGTTAAAAAAAAATAGCGCTCTTGCGAAAAACTTTATTTCTCCATCAGATGTTAGCGGACCCAAAGAACTAAAGTATCGCCGGATAGCCCCATTAACGGACTATCATATGACATCTGAATGATACGATGTAGATGGCTAGAAAATAAATTATGGTACACCGAAACTTCGCTGGTAGGGCAATATATAATGGGACGCTGAAAATCTAGTATTTTCATTTTTGGGGGCTTTTCAGATACTTTCATCCCGAAAACTTCTCTTATTTCCTTTCTTAACCTTCTGTTATTTAGAGTCCTAACGATGGTCTAAGGTGTGAATCCAAATTTAAAAGCCTCAATATAGTATAAATGAATCGTTTCTTCCATATCTCGGTCTTGTCCCCAGTCTGCTATGAATATCAGTGAATTGAAATTTTGGTGGTCAACCCTTATACAAATTCAGTACTCTAATGATCCCATGATGTCATACTAGCTGTGCTGTAAAGGGAAGTTTTCGACGAAATTTAGGGAATGGGCTACTGCATGTAGAACACCAGTGATTGAAGAAATTAATCGTGGTCTGCCTCAAAATATATTGGATAATTAACCATGGGTAAGGGAACTTTTCGTGAAATACTGACAACAGTCTAAAACATCTTCTGTACGTTGAAGATTAGGGAGTTGTGGGTGTCGGAAACTACGCGACTTGATGCAAGTACAGACCCTTGTTATTTCACGTGTGTAATAGCTGCCGAAGTGCTGCTTTCTGGGGGTTGTAGCTTATTCCAACACTAACGACGAAAACTCAGATAAATCGTTAAAATTGTACTTTTAATAAACGAGTGTCCTAAACTGGCTAACGGTCACAATAACGAGATAGGTATCACTAGGGCGAGCCAGTCACCAGACTAAAGTTACAGTAGAATATAGAACATATATACAAGCTT
Organism: Patella vulgata; assembly: GCF_932274485.2. NCBI lineage: Eukaryota > Metazoa > Mollusca > Gastropoda > Patellidae > Patella > Patella vulgata. Next base: position 42,315,886 of record NC_065885.2, on the reverse strand, counting down.
AGGATATTAAATTGTACATAGGAAACATATGTTTAAATACAGAAGATATCGACATAGCAAGAACGCGTGTTAACTATAATTACGTAATATATATCGTTACATGAAATATAAACCCAAACAGTTAAAAGACAGAAACATTAAAGATAATCAATTCGGACATTGGTCAATGGCTATTTTGACTAGAATTGAATAGTAATAAAATATATAGAAAGACACGCTATAACATAGCTAATCGTGAAAATCTATTTCTTATACCGACTTGGCTGATGAAGAAATCTGGTTTAACATCCATCGACACAAAATGTGTCATTTTGGGCATAACTTATGGTTAAACATCATTTCAATAATATACTATTACGCCAACTAAAGTGTCATTGGATAGCCCGAACAATGGACCATCTTATGACATCTAAATGGTAAAAATTCGCTGGTTAGGCAATATATTATGGGACGCTGAAAATCTACTATTTTCCTTTTTGGAGCCTATTCAGAAGCTTTCATCTCGAAAACTACTATTATTTCATTTCTTAAACTTCTGTTACTAAAAGTACTAACGGCGGTCTAGGGTGTGAATCCAAATTTAAAAGACTCAGTATAGAATAAATGGTCCAAAAAGGGCCACAATCTTTGAAAAAAGTCGAAAAATCTTTATACTTGTAAATATAATGTACTTTTAATGGTATAAGGGAGGTAACTAGTCTTAAGCTAGATGGAGTCAGACTACCAATTATTTGCTCAATCCGATATTTTGAAAAAAAAAATGAAGATATTTGCCAAAAACACGATTTCTCAGTTGGATATTACCAGATCAAAAAACCTAAAGTATCGTTCGACAGCCCAGTGAATGGAATTTCGTATGCTTCCTTCCGGTCTGTTGCCTGAAAGCCGATTCAGCACTGCCATGCAGGTCTAGTTATTATTTTTATTTTTCGCGGGAACCTATTTCTCAGTGCCTGTAACAGATACCGATATGGGACCTAATTTTCTATTTCGAAACCATGTGGTGGCTACTTGATAAACTATTCTTGAAACTTTTGCGCAGACCGGAAGTTGCCGAATTTCGTGCGGTGCATAGAAATTAAAAAACAGCCGTAGCTTCGTCAATTCTGTACCTATTTTCATACAAATGACATTTTCAGAAACCCCGAGTCTTTTCTCGGACGATAGCAGTTGAAAATTTCGAAATTTCGAAACTTCGTCGCTGACTTCTAGCGTCCGAAAAATGAAAATGTTGTTTAAGAGACAATTTTTGTTATTTTTCAAAATTTTCAAATTTGACCTACATTTTTGGATACCTGAAGACCATTCGATTCCAGAGTTATCGCCCTTTTTTTTTTCGATTTTTTTCGAATTTTCTGCCCATTTCCCATCCCGTATATTTTTTGGGAAAGGATAAATCGATATTTATAAAGCTATATAGTCAGACCGCTTGATAAAGCTATTTCGACAAGGATCCTCAAACCGGAAGTGGTCGAAAAAATGTCCGATATTTTGAAGAAAACGCAAAAAATGGCTGCTTTGGGGAAAAACATGATTTCTCCACCCGATATAAACGGATTAAAGAAATTAAGGTATTGTTGGGTGGCCCAGGGATTGGACTGCCATATGATTCTCATTTCACACGAATCCTATCAGAGGGCAGCAAAATATGACATGCTGAAAATCAAGTATTTTCTGATTTGAAGCGTTTTTGGACGCCTGTATCTCGAAAACTGCTTCAATGATTTTTCTTAAACTTTCCCTATCGAGAGTCCCTCTGGTAGTCTTGTGCATGAATCCATCCAATAAGACATTGAAATGTCTGGGATAGGTAAAATAACGTACTGAAAATCAAAAAAAGTTGAAAAATCTTGAAATTTTGGAAAATGCTCTATTACTTTATTATTTAAACAAATTTTTACAAAAGGGTTACACATTCAGATAGCTTACCTAATTACGATTCTAACGATGTATAATATGTATTGAAATATTTAAATTTAATTTTCGATATATTAGCATTTTTGCATTTTTGGCACCATTGAACATAGGATTTCCATGGGGCATTTTATCTGATCAGACAATGCAATATATCACTACACAGCCCTGTGGCTATGTGATAAGCCAATGCGGTTATTAAAACTATCTCGACAATAATCTCCATACCGGAAGTATTCAAAAAATGAAGAAAAAGGTTAAAAAAATAGCGCTCTTGCGAAAAACTTGATTCTCCATCAGATGTTAGCGGACCCAAAGAACTAAAGTATCCCTGGATAGCCCCATTAACGGACTATCATATGACATCTGAATGATACGATTTAGATGGCTAGAAAATAAATTATGGTACACCGAAAATTCGCTGGTTAGGCAATATATAATGGGACGCTGAAAATCTAGTATTTTCATTTTTGGGGGCTATTCGGATGCTTTCATACCGAAAACTTCTCTTATTTCCTTTCTTAACCTTCTGTTACTTAGAGTCCTAACGGTGGTCTAGGGTGTGAATCCAAATTTAAAAGCCTCAATATAGTATAAATGAATCGTTTCTTCCATATCTCGGTCTTGTCCCCAGTCTGCTATGAATATCAGTGAATTGAAATTTTGGTGGTTTTAGGCACCCTGGGCCCATTTGTATCACTTCGTTTACGATGAGTAGAATTGCTCCACTTAAAACATATTTCTGTGGTACTGTAATCCTGCCGTAGACTCCAAGTTACTATTAACGTGTCCATATACCTGAAGACGGCCAATGCTTCTACTGGTAAATAGCGTTCCATAATCATGCCGTTGTTACTTAACTCGCTGAGAGGGTTCACCGGAAAATATGAGTAACTCAATACTCCACCCGCTTTCTCCACCAATTGCCGAAGTGCTGTTTTCTGGGGGTTGTAGCTTATTCCAACACTAACGACGAAAACTCAGATAAATAGTTAAGATTGTACTTTTAATAAACGAGTGTCTAAAACTGGCTAACGGTCACAATAACGAGATAGGTATCACTAGGGCGAGCCGGTCACCAGACTAAAGTTACAGTAGAATATAGAACATATATACAAGCTTAGGATATTAAATTGTACATAGGAAACAGATGTTTAAATACAGAAGATATCGACATAGCAAGAACGCGTGTTAACTATAATTACGTAATATATATCGTTACATTAAGTATAAACCCAAACAGTTAAAAGACAGAAACATTAAAGATAATCAATTCGGACATTGGTCAATGGCTATTTTGACGAGAATTGAATAGTAATAAAATATATAGAAAGACACGCTATAACATAGCTAATCGTGAAAATCTATTTCTTATACCGACTTGGCTGATGAAGAAATCTGGTTTAACATCCATCGACACAAAATGTGTCATTTTGGGTATAACTTATGGTTAAACATCATTTCAATAATATACTATTACGCCAACTAAAGTGTCATTAGATAGCCCGAGCAATGGACCATCTTATGACATCTAAATGGTAAAAATTCGCTGGTTAGGCAATATATTATGGGACGCTGAAAATCTACTATTTTCCTTTTCGGAGCCTATTCAGACGCTTTCATCTCGAAAACTACTATTATTTCATTTCTTAAACTTCTGTTACTGAAAGTCCTAACGGCGGTCTAGGGTGTGAATCCAAATTTAAAAGCCTCAGTATAGAATAAACGGTCCAAAAAGGGCCACAATCTTTGAAAAAAGTCGAAAAATCTTTATACTTGTAAAAATCTAATGTACTTTTAATGGTATAAGGAAGGTAACTAGTCTTAAGCTAGATGGAGTCAGATTACCAATTATTTGCTACAATCCGATATTTTGAAAAAAAAATGCAAAAAAATGAAGATATTTGCCCAAAACACGATTTCTCCGTTGGATATTACCCGATCAAAAAATCTAAAGTATCGTTCGACAGCCCAGTGAATGGAATTTCGTATGCTTTCTTCCGGTCTGTTGCCTGAAAGCCGATTCAGCACTGCCATGCAGGTCTAGTTATTATTATTATTTACCGCGGGAGCCTATTTCTCCATGATCGAAAACAGATATCGATCTGGGGTTGATAAAGTATTTTTGAAACTTCTGCTCAGAACGAAAGTGGCCGAATTTCGTGTGGTGCATAAAAATTAAAAAACGGCCGTAGCTTCGTCAATTCGGTACCTATTTTCATACAAATGACATTTTCAGAAACCTTGAGTCTTTTCTCGGACGATAGCAGTTGAAAATTTTGAAATTTGAAACTTCGTCGCTAACTTCTAATCTAAGTAATATAACTTTCATTCATAGTTATCACCCTTTATTTTTCGATTTTTTTCGAATTTTCTGCCCATTTTGTGAGCCCGAGTTTCGTTTTACGGCCGATATTTTGAAGAAAACGCAAAAAATGGGTGCTTTTGGGAAAAACGTGATTTCTCCACCCGATATCAACGGATTAAAGAAATTAAGGTATCGGTGGGTAGCCCGGGGATTTGACTATCATATGATACCAATTTCACACGAATCCTATGAGAGTGCAGCAAAATATGACATGCTGAAAATCAAGTATTTTCTGATTTGGAGCGTTTTTGGACGCCTATATCTCGAAAACTACTCGAAGGATTTTTCTTAAACTTTCCCTATCGAGAGTCCCCCCGGTAGTCCTGTGCATGAATCCATCCAATAAGACTTTGAAATGTCTGGAATAGGTAAAATAACGGACTGAAAATCGAAAAAAGTTGAAAAATCGTCAAATTTTAGAAAATGCTCTATTATTTCTTTATTTTAAAAGATTTTCAAAAAAAAAGTTATACATTCAGATAGCTGTCCTAATTACGATTCTAACCATGTATAATATATATTGAGTTATTGAAATTTAATTTTCGGTATTTTGACATTTTGATATTTTTGACACTTTTGAACATAGGATTTCCCAGGGGTATTTTATCTGATCAGACAATGTAATATTTCATTACATAGCCCTGTGGTTATTTGATAAGCCAATCCGGTTATTAAAACTATCCCGACAATAATCTCCATACCGGAAGTATTCAAAAAATGAAGAAAAAAAGGTTGAAAAAAATAGCGCTCTTGCGAAAAACTCGATTTCTCCATCAGATGTTAGCGGACCAAAAGAACTAAAGTATCACTGGATAGCCCCATTAATGGACTATCATATGACATCTGAATGATACGATTTAGATGGCTAGAAAATAAATTATGGTACGCCGAAAATGTAGTATTTTCCGTTTGTAGCATTTTGAGACGCCATTTTCTCGAAAACGAAAACTATGATTTTTCTTAAACTTTTTTTACTCACGAGTCCTATCGGTGGACTATGGCGTGAGTCCAAAAATAAAAGCATTGAAATAAAATAAGTGGTTAAAAAATAGCGCTCTTGCGAAAAACTTGATTTCTCCATCAGATGTTAGCGAATCAAAAGAACTAAAGTGTCGCTGGATAGCCCCATTAATGGACTATCATATGACATCTGAATGATACGATTTAGATTGCTAGAAAATAAATTATGGTACGCCGAAAATCTAGTATTTTCCGTTTTGGAGCATTTTGAGACGACATTTTCTCGAAAACGAAAACTACGATTTTTCTTGAACTTTTTTTTACTCAGAGTCCTATCGGTGGACTATGGCGTGAGTCCAAAAATAAAAGCATTGAAATAAAATAAGTGGTCCCAAAGGAACCTCAATCTTAGAAAAAAGTTGAAAAATCCTTAAATTACTGAAAATGCTCTTCTATTTTTCTTTCTTTGGAAAACAGCTGAATGGATTTTTCTGAAACTTCTTGTACAGAAGGTTAGGTAACCAAACAACTTGTTAAAATTATCCCGACAATGATCCAAAAACCGGAAGTAGTCGAAAAAATATCCGATATTTTGAGAAAAAACCCCATAAAAAGTAAAAAAATGGTGATCTTGCGAAAAAGTTACGGTGAACAGTCCATATGCTGATTACACTATTTTGCTTTATTACACTTTTTTGCCTATACTGTTTTTTTAGGACTTCGAATTCTGTCTAATGGTTTGGATTGTTCGTACTTGGTTTTATTTTATTATTACTACGTAAGATTTCAAAACAACTAAAGTGTCATTGGATAGCCCGAACAATGGACGATCGTATGACATCTAAATGGTAAAAATTCGCTGTTTAGGCAATACATAATGGGACACTGAAAATCTAGTATTATCATTTTTGGGGGCTATTCAGATGCTTTCATCCCGAAAACTTCTCTTTTTTCCTTTCTTAAACTTGTCCTAACGGTGGTCTATGGTGTGAATCCAAATTTAAAAGCCTCAATATCGTATAAATGGTCGATATATTCGATATTTAAAAAAAAAACCCAGTAAAAATCGGTGCTCTTGCAAAAATCGTTATTTCACCGTCGGGTGTGACCGCATCAAAACATCTAAAGTATCGTTTGGTAGATCGATGAATGGGCTATTGTATGACAAACTTCCTGTATGATTCCTGAAAGCCGGTTCAGTGCTGCTTGCAGGTCTAGTTATATTTTTTTTCTTTTCGGCGGAGCATATTTCTCAGCGCTTGTAACAGATACCGATATGGGACCTAATTTTCTATTTGGAAACCTTGCGGTGTCTACTTGATCAACTATTTTTGAAACTTCTGCGCAGACCGGAATTGGCCGAATTTCATGCGGTGCATAAAAATTTAAAAAACGGCCGTAGCTTCGTCAATTAGGACTTATTTTCATACAAATGCCATTTTCATAAACTCTGAGTCTTTTCTCGGACGATAGCAGTTGAAAATAGGACTTATTTTCATATAAATGACATTTTCATAAACCCTGAGTCTTTTCTCGGACGATAGCAGTTGAAAATTTCGAAACTTCGTCGCTGACTTCTATCGTTCGAGAAATGAAAAATGTTGTTTAAGAGACAAGTTTTGTTATTTTTCAAAATTTTCAAATTTGACCTACATGTTTGGATACCTGAAGACTATCCGATTCCAGAAATATAAGTTTCATTCCGAGTTATCGCCCTTTATTTTTCGATTTTTTTCGAATTTTCTGATCATTTCCCAACCGTTATGTTTTTTGGAAAGGATAAATCGATATTTCTGAAAGTCGTGGAACAAAAAGCTATATAGTCAGACCGCTTGATAAAGCAATTTCAACCACGGTCCGGAAAGCGAAATAATGTCCGATATTTCGAAAAAAAAACGCAAAAAATGGGTGTTTTGGGGAAAACTCGATTTCTGTGTCCAATATCAACCGATTAAACAAATTAAGCTTTCGTTGAGTGGCCCTTGGAATGGACTGTCGTATGATGCCCAATTTATACGGATAGTATGACGAAGCAGCAAAATATGACATGCTGAAAATCAAATGTTTTCTGATTTGGAGCGTTTTTGGACGCCTGTATCTCGAAAACTGCTCCAAGAATTTTTCTTAAACTTTCCCTATCGAGAGTCCCTCCGGTAGTCTTGTGTATGAATCCATGCAATAAGACATTGAAATGTCTGGAATAGCCAAAATAACGTACTGAAAATCGAAAAAAGTTGAAAAATCGTGAAATTTTTGAAAATGCTCTACTACTTAATTATTTAAACAAATTTTTACAAAAAAGTTACACATTCAGATAGCTGACCTAATTACGATTCTAACGATGTATAATATGTATTGAAATATTTAAATTTAATTTTCGATATATTGACCATATTTGTATTTTTGGCACTTATGAACATAGGATTTCCCCAGGTGCATTTTATCTGATCAGACAATGTAATATATCATTACATAGCCATGTGGCTATTTGATAAAGCCAATCCGGTTATTTAAACTATCCCGACAATAATATCCATACCGGAAGTATTCAAACAATGAAGAAAAAAGGTTGAAAAAAATAGCGCTCTTGCGAAAAACTTGATTTCTCCATCAGATGTTAGCGGACCAAAACAACTAAAGTATCGCTGGATAGCCCCATTAATGGACTATCATATGACATCTGAATGATACGATTTAGATGGCTAGAAAATAAATGTAGTATTTTCCGTTTGTAGCATTTTGAGACGCCAGCCATTTTCTCGAAAACGAAAACTACGATTTTTCTTAAACTTTTAGCGGACCAAAAGAAATAAAGTATCACTGGATAGCCCCATTAATGGACTATCATATGACATCTGAATGATACGATTTAGATGGCTAGAAAATAAATTATGGTACGCCGAAAATGTAGTATTTTCCGTTTGTAGCATTTTGAGACGCCATTTTCTCGAAAACGAAAACTATGATTTTTCTTAAACTTTTTTTACTCACGAGTCCTATCGGTGGACTATGGCCTGAGTCCAAAAATAAAAGCATTGAAATAAAATAAGTGGTCCCAAAAGAACCTCAATCTTGGAAAAAAGTTGAAAAATCCTTAAATTACTGAAAATGCTCTTCTATTTTTCTTTCTTTGGAAACAGCTGAATGGATTTTTCTGAAACTTCTTGTACAGAAGGTTAGGTAACCAGACAACTTGTTAAAATTATCCCGACAATGATCCAAAAACCGAAAGTAGTCGAAAAAATATCCGATATTTTGAGAAAAAAAAACCATAAAAAGTAAAAAAATGGTGATCTTGCGAAAAAAGTTACGGTGAACAGTCCATATGCTGATTACACTATTTTGCTACGTCAGATTTCAAAACAACTAAAGTGTCAATGGATAACCCGAACAATGGACGATCGTATGACATCTAAATGGTAAAAATTCGCTGGTTAGGCAATATATAATGGGATGCTGAAAATCATTTTTGGGGGCTATTCAGATGCTTTCATCCCGAAAACTTCTCTTTTCCTTTCTTAAACTTCTGTTACTTAGAGTCCTAACGGTGATCTAGGGTGTGAATCCAAATTGAAAAGCCTCAATATAGTATAAATGGTCCAAAAGGAGCCACAAACTTTGAAAAAAGTTGAAAAATTGTTATATCTTCTTCTAATTAGTATCAGACTACCAATTATTTGCTAAATATTGTTAAATATCTTCTAATTTTCCTTTCTTTTAAAAACTGTCCAATGGACCTTTCTGAAACTTCTGGTACAGGAAGTTAAGTTCCCATAAAACGTGTTAAATCTATCCCGACAATGATCCGTAAACCGGAAGTAGTCGAAAAAATATTCGATATTTAAAAAAACAGTATGAATTAAAGAGTCGTCTGACTTGAGCAAAAATGTGAATTTTGTTTTGTCTCCGTAATTTTCCTTAGCCGCCATTGGCTAATTCAGTTTTTCAGTCCTAGATTAATTATTTATTGTTCGATTTGTATAAAACAAAGTTCATATGTTCCGTTGTGTCAATTGTCATTTTTTTTGTTACCGATAGAGTTATCTGTCGGCACCGGAAATGGCGTAATTTTACCCAAAACTACAATTTTGACAGATGGGTTCCATTTTTCGAAAGCAAATATTATTTTTTTCAAAACTGATATAACTAAAAGAGTGTACTAAGAGGTGCAAAGAGGTGTAAAATTGACCTATTTACAACCCATTCAGGCTTTTCAAATTTTAAAATATTTCTACGTAACTTTTATAAACTTGTAGCTATAATTCATACGAAGAAAATGTATGTTAAAATTAGTTTGTTATAAAAGCATTTGTTTCTACGTAACTTTTATAAACTTGTAGCTATAATTCATACGAAGAAAATGTATGTTAAAATTAGTTTGTTATAAAAGCATTTGCCTAGAAATGGGCAATTTTGCATAAGTCACTGTTTTCGTTATTAAGCCTTTAAAATCGTCAATAATTATTGGATTTTCATAAAAGTGACACCATTTGATTCAAAAAGCATGTATGCGTCATATCAAATTGATTACAATTTAAAATTGACAGCGGAAGTGGCGCCATTTTGTCAAAAATTGCATTTTTAACTTTTGAAATCAATATTTTTTTCAACCAAGAATTCTGGAAATTGACACCGGGATGCTATTTTTCTAGCGGCAAAGTTTGTGGCATATCCCGAAAACTACAGGTAACTCGAGTTTCGGTTGTAACTATGGAAATTCCAGAATAAAAATGCATTCTCAATACCGTAATTTAAGTATTAACTTACACTATAAACCCTATTCTTACCGGTGGTGACGGTGGCTGCTGGCTCGCTAGCCTGGAGGTTGGGTTTTCGATCCCTGCATTGGCCTAGAAAATTCATCCAGATTTTCCGGTGCGATTCCCCCTTGTCAGTGATGCAGGACGGAGGGCCTGACGAGGTTAGCTGTCTAGTCGTTCGGATGGGACACAAAACCCAGTTCGAAGCAGAACAGTAGAACATTAAACCCCATTTCATTTCATTTCTATTCTTATCGCTCTCTATACAATAACAATAACTGGCCACAGATCACCATTGATTTCCCCATTGACTTTAATGTTAATTCTCGTCTCTTAGACCGGCTCCAACTTTTCCCCTAAATTTCGTTGGGAAGAACGCTTTCTACCACAGATGGAGCAGCATGTGGCAACCTTTTGACCAAAAGCATGTATGAGGTTCATCATGAAAAACTTGAGATACACAAACATGCAATTTTCCGCCCTACATTTCAACCTAACCAACCTCTTAACTCTTGTATCCTTTCGCCCCAAAATCATGAATATTCACTAAAACCTGGCAGAAAATGTACATGATACACAAACATGCAATTTTCCGCCCTACATTTCAACCTAACAAACCTCTTAACTCTTATATCCTTTCGCCCCAAAATCATGAATATTCACTAAAACCTGGCAGAAAATGTACATGTATATTCAAACCTTTTTCTTCAATTCTACGCCAAGAAGTCAACAAAGATTGCCATGCAAAAGGGGGGAAAAGAGAAAGGGGGAGTAGAACTAAAAATAGCTTTGGTCCTTGTTTCGTGGCTGAAGGCCCAGGAATATTTGGTGAGCTGTGTCCTATATAGAGGTGAAACTTTGAGTATCACCAAAAGGCCTTTTTTTATTTGCTTCCCATGAGTTCGTTCAACATGCCGGTGAATGGAAATCAAAATCGAGGAATAATTGCAGAAATGATGGCCCTTTAAGTATACATGCTGCTTTATGTACAGCGGTGCATCTCAGGTCCACGGGCCTTTTGTGCCAAAATTTAAAAATCTTTCTTATTAAAGGTAGAATTTGAGTTCTGTGAAAACAATTGACAAGTTACAAAAAAGGTACACAGAAAACACTCATAATCTGGAATTGTTTTCAAAAATGTCATGAAAAATGTACAAAATTTACATGTATTATCTATTAAAATACCAACAATTTTCCACTTTTGAGAAAGCCAGACTAGCGAGAAATATACTTTTAGAAACCCTGGACACTATACAAACAGCAAAAACACAAATCGGCTGCATCGATTGTAATATTAGAGATCTATACTGAAACATATATCCCTACCCCCTAAACATGTCACTGACTGAATCATCTAATCTTTGGTTGCAGAACTAAGGAATCTGTCTAACAACTATGTTTTATCATCCCTGACCAACATATGTACATATAAAATCAAATATGTGCAATAAATATGAAGTGTGGTTAAAATAGGCCTTGATGAATGAAAAAAATGCCATATTTCGTTTATGATCACCCCTCTCTAACAAAAGTGTCACAGAATACACAATTTTCACAAATTTGGGAATAATTCAATTTTTCCAACATTTCAAACCTTAGAGGCATCATACAAATCTGTTTTGCAAATCTTGTGCTAAAGCAAGATGTCTGGAGCTTTACATCAATTTCTTGACTAAATGAAGTCAAAAAAGTAGTTATGACAGAGTTAACAACATAAAAGAGGCCTGAAAAGAAGCAAAATTAGCATTTTACTGTTCTATAAGTAAAATAAATTCAACAAACACCACAAATCCTAGATTTTGATAAGAAAATATTGAACATTAAGCTGACATTTACACATCTACACCAGTTTTATATCAGGGTATGGTCTCATTGGCCCGAAATGCCTCGGGGTTCTAAGTTTGACTCTAAACAAAAAGGGTTAGAAATCCTTGAAATATACAAAATAGCTATTTATTGGTGAAAAATAGCATTCTTAGCTGTAACCCAACCACAAATTCCAATTACTATCATTTAAATGTCAACACTGGTGCAAATAAATCTCTGAAAACACATTAATAAAATAAAAGGTGGGGTGGGGCATTTATAGCCTCTCTATAATGGAATGGCAGAGTGAAAAATGTCTAGAAAGACTTCAATATTGCTTTCTACATGCAGGAAATGCAATAATTTATTGTTTCAAAGAAGAAAAAAATGTTTGTTCTGGGTAAAATAGTGGAAAATTGTTTTGAACATTCTTTACAAACCCATCTTCTATACATTACTAACACAGTGTTACCAATTTTCAATTTTCTGTAGGAAAGCATGAGCATTTTCTAAACCTGACAAACTTATAGATTCCATCTAAGTCATATTAGCAATGCAAATAAACGCATTTTTAGACATTTTAACTCATTTGAGTAGTCATGAAAGGATTAATTTCTGCATCGAATTGTTTGTGCAATTACAATACTGTTCTCTTTATCCGTGCTTTCTGAGACTGAATAAGCCAAAATTGGGTATTAAAATATTTTTTTTACTGTTTGAAATGAAATAAAAACTGAAAATTTAGAAATTTGCGGTAAAATGACCTTTTTACATCAAAAATTGATATATTTTTTTTCAAATTTAACTTTTTTTTAGTTTTTCTGTAGTCAAAATATCTTATACATATTTTCTGAAAATTTAGTCTTCATATCTTCACTACTAAGGCATATCAGTCACAGCCTGGTCACACACAGACAGGCTACAGATCACCAATGATTTACCCATTGACTTTAATATTAATTCTCGTCTCTTAGACCGGCTCCAACTTTTCCCCAAATTTTCGTTGGGTAGAACGCTTTTCTACCACAGATGCAGCAACAGGTGGCAACCTCTTGACCAAAAGCATGTATGAGGTTCATCATGAAAAACTTGAGATACACAAGCTGGAAGTAGAGAAAAAGTAAACATGCAATTTTCCGCCCTACATTTCAACCTAACCAACCTCTTAACTATCTTGTATCCTTCCGCCTCAAAATCATGAATATTCACAAAAACCTGGCAGAAAATGTACATTCAAACCTTTTTCTTCAATTCTACGCCAAAAAATCAACAAAGATCGCCATGCAAAAGGGGGAAAAGAGACAGGGGGAGAAGGACTAAAATAGCCTTGGCCTTTGTTTCGAATATTTGGTGAGCTGTGTCCAACTGCTTTCCAGTAGTTACGTCACTTCCAGATTCTTCAAATCTTTGTTCCGGATCAACCTTAGCAAAGATCTCTATGTTAAAATTGTTTTAATAGGGTTTAAATCGTATTGTATTGTGTTCAAACTGGGAAAATATTTCCATGAGTAAGAAAGCAAAATAATTTACATGTTCCAAAATCGTGGAAATTATGTCGAATTATATCAATGACAAACCTGATTTGATGTGCTATCTTCTACTATTTATTGTTCATATTATTAGTTTATCTATTTAAACTGACAGTATAATGATTATTGTCAGTAGGGCGTTTATAAGACCGAAAAATGATCAAGCAAAAAATCACTCGATAACATGAATTGGAACTATCGTTTATTTTCCTTTTTCTCGACCTATCCTTAATGACAAATCTAGATCATACGCCCATAACCACGATAATAAGCCATTTCCGGTTTGGTCAAACAAAGTTAATGACGTCAACGGGTGTACTGGTTTAAACATATTTATGACACCAAAAACTGGATTGTACAAAACTTATTCAAAACCTTAAAAAGTCTTCTCTATATTTAGAAATTGTATAAAACAGAATACTATAACAACAATGAAACAGTGTGCAATTGAACATACGTTGTAGTTGTATTTTCGACCAAATGTTTGCTTTGATCGTTCAATATGTTATTATCATCCCGCAACATTAAAAACATAGAAACGAGATAAAGATTCTATTAGTTTCGCTCTTTTGTTGGCATATAGGTTGCACACACATAATACACAGATTAGTGTAGGGTTCGTATGGATACCCACAGTTCAGGGACAAAGTATTAGGGAAGGGTGTTGGATCGTGTAAGCTACTTTCTAGCACGTACTGTAAGAAGATTTTAAATAATGTTCGGTAACAAACATATCTATCAAGCATTATGTAAATAAAAATCATAAATATTACCCAGATACCATCTTTATTAAATGATAGTTTGCATTTTAACAATTTGAACAAAACTAAAATCGCCGATTTTATATGCTGATTTGGTTTTGTTGGATGGCATCTATCTTCATTGCAACTTTTACGCCAAGAGGTAACGAGGCAGTCGATTTGGGTGATCCTTTTCTTTTTCCATCATTGATACAGTAAGCAAAAACATGAGACTAAAGTTAGTTAACTACAGTGTAATCTTTCTAAAAAAATATAATGAAATAGAGCTTGTCTATCACTAAACGCCGGTTTATGATTATAAACAAGTATTTAGTGGAGTTGTTTCGATTTGTTTCTCATTATTTGAGATAATCTGTGGATGTGCCCGTTCCTTTTGTGATATATGATGATTATTTTCTGGATTAAATAATTATGTTTGATCCACTCTACCTGCTTAACATAATCTATTTTTTTCAAAGTTAATATTTGTATCAATTGGCAATCGAGCCGGATCCAGATAATGCTCTACTTTCCTTGTGATTTGTAGTAATAAATGTGCTAACATATTTCAAATAGTCAAAAGACAATTGGTACTTTTGTCCCACAAATTTGCCAACTTTCTGGTAGCTAACCTGTCTTCTTAATCGCTGGCTAGTTACGGTTTACAACGGCCTACAAGACGGGGCCTTTTTTCCAAGGCGGGTCAATATTTATTTTGGAATTTTCACATGAACTAGCATGATGAGGAACGTGGATTAATGCGATATGTTGACATCTCGTCGTGTCCTTGGTCTGTCAATAACGACAAACTGTGTACCATGTTATCAGCTACAGTAGAGATGTGTGTCTCCCGCCCTCAAAATGACCTTTTCTCTAATTGACACACCAAATTAACACTATAAAATGGATTACTACTACTCGGACTCAAAGGTAGGCGTTGTACTACTATTTACTATCCTCTAATATTGTTAACTCACTTTTATTTTGAGAAAATTTGAACTTGAAAAACGACATATAATCTGTATAGATGTTGCCGTTATTAACTCATTTTTTTTTCTTTGTAAAATGTCTGATATAAATGTTTACTAATGAAGGTAGGAAATTATATTTTAAAGGGTTTCATTATAAATGCATAAAAAGAGTTTTTGAAGAGCCGTACTTCATTAATGATAGTTGGTTTAAATTTTCACGAGAAATTTATTGCATACTTGCACATAAAAATACCAAAATATCCATGATGATGGTAGATTTCCCATCATGGTGGATCCTGACATGAATCATTGATCGTCAATTTATATTCAGTGACGATTCTGTTTTACAAACGTGCACCTGACATTTTATAGATCCATCGTGGTGAAATACATTAATTGACAGAACTGTATTAAAGAAGAAGAATTTTCACGAAAGCATACCATGTGACGAATGCAGTTCATGATTAATAAATACACCAATAGTAAACAGGAAAAATAAAATCTTTGCAAATGTCGTCAAGCTATTTCTTTATTTAAATGTAAAATGCTGTTCCGCCGTCTTTTCACATTTGCTTCGTGTTGGAACTATTACTAAATGGGGGGTAAGACATTTTCTAATCAAATTGTCGAATCATTCCAATCAAATTAAATTAAAATTTAAAATATCCCCCCCCCCCCCAAAAAAAAAAAATAATAAAAAAAATGACAGGCAGCCGGATAGAAAAACTATAGTCCAGTACTGAACAAATAAAAACTCCACTATTCCACCCAAATAATATCTTTTTAATGATACCCAGGTAACACTGAACCGTGGCAAGATAGATAAAGCAATTAGGCCTACTCGACTTGCCAAGATCCTCTCTCCTTTATTTCTTTTTTTTTTGTAGAGAGATAAGAACAATCGAAAGCTATCGAGTCACACAGCCACAGCAAGAGTTCGGAACTAGATATATTGGTTTTAAATTAAATTAGAGTATATTATGTATGTAAAATTATGTATGTGACCCCCAAATTCACGTTTCTTATCGGTTCGGGTAAGATGATGGTAGTTAAGAGGCTTGATGATCGAACTTCACCATAACCCGGAAACAACACTGCCACAGATTTTCACGTTAAGATTTTAAACCATTATTTCTTGAAAACTGATTTATTTTCTAACAAGTTATCACTTGACGAACATTGTTTTGAATAACGATTTTGAATTTACATAAAAATGTAGAGAGGGCATTTGCAACATACAGAATATAGAGCTTCGTGTGAATTATGGGTGGAATTTTGCAACAAATAAGTAAATATGTTTCTGTTTTAGAATTTCTAGTCTGAACCGGGTAACTAGAAATTTTAAAAATAGGATTACTATTTGACACGACACGCGCCCCCCCCCCCCCTATATATCTGCTTTGGTAATACGGTGGTGTATAGTGTACATGGAACACTTATCACATGCATGTATATTGAAAGGATTATCAAATATCAATATCACGTTAAAGCCCATCTTGGTGCCAGTTGAATTAAAGCACACTTTATATAGACAAGCAAATGTTAGAACAGTGAATCCTTTTCATTCTCAACCAATTAAACAGAATAACTTATTTTCTCTTTTAAACATGTCAAAATCAATTAAAGATCCCAAGGGCGATTCTAGCTAATGCCAAGATTTACTTAATAGAACAGTTGAACTACGTCTAGCCTTCTTGATTAGATATTTAAACTACCATCAACAAATTACAGAATAGATTATAATCACTACAATATGTAAGACTGCAGACCGCTTACTAATAAACGTAAGAATAATTTATAAGCTTAACTTATTAAATAATTAATTTGTAAGCATAACTAATTAGATAATGTCGTCCAGCGAAAAGTTGTAAATGACAGCGTTTAAAGATGCATTATGTAAGAGTTGGATAAAAAAAACTTACAGTTATTGCTATTATAGTTCACAAATAGATAATGAAAAGGGAATATATTGAAATTTCAGCCAACTCCTTTTTTCTGAGCGAAGTTATGAATGTTGGAAGTTTTGATAAGAATAGCGTAGTCCCGATTTTCAATGCTACCATTGTTACGAATAATACACAAAGTCTCGATTATCCATTTTTATACGTCCACATTGAAATGTGGTCGTATATTGTCGTCGTCGCCCCCGCTCTTCGGCCCGTCCGTCGGTCCGGCGTCCACAATTGCCTGTGGACGTTCTAGCGACTCATGTGAATATCCCATTGACTTTAAATTCATACACAGTGTTTAAGGTCGTGAGACGAAGACGACCGATTTCCCATAATTACTGTCAGAGTTATGGACCTTGTTAAAGGTCATGAGACAAAGAATCCTATTGATTTTCAACGATTTCTGATAATTACTGCCAGAGTTATGGCCCTTGATCACCTTGAAAAATCTTGTGGACGCTCTAGAGGCTAAAGTCAATCTCCGATTGACTTTAAATTCATACACGGTGTTTAAGGTCATTAGACGAAGAAACCTATTGATTTTCAAAGATTTCCGATAATTACTGTCAGAGTTGTGGCCCTTGATCACTTTGAAAAAGGTTGTGGATGTTTTAGAGACTATAGTTACCATCTGATTGATTTTATATTTATACACCGTGTTTACGCCTATATATAATCGTTTCGGTTAACTTTAGTTTGATACACAGAGTTCAAGGTCTTGAGACGAACAAGTACATGTATATTGATTTTCAATGATTTTTCATAACTTGAATAGCTAAATCCGTAATATTAAATGTTTTGTATACTAAACGTTACCATGGGTCAAACAAATTTTAATGTTTTTCTGATAGTTGTTACTCTTAATCAGATTTAAGTGTATTATAAATGTTTCATTACCGACCATAGTAAAAATATACGACAACTCTTGTTGACTGCCCGGACGATTTAACTGCTGTGTCCATATGTTTCGTTGCCATGCAACCTATCTTTAGACTAAATTATTAAATGGGGCTCGTATTTCAATCCATTAAAAATCGAGACCATCCGATGTCCTAGAGAGTTGATTATGGGCTTGTCATGTAATTAATAATTTACATAACATTTAAGGCCAAAGGAAAAACCTGCAATAGGCAAATTTAGCTCTTACATAATGCATCTTTAACCAGAACAGATAATTTTAAAAAAAAGTAATTGATTTAGAAATTGAACATCTATTTTGAGCCTTCGTCTAAGACTGGAACGCAACACCATTTTGCCATGGTGCAAGTCAATGTAAGTCAAATGGGCAAAAAATGAGCCATAAAAGTTGAATTCGTTTGGTCTAATACGTATAATTCCCCCCCCCCCCCCAAAAAAAAAAATGTTAAACACACTTGATTGAATGGAAATTTGAGAAATGGAGTTTAGTAATGATGCAAGTTTAACCCCTCTTTACCTATAAAAAAACGTTATTTACAGACGTATAAAATATCCTACCAACATTTACTAGACTAATTATTTAAATATATTTCTTTTACTAATCTAGTTGGGCAAATAAACTTTAGAAGACAGTTGAAGACTAGCCACGAATTCTAGATGAGATGTAACAGAAGTTAATCTGAACCAAGATCCTGCTGGCTATTTCTAAACTTGTTCTTTGCTAACATCAAAGACGGATACCTAATCTCCTCACTAAGCTCTATACCAACGGATAAAGTAAAAATAAAATGCACTCTACTTCTCTAGATAGTGTTTAACAATCTGAAGGTCATACATTTTCCGGCAACATGTTATTGACTTGCCCCCACCCCCCCATCTAATACACTTTAAACCAAAGCTTTATGCAATTGCATGTTTTGTCGCAAAGATGATTTATGTTTTGGGTAGCAACAATGTTCAACAAACTTGATCTGGATCTGTGTGTTTTTAAAAGCAATAACCTCCTCCTTTTTTGTGCCTTTTCAATATCGAACTTGTTCAGCCGTGCTTAAACTTCCGATTCGATGTCGTTTCGTTTGCTTACCGGTAACATGAAAAATATCACACATGATCAAGGTTGGTCAACAAAATAAAAACAACAAAAGACAGTAAATGGGTACAAGGTATCGACTTCATCGCACACATTGTTGTATTGTAGCTGTATAAAATTCAAAATAACACCACATCACGTATAAGAAAGTTTATAAAAAAAATCGTTTGGTGTAAGCTTCATGTGTTTTGGATTTTTCTTGCAGGATTTAACGTGCTTCGAGTTTACTGACGGGTCTATGACAAATTTTCCTTTGCTGTTTTTAAATCTACATTGGCGACCAAGAATATTTTCTTTCACTACGGAATATAATTACTTTTCTTGTCTCCGAAGACCATTTTCATCATAGTTATTTCGTTTTAAAACAGTTCCCCTAATTTTCGAAAACTGTAAATTCGATGGTGCACATATAAAAAATAGATAAAACGATCAGTTAAACACCCACATCAAAGGAAACAATTGTGTTATGATATTTCCTTAAATTGTTTACAGATTTGTCGTTCTAAGTACAATAATCGGATTAATAATTAGGATTAAACTAATTGCAGCTTTATATTAAGAAAATGGAGAGGCACCCGAGAGAAGTGAAGCATCCGAACCCAGTCAAAAAAATCCACCCTGTGACACGGCAACAAATTCAGGTAAGATTGGTTGAAACTGTTTATTTTGACACACATTTCATTGGTGACGATGAATCCCGTATAGACTGAAATACGTTGGCGAAATAGGAAATGGTGACATGTTTACAGCATCGTTCGCATTTGCCGAAACGCATAAAACTTCATTGATTGGGCGAAATTTAATGTTTTCAGTTACAAGCCGGTCACTAATTGGGGAAGGATTCCGCACATCTATATCAATTTTCTAGTTATCATTTTTACCAAATATTTTTTAATGTAATTTCACGATTGAATAATAATTATAAATTATCTATTTGCCTTCTTGCTTTAACGGAAGAGTAAATATGGTTCTACCGGTGAATTTTCTAGCTTTGGGAAATCATTCAAAATATCGAACTGAAGATTCATGAATTTTGAGTGTGTACCTTCTACAACAAACAACACTTTCATTTTGGCGTTCTTTTAAAAATGATTATAACCACGGTAGAACGGATCTACTAATCTGCGCGTTGCTATATCGTTGAGATGATTACCGTTTGTGGCCGTCTCAAAGAAGTTAATTGTTCAGGGATGAGAATAAAACCCATGACTTTGGATGTTTTTATATTACTTTACAACTACTGAATATATTTAGTTTAATAACTATATCGAATATTATCTCTTGGGTCTTTATATTTACCAACATCCGTGGGCATGTGCCACGCTTACTAATAACCGTGGACCTGGGTCACGACTACCAATATCCGTGGGCTTGTGTCACTATTACCAATATTCGTGGGCGTGTCCCGGTCATGATTACCACTATGCGTGGGTTTGTTGAAGTCACCATTACCAATATGCGTGGATTTGTTGTTCTGGTCACGATTACCATGGGCTTGTTTATCGGTCTGTCACGTACAGACTTGAACTTGTCTTCCAGGAGAACTCCTTTGCTGTTAACACCAGAGGTTAGATTGACATCAGATTTAAGTATTATCATCTCCTTTACAGGGTGGATACATGGCAATTTGTAAGGGTCAGAAACCAGTTTTATAGAGTTATAAACCGTGATTTATAGAAAATAGCTTATATTGTATGCAAAAATCTATCACAACACAAACATGAATTTCTGGAGGTGCGATGCGATGGAATTTACCATGCTAGACCAGCAAAATAGAAACTCACCAGAAAAGGGTCATTTGCCCTTCTAACTGACATTGTTAGAAAATATATTAATTCAAAAGAACCATTATAAACCAGTTTTATAGAGTTATAAAGCGTGATTCAAAGAAATAGCTTAGTTGTACGCAGAAGTCTATCACAACACAAAGATGAATTTTTGGAGGTGGGATGCGATGGAATTTGCCACTCTAGAACATCAAAACAGAAACTTACCGGAAAGGGGTCATTTAAACTTCTAATTGACATATGGTTAGTAAATATTTTGTTTAATATTTTTGGTGTAGGTTTGTAAATATAACTATATTTCCAAACGGTCTATGGTTTATAGCGAAGCAAATTAAAACAGGGACCAAGAGGAGGTGGTCTTATTATAAGGAAGTCTGGCAAACTAAAGGATTTGGACACGATGATGATTACAAGCTTAAAGTAATTGTATTGTGGTGCATGTTGGCCAACTTTCTTTCTCTTCCTTTTGTTGGAATTATCGTCATCATACAATCGAATTTACTATGGTAATGTCAGTGGAACATTTCATTGTCACGTTGTCTAATAGATCGCAGTTACATTAGAATACTGAGAAAGTTCTAAAGCATGCATCGATCTTCTCAACAGAAAAAAAGACTTTACATGTTTTTTTCGTAAAATATTTTCATTGGGTGTGATGTCTATATTGTATGTGACACGTCCACCAATGCAGATATCTTTGTTCTTTATATATATATTTGTTTTTGAAACGGGAAAAGCCCTGATTCTAATATTGATTGATATTAAATTATAGAAACCGTTGACCAAAAGAATTCGTTCAACGAACAAACCAAATGCATTTACTGTTTGGCTATTGTTTGATTGGCTGTTTGCATACGTTAAGTAAATTAGATCTTTTGATGCCAAGATATACCCAAATTGCATTTAAATCCACACTCCCGTCTCTCACTTTCATCACCAATCTTTCATTTTTAAAGATCGATTGACCCGAGACGAGCACATCTAAAATATCATAGACGTTTATGAAAACAACCCGGTGTTTTACAATTAACAACATGGTTAATGAATTTTTCCTTTCCAAAAAACATGATCGGGAAGAAAATAAAGACTTCAGAAACGTGCCTAGTCTTGGTTTGTCGTCATCTAGTTTGCTATTTCGTTTTTGTTTTTATGAGACAGAGAGGGCGTTTAAGTTTAGACAACTTTCCTATGTTAGCTTGAGTGTCGCATTCGTTTACCTAAATCAACCTCCAAACCCGAGATACCGAGCTTGTATCAATAAACGAACAGCTAGGCCCAACCATTTTCTACTTTAAAAACCTCTACTTGCGGTTATGTGTTTTCAGTCTGGATATTCGTTTATTGTAGTGAGTTGTAGATGTTCCATAATGAAATCGATGGGAACTAGACTCGATTTCAATGTTTTAGTAAAGTAAAGTGTTGAGTTGTGAAGAGAAGTATATTGTTTATTAGTGATTAGGTAGTGATGGAAATAACAACATTGATTAAGTGTGATTATATTCCAGTTTTTGTAAGTAAACACTGCTGTTTATATTGACTATTACAAGGATAACGTGTAATGTTGACGAGATACTGAGTTTGTGACGAACTTAGTGGTAAATTGTATCCATAAAGAATCTACTCTATTCAGAAAATGCCACCTTGTCAAGTAGATTGTTTCTATTTGTTTTCTTAGTTTGTTTTTAGTGTTTGTTTTAACATTTCAAATTTAATTCGAATGTTGGATTTATGTTTAGAGACCATTTGGATAACTTCTTAGCTAGCAATGCTCTTATTATAGCTTATTTTAAATATACCGTACATGTAAAAGTTTACTATTACTAGGGTTGAGATAGGGTTGTGTTGTAAATAGCCTAGAGAAAGTAAGGAAGCGGTGTTTGAACACCCCATCCCACCCTAAATATTATCAAGCAATTGAAATAATTAGTTTATGCACACAGTACTATGAGGTGATAATAATAATATAGACTGCCTTTCCCTATGTTTAATTTTAGCATGAGGAATTGTTGACTTTCTAAGAAGCAGTCTGTTGCACTTCCAATAACCCAGGTTAATAAATAATCAACACAGGGATATTTTAGAAATTTCGAAAACAGATATTATGAACAGGTTGATATTATTATCTATAAACAAATAGATAGTATAAACAAATTTTTCGACCTTTCATAATAGCATCACTTAGGACTTTACTACGAGTACCGATTATTCTTTGATAATGACCTTCGATATGTCTAGTTTCATAAAACTAGTTTTAATGTAAAAAAAAATAAATTAGTTGGTAATGATCTCATCATATGAGAATTTGTACCAGGTAGCCCGTTAGCATACTTGCTGCATCTGAAACATGCTAATCAAAATGTTAACATAACCTTCTAATTAAAACTATACAATTATTTTAAACACGTTCTGGAAATAAACAAGTTTGTATTTACAGTCCAATATTTAATTGTAAAACTGTTTTGGAATTTCTACTATTATTGTTGAAATATTTGACCAACTGTGCAATATGACCGTAATACATTAAACGACATTATATTCACATATCTCCTTCCAAACTTACTCGTTGTAAGCCTAAATATTTACCTGTTCTTATAACATGCGAATAAACGCCTGATTTCTGTTCAGATTTGTTGTTTTCCAAATTATAAATTTTTGCAAACACACACCGCGTAATTGGAAGGTGGAGTGGGAGTGGTTGTTTGGGGGGGGGGGGGGGACTTCAATACAAGTCTATATCTTGTTACTGTACAATGAATATCTGAAATTAGATTTGGAACAATCTGATTAAAACACAGGTCGTATTTCGTTTCGTTTTTTTTTATAGTTCAAAATTTCGTTTTACTTGTCTTTGATACACTAGGGTCTGGAAGAGTTGTTATATAACCCGCGTTCTATGTGATGTAAGGGATTGGCCAATGAAACGGTCTGTTACGGCGAGTTTTTGGCGTGAGGCGCACGGAACTGTGGGTAACCCACTAGACACATCAATGCTGATTGGTTAATCACATGCCTGACGTCATAGGGTCAAAATCCGCTCGTATGACCTCTGACTAGACCTTCCACTACAACCGGTCAGATCTTAATATAGTAGAGGCCATCAAAAGTATTTTAAAAAAACCGAAACGAAATATAGTTCTGTATTTTAATCAGATTGGATCTGGTAGTAATTAGACTTTTAAGTTTCTATGCAAAACAATGGAGTAGATTATTTTATTAGATAAATTGTCCTTTATTCCATGTACGTGTGTACTCATTTAGCTTACGAGCAAATAGAAAGGTGTACATCCATACACGAAGATACGTTGATCCGATAGCGTCAGAATAAGTCTTAAAGGACCGCAAATGTTTTATACGTTCGCAGTGAGAATGGCTGACCTCGGGAGCAATAAGAAACTAACCGAATCATTTATTTTATATATGGATTGTGTGAAACAATTTGTAATATTGATA
Organism: Patella vulgata; assembly: GCF_932274485.2. Lineage (NCBI taxonomy): Eukaryota > Metazoa > Mollusca > Gastropoda > Patellidae > Patella > Patella vulgata. The sequence continues at coordinate 42,291,644 of NC_065885.2, read as the reverse complement.
ATAAATACGATGTGACAGTAAGTTAACTTTTGCATAAATAATTACTGTATACAAAAAGATATAGCGGCGATGTACAGTATTAAAGGGGCATTGTGTGTGTAACTGTATGATTTAGATAAAGAGCTGACCTTTTTTGCTATAATGGTTCAAAAATATGATAATGAAGAAATGAATATATTGAACATTTTAAATCCCTTTATTCTGAGCGAAGTTCCGATTGACAGTTAATATTCTCGATTGACAAGTACCATTGCAACAAAAATTAATGAAATCTAGATTTCTAAGCCTTCTGTCGGCAGTCTCCGTGAGTGCATCGATGCAGCTGTTTAACGCAGATATGGTGGACACTGTCTAATCCACTCAATATCTAAGTCAGCCGATGTTCCAGAGAGTTGATTATGGGCTTGTCGTGTGAATAAATGTTTAAGTAATATTTTATATAACATTTGATGTAAAACAAAAAGAAACACAGAATAGGTAGATTTATCTCTTACATAACGCATCTTTAATATACGCAACAGGATATAAAAAAAATTAGTAAAATACAATTATCGCTTGTATAGAGAATTGATCCTGGTTGAGACATGTTTTTTGAAAAACCGATTCCTATTTATTCTGAACATGTAACTAACCAAATTTGCATATGCCTACTGAATTCATTAGATACACACATGGATAGGTATGATTTTATTTTAATTTCACCAGTCCTACGTCCATTTATGTTCTGAGCATGTAACTAACCAAATTTGCATATGCCTACTGAATTCATTAGATCCACACATGGATAGTTATGATTTTATTTTAATTTCACCAGTACTACGTCCAGTTATGTTTGTCATGGCGGATCATAATATAAGTCTGTGTTCTAAATTACATATCCAGTTACAGATACATGATGTAAGATTTAGATAAAGAGCTGGCCGTTCTTCCTATAATAGTTTTAAAAAAGTTAATGAAAAATGAATATATTGAACATTTCATCGAAATTATTTTAAGTTAAACACATTGATTGTTTATTATCGTAAACACGGTACTGGTATATTTGAGACTGGTATATATGAAAGAGCTTGTTATTCGGGTACAAAGACAGCTTGTTATAAATCAATTAGGCTCATTAAACCCCTACTCCTTGCGTATTCCCTATTCCCTATTCGCGAATACTGAACAATAAACCCGCTCGTTGTTCGCCAATATGAAACCGATCGTTATTTGGAAAGACAGCTTGTTAGAATCTATTTCCCAAGATTTTGAATTGTTATAAACGAATTAGGCTCACAAAAAACCACACTCCCGGCGTTTTTATTAATAAAAGTGCCATTATTAAATTACTAATTCTATATCTGATGGATAACGAACAACAAACTAGTGCTTCAGTCAAGCATGTTTCATCATAATACCATGCTTAACAGATTTACGGTCTGTATGTTGCAATTAAGAATGGCATTTACAAATATATCTATTATAATTGACAAACGGAAATGACTTGGTTAAGATATAACAAACTCTATGAATATCGATCATACTGTTATTTCAATGTTGATTTATGAGATAACTCCATTTGTTATTAATATTATATTTCCGTGTTACACACACTCAAAATATATCTCGTGTTTATCTTCAATTTTCTCTTACATGGTATCCACATTGACGTTTCTGCGTTTTCTTTTACGATGTTGTCTTTTGTGGAGTCGTTACTGGTACCAATGTATTATGCTAACAAATTTTGATGTCGATAATAAAGATTTGTACGTGAGATATTATTGAGCGTTTAGGTGATATAGATTGACACCACTTAGATTGGTTTCTATCTTATTAACAAAGAACACGAAGGAAGACAATAGTTAATAACTCGCTTGTCAATAATAATGTCTGAAATATGTGGTCACGTGGCCCTGTCTGGCCACCAGTGTCAATCGGCAGACGTCGATGGCCCTTTTTTGATCTTCAGATTGTAAGTGAGAAGAAACTTCTATAAAAGATAAGAACCACAAGGCCAATTCTAATGATTCGTGGTGGAAGTCGTATGTTTGATTAAGAGTTATGAATCGTTATAAGAAGAAGTAAATATTGTACTGTGTATAAAACTGGTCACTGAAAATCTGCGACGTATGAAGCATAATACATGTATTGTAAAAGTACAATAAATTAGATCATTAGGTTTTCGGTCCACATAATGGTCAAATAGTAGCCACGTGAACGCCTCAAATGAGAATTGGTATCAAAATTTCTAGATAGAGAAAGCATACCCAGACTCGGGCCCGACATAGCTAACTATTGGAAAGCCGAATGAAAAATAAAATCAGACGAAATGATTTATTGCCTTCGAAAATAAAATTTGGTCGCAACAGAAAAGCAAACCCGAGTCGTTTAACCTTTTTTGTTATACATTCGAAATTTGTTTCAATTTTGTTAAAGTTTGTGATAATGTCATTACAAAAATGTGACAACAAATCGCTAAATGTCTTATGTAATTATTTGTAATATCTTTAAATATTTACAAAAGTCGAGAGGAAAACGCTTTTCAGGGGTTCGTTTAAGCACACTTACGCGGAAATTTCCCAATACCAATGATAATTTACAATTATTTTTACAATTGATATCAAAATTTCTAGATAGAGAAAGCATAAACAGACTCGGGCCCGACATAGCTAACTATCGGAAAGCTGAATGAAAAAATGAAATCAGACGAAATGATTTATTGGCTTTGAAAATAAAATTTGGTCGCAACAGAAAAGCAAACCCGGGTTGTTTAACCTTTTTTTTATACATTCGAAATTTGTTTCAATTTTTTCAAAGTTTGTGATAATGTCATTACAAAATGTGACAACAAATCGCTAAATGTCTTATGTAATTATTTGTAATATCTTTAAATATTTACAAAAGTCGAGAGGAAAAATCTTTTCAGGGGTTCGTTTAAGCACATTTACGCGGAAATTTCCAAAAACCAATGATAATTTACAATTATTTTTTAAAAAATTCTTTTTAATACATGGTAACAGATGTCGAATGTTTTACTAGTCAAATCAATTGATACGGATTCCTTCTTGGCATCAATGGTGGGCGTGCAATACATGATTATCACATTCTGTAACACTATTAATAATACTATCATAAAAGCGACGATTCTAGATTTTATGGGATATCCGTTGATACAAGTGGGGATAATAATTTGGCGAAAAGGCTTTTTTACCTTTTCTGAAATGCTTAGCTCAAAATATTTAGCCATTCCGAAATGATCATCAAAACCAGCTGAACACAGTTATGTAACTTATGAAGAATTCGGGCACAATGCGACTTGAGAAACGCGACTACTACAGATGTTAATTTGGGAAACCTTTGTCGATCGAAATAAAAACGCACTACTGAGAACGTTTCTAAGGGTCTTTTACACACAATTCATTAAAATATAATTATCATGGATCACTTAATTAAGGTTTTTAAAGTTTCTATAGGTCATATTTAAACTCAATTTTGTTATTATGTTCTTTGTGTGGAACACGATATAATTTTGAAGGAACCGGTGTACAGTGTAGATTTTGAAATATTGGGTAAAATACACAGCCACAAAAAAAGTCTTAAAGGACAAAATGTTGGTTGATTATCAAAATATGTTCTCATTGCCTTGAGCACATGCTTTGTACGTTTGTTTTGTACGCGTGTTGGATTTAAAAGAACAAACGACATATCACTTTTTAGTCGGAAAAAAAATACAAATATAATCCGGATTGTGGGTTGGCTTTTGGGGCGTCGTCTGTTTATGATAAAGATGTTGTTATAGTCCTGTGGAAAGGTTAGACTTGTGTGAGTTAAGTGTAGTAGGATTGAGTTCATCCTTTCTTCTGTCATTATTATCCCTAGTTTTTGCTAAAGGTCAAGATTAGATATCTAATTAATCACGTCTTAATATCTGTATCAGATACATTTAGCTATTCTTCTGATAAGGTGGCATTTTCAGGAATAGTCCCAGTCTGGAATGAAATACTGTTAGATCTTGTAAGACTTAGATATACCCATGTAGATAATGGTACTAGTTGAATATTTACAGGCATCATTTGTAAGATAATTTCTGTCTGAGTATGGTTCCAGTAAGCTGATTCTGAAGCTGAATACAATAAGTATGTATTAAGAATGCCAAATTATATCGCTTTTTGTGTTTCGTATATTATCCGATTGTGACAGAAATTTTTTTTTTTATTAAACTTCAAGATATTGATGATACTGGATTAGATTAGATGTAAACCGTGTTAGCCATGAGAACCATGTTAATTAAATAAAATATACTGACGGATATCTATTAATTTACTGAATATTTTGTGAGAAGCGAGTTGTGTTCTTGAGTTGTAGTGACTAAACCAGTATTTAAGACCTGTATTGATTATTTGTGAAGTGAACAGTAATACAGATATTAACCCAGGATAATATCATCTAACAAAAAAATGAATGAAGAAAAAGAAGCTGTGTTACCCAGCAAACGGAACACAACCTATCCGCCGCCAATACATAGTGGTTTATATAACATGGTACGTATATCTGTATGTCCGTTACTTTCATAAAAATGTTCTTACGTTCCGTCCTATAATAAATTATATTCGCTAATATTTTCCCCGTGATGAATTCATTTTAATACGCCCACGATATAGACTACATTTTTTAACGGATTTATTTCATATATTATTGTGTAAAGCAGTGCCGTCATGAGAGGAATAACCCTGTTGATATTCAGCTTTCTGCGACCACCCGTTCCGGAGTTACCCCCTTTTCCGGAAACCTTGTTAAAGCGATAGAGATTACAGTTAATAATGGATTTTTGTCAAATTCTGTGTGAAGCATTCACACAATGAGAGGATGAGCAATATCGATTTTCTCTGTTCTCCGTCTATTTCCATGACCGTGTCGTGCATGGAAACAGCTTGTTTAAAAAATAGTAAAGAATAAGATTTCCATTTTTTAGGGTTTCACACTGTATAATATCTTGTGAGAAACACTACTGTTTTTGTTAAGATTATTATTAGGGTTTCACACTGCGTAGCTTGTGTAAAACACTGTTGTTTTTGTTAAGATTATTATTCTTATCAGGGTTTCACACTGCTTTGCTTGTGTGAAACACTATTATTATTCTTATTATTAGGGTTTCACACTGCGTAGATTATTAAGCTTTCATATTTCATATGAAAGCTTATTGTTTTTGTAAAAGTTATTATTATTATTATATCATATGAAAGCTTATTGTTTCTGTTAACGTTTTACGAATTCGAAATAGAATTTTACGAACGAAAAAACTAACAATGCATAGTCATAACTTTGTTGTTTTTTGACCTACTTTTCTAATTCTTTTTTCTTTGAGTACCTAGACGAAAGTCATTTTCACCTGCAACTTCAGATTTTCGAATTTTGAAAATTCGTCGCTGTGATTTCGTTCCGGAAGTTAAGACCAACTTGACAACTTCTTTAATAGTTGCACGATTTTCATGAAAATTGGAATGTAAGTAGATCTTACCGATGCGACTTGAAACTGTCTAACTTATCTCCCCTTAGAGAAATTAAGAATCAAACTTTAAAAAAAAATCTACAAAATATATGTCAGATTGCATTGAAAATGTTTTTTGTTATTAGCTGAGGAATTACTGATGCAGACACAAAATATGAAGACTATCGATAGAGCCGGAAGTGCAACCATCTTGAAACGTGAAAAATCCCTAAGGCTTTTGCGATACTTTACTAACAGACATGGGAGTTACATTTTCTGAATCCTTGAAGGAATGCGTAAAAAACGTTCAGGGCAGAATTTTGATTTAGGTCAACTGATGGTCACCATTTTGAATTGAATATGATAAATAATGAAAAATCTACATTAACGGGTTTGTAAATAAACACAATAGGCCGTAGTATGTTCAATGCGTCTCCTATTTCTCAAATTAATACATTTCAGGATAGCCTGGCTCGGCGCTATAGCACTTTCGCACCTCTACGAGTTCCCGTCAGGGGATGTTAAGAATGACTAGCAATGACCGCACACCAAATTTCAGCCGAATCGATCAATAACTTTTTATTTTACAGACCTTTTAATTTCTAACGGGAGAGAAGTTCATCCGTTCGTCGCCATTTTCTTTGTTGACGATTTAGACTCGAATAACAAGACACTAAGACGGATTCCGACACACTGCTCTAGCTGCCTAACACTGCAGTTCATAAAATTTAATAATAATTTTCGTATATTTTAAATTTTGCGCTAAGCCACCAATTTCTATGAAATACTATTTGGCGTTGACCAGATGGATTGGCCTTTACGTGTAAATATTGTCGTGACCTTGACGCTGACCCTGACTTCAAATTTTCCCATCAAGTTCGGGACCTTTGCGTTTATAAGTGCTGCGCCCCTATTTCTTGCTGTATTATCGAGGTTAATGTCCGGGGTGAAAGCGGAGAAGATGCCCTTAAGAAAAGTTGATTTGGTCAAAGTCGTAGGTCAAGGTCATGTTGCACAAAACTGAACGCAAACTTTTCAAACTCAGTTTTGGGACATTTGACCTTGACTTACGACCTTGACCCCGTAACCATTTTAAAAGGCCATCATCTTCACTTGAACCATCGACGTTTACCTTGGCCCTGTGGCACACTGCTCGGCCAGAAAACGGTCAAACCCAGAGGGCCCGTGTTCGAAAGGAAGTCAATGGGCGCGGTCAATATGAAAGGTAGTGGTGACCTCCAGTAGTCAACGCTAACCAACCGTGACCTTGACTTTGACCTTGAATCCAAACCTCCCATCGATCTCGGGGCCTTTGCGTTTATGCTTGCCATGGAACTATTTCTTACTGTATTATCAAGGTTAATGCTCGAGGTGAAAGCAGAGACGGCGTCCTTCAGAAAAGATAAAGGGCCAACGTCGTATGTCAAGGTCATGTTACAGAAAACTGAACGCAAACTTTTCAAAGTCAGTTTTGGGACATTTGACCTTGACTTACGACCTTGACCTCGTAACAATTTTAAAAGGACATCACCTTGGCTTGAACCATCGACGTTTACCTTGGTCCTGTCGCACACTGCTCGGTCAGAAAACATGCAAACGCAGAGGGCCCGTGTTCGAAAAGAAGTCAATGGGCGCGGTCAATATGAAAGGTCGTGGTAACCTCCACTAGTCAACGCTAACCAACGTGACCTTGACTTTGACCATGAGTCCAAACTTCCCATCAATCTCGGGGGCTTTGCGCTTATAAGTGCTGCGCCCCTATTTCTTGCTGTATTATCAAAGTTAATGCTCGGGATGAAAGCAGAGACGATGTCCTTCATAAAAGATAAATGGGTCAAAGTCGTGGGTCATGGTCATGTTACAGAAAACTGAACTCAAACTTTTCAAAATCAGTTTTGAGACATTTGACCTTGACTTACGACCATTTCCAAAGGCCATCACCTTGGCTTGAACCATGGACGTTCACCTTGGTCCTATCGCACACTGCTCGGTCAAAACACGGTCAAACGCAGAGAGCCCGTGTCCGCAAGGAAGTCAATAGGCGTGGTCAGTGTGAAAGGTCGTGGTGACCTCCACTAGTCAACGCCAACCAACCGTGACCTTGACTTTGACTTTGAGTCCAAACTTCCCCTCTATCTCGGGGCATTTGCGTTTATGCTTGCCCTGGCCTTATTTCTTACTGTCTTTTCAAAGTCAGTTTTTGGACGTTTGACCTTGACTTACGGCCTTCACCTCATACAAAATTTTATACGCCACCACCGTGGCTAGGACCACCGACCTTTACACTGCTTGGTCAGAAAACGGTGAAACGCAGAGGGGCCGTGTTTAGATTATTAAAATAGTGTATATAATCCAATATGGTTTAATAGAATTAACATTATAGTCAACCACGAGAGGGTGGGTTCGGTCTAGATTTATACATTTTAAACAATTTTATCCTCAAATTCGTGTAGGCCTACAATACGGCAGTCAGATAACCAATAAAGGGGAGGGGTGGTGTATAATTTTGTTAACGTTGGTTGCAGAATAACATAATCACTACGATAGAACGAAACTGCAGTTTACAGCGAGATTGGGGAAGGGGTATAATATTTATTAACGTTCGCTATAGAATATAGTAATTAAAAACACTTAAATGGATATACTACTTCTGAATTTATTAACATGCTACGTTTCCATACAGATACAAATATCGTTATCAAGCAAATAATGATTTATAACGTTCGTTCGTTCGTTCTTGGTGTTTAACGTCTGCTTCCACATAAGTGATATCGCAGACAAGACATAGGAGAGCCGAAGCTGATTCCTGTTTTTTAGAATATGATTTTGCAATCTTTCCATTTGGCCTTAGTCCATGGATTTGGTTTAGTGGGAAGTTCTTCCCTTTATTTAATATAAAACATATCGTTTGGTAGATGATCTCGTCTGCTTCTGGATTGGTAGATGTCATCGTTTGGGGTTAGTGTTTAGGTGCCAGGCCCGTCTTATCGTGGCCTCCCCTTACTCCACTATCCCACTATCTGGATTTGGTATCAGTTTTATTTGCAGAATAGTGTTTAGGTGCCAAGTTCGTCTGACCGTAACTCCCCCATACTCAACTATCCTGCTAGTTTGGTAGATGTCATCTTTGTGGGGTGTGTGTTTAGGTGCAAGGCCCGTCTTATCGTGACCTCCCCTTACTCCACTATCCCACTCTGTAGGTTTGGTGTCTGTTTTTGGTGGAATAGTGTTTAGATGCCGAGTCCGTCTGATCGTGACTCCCCCTTACTCCACTATCCTGCCAGTTTGGTATAAATCCCCTATGTAGTTTAGTGTTTAGATGCCGGGCCCGTCTAACCGTGACCCCCTCTTACTTCACTATTCTACTTAGTCCAACTGTGTCCATTAGGGCGTGGATTTGTTCGAAGATTTGCAGTTTCAGATCTGGTCTCGGGAAGAGTAGGTTCTTAGTGTTGAATGGTATGTTGTTGGTCTCCATTGTTCTCACTAGTTCCCTTCTCTCCTCCTGGTATACCTCGCAGTCTACCAGGACATGGTTGGTGGTACATTCTTCTCCGCACTCACAGATGATGACTTGGTGTTTGTAGTCTCGCAGCCGCTCTTTCACCCTTAGCTTCGATATAAGTCTACAAATATCTCTTCTAGGGTGATTGAGTGTTGTCTTTGTGTAGATCTTGTCATCCAGCCGGAATCTGTATGTGTCAAGTTCAACGAGATTTAATTCCCAGATTGAATTGACGTGTCTTTTGACCATACTGTAGATTTCCGTGGTGCTGTAGTCTATGGTGCGGAGTGGTGCTGTGTCCTTGAGCCCTTCATTGGCGAGTCGATCTGCCTCCTCGTTTCCTCAAATGTTGACATGTGATGGAATCCACACGAGTTCTACTTTGCTTCCCTTCTCTAAAACCCTATGGTACTGCTGCCTGATTTCCAAAATGACTTCTGGTCTTGAGTCCGAGTTGTCATTTTTGATTGAAATCAGACTGCTCAGAGAGTCGCTTGGAATGACGAACTTACTAGTCGTTTGATGGGAAATCCATGATATAGCGTCACGAATGGCCACAGGCTCTGCAGTGTACACCGAACAGTTATTGGGCAGTTTCCTGCTTATTCCCTGTTCCCCGTTTGGCAGGTATATTCCAAACGAGCTGGTGCCCCTGTCAGGATTGCGTGAGCCATCCGTGTACACATGGTCCCAGTCATCAGACGGCCAGTTGTCTTCCAGGTGTTCTAGAGAGAAAGCACGTGCAGCAGTGGGGTTGTTTTTCTTGTCGGTTTTCTGTAGTAGATCTAGATTAACCGGCGGTATAGGGAGCGTCCAAGGGGCGATCACTGGGGGTCGTGTTCATTTATCACGAGCTCCCCCAGTCGCAGTTCCTTGATTGTTTCCCTGATACCCTAGCCGAAGCTTTTCTTTCTAGGATCTCTGACATATCTTGTATTTTGTAGACTGACAAAGCTTGGGGATCTTTCGCCGAGTTGCGAGATCTTAGCCCAGTACCTTGTCGCTAGTTCTTTTCTTCTTAGGGATAGGGGCAACTCCCCGACTTCCTGCAGTAGTGCCTCTCTCCCAGTCCCTTGCCCTACGCCAGTCGCAATACACAGAGCTTTGTATTGGATGGTGTCAAGCTTCCTTAAGAGAAATGGCGCGCAGTTCATGAAGGCCAGAGAATCGTAGTCTAATACAGATCGTATTAGAGCACGATACACCATCATTAGTGTGACTCTGTTGGCCCCCCAAGTGCTGCCCGTTATTTTCGTCATTAAGTTTAGGATTTTGGTGCATCTATCTACAGTCTCGTCGATGTGCGGTTTCCAGATCAGCCTTCGGTCAAAGATTACGCCAAGGAACTTGGTTTGGTCTTTAAACTCGATGGTTTTCCCGTTCATACACAGTGTCATTCTACTTATCCCTCTATCCCTGCTTACAAGCATGCCGGCTGTTTTCTTCTCCGAGACTTTGAATCCCCAATCGTTTGCCCATGCCATGAATTTGTCTAAGGCCTTCTGCATTTTCTTTTGTAGTTCACAGAAGTTCCTCCCTTTCCTCCATATGGTACTGTCATCAGCAAATTTAGCTAACTCAGTTTTGGCGTCGAGGTAGGAAGAAATTTTGTATGTCGTTGATCATGATATTGAAGAGAGTGGGACTGATAACCGACCCCTGAGGCGTGCCATTTTCTAATGTTTGCTCGGCACTCAAGAATCTGCCTACATTCACCTGTATCCTTCTATCGCTCAGAAAGCATTTGATCCACCGAAACATTATGCCCGTTATACCAATACGTCCTAACTTGAAGAGCAGCCCGTCTAAATCGAAAGCCTTAGTTAAATCTACGAACACGACACATAACAGGTTCCCAGAGAGGAGTGTCTGCAACATGACTTGCTGTAGTCTCACCAAGTGGTCCGTTGTTGAACGCCCTTTCCTGAACCCGCTTTGATTTTCGTCGATCAGTCGGTTGCTCTCCAGATAGAACTGTAGTCGTATGTTAACCATTGTTTCCAAGGTTTTGCACAGTGTGGATGTCAAACTTACTGGTCGATATGACTCTGCCTTTGTTCTTTCTTTACCTGGTTTTGGAAGAGGGATGACGTTGGCTTTCCGCCATTCTTTAGGTACCTCTCCTGCCAGCTAGGATGTGTTGAAGAAGTTTAGTAGTATCCTTTTGGCATTTCTAGGCAGATGTTTGAGCATCGAGTACTTTACTTTGTCCTCACCAGCCGCACTATCCTTCTTGAGGGAAAGAGCCTTATTTAACTCCTCCCCAGAGAAGGGTAGATTGATTGGTTTAGCCCCTTCATTAGGTTCAATTTCTAATGAAGGGTGCTGTGAGTAAAAGATTTCCTTTCTCTTCAGAAACTCTGGTGATTGGTTTTCGTCCCTGCTTGCGTCAGCGAAAGCTTTTGCAAGTAGATCTGCCTTTTCATTGCCGTTGGTAACGTACTCATCTCCATTCTTTAGGTTTGGTATGTTGAATGATCTGCGCTTCCCGTTCATGGCGTTCAGCTTCTTCCAGACGGCACCTGTTTGCGTGTTTTGATTCAACGCATTACAGAATGTCATCCAGTGTCCGCCTTGTGCCTTCCGGATGGTGTCTCTTGCGGCGTATTTCAACTTCAGGTAGTTTTGGTGATTGACTTCATTGTAGTGGCGTTTCCGTAGGCGTAGTGCCTTCTTTCTTTCGTTAACCGCCTTCTGACATTCTGGTGACCACCAAGGTTTTCTAATCCTTGATTGCCCTCCAGATGTCTTGGGAATGGAGTCGTCTGCGGCACCTATAATAGCACTCGTGATGTTGGCTGCGTACACGTCGATGTTGGCAGCGTACACGTCGATGTTGGCATCGATGATGTCTTCTTCTTTCCACCCAAGGCAGCCTACACGGAAGTTAACTCAATCAGCAAAGTGGCAATATTTAAACTAAGGGTGTTTTACTGTTAACCAAAATATGGGATTGATGCTCCTAGAGTGAAAATAATTCATTTTAGTAAATAACAGTTACCCCTGAAATTAATATCCAAGGATTTTTATCTACATGGCGTCATCACTTGATACCAGTGAAAATAAAGCGCTCCGCTGCAGCTACTTATAAGGAAGTCGCCCCTCTATATCAATGAGGAAACATTAATGCTGGTAAGTATGATAGGCTGCCCCACCATAAATATACTATTCAAAAAAGTAGGGGATATTTGATTTTGGGTGCATAATACTAAAATATGCAAATGACTACGAAAAAAGTCACTATAGAACCTAACAGAAGAAACATTTCCAGTTACATGTGACGCCCAAACGCACCAATAGCTACCGCATGGAATGCAGGTGATGCTTGGGATCATCATGGGGGTCCAACCCAAGATTTGCACGACTCTGACTTTGAATGTTACAGTCATTGTGGCATTGAATTCCAGGGTGGAAACATCAGTTTAATTGTTTTAGTGACTAGAAAACAAATTTTGATATGCGTCGGCTTACCCAAAATGAAAGGTTACGTGCCCTTGGCATGCTACAGATCGGCTCAACACAGGCAGTTGTGGCGCGGACGATGAATGTTTCTCAGTCTGTCATAAGCAGGCTATGGTCCAGATACCGTGATACACAATCTGTACAGGACAGACCACGCTCAGGTCGACCAAGGGCGACAACTCAAGCCCAGGATCGATTTATCCGTACCTTGGCCTTGAGAAATCGTGTCATCACAGCAAATCAGATCAGCGCTCGTCTTCAAACAGACACTGGTGTGAGAGTGAGTGGCCAGACGATTCGGAATCGACTGCATAGGGGTCACCTTCGCGCCCGACGTCCTCGCGTGATCCCTTGTTTGAGAGATCATCACATTCAGGCAAGACGTCGTTGGTGTAGGGATCGTCAACACTGGGATAATCGACGCTGGAGCAATGTGATGTTTTCAGATGAGTCAAGGTTCACTGTTGATTTTTTGGACAGACGTAGGAGGGTGTGGCGTCGTCGAAACGAGCGCTTCCAAGACGTTAACGTCATCAGACATGATCGATTTGGGGGTGGTTCTGTTATGGTGTGGGGAGGCATCACTGTTGCTGGAAGAACGGCTTTACATGTTGTTGCAGGGCGTGTTACAGGCCAGTACTACCGGGACAACATCTTGGCAGTCCATGTTGTGCCCTTCGCACGACGTCATGGCCGCCGTTTCATCTTCCAGGATGACAACGCAAGATGTCCCAGGGCCAGGATCGTTACAGGTTACCTCCAACAACAGAACATCACCACATTACCCGACCTCTCCCCCATCGAGCATGTCTGGGACATGCTTGGACAGAGGTTACGTCAACGTCAACAACGTCCTGCCAATGTCCAAGAACTTGCTGCAGCGTTGCAACAGGAATGGGACAATCTGGACCAAAATGACCTTAGACGTCTCATTAGGAGTATGCCACGTCGGATCAATGCTTGTTTGGCAAACAGAGGAGGATTTACCCGTTACTGACTTGGTTGTGATGCTGTGGTAACTTTGCTGTTTGACCCCGGGTATCATTTTACCCTTATAATGGTCAGTCTGTGCCTTACTTAGTCTAACGATCATTTGGAATAAATCGATGAATGTGAACTTCATTTCATTTTGTCATTTGTTTCTTCGTCAGTTTCATTAGGTGACTTTAATAACACTTAAAAATCAAATATCCCCTACTTTTTTTGAATAGTATATAAATATCTCCAAATATCTCGACAATTACACCACAATACTTATATATATACTAAGCCTTAAATCAGTTTCGCACAATTATAGTCACTAAATAAACGGCCATGTTGTACTTAATAAGGTATGACCATTTAACCATCTATAAATAATACACTGAAAAATGATTCGGAGTGTCGTCCATGACATCCAGACACTTTTGAGCAAAAAATAAGTCACGTGCCCTTGTTTTAAAATTAGTCTCACTTAACCAGTCTACCGACCATTCTCCGTCTGATTGACAGGCCGGGATAATCAAGACTACTTTTTTTTTACGAAACATGACAGAAAGCTAGAACAAGAAATTGAATTTACAAATAAGGCCCGGTGGGCGACACAAGAATTGTTTGAAGAACCTTGTAAAAGTAAAATGAAACTACTGCTAGTATCATTTTCCTGTCCAACCCGCGTTATTCAGAGATATTATTTTTACTAAACCAAAAGATGCCACTCCTAACGGTCTATTAATGATAAAGCAATTTAAAAAATAAAACTAGTGTAATTTCTAATAACCAAAAAGCTAAATATTACTGCTATTCAGAATCGTCAACAATAGATTTTTTACGTCTGTAATAGTTATTACAAGTGTTAAGAATTTCACGTGCTGTGGCTATTTATAGACACAAAGAGAGCCCGAGACTCGTCTGAAATCAATTAGAGTTACGTCACTGAAGCGTGCACATTCAACATGTCGAGTACAACTTTTAGTAGGGAAACGTTTCGGCCACGGGGCACCCTAAGTATGATTTAGGATTTTGGTTGTTATCTGAGACTTAAGATACTTTTTTTGTCCCATTCGGAAAACTATTTTTATACGCCCACATTTTCATGTGGGCGTATATTGTCGTCGCCCCTGTCCGGACGTCTGTCCGTCCACAATTTGTTTGTGGACACTCTACAGGTCATAATTTTTATCCGATTTTGCCGAAACTTGAAATATAGATCTATCACCCAAAGATCTCGGTTCCTTTCGATATTCGCTTGTATCGGACCACAACTTCATGGATGATGGCCCCTGACTGTACGAAAAATCAAGTTTTTAGCTTGTGGACACCCCAGAGGTCACAATTTTGATACGATTTTGATGAAATGTTTATAACCCAACTATCTTGTTTCCTGTCGATATTCGCACATATCGGATCCCAACTTCCTGAATTATGGCCCCTGATTGTACGAAAAATCGCGTTTTTAGCTTGTGGTGCCTCTAGAGGTCACATTTTTTATCCGATTTAAAAAAAAAAACGTTTTAGTATATCACCGTTACACCCTAATGCTGACCGAGTTCGAATTTCGTGAAAATCGGACCAAAACTGCCAGAAAAAATGCCCCCCCCCCCCTTGTACGCAAATAGTGTAAAATATGGTATATCAAGGCTGTGGACCCTCTAGAGGTCACAATTTTCATCCGATTTTGACGAAACGTGGAATTATGGCCCATGATGGTACGAAAACTCGCGCTTTTAACTTGTGGTCCCTCTAGAGGTCACAATCTTTATCAGATTTTTAAAAAAAAAACGTTTTAGTATATCCACCGTTACACCCTAATGATGGTTGAGTTCGAATTTCGTGAAAATTGGACGAAAAATGTCGGACAAAATGGCCGCCCCTTGTACGCAAATAGTGTAAACATCTGGTATATCAAGGTTGTGGACCTCCTAGAGGTTACAATTTTGATTCGATTTTGATGAAACCTGAAATGCATGTTCATAACCCAAGAGGTCACAATTTTTATCCGATTGAAAACGAAAACGTATGAATATATCACAATTATACACTAATGATGGTTGATTTCAAATTTCATGAAAATCGGACAAAAATTGTACGCAAATAGTGTAAAAAATATGGTATATCAAGGTTATGGACCATCTAGAGGCCACAGTTTTTATCCGATTTGGATGAAACTTGAAATATATGTTTTTATGATAAAGATCTTGGTTCTTCTTGATAATCAGACATATCCGAACGTAACTTCCTGGATTATAAAAAATATTGTATAAAAAATCTTTCTTGTTTTTTGCCTGTTCTCTATCCATCTCTTGCAAAATGTGGGCGTATCCTGCCTTCACCACTACTTGTAGCATTAATCCATACGAAGAAAAATGTATGTCAAAATTAGTTTGTAATATGAGTAGTTGCCGAGAAATAGGCAAGTTTGTATGAGTCATTTTTCATGCTATTTTGCATGTTAAAGAGTCAATTATTATTGGATTTTCATAAATGTGACACCATTTGATGCGTAATGTCACTTTTGGCTAGATCAAACCAATTCAAAAGTTTTACTGTCACCAGAAACAGCGTCAAAAACAGTATTTATAGCCCTAAAAACAAATATTTTATTCAAATGAATCGTATTTGTTATTTGTTTAAAATGTTGATATTTGATTCCAATCAACAAATAGACTGGACCCATACGATCATATAGATATCAAAAAATGGTTTCTAACTTGTTCCGTTGCGCTGAAATAGGTAATTTTCAACAGGTCACTTTTCAAGGTTTTTGGTCCATAAAAGTGTTAATTATTATTCAATTCTTGTAAAATTTTCACCATGTGTTACCTAATGCCATTTACGATTTCATACAAGTAATGTTATTTTGGGAAAAACTGTATTTTTAGCCTCTAAAACAAATATTTGTTTGAAGTAAGTGATATTCATTATACGTATAAAATTATGATATTTGATTCCAATGGAAAAATAGTATGAATCGATGCGATCATATAGATATGAAAAAAAGTGTTTCTAACATCTTCCCTTGGCGAGAAATAACGAATTTTGTCAGGATCACATTTTAAGCTTTTTCTCATTTTAATTTCAGTTTATTGGTTCTAGGTTAATTATTTGTTGCCTGATTTGTATAAAAGAAAGGCTCATATGCCCCGTTGTGCAAATTTTCAACTTTTTGTATACCGATGAAATTTTCTGTCGGCACCGGAAGTGAAGTAATTTTGCCCACAACTTCAATTGTGACAGTCGAAAGGTCTTTTCAAATGCAAATATTAATGTTTACAAATCTAAAAGATCAAGATAAATGCTCCTACTAAAGACGCAAAATATGCTGGGCTTATTTTTTTAAATTTCGGTTTTGTATTTGTGCCATTTTGATTTACAGGTGAAATAAAAGAGGTAAAAATGAACTATTTACAATGTATTCAGACTTTTCATATTTTCAAATATTTCTTGACAGCTCTCATCAACCTGTAGCATTAATCCATACGAAGAGGATTTATGTGAAAATTTGTTTGTAATATGAGCAGTTGCCGAGAAATAGGCAATTTTGCATTTGTCACTTTTCACGTTATTTTGCCTGTAAAAGAGTAAATTATTATTCGATTTTCAATTTGGTTTTACCATTTGATGTCTAATGCCAATTTTGACTAGGTCAAACCAATTTATCGTTTTCATTGTCACCAGAAATGACGTCATTTGGGCAAAAACGGGATTTTAGCCTTCAAAACAGATATTTGTATTTGTAGTCGTATTTGTTATTTAAGTTATTTGTTTAAAATTATGATATTTGATTCCAATCAACAAATAGAATGAAACAATACGATCACACAGATACCACAAAATGGTTTTAAACTTCTACGTTTGCAAAGAAATAAAAGATTTTTATCAAGTCACTTTTCATGGTTTTTGGTCGATAAAAGTGTCTATTACTATTCGATTTTCATAAAATTTTCGCCATGTAATGCCTTATGCCATTTATGATTTCATAGAACTAATTTAACATTTTCATTATCACCGAAAGTAATGTCATTTTGGCAAAAACTGTATTTTTAGCCTTCAAAACAAACATTTTTTTGAAGTGAGTTATATTTATTATTTGTTTAACTTTATGATATTTGACTCCAATGGACATATAGATGGGATCAATACCATCATATAGATGTCCAAAAATTGCTTCCAGCATCTTCCCTTTTCGAGAAATATTCAATTTTGTCAGGATCACTTTTTATACGCCCGCATTGAAATTTGGTCGTATATTGTCGTCGCCCCCGTCCGTCCGTCCGTCGGTCCGGCGTCCACAATTGCTTGTGGACGCTTTAGAGGCCAAAGTTATTGCCAGAGTTATGGCCCTTTATCACTTTGAAAAATCTTGTGGAGGCTCTAGAGGCCAAAGTTAATATCCGATTGACCTAAAATTTATACACAGTGTTTAAGGTCATGAGACGAAGAAGCCTATTGATTTTCAGCGATTTTCGATAATTATTGCCAGAGTTATGGCCCTTTATCACAGTGTTTAAGGTCATGAGACGAAGAAGCCTATTGATTTTCAGCGATTTTCGATAATTACTGCCAGAGTTATGGACCTTGATCACTTCAAAAAATCTTGTGGACGCTCTAAAGGCCAAAGTTAATACCCGATTGACTTTAAATTTATACACAGTGTTTAAGGTCATGAGACGAAGAAGCCTATTGATTTTCAGCGATTTCCGATTATTACTGCCAGAGTCATGGCCCTTGATCACTTTGAAAAATCTTGTGGACGCTCTATAGGCCAAAGTTAATATCCGATTGACTTTAAATTTATACGAAGTGTTTTAAGGTCATGAGACAAAGAATCCTATTGATTTTCAATGATTTCCGATAATTACTGCCAAAGTTCTGGCCCTTGATCACTTTGTGACGCTCTAAAAGCTACAGTTATCATCCGATTGACTTCAGATTGATACACAGAGTTTAAGATCTTGGGACGAACAAGTATATTGATTTTCAATGAATTTTTATGTCTTGAACAGCTAAATCCATGATATTAAAAGTTTTGTATACAAAACGTTAGCATGGGGCAGAACTTTATAAAATGGTTTTCTGATATTTACTTCATGAGTTGTTGCTCTTAATCAGATTTTAGTGTATTATAAATGTTTCATTACCGAAAAAAGTAAAAATATGCAACAACTCTTGTTGACTGCTCGGACGATTTAGCTGTTGTCGGCGTATGTTTCGTTGCCTGGCAACCTATCTTTAAGATTTTTTGTTCGTATTTTAATTTCCCGTTAGAAAGTCAGCTAACTTAGCGGTAAGTTAAAAACAATTTTTGTCAGGATCACCGTTTTGACATATGTAACACATAGTAACAAATGTATAAATGGAATTGATATCGCTGGGTTTGATTGATTCTGCTTCCATTTTATAAAACGTCTGCGATGTTTATGTGGAAATCTGGTGATCGGTTCCATTGGAACCGTAAGTGATATAAGTTTAAGTGTAACATGGAACCGGAACTGATAAGTTCAAGGATAATGTGGCACCAGTGAAACCCGTCATTACTGCGTCGTAGTTCTAGTTATTATTATTAGGCTTTCAAACTTCGTCTGAAAGACTATTGTTAAGACTATTGTTATTACTAAAATTATTAGCCTATTGTGATTACTAAAATTATCATTCTTTCAGACTATTGTTTTTACTAAAATTATTATTAAGCTTTCATATTTCATATGAAAGCTTACTGTTTTTGTTCAGATTTTTATTATTAAGCTTCATATTACATACGAAAGGTTATTGTTTCTGTTAAGATTTATTATTATTATTTTTGTGTGTGTGTGTGTGTGTGTGTTTTCTGCAAATCGGATTTCTCAGAATCTAACCATAGGATGTTTCTGAAACTTTGACCTGTTTTACGAATTCGAAATCACCGAATTTTACGAACGAAAAAACTAACAATGCATAGTCGTAACTCTGTTGTTTATTGACTTATTTTAATAATTCTTTTTTCTTTGGGTACCCTCACGAAAGTCATTTTCACCTGCAATTTCAGATTTTCGAATTTCAAAAATTCGTCGCTCTGATTTCGTTCCGGAAATTAAGACCAATTTGACAACTTCTTTAATAGTTGCACGATCTTCATGAAATTTGGAATGTATGTAGATCTTACCGATGCGACTTGAAAAATGTCATTAGAAACTTTCTAACTTATCTCACATTTTAGAAACTAAGGATCAAACTTTTCAAAAAAATCTACAAAATATAGGTCAGATTGCCTTGAAATTCTTTTTCTGTACTAGCTGAGGAATTACTGATCCGCTCACAAAATACGAAGTCTATCCATAGAACCGGAAGTGCCACCTCTTGAAACGTGAAAAATCCCAAGGCTTTTACGATATTTTACTTACAGACATGGGAGTTATATTTTCTGAATCCTTGACAGAATGTCTAAAAAACGCTCAGAGCAGAATTTTGCTTTCGATCAATTGCTGGTCACCATTTGGAATTGAATATGGAAGACAGTGACACACCCACCTTAACAGACTTTAAAATAAACACAATAGGCCGTAGTTGGGAGAATTCGTCTTCTATTTCCCAAAAGTATACGTTTCAGGATAGCCGGGATCAGGGTCGAATTTTTTGGATTTGAAAATTTCAACATTTCGAATTTCGCCTTTGACCTTTTACGTGCGGATAAAGTTGATTACAGCACAATTTATGTCCTTAATTTTCAAAATTTACAAATTTAACCTTAATATTCCAACAGCTGAGGTCAATCTGATTCCAAAAATATTAGTTCCATTCAAATTTATCTCATTTAATTTGTCAATATTCTCCTGCTTTTTTTTTAGTTCTTAATTCCCGCCATTTTCATTTTATTTTCTCGTCCGTCCCGATTTTAAATGGCTTGATCCATTTTTCTGAAAATTCTGGAACGTGATATCATTCCGATTACAGCAATACAAGACTCAGTTATTTCCCTTTAGTTTTCACATTATTTTTGCCCTGGTGCAATGTTTCTCAGTATATCGCGAGTTTTTGACCGATTTTTATAATTATTTGTTCTTGTTCTTTTATCTTTTAATCCATGACACGTGTCGATGAATATGAAAGCTTTCATATCTGCATGGGACAGTAGCAGATCTAGTTAGGCTTTCACCTTCGGTGAAAGACTATAGTTATTACTAAGATTAATATTATTAGGCTTTCACCTTCGGTGAAAGACTATTGTTATTACTAAGATTATTAGGCTTTCACCTTGGGTGAAAGACTATTGTTATTACTAAGATTATTCTTCTTCTTATTAGGCTTTCACCTTCGGTGAAAGACTACTGTTATAACTAAGATTATTCTTCTTCTTATTATTATTTTTTTTTTTTTTTTTTGGGGGGGGGGAGCCTATTTCTCAGTAACTATAAGAGATAGAGGTCTGAAGTTTTGGTTTTCTATCGGGAAACTGGGTGGTGGTTAGTTGATAAATGTAAAACGAAATTTGTGCGCATAGCGAAAATGCCTCAAATCTTTAACGTGCACGCAAATTGAAAATCGACCACAATTCTGCTAATTATCAACCGATTTTTCTCATATTTACATTTTTGGATAGCTGAAGACATTTCTGAGCTGATAGTAGTTCACAAACGTCGAATTTAGAAACTTTGTCGCTTTCATTTTTTGGCCGAAAATTGGAAAATTTTCAAAATTTTCAATTTTTTTTATTTTTGGGAATTTTGAAAAATTCTGATTACATTTTGTGATAGCTGACATCAATCCGATTCCAGCGATATCAGTTTTGTTTTGAAATTCGGATTTTGATTTTGGTCGATTTTTGTCGATTTTTAGTCAAAATTCAATAACTCTAAAACGGCTCCAACGATTTTTCTGAAACTTCAGTACTATGAAGTCTAAGGAAAAAACTAGTGCTTAAACTATCAATGAAAATCCTCTAATCTCCGGAAGTAGTCAAGAAAGGTATCCAAACTTTGACAAAATTGTGAAAAATGGGTGCATGTGCGGAAAATGCGATATATCAATTGTGTTCTTGTCGATTAGTTAAAGTTATATATCGTTTAATAGCCAATTGAATTGTCTATCGGGTGGCACTAAAGCGGCATGTTTCTATCGAACATTTAAAAAGTTATGTGACTTTGAAAAGTTACGTTTTTTTACGATTTCGAGCAACTTTGGACGCATGTTTCTCGGAAACGCCCCCAGCGATTTTTTAAAAACTTTCTCAATCGAGAGGCTAATGAAACTACTGTATTATTTTTTGAAATGTCAGGGGTAGCCGAAAAAAGAGATCGAAAATCGAAAACGTCGTATTTTTACGATTTGGGGCATTTTTAGAGGTCTATTTCTCGAAAAGTCAACATAATATTTTTAAGGGAACTTCTTCTACAGAGATTCCTATCAGTAGTGTTTTATATAAAACTATTGTACAACAGTTCCAAATTTCAGGAGTAGCAGAACAAAGGGATCGAAAATTGAACACGGCACCTTTCATTGTTAAGCGAAACATAAGGGGGGATACAATCTGTACCTTTTGTCAACGTATAGAGCCTATTCAAGAGTGCTTTTATCAGTCATGATATTTGAACTGAAATTATTTCAACTATGAGTGTTTTCTTCTATCCAAAATATGGGTTTAGTGACCCTATAACAGAAATAGTTGATTGCTGTGTGTAATAATTAGTCTTTGAATTAATATTGTTGCTTCTTTGTAAAAATTATCTTATACCGGTAATCATCTGGACAGAAATCGACGGCTCGCGTTGTTTATAATAAATTTTTATTAGTGACGCCAAATCTTTAACGTGCACGAAACCAGAAAATTGGCGATATTTCATTGAATATTCAATCAATTTTTGAACCAGTTACATATTTGAGTAGCTGACATGAACGCGATTCCAAAGTCCCGTGAACACATTGGTGTGACCGTAAAAGATCCCTTGGCGGTTGGAATTCTATATAAAAGAAGACTAGCGCCGCTGTACGAGCATGTTTAGAGGTCTTTTTCTCAAAAAGGCAATCTAATATTTTTTGGGGAACTCCTTCTAATTGAGAGAGATATGGGGTTTAACGTCCACTCGACACAAACTAGGTCATTTCGGGACTAACATATGGTTTATTCTTTTTATTTTATTTCAATAATTCGCTTGCGCGTAGAGGTCTTTAGCAGTGGAAGGAAACCGGAGGACCCGGAGAAAACCCACGAGGTTGGACAGGCGACCCTACTCCTTGTCACGTACAACCTGGGAATCGAAACCCCGCCAGTTAACTCAATGACAGACCGTATGATACAGCGCACGCGCGCGTGTCTTTTGGGCGAATAGCATTCGCAGAACTTTTCTTCAACCTGCAACTTGTCTTTTTCGGGCAAATCTAGATTGCCAGCATAATGTATCTATATAAGAAACATTTATTCCTACTGGCGATTTACAAATATTGCATGAAGAAATTCAAATCATAAGAACATAAACACGACTAATACACAGTATCATCTTGATTATAAAAGTACAATGTATATATTGGTTACCGTATATATGTCACAAAACAACAATTATTAGATAATGATAATTATTTACTAATTATATAAATCATTTTTGGAGGTAGGAGTTATCCGTTGTTTAATTTAACAGTTATATAATTACCCTGGTTAGAAAGGTACGAACAATTAAGGTATTTAAACAAATGATTACGAAAGAACATAACACTATAGACTTCTATGATAAGACATATAATACATGTTTAATATATATATAAATGGCAATGTCCTCAATACAAATAATGAAATATGATAGTATCAGTAAATATAAAAAAACAAAGTAGTCCCGAACATCCTGGCTCTTGACTGCTTCAGTTGTTTGATCCTGGACTCTGTCTGTAATTAATAGTAAATCTTGAACGTGCACGAAACCAGAAAATTGGCGATATTTAATTTTTGAACCAGTTACATATTTCAGTAGCTGACATGAACGCGATTTCGAAGTCCCGCATACACATTGGTGTGACTGTAAAAGATCCCTTGGCAGTTGGAATTGTATATAAGAGTAGGCTAGCGCCGCTGTACGTTCGAAACATTCCTCATGGTCCATTCCGAGCAGAATGGTGTTAAACCCCATTTCATTTTACTTTGATATTAATATCTATTGCGACATTGCTTTTCGTCCATTTCGCGAAACTGTTCTTTTTCCATTTCGCGTAGATCAACTTTATTTTTCGATTCCCTTCTATCGTAATGCGCATGCAAAGAACATGTCAATATCTGAGTTATGCAAATGTGTGTTTTTATTTGGGGGGTGGGGGATGTGTGTTTGTTTAGGGGGTGAGAGGTGGGGATAGTCTTTTGTCATGCATCTGGCGATCGTGTGTCGCCTTGGCACGGTGAAAGCCTTCAGTCTTGCCAGCAAGTCTACTTAGGCTTTCACCTTCGGCGAAAGACTATTGTTATTACTAAGATTATTCTTCTTCTTATTAGGCTTTCACCTTTCGGTGAAAGACTATTGTTATTACTAAGATTAATATTATTATTTATTTTTTTATTGGGGGAGCCTATTTCTCAGCAACTATAAGAGATAGAGGTCTGAAGTTTGGTTTTCTCTCAGGAAACTTGGTGGTGGTTAGTTGATAAATGTAAAACTAAATTTGTGCGCATAGCGGAAATGCGTCAAATCGGCCATTATTCTCTTAATTCTCAATGGATTCTTCAGATATTTACATTTTTGGATAGCTGGAGACATTTCTGAGCAGATAGCAGTTCAAAACTGTGGAAATTAGAAACTTTGTCGCTCTCATTTTTTTGGTAAAAAATGGAAAATTTTCAAAATTTTCTAAAAATTTTATTTTTGGGAATTTTGAAATTTCAGTTATATTTTTGGATAGCCGACATCAATCCGATTCCAGCAATATTAGTTTTGTTCTGAAATGTTAACCTTGATTTTTCACTTTTTTTCGCATTTTGGTCAAATCGTAGAGGTATTTTTTTAAAACGACTCCAACGATTTTTCTGAAACTTCAGGAATATGAATTCGAAGGACCAAACCAGTCCATGAACTATAAATGAAAATCCTCTAATCTCCGGAAGTGGTCAAGAAAGGTATCCAAAGTTTGACAAAATTCTGAAAAATGGATGCCTGTGCGGAAAATCGGATATATCAATTGTGTTTTTGCCGATTAGTTAAAGTTTTATATCGTTTAATAGCCAATGGAATTGTCTATCAGATGGTTAAAAAAGCGACAAGTTTCTATCAAATACTAAAAAAGTTATGTGACTTTTAAAAGTAAGGTATTTTGCGATTTCGAGCAACTTTAGACGCATGTTTCTCGGAAACGCCCCCAACGATTTTTTTAAAACTTTCTCAATCGAGAGACTAATGAAATCGCTGTTTTGTGAAACTACTGTATTATTTTTTGAAATGTCAGGGGTAGCCGAAAAAAGAGATCGAAAATCGAAAACGTCGTATTTTTTCGATTTGGAGCATTTTTAGAGGCCTATTTCTCGAAAAGTCAACATAATTTTTTTTTGGACCTTCTTCTACGGAGAGGCCTATCGGTGGTGTTATACATAAAACGATTGTACAACAGTCCCATATATCAGGAGTAGGAGAACAGAGGGATCGAATATTGAAAACGGCAGCTTTCATTGTTAAGCGAAACATAGGGTGGATACAATCTGTACGTTTTGTCAACGTATAGAGCCTGTTCAAGAGAGTTTTTTTTTTCTTTCACATTGACGATATTTTGAATTAAAATTATTTCAACTATGAGGGTTTACTTCTATCCAAAATATGGGTTTAGTGACCCTGTAGCAGAAATAGTTGATTGCAGTGTGTAATAATTAGTCTTTGAATTAATATTGTTGCTTCTTTGTCAAGATTATCTTATAACCGTAATCATCTAAACAGAAATGAACGGCTCGCGCTGTTGATAAGCAAATCCAATTTGTTAAGAGTATATCAGGGCGCAGTAATCCATACGGCGGACGGCTCTAGATTAGCAGTGATAAATATCTACTCACCCCCACAAAGGGTAGTAGATAACGGATTTCAGAACCTGTACGATCAAATCAAATACAATCGTATTTTGATTTGCGGGGATTTCAATGCGCGCCACGTTGGCATCCTCACCCATTGCAAGTTACTGCGACTGGACCACAAGGTGTGACGAAACGCTTGGCAGTGATCATATGGCGATAACTATCACTCTTAGCAAGTCGCCACATCGGGACGATACAGAGCGGAGACCAAGCTAGATAATGTCTAAGGCAAACTGGGGCAGCTTCAATCTACTCTGTCGTGAGTGGAGGGAAGAGGAACTGGTTACGGAGGATACTGAAAAGTATGCCACGAACGTAACCAGTGCTATAATAGAGGTAAGCCTCGAAAACCTTGGTGGTCCGATTCTTGTCAAGTCGCAGTACGGGAACGTTGTAGATGCCTTCGCAAGTGCCAACGCCACCTCTCTCCGGCCACGTGGTCCGCATACCTAAAGGCAAAGTATGCGGCAAGAGACGTCATAAAACAGTGTCAAACCCAACATTGGCACGCCTACTGCGTGTCCCTGAATACAAATTCAAACTCTAAATAGGTGTGGCAGAAGATTAATGCTATGAATGGAAAGACTAGGACGGCTTGCCCACCGACTCTCTGTTACAAAGCAGAAGTGGCCCAGAACTGCGCAGAAAAGGCCGAATTTCTTGCTAAAACATTTGCTATGACGAGTAGCAATAACAACCTTACGCCCGAATTTAGCGACAGGAAAAAAGACTTCTATCCGCAAAAAGAAAAGTTTAAGCCGAAAGGCGGAGAACTTGTTGGACGCTCAGATCTGAACGCCCCTTTTTCCCTGAGAGAATACGAGAAAGCACTGTCTTCTAAAAAAGACAGCGCCTCGGGGCCGGACGGGGTCAAGTACTCTATGCTAAAAAATCTGCCCGAAAATGCTTCGAAAATCGTCCTTGTCCTCTTTAACCTCGCTTGGCGGAAAAGTGAGATACCCTGTCTGTGGCGTACGGCTACAGTGGTTGCAATCCCTAAGGTGGGAAATAACCCAAAGGAAACGGAGTCTTATCGCCCGGTAAGCCTCACGTCTACGCTTTGCAAAACTCTTGAAACCTTGGTGAACGATAGGTTAACATACTACCTAGAGAGTAACCAGCTGCTAGACAAGAACCAGAGCGGCTTCCGCCGAGACCGCTCGACATTCGATCACATTGCCAGACTTCAGCATGCCATGGTGACAGCCACGAGAGGCGGATCCTACCTCTGTGTCATCTTTGTTGATCTATCAAAGGCCTTCGATCTTGTCTGGACAGAAGGACTGTTACACAAACTGTCCTTGGTAGGCGTGCATGGTAACATGTACAACTGGATCAAGAGTTTTGTCTCAGACAGACAAATCAGAGTTACAATCGGCAAATACCTCAGTAAAGAGACCGGACTGGATAACGGAACTCCCCAGGGTTCCGTTATAAGCCCAACATTGTTCAATATTATGGTGAATGGTATCAAAGAATGTCTCGAAAAAGATATTTCGCTTGCTACGTTTGCGGACGATAGCACCCTATGGACCAAGGGTAGTCTATATTCGCAGGTTCAGAAACGTATGCAAGGAGCCTTGGACGGGTTCACCTCTTGGGCAAATAATTGGGGATTCCAGATCTCGTCACCGAAAACTGTAGGTATGCTAGTATGCAGGGATCCCGAGGTTTCCCGGATGTCCCTGCAGCTCAATGGTCAGTACATAGAATTCAAAGACGAAACCAAGTTCCTTGGTGTAATCTTTGATAGGAAAGTGACATGGAGACCGCACATCAAATATGTAGTAACACGTACTCAGCGCATCCTGAACCTTATGAGGAAAATAACGGGACGTGAATGGGGAGCAAGCCGAGTTGCCCTCATGATGATCTACCGTTCTCTAATACGTCCTGTATTAGATTACAGCTGCATGGCTTTCTTAAATGCAAGACCCGTTACACTAAGCAAGTTGGACACGATACAATACAAAGCCATTTGTATTGCCACAGGCTGTGGCTTAGGTGCCAAGCGCGAGTCGTTACTAAAGGATGTTGGCGAACTCCCTCTGTCACTCCGAAGGAAGAAACTGACCATGGGGCATTGGGCCAAACTAAGTCGATTGGGTGAAAGGTGTCCAGCCTTTAACGAAATCTCGAGGTTCAAAAGAGTCAGGGACCCCACCAAGAAGTCATACGGCCAGGCAGTCGGCGAAATGGTTAGGGACTACGGTCTCGATAAGCTCACCATTAATGGTATAGAGGATACGATTAGGGCCCCTGGACCCTCCCAGTACCCCCGGTAGATACCACCCTCGTCCAGAGGGTAGACAAAGAGAATAACCCATTGGCGGCCAAGCATCTCTCTTTAGCTCATATTGAGGATAATTGGTCAAAATGGACTCACATTTACACGGACGGATCGCACAACCCCGAGAACGGTACGACGGGCTTCGGGATTTATATCCCGGGGAAAGAGTTACAGGTAGCAAATAGACTACCAAATATGTGCTCTGTGTACACATCGGAAATGTATGCGATCAAAGAAGCCGTAGTGTGGATATCCAGCCAAAGAAATTCAAACTATGTTGTCCTCAGCGACTCGCTAAGTAGTCTGAAATCCATAAGAAATCAGAGGTCGGACGCCCGTCCCGAACTGCTGACCCAGATCTACCTAGCGTACGAAAAGTCTCTGGCAAAGGGCAACCAGATAGTATTGACATGGGTCCCGTCGCACATCTACCTTAAGGGGAACGAGGAGGCGGACAGGCTCGCCCTAAAGGGGTCACAATTGGAGGAACCTAGCGTCGAGCTCCCTTATAGCATGAACGAATTTAAAAGCATGGTCGAGTTACGCGTCAGCTCTGAATGGGAAAACTCCCTTGTGGAACTCGACACCTTTAGATTCAGATCCGATGAGTCCTTAAAGGCTAAGTTATCAGTAAATCATCCCAGCAGGAAAATCTGCCGGTTAATAACAAAGCTGAAGGTGAAAGAAACACTCAGACATCGCACATTTAAGCCTATAAGGTGCAGCTGTGGCTCGGACGTGTCTCCTACCCATATTCTAGTAGACTGTGCTCGCCTCTCAGCCGAAAGGAAACCTCTCACGGATAAACTGAGTTCCCTTAACACGGCTCTCAGTGTTCCGAACTTACTTTTTCCAAAAGTAAGCAAACACGAAATCTATGAGTTAATATACGAATTCGTGTGTGAGATCGGTATCATTGATATGATGATGTGACCCCGCAGAGACGAAAAGAGTGTTTTACTCTGTGAAGATTTGGGGGCCCACCCCAAGACCCAACGGACGGGATCCATAAGTGATCATCCCGAGGGCTACTGCGAGTCGGACGTCCCTAAGTGAAGGGATGTCGGGTACCCTGTGGGGGGCCCGGCTGACAGTCCTACCTACCCCTACCCACCCAAAACAAAGATCGTAACATTTATGGTCCAGCGGACCAGACTGCGCCCGCTCGCCACCCCTTTTCTACCCCAAAACTTTCTCCTCTCCTTTCGATGAGATTTTTAACTTGGGCATTCCCTGCTAAGACACTATGTCTCAAATTAAACTGGACCAAGCCTAATCCATACGGCTTCCTCCAGTAAGTTTCTTAGGAAACATCCTTGTCTACGATATCACCTTAGGTGGAAGTGGACGTAAAACACCAGAAACGAACGAACGAACGTTAAGAGTATGCAGTAGTATCGTAAAGAAGTATTGAATATTGCACCTCTGATAAAGGCATGACGTTGTTTCAGCATGGACTCTATCTGAAATTATTATTAAATTTTTATATGTTAGTGACGTCAAATCTTTTACGTGCACGAAACCAGAAAATTGGCGATATTTCATTGAATATTCAATCAATTTTTGAACCAGTTACATATTTGAGTAGCTGACATCAACGCGATTCCAAAGTCTCGTGTACAAACTGGTGTGACCGTAAAAGATCCCTTGGCAGTTGGAATGTTATATAAGAGTAGACTAGCACCGCTGTACGAGCATGTTTAGAGGTCTTTTTCTCAAAAAAGCAATCTAATATTTTTTTGAGGAACTCCTTCTATAGAGAGCCTAATTGATATATGTGACTGAAAAGAGAGAGAGAAAAAAATTTGGATTTAACGTCAACTCGACACAAACTAGGTCATTTCGGGACTAACATATGGTTTATACTTTTTTATTTCAAAAATTCGCTTGCGCGTAGGGGCCTATAGCAGTGGGAGGAAACCGGAGAAAACCCACGAGGTTGGACAGGCGACCCTACTCCTTGTCACGTACAACCGGGGAATCGAAACCCCGCCAGATGGCTCAATGACAGACCGTATGATACAGGGCACGCTGAAACAGAAAGAAGCTTTACAGGAGCTTCTGGGCCATCGGAACGTAGCATGTCGAGATCCGCGAGTTCATCGCTGACCTACGACCGCAGTCCCAAAGGCTAACCTACCGTGTAACTTCCAGCCAGCATAATGTATCTATATAAGAGACATTTATTCCTACTGGCGATTTACAAATATTGCATGAAGAAATTCAAATCATAAGAATATAAACACGACTAATACACAGTATCATATTGATTATAAAAGTACAATGTATATATTGGTTACACTATATATGTCACAAAACAACAATCATTAGATAATAATAATTATTTACTAATTATATAAATCATTTTAAGAGGTAGGAGTTATCTGTTGTTTAATTTAACAGTTATATAATTACCCTGGTTAGAAAGGTACGAACACCTACGACACCTACGATATTTCTGAAACGTCGGGACTATGAAGTCGACAGACCAAACCAGTCCATGCACTATAAATGAAAATCCCCTAATCACCGGAAGTGATTGGTTGTTTACCGAGTACTTAAAATATTTTGTCGTATGATAGCCACGTGAATTATCTACGAGATGGTGCTATAGCAACAAGATTTTATTGCCAACTAAAAAATTTATGGGACTTTGAAAAGTAAGGTTATTTACGATTTCGATCAAGTTTAAACTCATGTTTCTCGGAATAGCCGCCAATGATTTTTTTCAAACTTGCTCAATCGAGATTCTACTGGGTAGTGTATTGTGTGAAACCCTTGTACAATTTTTCTAATTGTCATGGGTAGCCGAAAAAAGAGATCGAAAATTGAAAACAGCATATTTTTACGAGTTGGAGCATGTTTAGGGGTCAATATCTGAGTTATGCTAGAGTGTGGGTTTTTTTGGGGGGTGGGGGAGTGGTTGGGATAGTCTTTTCTCATGCATCTGGCGATCGTGTGGAGCCTTGGCGACGGTGAAAGCCTTCAGCATTGCGCGCAATTCTAGTTATTATTTTTTTTTGGTGGGGGGAGCCTATTTCTCAGCAACTATAAGAGATAGAGGTCTGAAGTTTGGTTTTCTCTCGGGAAACTGGGTGGTGGTTAGTTGATAAATGTTAAACGAAATTTGTGCGCATAGCGGAAATTCCTCAAATCTTTAACGTGCACGCAAATTGAAAATCGACCACAATTCTGCTAATTATCAACCGATTTTTCTCATATTTACATTTTTGGATAGCTGGAGACATTTCTGAGCTGATAGCAGTTCACAAACGTCGAATTTAGAAACTGTGTCGCTTTCATTTTTTGGCCGAAAATTGGAAAATTTTCAAAATTTTCTAAAATTTTTATTTTTTAGAATTTTGAAATTCTGATTACATTTTGTGATAGCTGACATCAATCCGATTCCAGCGATATAAGTTTTGTTTTGAAATTCGGATTTTGATTTTGGTCGATTTTTGTCGATTTTTGCTCAAAATTCAATAACTCTAAAACGGCTCCAACGATTTTTCTGAAACTTCAGTACTATGAAGTCTAAGGACAAAACTAGTGCTTAAACTATAAATGAAAATCCTCTAATCTCCGGAAGTGGTCAAGAAAGGTATCCAAACTTTGACAAAATTCTGAAAAATGGGTGCCTGTGCTGAAATTGAGATGTATCCATTGTGTTTTTGCCGATTAGTTAAAGTTTTATATCTGTTAATAGCCCATTGAATTGGCTATCAGATGGTACTAAAGCGACAAGTTTCTATCAAAAATTGAAAAAGTTATAGGACTTTGAAAAGTAAGTTTTTTTTACGATTTCGAGCAAATTTAGACGCCATTTTCTCGAAAACCACGCCTATTTGGTTTTTTTAACTTTGTCAATCGATGGTCTAATTTGTAGTCTTTTGTGTGAAACCATTATATCATTTTTAGAAATGTCAGGGGTAGCCGAAAAAAGAGATCGAAAATCGAAAACGTCGTATTTTTACGATTTGAAGCATTTTTAGAGGTCTATTTCTCGAAAAGTCAACATAATATTTTTTTGGAACTTCTTCTACAGAGAGGCCTATCAATAGTGTTATATATAAAACCATTGTACAACAGTTTCAAATTTCAGGAGTAGGAGAACAAAGGGATCAAAAATTGAACACGGCACCTTTCATTGTTAAGCGAAACATAAGGGGGATACTATCTGTACGCTTTGTCAACGTATAGAGCCTATTCAAGAGTGCTTTTATCAGTGATGATATTTAAACTGAAATTATTTCAACTATGAGTGTTTACTTCTATCCAAAATATGGGTTTAGTGACCCTGTAACAGAAATAGTTGATTGCTGTGTGTATTAATTAGTCTTTGAATTAATATTGTTGTTTCTTTGGCAAAATTATCTTATAACCGAAATCATCTAGACAGAAATAGACGACTCGCGCTGTATATAAGCATGTCCAATTCGTCATGAATTTGTAGTAGTATCGAATAACGAAATCCGCTATTTCTGTGATATATAAGATGCTATTCTTAATTTATATAATGCAATCACTCAAATATTACTTTTCTTTGAAAATTAATTCATAGAAATACTTAATAATCTTTCAAAACTTAAGAAAAGTTCCCGATTGTATACTTCATGCATAGCGAGGCCGATTAGACTCTATACGCGGTATTGGGTGATGAATTTCCGTGTTTTTGGGATATATAGTATAATGTCCTTAATATAAGTAAAACGTTCGAAAGAATTATGATTATTTTATGAAAATCAATTAAAAAAATATCCCCCAAATCTTTTAAACGTAAGAAAAATCCCACTGCTAAGCGAGGCCGATTGTATACTTCATGCAACGCGAGGCCGAATTGACTCTATACGCGGTATTGCATTTCTGTGTTTCTGGGATATATAGTATAATGTCCTTAATATACGTAAAACGCTGAAAAGAAATATGATTATTTTATCAAAATCAATTAAAAAAATAACCCTCAAATCATTTAAACATAAGAAAAAGGCTGACTGCTAAGCGATGCCGATTGTATACTTCATGTGGTATACTGCGATGAATTCCGCTATTTCTGTGATATATATGATATTATTCTTAATTTATATAATACAATCACTTAAATATTACTTTTCTGTGAAAATTAATTCATAGAAATACTTTAAAATCTTTCAAAACTTAAGAAAAAGTCCCACTGCTAAGCGAGGCCGATTGTATACTTCATACATAGCGAGGCCGATTAGGCTCTATACGCGATATTGGGTGATGAATTTCCGTGTTTCTGGGATATTTTCTATAATGTCCTTAATATACGTAAAACATTCGAAAGAAATATGATTATTTTATCAAAATCAATTGAAAAAATATTCCCCAAATCTTTTAAACATAAGAAAAAGTCCCACTGCTAAGCGAGGCCGATTGTATACCTCATGTAGTATAGTGCGATGAATTCCGCTATTTCTGTGATATATGTGATATTATTCTAAATTTATATAATACAATCACTTAAATATATTTTTTCTATGCAATTTAATTCATAGAAATACTTTATAATCTTTCAAAATTAAGAAAAAGTCCCACTGCTAAGCGAAGCCGATTTTATACTTCATGTGGTATTGTGCGATGAATTCCGCTATTTCTGTGATATATATATATGATATTATTCTTAATTTATATAATACAATCACTTGAATATAATATTTTTATGAAAATTAATTCATAGAAATACTTTATAATCTTTGAAAATTAAGAAAAAGTCCCACTGCTAAGCGAGGCCGATTGTATACTTCATGCATAGCGAGGCCGATTAGGCTCTATACGCGATATTGGGTGATGAATTTCCGCGTTTCTGGGATATATAGTATAATGTCCTTAATATACGTAAAACGATCAAAAGAAATATGATTATTTTATCAAAATCAATTGAAAAAATATCCCCCAAATCTTTTAAACATAAGAAAACGTCCCACTGCTAAGAGAGGTCGATTGTGTACTTCATGTGGTATAGTGCAATGAATTCCGCTATTTCTGTGATATTATTCTTAATTTATATAATACAATCACTTTAATATAATTTTTCTATGAAATTTAATTAATAGAAATACTTTATAATCTTCCAAAATTAAGAAAAAGTCCAACTGCTAAGCGAGGTCGATTGTATACTGCATGCATAGCGAGGCCGATTAGGCTCTATACGCGGTATTGGATGATAAATTTCCGTGTTTCTGGGATATAATATAGTATAATGTCCTTAATATACGTATTTAACGTTCGAAAGAAATATGATTATTTTATCAAAATCAATTGAAAAAAATATCCCCCAAATCTTTTAAACAAAAGAAAAAGGCTGATTGCATTGCGAGGCCGATTAGGGGTTCTATGTGTAGTACAGTTCGATGGAATTTACTATTTCTGAGATATATAAAATAAAATTGAGAAAGAGAGGGGGTGTAGGGAGGTGGGGTTGTAACGATTTAGTGGAAGATCCAACATCTCATTTCTGCAACTACTATACAGCGATCCTGTTTAGATTCTTTGTGATATAGGGCGATGAGTTTGCCTACTAGATGTAAGATAATATTCATAATTTATATTAACATTCAAGTATGGTAATTAATTGAGAAAATTTATGAAAGATATAAACATAAGAAACGGGTGCAGGAAGATCAAAACTCTCATTTTAACCACAACTAAAAGTAATATCAAGGCCGTATATCGAACTGTCAATCAAATTGACTGACATGCGGCCTCGCTCAGCAGCGGTCTCGCTTAGTACGCTTTATCATTTACCAACCGTAAGACTGGCGTTAAAAGGAAAGTCACCACAGTCTCACAACCCGTCTTCTTCGAGATCAAGTTAGCAGACATATTCTCTCACCGTATTCCAGCACCCGGATTAGAGATCAAGTTAGCCAACGTATTCCTAGCGCCAAGAAATTCCTGGATCTAATTATCACGAAAATAATTGTTACCTTTATATTAGAAAATACAGTTTTCAAGCATATTAATGCAAAGTATATATGTAATAGATCCCTCGACCCCACCCCACACCCCAAAATATACTATTACCTTAAACATACTAAAATATCGCACAATAGGCTAACTGAGCATGCAAAAAAGGGGTACGTCCATTTTGCATCAAAAAGTACCCCAACCAGATTTGGTGGGAAAATGTTTTTTGTTTCAAGGAATCAAGAGTTGAATAAACTACTAGAATACAAACTTCCATAAGGCTCCTATGTTGGCGTTTCGAGATATATTACCTTAAACATACTAAACATATTGAAGAATCGGGAAACGGTAGGCTCATCGCACACGCAATAACTTCTAAACTAGCTTTGATGGATCCAAGATCTTTATTTCACCAAATCGACAGATGCACAAGGTATGAACATGCCAAATTTCTTTAACTTTCTATGTTGGCGTATGGAGTTATACCACCGCAAAGTTCCTAGCACCCGGATTCGAGACGGAGTTTGTGGGTTCAATAAACAACGGGTACGCTCACGCTGCATCAAAAAACGACCCAAACCAGCTTTGGTGGAAAAATGTTTTTTGTTTTACGGAATCAAGAGATAAATAAACTACTAGAATACAAAATTCTAATATAAAAGTATCAGTTATTTTCGTGATAATTATATCTAGGTTTTTCTTGGCGCTATGAATACGTGGGCTAACTTGATCTCGAATCCGGGTGCTGAAATACGGTTAGAGAATATGTCTGCTAACTTGATCTCGAATCCGGGTGCTGGAATACGGTGAGAGAATATGTCTGCTAACTTGATCTCGAATCCGGGTGCTGGAATACGGGTGAGAGATTCCGCTCAGTCATGTTTAGAGGTTTTTTTCTCAAATGTAATATTTTTTGGGGAACTCCTTCTATAGAGAGCCTTATTGATATATTCGTGTATGAAACCACCGTACAATGCTAAAAATTATCAAGAGTGGCCAAACAAAAGGCACTGTATATTGACAAAAGTCCGAAATGATCATAATCGCAACGTTCTCTATACTTATAAAGCATATATAGAGAGCTATTTTTTTAAAGTGGCAATATTTGAACTAAGG
The DNA here is from genome assembly GCF_932274485.2 of Patella vulgata. Taxonomy (NCBI): domain Eukaryota; kingdom Metazoa; phylum Mollusca; class Gastropoda; family Patellidae; genus Patella; species Patella vulgata. The sequence goes on along the minus strand of NC_065885.2, from coordinate 42,255,895 downwards.
GTGTTTTACTGTTAACCAATATCTGGCAATGGTGCTTGTAAGGTGAAAATAATTCATATTAGTAAATAACAGTTACTCATGAAATTAATATCCCAGATTTTTGTGTACATGACGTCATCTCTTATACCATTTAAAATAAAGCTCCCTGCTGCAGCTATTTATAAGGAAGTCGCCCCTCTAAGTAAGGAAAAGTTAATGTTGATAATTATGATTTAGGGTTTTGGTTGCTATCTGAGACTTAAAAGACTGTTTTTGTCCCATTCGGAAAACTGTTTTTTTATTCCATTTACAATTCGTGTAGATCTCTGAAACTAACAGATAGTGTTCTGAATATTGATTTTTCCCTTGTTTTAACAATTATTACTTATAACTATTGCGAAAGTTGTGAACAGACCGGAAGTTGTGTAAATCTTTAACGTGCACGAAAATTGAAAACCGGCCCTAATTATGTGAATTCACAACCGATTGGAATTTTGAGTTTTCGATTACATTTTTGGATTGCCGGCGTCTGTCCGATTCAACCGATCTAGGATTATAATGATGTGAATTGTTCAACTCTATTTCTCAATTCCCTTCGCTATCGTAATGCGCATGCAAAGAACGTGTCAATATCTGAGCTATGGTAGTGTATTTGGGGGTTTTGTTTTTGTGGGGGGGGGGGGGAGTGGTGAGCCTTCAGTCTTGCAAGCAAGTCTAGTTATTTATTTTTTTTATTGGGGGAGCCTATTTCTCAGCAACTATAAGAGATAGAGGTCTGAAGTTTGGTTTTCTCTCCGGAAACTGGGTGGTGGTTCGTTGATAAATGTAAAACTAAATTTGTGCGCATAGCGGAAATGCGTCAAATCTTTTTTGTGCACGAAAATTGAAAATCGGCCATTATTCTCTTAATTCTCAATGGATTCTTCAGATATTTACATTTTTGGATAGATGGAGACATTTCTGAGCAAACAGTAGTTCAAAACTGTGGAATTTAGAAACTTCGTCGCTCTCATTTTTTTGGTGAAAAATGGAAAATTTTCAAAATTTTCAATTTTTTTTATTTTTTGGAATTTTGAAATGTCAGTTATATTTTTGGATAGCTGACATCAATCCGATTCCAACAATATAAGTTTTGTTCTGAAATGTTAACTTTGATTTTTCACTTTTTTTCGCATTTTGGTCAAATCGTAGAGTTCTTATTTTTTTAAAACGGCTCCAACGATTTTTCTGAAACTTCAGGAATATGAAGTCAAGAAAAGTACCCAAATTTTGGCAAAATTCAGAAAAATGGGTGCCTGTGCGGAAAATGCGATGTACCAATTCTGTTTTTGCCGATTAGTTAACGTTTTATATCGTTTAATAGCCAATTGAATTGTCCATCAGATGGTACTTCAGCGACAAGTTTCTATCAAAAAATAAAAAAGTTATGTGACTTTGAAAAGTAAGGTATTTTGCCCCCAACGATTTTTTATACGCCCACATTGAAATGTGGTCGTATATTGTCGTCACCCCCGTCCGTCCGTCCGCTCTAGAGGCTAAAGTTAATATCCGATTGACTTTAAATTTATAGATAGTGTTAAAGGTCATGAGACGAAGAAGCCTATTGATTTTCAGCGATTTCCGATAATTAATGCCAGAGTTATGGCCCTTTATCACTTCAAAAAATCTTGTGGACGCTCTAGAGACTAAAGTTAATATCCGATTGACTTTAAATTTATACACAGTGTTTAAGGTCATGAGACAAAGAAGCCTATTGATTTTCAGCAATTTCCGATATTTACTTCCAGAGTTATGGCCCTTTATCACATCCAAAAGTCTTGTGGACGATCTAGAGGTCAAAGTTAATATCCGATTGACTTTAAATTTATACACAGTTTTTAACTTCATGAGACGAAGAAGCCTATTGAATTTCAGCGATTTCCGATAATTACTGCTATAGTTATTGCCCTTGATCACTTTGAAAAAATCTTGTTGACGCTCTAGAGGCTAAAGTTAATATCCGATTGAGTTTAAATTTATACACAGTGTTTAAGTTCATGAGAGGTAGAAGTCTATTTATTTTCAGCGTTTTTTAATGATTATCGCCAGAGTTATGGCCCTTGATCACTTGAAAGAAATCTTGTAAATGCTCTATAGGATAAAGTTAATATCCAATTGACTTTAAATTGATACAGAGTGTTTGAGGTCATGAGACGAAGAATCATATTGATTTTCAATGATTTCTGATAATTACTGCCAAAGTTATGGCCCTTGATCACTTTGAAAAATCTTGTGACGCTCTAGAGGCTAAAGTTATCATCCGATTGACTTCAGATTGATACACAGAGTTTAAGATCTTGAGACGAACAAGTATATTGATTTTCAATGAATTTTGATATAAAAATATGTGACAACTCTTGTTGACTGCCAGGACTATTTAGTTGCTGTGGGCGTGTGTTTTGTTGCCTGGCAACCTATCTGTTAACACTTTCTCAATCGAGAGACTAATGAGTTGGCTGTTTTGTGAAACTACTGTATTATTTTTTGAAATGTCAGGGGTAGCCGAAAAAAGAGATCGAAAATCGAAAACGTCGTATTTTTACGATTTGGAGCATTTTTAGAGGTCTATTTCTCGAAAAGTCAACATAATATTTCTTTGGATCTTTTTCTACAGAGAGTCCTATCAGTAGTGTTATATATAAAACCACTGTACAACAGTTCCAAATTTCAGGAGTAGCAGAACAAAGGGATCGAAAATTGAACGGCACCTTTCATTGATAAGCGAAACATAAGGGGGGATACAATCTGTACGTTTTGTCAACGTATAGAGCCTATTCAACAGTGCTTTTTTCAGTGATGATATTTGAACTGAAATTATTTAACTATGAGTGATTTCTTCTATCCAAAATATGGGTTTAGTGACCCTGTAACAGAAATAGTTGATTGCTGTGTGCAATTATTAGTCTTTGAATTAATATTGTTGCTTCTTTGTCAAAATTATTATCTTATAACGGTAATCATCTGGACAGAAATCGACGGCTCGCGTTGTTTATAAGCAAGTCAAATTTGTTATGTGTTTGCAGTAGTATTGTACAGTAGTATCGAATATTACACGTGTGATAAAAGGCATGACGTTGTTTGAGCATGGACTCTATTTGTAATTGATATTAAATTTTTGTATGTTAGTGACGTCAAATTTTTGAACCAGTTACATATTTGAGTAGCTGACATGAACGCGATTCCGATGTCCCGTGTACACATTGGTGTGACCGTAAAAGATCCCTTGGCAGTTGGAATTCTATATAAAAGTAGACCAGCGCCGCTGTACGGGCATGTTTAGAGGCCTTTTTCTCAAAAGGGCAATCTAATATTTTTTGGGGAACTCCTTCTATAGAGAGCCTAATTGATATATCTGTGTATGAAAAGAGAGAAATGGGGTTTAACGTCACAAACTAGGTCATTTCGGGACTAACATATGGTTTAATTTTTTTTATTTCAATAATTCGCTTGCGCGTAGGGGTCTTTAGCAGTGGGAGGAAACCGGAGGACCCGGTGAAAACCCACGAGGTTGGACAGGCGACCCTACTCCTTGTTACGTACAACCGGGGAATCGAAACCCCGCGCGAGACCCCCCCCCCCCACCCCCCGTATGAAACCACCGTACAACGGTCAAAAGTATCAAGAGTGGCCAAACAAATGGCACTGTATATCGACAAAAGTCCGAAATGGTCATAATCGGAACGTTCTGCATACGTATAATATAGAGAGCTATTTCTCAAAGTGGCAATATTTGAACTAAGGGTGTTCTACTGTTAACCAATATCTGGCACTGGTGCTTCTAGAGTTCCGAATTTCAGGAGTAGAAAAACAAAGGGATCGAAAATTGAACACGGCATCTTTCATTGTTAAGCGAAACATAAGGAGGAAATACAATCTGTACGTTTTCTCAACGTATAGAGCCGATTCAGGAGTGTTTTTTTTTTCACAGTGACGAAATTTGTACTAAAATTATTTCAACTATGAGCGTGTTCTTCTATCCAAAATATGGATTTAGTTACCCTGTAACAGAAGTAGTTAATTGCTGCGTGTAATAATTAGTCTTTGAATTAATATTGTTGCTTCTTTGTCAAAATTATCTTATCACGGTAATCATCTAGACAGAAATCGGCGGCTCGCGCTGTTTATAAGCAAGCCCAATTTGTTAAGTGTTTGCAGTAGTATCGTACAGTAGTATCGAATATTGCAGCTGAGATTAAAGGCATGACGTTGTTTCAACATGGACTCTATCTGTAATTAATAGGAAATTTTTATATGTTAGTGACGTCAAATCTTTAAAGTGCACGAAACCAGAAAATTGGCGATATTTCATTGAATATTCAATCAATTTTTGAACCAGTTACATATTTGAGTATCTGACATTAACGCGATTCGGAAGTCTCGTGTACACATTGGTGTGACTGTAAAAAAATCCCTTATCAGTTGGAATTGTATCTATTGCGATTTCAGTTTTTGCCATAACTTCGGTGTAGACCACGACATTGCTTTTCGTCCATTTCGCGAAACTGTTCTTTTTCCATTTCGCGTAGATCTCAGAAACCGTAAGAAGTGATAGAGATAGAGAGAGAGAGAGAGAGAGAGAGAGAGAGAAATGGGGTTTAACGTCCACTCGACACAAACTGTGTCATTTCGGGACTAACATATGGTTTAATTTTATTTCTATAATTAGCTTGCTCGTAGTGGTCTTTAGACTTTAGCAATGGGAGGAAACCGGAGGACCCGGATAAAACCCACGAGATTGGACAGGAGACCCTACTCCTTGTCACGTATAACCGGGGATTCGAAACCACGTCAGTTGACTAAATGACAGGCTTTATGATACAGCGAGCACGTGATGATTCTACAGTCAAAATATGTCATTTTACTATGTAATAGTTTCCCCTGAAAATAATGTCGCAGGTTTTATCTCTACATGACGTCATCATTTGATATCATTGAAAATAAAACGATCCGATGCAGCTATTTATAAGGAAGTCGTCGTTCTTCTTTGACAAGGTGAAACTAACGGGGATAAGTATGTCTTAGGTGGTGTTAGTTATCAATGACTTCACACTCCTTTTGTCCCATTCAAAAAACTGTTGTTGTTTTTATAATTCCTTTTCCAATTCGTGTAGATCTCTCAAACTGTAACAAGTAGAATTCTGAATATTGATTTTTCTCATGTTTTTAACAGTTATTACTTTTAACTATTGCGAAAGTTGTGAACAGACCGAAAGTGATGTAAATCTTTAACGTGCACGAACATTGAAAATCGGCCCTAATTATGCCAATTCCCAACCGATTTTCGAAAAAGTTATAATTTTGTACAGCCGGGGATATTGTGGATGCGATAACGGCGGAATTGAGATACCATGCCGTTCTCATTTTTTCTTCAAAATTTGAAAATTTACTAAAATTGTTATTTCTTGGTATTTTGAGTTTTTGATTACTTATTTGGATTGCCGGCGTCTGTTCGATTCTACCGATCTAGGATTATCATGATGGGAATTGTTCAACTCTATTTTTCATTTCCCTTCTCTATCGTAATGCGCATACAAAGAACGTGTCAATATCTGAGTTATGCTAGTGTGTGGGGTTGTTTTTTTTTCGGGGGGGGGGGGGTCTGTTAGATTGTACCGATTTAGGATTATAATGATGTGAATTGTTAGATTTTTCGGGGGGGGGGGGGGGTAGTCTTTGGTCATGCATCTGGCGACCGTGTGACGCCTTGGCTACGGTGAAAGCCTTCAGTCTTGCAAGCAAGCCTAGTTCTTATTATTATTTATTTATTTTTTTGTGGGGGGTTGGATGGCTAAATGGTTAGCGTGCGCGCGCGCGTTGTATCATAAAGTCTGCCATTGAGTCGACTGGCGTGGTTTCGAATCCCCGGTTGTACGTGGCAAGGAGTAGGGTCGCCTGTCCAACCTCGTGGGTTTTCTCCGGGTCCTCCGGTTTCCTCCCACTGCTAAAGACCCCTACGCGCAAGCGAATCGTTAAAATAAAATTAAACCATGTGTTAGTCCCGAAATGACCTAGTTTGTGTCGAGTGGACGTTAAACCCCATTTCTCTCTCTCTCTCTCTTTATTTTTTTGTTGTTTTTTTCTTGGGGGGTGGGGGCTATTTCTCAGCAACTATATGAGATAGAGGTCTGCAGGTTGGTTTTCTCTCATGAAACTGGGTGGTGGTTTGTTGACAAATGTAAAATGAAATTTGTGCGCATAGCGGAAATGCCTCAAATCTTTAACGTGCACGCAAATTGAAAATCGACCACAATTCTGCTAATTCTCAACCGATTTTTCTCATATTTACATTTTTGGATAGCTGGAGACATTCTCACAAACGTCGAATTTAGAAACTGTGTCGATTTCATTTTTTGGCCGAAAATTGGAAAATTTTCAAAATTTTCTAAAATTTTTATTTTTTGGAATTTTGAAATTCTGATTACATTTTGTGATAGCTGACACCAATCCGATTCCAGGGATATAAGTTTTGTTTTGAAATTCGGATTTTGATTTTGGTCGATTTTTGTCGATTTTTGCGATTTTTAGTCAAAATTTAATAACTCAAAAACGGCTCCAACGATTTTTCTGAAACTTCAGGAATATGAAGTCCAAGAACCAAACCAGTCCATGAACTGTAAATGAAAATCCTCTAATCACCGAAAGTAGTCAAGAAAGGTATCCAAACTTCGACAAAATTCTGAAAAATGGGTGCCTGTGCGGAAAATGCGATGTATTCATTGTGTTTTTGCCAATTATCGTTTAATAGCCCATTCAATTGTCTATCAGATGGTACTAAAGTTATAGGACTTTGAAAATTAAGGTTTTTTACGATTTCGAGCAAATTTAGACGCCATTTTCTCGAAAACCACGCCTATTTTTTTTTTTAAAACTTTGTCAATCGAGAGTCTAATTTGTAGTCTGTTGTGTGAAACCATTATATCATTTTTTGAATTGTCAAGGGTAACCGAAAAAAGAGATCGAAAACGTCGTATTTTTACGATTTGGAGCATTTTTAGAGGTCTTTTTCTCGGAAAGTCAACATAACATTTTTGGGAACTTTTTCTACAGAGACTCTTATTCGTAGTGTTTTATATGAAATTATTGTACAACAGTTCCAAATATCAGGAGTAGGAGAACAAAGGGATCGAAAATTGAAAACGGCAGCTTTCACTGTTAAGCGAAACATGCAGTGAGGGTGGAAAGGCCTACAATATTTACGTTTGGTCAACGTATAGAACCTATTCAAGAGTGCTCTTTTTCTTTCACAGTGACGATATTTGAACTAAAATTATTTCAACTATGAGTCTTTACTTCTATCTAAAATATGGGATTAAAGAAATAGTTGATTTACGTGTGTAATAATTAGTCTTTGAATTAATATTGTTTCTTCTTTGTCAAAACTATCTCATAACCGTAATCATCTCGACAGAAATCGACGGCTCGCGCTGTTTATAAGGAAGTCCAATTTGGTTCACGGTTGCAGTGTTATCGAATGTTGCACTTGTGATAGAAGGAAGGCATGGACTCTGTCTGTAATTTATTAAAATAGTAAACTTTTACATTTTAGTGACGTCAAATCTTTAACGTGCACGAAACCAGAAAATTGGCGATATTTCATTGAATATTCAATGAATTTTTGAACCAGTTACATATTTGAGTAGCTGACATGAACGTGATTCCGAAGTCCCGTGTACACATTGGTGTGACTGTAAAAGATCCCTTGGCAGTTGGAACTGTATATACGAGTAGACTAGCGCCGCTGCACTGGCAAAACTTTCCTCATGGTCCGTTCCGAGCAGCACAGTTCGACGTTAAACCCTATTTCATTGCATTTGATATTAATATCTATTGGGATTTCAGTTTTTACCATAACTTAGGTGTGGACCAAGACATTGCTTTTCGTCCATTTCGCGAAACTGTTCTTTTTCCATTTCGCGTAGATCTCAGAAACTGTAAGAAGTGATAGAGAGCGAGAGAGAAATGGGGTTTAACGTCCAATCGACACAAACTAGGTCATTTCGGGACTAACATATGGTTTAATTTTATTTCAATAATTCGCTTGAGCAGATCGGAAATGATGTAAATCTTTAACGTGCACGAAGACTCTGTAGAGACTTTAACCGATATTCGTGTGTATGAAAACTTTGAACAACAGTCAGAAATATCACGGTAGGAAAAAAGTGGACCGAGAATTGAACAAAATGCGTATTTTGCCGTAGGAGTGGATAAAATCGGTACGTATTATCAACGTATAAAGCATATTTATATAATCGATAGAGCCTTTTTTTTTACAGCAACAATAGTTGATGTATTAGTGTTTTACTGTTAACCAAAATATGGAGTTGATAATTCTAGAGTCAAAATATGTCATTTGACTATGTAATAGTTTACACTGAAATTAATGTCGCAGGTTTTATCTGTACATGCCGTCATCACTTGATACCATTGAAAATAGAGCGATCCGATGCAGCTATTTATAAGGAAGTCGCCTTTCTTCTTTGACACGGTGAAACTAACTCCGATATGTCTGACTTTGGCTGTGTTATCTGAGACATGACACTCCTTTTTGTCCCATTCGAAAAACTGTGTTTTTAAAATCTGCAGATTCAGATTTTCGAATTTCGAAAATTCGTCGCTGTGATTTCGAACCGGTATTTATGACCAATTTGACCGATGCGACTTCAAAAATATGATTAGAAATTTGCTAAATTATCTCCCCTTAATGAAATTAAGGATGAAAATTTTCAAAAAAATCATCGAAATATAGGTCAGAATTACCTAATTTTTTATTCGATACTAGACAAGTAATTACTGATTCATATATAAAATATAGAGTTTGTCGATCGAACCGGAAATGCCACCATCTTGAAACGTGAAAAGTCCTAATAACTTTTGCGATATTGCACTTACAAACATGGGAGTTATATTTTCTGAATCCCTGAAGGAATGCCTAAAAAACGTTCAGTGCAGAATTTTGATTTAGGTCAACTGATGGCCGCCATTTTGAAGTGAATATGAAAAATAGCGAAAAATCGACATTTACTGTCTTCTAAACAAACACAATAGGGCATAGTATGTTCAATACGTCTCCTATTTCTGAAATTAATACATTTCAGGATAGCCAGGATACGGATAATGTTTGGTATTTGAATATTTCAAAAATTCGAATTTCGCCTTTGATGTTTTCCGTGCCGACAAGGTTGTTTTCGAGTGTATGCCCGTGTATGCCCGCGCATGCGCGTCACAACCATACTATCGGGCACACCAACTTGAAACTCGCCGGGTATCTGGCTTATGGTCCCAAGCACAATCCCAAACAAGAAATTTTAGGGCCTGACCCATGGGGGGGGGGGGGGCGAGCGGTGGCCATTTTCCCGGGGGTACATAAAGTGAAACAAGAAAATAGAGATGGAACTAGGTGTTCGATTTTAATTTGGAGACAATTTTTGGATGCGCCGAGGTCGGAAATGGGGGGTTAGTCGAGTTTTGAAGTTTTTAAAAAAAAATCCCTTCATAACAAACATACTTAGCTGCTTTTGAATTCGCGCATGCGCAACGCTGGAACCAAAAGTACCATGTCTACCAAATTCCGGCTAGAAACTTTTCTCGTTGGTACCTAGGTGCCCTGAAAATTTCAAGGCGATACCTGCATTCCTTCAAGTCGTTTGTTCTTGGCACGGCTCAAGGTCGGCTGCCGTTCTCATTTCCGCAAGGGGAAAAGGGGGAATTTCGCCACGACACCGGAACGGATTGTCCGAGAACCATGAAATTTGGACACAATACGCCTATTGTAATACAATATCATTTGGGATCTAAATTTTATATTGTATTCTGAATTCATATTTTATTTGTAACTCATTTTGGACATATATTAAGTGACAGATTAATTGTAAGATTTAATCTATATCAGGTGTGGGGTGTTGATATAGTATTATGTAAGATGTAATGGATCGGACAAACATGTATACTCGGAGTGTCTATATGATATAAGATTTAGGCTTAACACGTATTGACACCTTTTGTCTTGAGCTATTAACTATGGCGTGCCTAGCTGATGCGACAGATATTGCTCCACGATATAAAAAGCCTAGTTGAGAATTAGAAAGGGGGGGGGAGACCTGGGGAGAGACCTGTAGAGACCTAGAGGGAATTCGGCCCGGACCTCGGGAGAGGGCCTGCCCTCGACCCCGAAGACAGGGGTCCTGCGAGGCCTGAGTGAAGCAGCTATAGATAGACGTTACTATACCCAACCAAATGATGTTCATATGTACCTTTAAATATGTTATCCAGTATTAAAATATCTTTTTAATAAATAAGAGTTATGTATTCTATCACATACTCTTAAGTGGTGCCGTGATCGACGAACCTGAGGTTATGATATATTACATACTCTTAATGGGTTCCGTATACCAGACCAACGTTTTCGAAGTCCTGACCACTAGAAGATCGAAGCATTTTATTAAGAGGTAAGTCTTTTTCTGATCCTAATTATGGCCACGGTTCATGCTGATATTAGCGTTATGTTTAATAATTTGACTGCCGAAATAAGCGGTTTGTCTTCAACGCTTAAACATTATGTAGTAATTCAATTAGCTTAACATTTCTAGTGTTAAGAAATATAACCTTTCATCTGTTGTATCTTATTCAAAAATTAAATATATTGCTTGTAGTGGAACAGTACTAAACTATTTGTATGAAAATTACTAAAACAAACATATCTATTTTGTTTGTGTTATAAATGAGTTATGTTGATTTTTTTAAATAATATGTAAATTATAATTGTTTGTTTTGAACACATATTTTGGCTTAAAATTAGTAGTAACTATTAAATGCATATAATTCGAAGTGAAATGTTTTATGATTGTTTAATTATCTGGAATCGAGTTAAGAGTATCCTAATTGAGAGATATAACTCATAAATATTCACACGTTATAAACGGTTTTATCTCTTATATTTTTTTTGTTTTGGCTATATATATTTTGCCCCGGGTTTTACGGGCGAGATTTTATTTGTGTTAACCCCAATAATGCCCGATATGTTACGGGAAAAGTTTTATGTGAAATTCCTATAAATTGGGATTGGTTTTGCCCCGGGTTTTACGGGAGAGATTTTATTTGTGTTAACCCCATTAATGCCCGATATGTTACGGGAAAAGTTTTATGTGAAATTTCTATAAGTTGGGATTGGTTTTGCCCCGGGTTTTACGGGAGAGATTTTATTTGTATTAACCCCAATAATATGCGATTGGGAAGCCCGAGATGTTACGGGAGAGGTTTTATGTGAAATTCCTATGAGGCGGAATTGGTTTCACCCAGGCGGGTCTTGCTCGGAATTAAGAGCGAATGTGATATATTGTTTTGTGTTTAAAAAAAATGTAGAGATAAAACCACTGTTAATTTTGATAGGTTCTTTCCAAAATATCTTATTTAAAATTCTCATGTAAATATTTTAAAATAGATCGTTATCTATAAAGTCTGTTCCACTTACTAATTTGATTAAAAGTTAATTGAGTTCACTCCATGATATAATAAGCAGATGATAAAACTTGGGCACGGATGGCAGTTATAATATTTCTCATGACCCGACATGTCATTAAGCACCGTTTGGCCAGGAGGTATGGAAAGGAAAAAGACTAACCGCCAAGAATAATAGCGGCCAATAAACAAAATAGGTGACGATATCGAGTATAGAGTGTTGAAGAAGATGGTGACGGCAAAAAGCCACAAGCGGTAGTAACATGGAGAAATTATCCATTCACCATACCTCGACAAAACAGAGCATATATAGTCACTAATATTGGTGGATACTATATGCATAACTGTCTCTTATACTTTTGTATATATTTTTAGTTTCGATGTTGTGTTTCTTGTATATAACTTTTACGACACTATATTTACCACGGCGTTACTCCGTGGACTACTGAACATTTTTTTTTACCATAGACAATATTTCCATCTGCTTTTGAAAGCTTCTATTATTGTATTATGCTTTAATCTTTTATTGTTTTCAAATCGTATCATATATTATTTTATATATTCCACTATTTTAAAATTGTGGTTAAGGGAGGAATGTAATACAATATCATTTGGGATCTAAATTTTATATTGTATTCTAAATTCATATTTTATTTGTAACTCATTTTGGACATATATTAAGTGACAGATTTATTGTAAGATTTAATCTATAGCAGGTGTGGGGTGTTGATATAGTATTATGTAAGATGTAATGGATCGGACAAACATGTATACTCGGAGTGTCTATATGATATAAGATTTAGGCTAAGATGTGTGAACTAATGCTATGAACTATGGCATGCCTAGCTGATATTTTAATACTGGATAACATATTTAAAGGTACATATGAACATCATTTGGTTGGGTATAGTAACGTCTATCTATAGCTGCTTCACTCAGGCCTCGCAGGACCCCTGTCGAAGCATTTTATTAAGAGGTAAGTCTTTTTCTGATCCTAATTATGGCCACGGTTCATGCTGATATTAGCGTTATGTTTAATAATTTGACTGCCGAAATAAGCGGTTTGTCTTCAACGCTTAAACATTATGTAGTAATTCAATTAGCTTAACATTTCTAGTGTTAAGAAATATAACCTTTCATCTGTTGTATCTTATTCAAAAATTAAATATATTGCTTGTAGTGGAACAGTACTAAACTATTTGTATGAAAATTACTAAAACAAACATATCTATTTTGTTTGTGTTATAAATGAGTTATGTTGATTTTTTTAAATAATATGTAAATTATAATTGTTTGTTTTGAACACATATTTTGGCTTAAAATTAGTAGTAACTATTAAATGCATATAATTCGAAGTGAAATGTTTTATGATTGTTTAATTATCTGGAATCGAGTTAAGAGTATCCTAATTGAGAGATATAACTCATAAATATTCACACGTTATAAACGGTTTTATCTCTTATATTTTTTTTGTTTTGGCTATATATATTTTGCCCCGGGTTTTACGGGCGAGATTTTATTTGTGTTAACCCCAATAATGCCCGATATGTTACGGGAAAAGTTTTATGTGAAATTCCTATAAATTGGGATTGGTTTTGCCCCGGGTTTTACGGGAGAGATTTTATTTGTGTTAACCCCATTAATGCCCGATATGTTACGGGAAAAGTTTTATGTGAAATTTCTATAAGTTGGGATTGGTTTTGCCCCGGGTTTTACGGGAGAGATTTTATTTGTATTAACCCCAATAATATGCGATTGGGAAGCCCGAGATGTTACGGGAGAGGTTTTATGTGAAATTCCTATGAGGCGGAATTGGTTTCACCCAGGCGGGTCTTGCTCGGAATTAAGAGCGAATGTGATATATTGTTTTGTGTTTAAAAAAAATGTAGAGATAAAACCACTGTTAATTTTGATAGGTTCTTTCCAAAATATCTTATTTAAAATTCTCATGTAAATATTTTAAAATAGATCGTTATCTATAAAGTCTGTTCCACTTACTAATTTGATTAAAAGTTAATTGAGTTCACTCCATGATATAATAAGCAGATGATAAAACTTGGGCACGGATGGCAGTTATAATATTTCTCATGACCCGACATGTCATTAAGCACCGTTTGGCCAGGAGGTATGGAAAGGAAAAAGACTAACCGCCAAGAATAATAGCGGCCAATAAACAAAATAGGTGACGATATCGAGTATAGAGTGTTGAAGAAGATGGTGACGGCAAAAAGCCACAAGCGGTAGTAACATGGAGAAATTATCCATTCACCATACCTCGACAAAACAGAGCATATATAGTCACTAATATTGGTGGATACTATATGCATAACTGTCTCTTATACTTTTGTATATATTTTTAGTTTCGATGTTGTGTTTCTTGTATATAACTTTTACGACACTATATTTACCACGGCGTTACTCCGTGGACTACTGAACATTTTTTTTTACCATAGACAATATTTCCATCTGCTTTTGAAAGCTTCTATTATTGTATTATGCTTTAATCTTTTATTGTTTTCAAATCGTATCATATATTATTTTATATATTCCACTATTTTAAAATTGTGGTTAAGGGAGGAATGTAATACAATATCATTTGGGATCTAAATTTTATATTGTATTCTAAATTCATATTTTATTTGTAACTCATTTTGGACATATATTAAGTGACAGATTTATTGTAAGATTTAATCTATAGCAGGTGTGGGGTGTTGATATAGTATTATGTAAGATGTAATGGATCGGACAAACATGTATACTCGGAGTGTCTATATGATATAAGATTTAGGCTAAGATGTGTGAACTAATGCTATGAACTATGGCATGCCTAGCTGATGCGACAGATATTGCTCCACGATATAAAAAGCCAAGTTGAGAATGATGAAGGGGGGGCAGACCTGGAGAGAGACCTGTAGAGACCTAGGGGGAATTCGGCCCGGACCTCGGGAGAGGGTCTGCCCTTGACCCCGGAGAGAGGGGTCCTGTGAGGCCTAAGGGAAGCAGCTATAGATAGACGTTACTATACCCAACCAAAGGAGGTTCATATGTACCTGTAAATATGTTATCCAGTATTAAAATATCTTTTTAATAAATAAGAGTTATGTATTCTATCACACTTTTACAACCCCGGATTCTGTACTTTACTCCCATTTTGATCCGATTAAAAAAAAGAATTTTAGCAAAAAAAAAAAAACGATTTTCGGAATTTAATATTAGTTTTAATTAATTTTGAAATTGCAAATGCAAAAGGGATTTTATCGCCTCTTTCGTATGTGATAGGTATTAGTACTATACACATTATCCTTAAAAGACATTTTTTTAAAATGACCGCAACGATGTTTGCGACACTAAAATCCGAAATCGCCTATTTTGACGATCCACCGTCACTTACCAAACCACTCCGAAATATACCCAAAATCGACCATAATTTCTTTTGATTTCGCGCATGCGCCGCGCTGGAACCAAAGGTACCATGACTACCAAATTCCGGCGAGGAACTTTTCACGTTGGTACCTAGGTGCCCTGAAAAATTCAAGGCGATACCTGCATTCGTTCAGGTCGTTTGTTCTTCACACGGTTCCTGCCGTCCGGGTTTTTCCGCCATTTACGGCTTCAGTAAGGGCGAAAAAAGAGGAATTTCGCCACGACACCGGCGCCGATTGTCCGAAAACCATGAAATTTGGACACAATACGCCCATTACCACCCCGGACTCTGTGCCTTACTCCCATTTTGATCCGATTAAAAAAAAAGAGTTTTAGCAAAACAACGATTTTCGGCATTTTATATTGGTTTTAATTAATTTTGAAATTGCAAATGCAAAGAGATTTTATCGCCTCTTCCGTATGTGATAGGTATTGGTACTAAACACATTATCCTTAAAAGACAATTTTTTAAAATGACCGTAACGATATATCGACACTAGAAACCGAAATCGCCTATTTTGACCTTTTTTGACTGCTGAGACATCCTTCCGGTGGTCCAAATCTCTGGAATTTCTAGCGGTTGGCTGCGCCTCGATGATACTTATCACATATTAAAATGAGAAAATGTTCAGATATCAAGAACAATAAAAATTCGATAAAATACGGCAATTTTTTAAGCAAAAAAACTTCGATGGTTGGGGTGGGTTTTGAATTTATTTTGAACGTTCTCTGAATACCACACTCTTCTATTTTTAATATGTGATAACTAGAATCCCAAGGTACATTCTGTGCAAATTTGAAGGCAATCGGACCACAGGAACGTTGCCTGGGCAGAGCAAATCAACCCGGTCGTGAAAATTTGCTCATTCTTCAAAGTGATTATAATATTGTGTTATGATCGCCATGTTAGATCCATCTGAGTACCCGATCCACCGTCACATACCAAACCACTCCGAAATATACCCAAAATCCCAAAATCGACCATAATTTCCTTTTATTTCGCGCATGCGCCACGCTGGAACCAAAGGTACCATGACTACCAAATTCCGGCGAGGAACTTTTCACGTTGGTACCTAGGTGCCCTGAAAAATTCAAGTCGATACCTGCATTCGTTCAGGTCGTTTGTTCTTCACACGGTTCCTGCCGTTCGGCACGACACGACACCGATTGTCCGAAAACCCTATAGTAATTTCTAGCGTCTGGTTATTCCAGTGTATTGCGCAGGCTCCCCAGTTGAATATGTCTAGCCTCGTCCTTTCTGGTCACTTGTTGCAAATGACGCTAAAACGGACTATGGTACACGATTCGTGTACCAATGGTAAAATGTTTATTTTGTCTTAAATATTGGATATCAGAAGCCTGTCTTTTCCTCGTAAGATCACAACATCAATGTTGATTTGAATTGACAAATAATTCGTATTCTCAACGTGTAAGACTTTGGATGATATTGAGTTAGAGACTTAGCTACTTTAAATTTATACACAGTGTTTAAGGTCATGAGACGAAGAATCCTGTTGATTTTCGGCGATTTCCGATAATTACTGTAATAGTTATGGCCATCGATCTCTTCAAAAAATCTAGTGGACGCTCTAGAGGTTAAATTTTACGGATTCTTTTTTCTTTGAGTACCTTGAAACATTTACTTCAAATCGCTTTGATTTCGAACCGGAAGTTGAGACCAACTTGACAACTTCTTTAATAGTTGCACGATTTTTATTAAATTTAGTATGTAAGTAGACTTTATCGAAGCGACTTGAAAGATGTAATTAGAAATGTTCTAAATTATCTCCCCTTGATGAAATTAAAGATCAAATTTTTAAAAAAAAAATCGACGAAATATAGGTCAGATTGCCTTGAATTTTTTTTCTGTACTAGCAAAGAAAGTACTGATGTGTACACAAAATATGAAGTCTGCCAATTGAACCGGAAGTGCCACCATCTTGAAACGAAGAGAAGGAAACAAATCGAGTTTACTCAAAACTAGGTCATTTCAGAACTAACTTATCGTTCAATTTTCTTTCAAAAATTTGCATCCTGTAGTCTCTTCAGCAGTGGGAAAAAACCCGAACTTGGATCAGACAACCCTACCCCTTGTCCATACAACCAGGGAATGAATATATTTTCAAAACGTTTTACTTATCCGAAATCACCGAATATATAATGGAACGCTGAAAATCTATTATTTTCCTTTTTTGAGCCTATTCAGACGCTTTTATTTCGAAAACTTCTCTTATTTCCTTTCTTAAACATCTGTTACTTAGAGTCCTAACGGTGGTCTATGGTGTGAATCCAAATTTAAAAGCCTCAATATAGTATAAATGGTCCAAAAGGGCCACAATCTTTGAAAAGAAGTCGAAAAATCGTTATACAGCGTATCTGTAAATCTGCTTCTTATGGTATAAGGGAGGTAAAACTGTCCAATGGATCTTTCTGAAACTTCTGGTACAGGAAATTAAGTTCCCATACCACTTGTTAAATCTATCCCGATAATGATCCGTAAACAGGAAGTAGTCAAATAAATATTCGATATTTAAAAAAAAAAGACAGTAAAAAAAAGTCGGTGCTCTTGCAACAATCGGAATTTCACCGTCGGGTGTGACCGGATCACGACATCTAAAGTATGATTCTAACGATGTATAATATGTATTGAAATATTTAAATTTAATTTTCGATATATTGACATTTTTGCATTTTTAGCACTATTGAACATAGGATTTCCCAGGGACATTTTATCTGAATAGACAATGTAATATATCATTACATAGCCCTGTGGCTATTTGATAAGCCAATCCGGTTATTAAAACTATCCCGACAATAATCTCCATACCGGAAGTATTCAAAAAATGAAGAAAAAAGGTTTAAAAAATAGCGCTCTTGCGAAAAACTTGATTTCTCCATCAGATGTTAGCGGACCAAAAGAACTAAAGTATCGTTGGGTAGCCCCATTAATGGACTATCATGTGACATCTGAATGATACGATTTAGATGGATAGAAAATAAATTATGGTACGCCGAAAATCAAGTATTTTCCGTTTTGGAGCATTTTGAGACGCCATTTTCTCGAAAATGAAAACTAAGTTTTTTCTTAAACTTTTTTTACTCAGAGTCGTATCGGTGGACTATGGCGTGAGTCCAAACAAAAAAGCATTAAAATAATATAAGTGGTCCAAAAAGAACCTCAATCTTGGAAAAAAGTTGAAAAATCCTTAAATTACTGAAAATGATCTTCTAATTTTCTTTCTTTGAAAAACAGCTGAATGGATTATTCTGAAGCTTCTTGTACAGAAGGTAAGGTAACCAAACAACTTGATAAAGCTATCCCGACAATGATCCAAAAACCGGAAGTAGTCGAAAAAATTTCCGATATTTTGAGAAAAAAAAACGTAAAAAGTAAAAAAATGGCAAACTTGCGAAAAAAGTGATTACTACGCCAAATTCCACCGAATCAAAACAACTAAAGTGTCATTGGATAGTTCGAACAATGGACGATCTTATGACATCTAAATGGTAAAAATTCGCGGGTTAGGCAATATATAATGGAACGCTGAAAATCTATTATTTTCCTTTTTTGAGCCTATTCAGATACTTTTATTTCGAAAACTTCTCTTATTTCCTTTCTTAAACTTATGTTACTTAGAGTCCTAACAGTGGTCTATGGTGTGAATCCAAATTTAAAAGCCTAAATATAGTATAAATGGTCCAAAAGGGCCACAATCTTTGAAAAGAATTCGAAAAATCGTTATATCTGTAAATCTGCTTCTAATGGTATAAGGGATGTAAAACTGTCCAATGGATCTTTCTGAAACTTCTGGTACAGTAAATTAAGTTCCCATACCACTTGTTAAATCTATCCCGATAATGATCCGTATACAGGAAGTAGTCAAATAAATATTCGATATTTAAAATAAAAAGACAGTAAAAAAAATCGGTGCTCTTGCAACAATCGGGATTTCACCGTCGGGTGTGACCGGATCAAAACATCTAAAGTATCGTTTGGTAGCTCGATAAATGGGCTATTGTATGACACACTTCCTGTCTGATTCCTGAAAGCCGGTTCAGTGCTGCTTGCAGGTCTAGTTATTATTATTTTTTTCCGCGGGAGCCTATTTCTCCATGATCGGAAACAGATATCGATCTGGAACCAAATTTTCTATTTGGAAACCAGGTGGTGGCTACTCCTTAAAAGAATTTTGAAACTTCTGCGCAGACCGGAAGAGGCCGAATTTCGTGCGGTGCATAAAAATTAAAAAACGGCCGTAGCTTCGTCAATTCTGTACCTATTTTCATACAAATGACATTTTCAGAAACCCTGAGTCTTTTCTCGGACGATAGCAGTTGAAAATTTCGAAATTTCGAAACTTCGTCGCTGACTGCTATCATTCGAAGAATGAAAAATTTTGTTTAAGAGACATTTTTTTTTTATTTTTCAAAATTTTCAAATTTGACCTACATTTTGGGATACCTGAAGACCATCCGATACCAGAAATGTAAGTTTCATTCCGAGTTATCGCCCTTTATTTTTCGATTTTTTTCCAATTTTCTGCCCATTTCCCAACCCTTATATTTTTTGGAAAGGATAAATCGATAGTTCTGAAATTCCTGGAACATAAAGCTATATAGTCAGACCGCTGCATAAAGCAATTTTATAAACGATCCGGAAACCGGAAGTAGTCGAAATAATGATAGATATTTCGAAAAAAACGCAAAAAATTGGTGTTTTGGGGAAAAACTTGATTTCTCCGTCCAGTATCAATGGATTAAACGAATTAAGCTTTCGTTGAGTGGCCCGAGGAATGGACTGTCGTATGATGCCCAATTTTTACGGATACTATGACCAAGCAGCAAAATATGACAACCTGAAAATCAAGTATTTTCTGATTTTGAGCGTTTTTGGACGCCTGTATCTCGAAATCTTAACCGCAACTTTTTTTTCACTTTCTCTATCGAGAGTCCATTCGATAGTCTTGTGAATTATGCCATCCAATAAGACTTTGAAATGTCTAGAATACGATAAAAAAAGAGGGACTGAAAATCGAAAAAAGTCGAAAAATCGTGAAATTTTGCAAAATGCTCTATTACTTTATTATTGAAACAAATTTTTACAAAAAGATTACAGATTCGGATAGCTGACCTAATTACGATTCTAACGATGTATAATATGTATTGAGTTATTGAAATTTAATTTTCGATATTTTGACATTTTTGCATTTTTGGCACCTTTGAACATAGGATTTCTCAGGGTCATTTTATCTGATCAGATAATGTAATATATCATTACAGAGCCCTGCCGCTATTTAATTGCCCAAACTGGTTATTAAAACTATTCCGACAATAATCTCCATACCGGAAGTATTCAAAAAAAGAAAAAAAAGGTTAAAAAATTGTCGCTCTTGCGAAAAGCTGGATTTCTCGGTCAGATATTACCGGACCAAAAGAAGTAAAGTGTCTTTGGATAGCCCCATTAATGGACTATTATATGGCATCTAAATGGTACGATTTCGATGGTTAGAAAATAAATTGTGGTACGCCGAAAATCTAGTATTTTTCGTTTTTTGAGCCTTTTTAGACGTCTTTTTCTCAAAAATAACAACTCCGATTTTTCTGAAACTTTTTTAACGCAGAGTCCTATGGGTGGGCTATGGCGTGAGTCCAACAATAAAAGCATTGAAATAACATAAGTTGTCCAAAAAGAGCCTCAATCTTGGAAAAAAGTTGAAAAATCCTTAGATTACTGTAAATGATCTTCTAATTTTCTTTCTTTGGAAAACAGCTGAATGGATTATTCTGAAACATCTTGTACAGAAGGTAAGGTAACCAAACAACTTGTTAAAGCTATCCCGACAATGATCAATAAAACGGAAGTAGTCGAAAAAATTTCGGATATTTTGAGAAAAAAAAAACGTAAAAATTAAAAAAATTGAGATCTTGCGAAAAAAAGTGATTACTACGCCAGATTTCACCGAAACAAAACAACTAAAGTGTCATTGGATAGTTCGAACAAAGGACAATCTTATGAGATCTAAATTTTAAAAATTCGCGGGTAGGCAATATATAATCTATTATTTTCCTTTTTGGAGCCTGTTAAATCTATCCCAATAATGATCCGTAAACAGGAAGTAGTCAAAAAAATATTCGATATTTAAAAAAAAAAAGACAGTAAAAAAATCGGTGCTCTTGCAACAATCGGGATTTCACCGTCGGGTGTGACCGGATCAAAACATCTAAAGTATCGTTTGGTAGCTCGATAAATGGGCTATTGTATGACACACTTCCTGTCTGATTCCTGAAAGCCGGTTCAGTGCTGCTTGCAGGTCTATTTATTTATAAAAAAAAATTTATTTCGCCAGAGCCTATTTCTCAGTGCCTGTAACAGATACCGATCTGGAACCAAATTTTCTATAAGGAAACAATGTGGTGGCTACTTGATCAATTATTTTTGAAACTTCTGCGCAGACCGGAAGTGGTCGTATTTCGATCGGTGCATAAAAATTAAAAAAACGGTCGGACGATAGCAGTTGAAAATTTCGAAATTTCGGAACTTCGTCGCTGACTTCTAGCGTTCGAAAAATGAAAAATTTTGTTTAAGAAACAATTTTTGTTATTTTTCACAATTTTCAAATTTGACCTACATTTTTGGATACCTGAAGACCATCCAATTCTAGAAATATAATTTTCATTCCGAGTTATCGCCCTTTATTTTTCGATTTTTTTCGAATTTTCTGCCCATAGCCCAACCCTTATATTTATGGGAAAGGATAAATTGATAGTTCTGAAAGTCCTGGAACATAAAGCTATATAGTCAGACCGCTGGATAAAGCAATTTCAACAACGATCCGGAAACCGGAAGTAGTCGAAATAATGATAGATATTTAAAAAAAAAAAAGCAAAAAATGGGTGTTTTGGGGGGAAAAACTAGATTTCTCTGTTCATTATCAATGGATTAAACAAATTAAGCTTTCGTTGAGTGGCCCGGGGAATGGACTGTCGAATGATGCCCAATTTATACGGATACTATGAGCAAGCAGCAAAATATGACAAGCTGAAAATCAAGTATTTTCTGATTTGGAGCGTTTTTGGACGCCTCTATCTCAAAAACTTAACCTACAATTTTTTTTTAACTTTCTCTATCGAGAGTCCTTTCGGTAGTCTTGTGCATGAAAACATCCAATAAGTCTTTGAAATGTCTGGAATAGGATAAAGAAGGGACTGAAAATCGAAAAAAGTCGAAAAATCGTTAAATTTTGGAAAATGCTATATTATTTTATTATTTAATCAGATTTTTACGAAAAGGTTACACATTCAGATAGCTGACCTAATTACGATTCTAACGATGTATAATATGTATTGAGTTATTGAAATTTAATTTTCGATATTTTGACACTTTTGAATTTTTGGCACTTTTGAACATAGGTTTTCTCAGGGCCATTTTATCTGATCAGATAATGTAATATATCATTACAGAGCCCTGTGGCTATCTAATTGTCCAAATTGGTTATTAAAACTACCCCGACAATAATCTCCATACCGCTTGATTTCTCCATCAGATCTAAGCGGACCAAAAGAA
Organism: Patella vulgata; assembly: GCF_932274485.2. Lineage (NCBI taxonomy): Eukaryota > Metazoa > Mollusca > Gastropoda > Patellidae > Patella > Patella vulgata. Next base: position 42,233,436 of record NC_065885.2, on the reverse strand, counting down.
CTAAAGTGTCGCTGGATAGCCCTATGAATGGACTATCATATGACATCTGAATGATACGATTTAGATGGCTAGAAAATAAATTATGGTACTCCGAAAATCTAGTATTTTCCGTTTTGGAGAATTTTGAGAGGCCTTTTTCTCAAACACAACAACTACGTTTCTTCTTAAACTTTTTTTTACTCAGAGTCCTATGGGTGGACTATGGCGTGAGTCCAAAAATAAAAGCATTGAAATAACATAAGTTGTCCAAAAGGAGCCTCAATCTTGGAAAAAAGTTGAAAAATCCTTAGATTACTGAAAATGATCTTCTAATTTTCTTTCTTTGGAAAACAGCTGAATGGATTATTCTGAAACTTCTTGTACAGAAGGTAAGGTAAACAAACAACTAGTTGAAGCTCTTTTAGACCATTTATACTACTAATATAGTATAAATGGTCTAAAAGGGCCACAATCTTTGAAAAAAGTCGAAAAATCGTTATATCTGAAAATCTGCTTTTAATGGTATAAGGGAGGTAAAACTGTCCAATGGATCTTTCTGAAACTTCTGGTACATGAAGTTAAGTTCCCATACCACTTGTTAAATCTATCCCGATAATGATCCGTAAACAGGAAGTAGTCAAAAACATATTCGATAATTAAAAAAAGAAAGACAGTAAAAATATCGGTTCTCTTGCAACAATCGGGATTTCATCGTCGGGTGTGACCGGATCAAAACATCTAAAGTATCGTTTGGTAGCTAGATAAATGGGCTATTGTATGACATACTTCCTGTCTGATTCCTGAAAGCCGGTTCAGTGCTGCTTGCAGGTCTAGTTATTATTATTTTTTTCCGCGGGAGCCTATTTCTCCATGATCGGAAACAGATATCGATCTGGAACCAAATTTTCTATTTGGAAACCAGGTGGTGGCTACTCCTTAAAACAATTTTGAAACTTCTGCGCAGATCGGAAGTGGCCGATTTCGTGCGGTGCATATAAATTAAAAAACGGCCGTAGCTTCGTCAATTCTGTACCTATTTTCATACAAATGACATTTTCAGAAACCCTGAGTCTTTTCTCGGACGATAGCAGTTGAAAATTTTGAAATTTCGAAACTTCGTCGCTGACTTCTAGCGTTCGAAAATTTGTTTAAGACACAATTTTTGTTATTTTTCAAAATTTTCAAATTTGACCTACATTTTGGGATTCCTGAAGACCATCTGATTCCAGAAATATAAGTTTCATTCCGAGTTATCGCCCTTTATTTTTCGATTTTTTTCGAATGTTCTACCAAATGCCCAACCCATATATTTTTGGGAAAGGATAAATCGATATTTCTGAAAGCCCTGGAACATAACGCTATATAGTCAGACCGCTTGATAAAGCAATTTCAAGAACGATCCGGAAACCGAAAGTAGTCGAAATAATGTCCGATATTTCGAAAAAAACGCAAAAAATGAGTGCTTTTCAGAAAAACGCGATTTCTCCGTCCGATATCAACTGATATAACAAATTAAGGTATCGTTTAGTGGCCCAGGGAATGGACTGTCGTATGATGCCCGATTTATACCGATACTATGATCAGGCAGCAAAGTATGGAATGCTGAAAATCAAGTATTTTCTGATTTGGAGCGTTTTTGGACGCCTGTATCTCGAAATCTTAACAGCAACTTTTTTTTTTAACTTTCTCTATCGAGAGTCCATTCGATAGTCTTTTGAATTATGCCTTCCAATAAGACTTTGAAATGTCTGGAATACGATAAAAAAAGGGACTGAAAATCGAAAAAAGTCGAAAAATCGTGAAATTTTGCAAAATGCTCTATTACTTTATTATTTAAACAAATTTTTACAAAAAGATTACAGATTCGGATAGCTGACCTAATTACAATTCTAACGATGTATAATATGTATTGAGTTATTGAAATTTAATTTTCGATATTTTAACATTTTTGCATTTTTGGCACCTTTGAACATAGGATTTCTCAGGGTCATTTTATCTGGTCAGATAATGTAATATATCATTACAGAGCCCTGCCGCTATTTAATTGGCCAAAACTGGTTATTAAAACTATTCCGACAATAATCTCCATACCGGAAGTATTCAAAAAATGAAAAAAAAGGTTAAAAAATTGTCGCTCTTGCGAAAAGCTGGATTTCTCGGTCAGATATTACCGGACAAAAAGAAGTAAAGTGGCTTTGGATAGCCCCATTAATGGACTATTATATGGTTTTTGGAGCCTTTTTAGACGTCTTTTTCTTGAAAACGACAACTCCGATTTTTCTGAAACTTTTTTAACGCAGAGTCCTATCGGTAGTCTGTGGCGTGAATCCAAAAGGAAAAGGTTTGAAATAATATAAGAGGTCCAAAAATGGCCTCAATCTTTGAAAAAAGTTGAAAAATTGTTAAATTATTGAAAATGTTCTTTTATTTATCTTTTTTACAAAAAACTACTGAATAGATGTTTCTGACACTTCTGTGACAGAAAGTTAAGTATCTAAACAAATTGATAAAACTATCTCGACAATGATCCAAAAACCGGAAGTAGTCGAAAAAATATCCGATATTTTTGAATAAAAAACGTTGATCTTGTGAAAAAGTGATTACTATGCCAGATTTCACCGAATCAAAACAACTAAAGTATCATTGTATATCCTGATCAATGGACGATTTTATGACATCTAAATGGTAAAAATTTGCTAGTTAGGCAATACATTATGGGACGCTGAAAGTCTTGTATTTTCCTTTTTGGAGCCTATTCAGACGCTTTTATTTCGCAAACTACTCTTAATTCATTTCATAAATTTCTGTTACTTGGAGTCCTAGGGTGGTCTAGCCTCAATATATACTCATGTCCAAAAGAAAGTATACGCTGTGCATTTCATACTGCATCAACCAAAGTCGTTTTTCCATTCTATGCGGTATTTGGGTACAATTTCAATTTGTTTCACTTTTTGTTGCTTAGAAATGTTGAGTTTGGATGCAAGAGATAAGCTCAGTAATGTTTTATGAATTGTTTTTAATCTAAACAAAACTTAGACATATTTTTACTGTGTATACTTTCTTTTGGACATCAGTATAGTATAAATGTTCCAAAAAGGGCCCCAATCTTTGAAAAAAAAGTCGAAAAATCGTTATATTTGTATCTCTACTATACGGGTATTAGGGAGGTAACTATCTCTAAGCCAGTGGAATTCCGGCCACTAATTATTAGTCTCTATCATACAGAAAAATATTCTACGAATATTAGTCTGGATCCGTTGCCAATAATGGAGAAAAATTGGCTAGATAATCCTGTCTTTTACATTATCCAAGGGAGGTAACTCCTCTTAAAACCAGATGTTTACGCCCACAGAATTAATTTAAGAATGTCATTTCAAAAAATCCATTTGATTGCAAAAACTACAATTTTGACAGTTAGGTACCACTTTTCGAAAGCAAATATTATTTTTTTCAAATCTGGTATAACTGAAAGGGTGCGCCCTTTAAAGGCGCGCAAAATATTGGCCCCAGTTTTTTTAATTTCGATTCCGTTTTCGGGCTATTTCGATTAAAAGGTGAAAAAAGGTGTAAAATTGATCTATTTACAACCCATTCAGGCTATTCAGATTTTAAAATATTTCTACGTAACTTTTATAAACTTGTAGCTATAATCCATACGAAGAAAATGTATGTTAAAATTAGTTTGTAATATAAGCAGTTACCTAGAAATGGGCAATTTTGCATAAGTCACTGTTTTCGTTATTTTGCCTGTAAAATAGTCAATTAGTATTGGATTTCAAAAAAGTGACACCATTTGATTCAAAAGCAAGTATGCGTCGTATCAAATTGATTACAATTTAAAATTGACACCGGAAGGGACGCCATTTTGGTCAAAAAATGCATTTTTAACTTTTAAAATCAATATATTTTTCAACCAAGAATTATTTAATATGTATTAATAATCTTAACTTTTGGTTTACATTCACATATTAATAAAATTCAAAAGGTCATATAGAATTCACAAAATTATTTCTAACTTGTTCAGTTGCGGAGAAATAGGCGATTTTCAACAGGTCACTTTTCAAGGTTTTTGGTCCATAAAAGTGTCAATTATTATTCGATTTTCATAAAATTTTCACTGTGTGATACCATTTACAATTTCATACAAGTAATTTAAGATTTTAGCCTTCAAAACAGATATTTTATTCAAATGAGTCTAATTTTTAAAGTTTTTAAGATTATGATATTTGATTCCAATCAACAAATAGATTGAACCCATACGATCATACAGATACCAGAAAATGGTTTCTAACTTGTACGGTTGCAGAGAAATAGATGGTTTTATACAAGTCACTTTTCAAGGTTTTTGGTCTATAAAAGTGGCAATTATTATTCGATTTACATAAAATTTTCACCATGTGATGCCTTGTGCCATTTCTGATTTCATAAAACTGTACACTTACATGTAACAAATGTATAAAATGAATTGATATTGCTGGATTTGGTTGATTCGGCGTCCATTTTATTTGATGTGTGCAATGCTTATGTGGAAACCTGTTTAATGGTTTCATTGGTACCGGAAGTGACAAATGTTTAGGGTAACGTGGCACCGGTGAAACCGTAGTCATAAAAATATTCGATATTAAAAAAAAACAGTAAAAATCGGTGCTCTTGCAAAAATCGTGATTTCACGGTCGGGTGTGACCGGATCAAAACACCTAAAGTATGGTTTAGTAGCTCGATGAATGGGCTATTGTATGACACACCTCCTGTCTGATTCCTGAAAGTCGGTTCAGTGCTGCTTGTAGGTCTAGTTATTTATTATTATTATTTTTTTTTTTTCGCGGGAGCCTATTTCTCATTGCCTGTAACAGATACCTATATGGGACCTAATTTTCTATCTGGAAACCATGTGGTGGCTAATTGATAAACTATTTCTGAAGCTTCTGCGCAGACCGGAAGTGGCCGAATTTCGTGCGGTGCATAAAAATTAAAAAACGGCCGTAGCTTCGTCAATTCTGTACCTATTTTCATACAAATGACATTTCCAGAAACCCTGATGGTGATCTAGCGAAAAGAGTGATTACTACGTAAGATTTCAAAACAACTAAAGTGTTATTGTATAGCCCGAACAATGGAAGATCGTATGACATCTAAATGGTAAAAATTCGCTGGTTAGGCAATATATAATGGGACGCTGAAAATCTAGTATTTTCATTTTGGGGGGCTATTTCATCCCGAAAACTGTCCTTTTTTCCTTTCTTAAACTTCTGTTACTTAGAGTCCTTACGGTGGTCTAGGGTGTGAATCCAAATTTAAAAGCCTCAATATAGTATAAATGGTCCAAAAAAGGCCACAATCTTTGAAAAAAGTTGAAAAATCGTTATATTACTAAAAAAAATTCTAATGGTATAAGGGATGTAAGTAGTCCTAAATAAAATGGCATCAGACTACTAATTATTTGCTAAATATCGTTAAATATCTGAAAATGGTCGTTTAATTTTCCTTTCTTTTAAAAACTGTCCACTGGATGTTTCTGAAACATCTGGTACATGAAGTTAAGTTCCCATACCACTTGTTACATCTGTATATCTTCTTCTAATTTTCCTTTCTTTTAATAGGGTGCCCCGAGCTAAAAAAAATCTCGAAAAGTATTTACAGTTATGACACCATATCTATATAAACAACAACTCTACATAATCCTTTATTATAAACTGCCAAGAAACTATACCTGCGCGCTATATTTCACAAGATATATCCATTCGACTGTACGTTAAAATACACTGCTTTTGTGTACTACCGGCGGAGATATTTAATTTGTGGTTTCAATGTTAACGGAGTTATGTTTTCTTAGTCATTTAAAATTATAGATTTCTTTTCCGAAATGAATGAACCACCACTACCATTCGGGACTATTCGTTTAAATCCTAATTTGCTATCTGAGGAAATCTGCTTCATGATTCGATAGAATTTCAGATCTCAGAGCATGCGCAACGCAGCTCAGTTTTTGGAACGGCCATTCCCGTGTACTTAAATGTATTTACGTTTTTGTAGATATATTAGAACAATCTATTTATGTTTTCTGCATACCCATAGACACATAGGTATTTAGATTGTTATTTATATATTAATATGCCTTTGTAAATTTATATTTGATGTCCCATTTAAGAAATAATGTTCGGAAGTATGTTTATTGAAGAAACGTTTCATGGAATAATTAGAGTATTAAATAAATAATGACAAAGATAAATAGGTTAAAAATTAAGGTAATCGGCGCAGGTGTATTCACTTTATCAAACAAAGCATAACTCAAATCTTACCCAAAAACACGATCTGTTACGACATTTCACAAATTGATTGATAATAAATAATACATAGTCATTATTTACCAAACACAGATATGTAATTTAGAACTAATCTGTAATAAAAATATATTCTCAATTGTTCCCCTTGGGACATACTTAGAGTATGTCAAAGGCAACTTTTCAAACACGATATCAAAGTAGATCTACAGTAGTAGGCGTATTTTGTAAAATAAATTGCTACCCGAAAATTAACCGATTGGTTTAAAGAAAACAGTATTTAAAAATAATGATTTGTTAATATACTCTGCGAAGTGTTGGAATGTCGGTCTGCTGGGGCGTCTGAAATTGTATGTTTTTATAACCGCTAAAAATGTGCATTGAAAGTTTGGTAGGATCAACCAGGTCAATTAATTTTTGTAAATTTTCTTTTAAAACTGGAATCGAGTGATCCTTACCGACGACAGAAAAATAAAATATAGACTTATTGGAAAGTTGCTGATTTAAAACATGCCTATGAAACCGGAGCTGTGCCTTCAGTGCTTCTTTCATTTCCCTATCCCGTTAGTTGTAAAATCCCATTTTCCATATCCTCTTTACTTTTCCAAAGATCCACCCGACAATTTCTGTTTTTCCTAATCCCACGTTTCCCCTTTTCTATTAATTCATCCTTTTTCGCAAAAAGAACCGCTAGTTTTTTCTTTCGATTTCTTCCCGTCTTTGCCTAAATTTAGAAAGTTGATTTTTAGTTATCGTTTCAGCATCCATTAAGACCAAATTACGTTTATCAGGTGAAAGATTCATCAGATTTATTCATTTTATATGAAATGGACGCTTCGTTGCCAAAAATATTACACGAGGGCACGATCGAGATGACTGAACACGGTTTCTGGTAATTTGTTGTGAGGCATGGGAGAACTCGAACACGAAAGATTAAAGTCATCTCGATACTCAAGTAAACTTTTTGCAATGTACTTCCCTCCAAATTATGGCATTCTGATGTGTATCTTTGATTTTCGACATCATTCAAAATTACTTCTTCCCCACGAGGTTGGGACATACAACCAGTTTTTTTTTATTTGTCAAAACTTTATTATTATTAGCCTTCGCGCGAATCAATTCTTTTGAGGTCTTCCTTGGTCGATTTTTTAAACGCAAAATTGTTTATGTATACCTATTGATCCTTCTTAATAAATTCTTATTTTCCTATTTAACTTGGTCAAAGTCACAGCATCGACAGATGTCTGCGTCCCTCTATTTATTAAATGTATCGCGCTGGTATCTGCCGATGGTGTCTTATCCATTATCTCCACTATCCCGGGGAAAAGCGGCTGTCGAGATAATCGTCATATAATTTTAAAGATTTATTACAATTTGTCTTCAGTCTGACCAGCCTACTTCGAATACCGTTGTCATCAAACGTCACACTGTCGTCATGTAAAGCAGTAATTATAGGCTGGTGCTCTGTATTGGTCAGAAATTTATTAATGATATATACCTAGTACCAGCCTATTTTTAATTTTTGCAAAGGGAAGTTTAGTTATTGTACCAAGATCATAGTGATCGCCCAAACCAATGCTGGGTAGTAATTCATCTTTGGACGCCATGCCTGCTAATTGAATCGATTGACAACAAATTAAAAAGAGTCCGTCGGTCAATTGCTGAACAAAATAAAAAGAATTGTTTACCCTGAACCCTAAAAGCCAATAGTCTCGAACAGTAAATCTGGTCAATCGAGGCCACCCTCGTTTCGATTAATTCCCGGTTGCAAATTTAAAATACGAAACAATTTGTCAAATTTCTTTACTTGGCAAAACTCGTCGTGGGCAATTTAAAGACTATTTCACGAACATTGCAAAATTAAAAGAAAAATACCGGTTGTACTCTTTTCTTGCCCAACACACGTTATTCGGAGATGTGAAATCGCCGAAACTAAATAACAGCACTTTGTAAATAAATACCGAATTGAAAAATAAAAACGACAATAATTTTTAGAATTTTTAACCTAGTTAGCGATCCAATAATATCTAAAGACAAAAGCGTAATGAGAATATTTTTAACATGTCTTTATGTACCATTTGATGTTGTGACAATACCACGTGCATGGCCTATATAGTGAATATTTTCTCCGAGCACGTGCTCCAGGTGTGCCCGAGCCTGTTTCGTCATCATTGAGAAATTCGTCTTTGCACAGTCAACACCTCTCCAGGTAAGACCAAATTTCTTAGAGCTGTTCGGGGCACCCTACTTTTAAAAACTATCCAATGGATCTTTCTGAAACTTCTGGTACAGGAAGTTAAGTTCCCATACAACGTGTTAAATCTATCCCGACAATGATCCCTAAACCGGAAGTAGTCGAAAAAATATTCGATATTTAAAAAGAAACCAGTAAAAATCGGTGCTCTTGCAAAAATCGTGATTTCACCGTCGGGTGTGACCGCATCAAAACATCTAAAGTATCGTTTGGTAGCTCGATGAATGGGCTATTGTATGACAAACTTCCTGTCTGATTCCTGAAAGCCGGTTCAGTGCTGCTTGCAGGTCTAGTTATTATTATTATTTACCGCGGGAGCCTATTTCTCCATGATCGGAAACAGATATCGATCTCGGGTTCAAGTTTCTATTGGGAAACCATGTGGTGGTTACTTGATAAACTATTTTTGAAACTTCTGCGCAGACCGGAATTGTCCGAATTTTGAATGGTAGCAATAAATCAAAAATCGGCCGTGGTTTCGCCAATTCTTTACCTATTTTAAAACAATTCACATTTTTGGAAACCCTGAATCTTTTCCAAGACAATGTCTATCTCACATTTTTCAATTTCGACATTCATCTATGGCTTTTGTCGTTCGAAATTTGAAAATACGTGGTTTAGGAGACAATTTTTGTCATTTTTAAAAATTTTCAAATTTGACCTACATTTTTGGATACCTGAAGGCAATCTGATTCCAGTAATATAACTTTCATTCGGAGTTATCACCCTTTATTTTTCTAATTTTTTCGAATTTTCTGCCCATTTTGTGAGCCCGAGTTGGGTTTTACGGCCAAATCGACATTTCTGAAACTTCTGGAACATGAAGTTATAGTCCAAAACCAACTGATAAAGCTATTTCGACAAGGATCCTTAAACCGGAAGTGGTCGAAAAAATGTCCGATATTTTGAAGAAAACGCAAAAAATGTGTGCTTTTGAGAAAAACATGATGTTTTCACCCGATATCAACGGATTAATGAAATTAAGGTCTCGTTGGGTGGCCCGGGGATTTGGCTGTCATATGATACCCATTTCACACGAATCCTATTAGAGGGCAGCAAAATATGACATGCTGAAAATCAAGTATTTTCTGATTTGGAGCGTTTTTGGACGCCTGTATCTCGAAAACTGCTCCAAGGATTTTTCTTAAACTTTCCCTATCGAAAGTCCCGCCGGGAGTCTTGTGCATAAATCCATCCAAAAACATATCGAAATGTCTGGAATATGTAAAATAACGTAGTGAAAATCGAAAAAAGTTGAAAAATCGTGAAATTTTGGAAAATGCTCTATTACTTTATTATTTAAACACATTTTTACAAAAAAGTTACACATTCAGATAGCTGACCTAATTACGATTCTAACGATGTATAATATGTATTGAAATATTTAAATTTTATTTTCGATATATTGACATTTTTGGCACTATTGAACAAAGGATTTCCCAGGGGCATTTTATCTGATCAGACAATGTAATATATCATTACATAGCCCTGTGGCTATTTGTAAGCCGATTCGGTTATTAAAACTATCCCATACCCATAATCTCCATACCGGAAGTATTGAAATAATGAAGAAAAAAGGTTAAAAAAAATAGCGCTCTTGCGAAAAACTTGATTTCTCCATCAGATGTTAGCGGACCAAAAGAACTAAAGTATCGCTGGATAGCCCCATTAATGGACTATCATATGAAAATAAATTATGGTACGCCGAAAATCTAGTATTTTCCATTTTGGAGCATTTTGAGACGCCATTTTCTCGAAAACGACAACTGCGATGTTTCTTAAACTTTTTTTACTCAGAGTCCTATCGGTGGACTATGGCGTGAGTCCAAATATAAAAGCATTGAAATAATATAAGTGGTCCAAAAAGAAAAAAGTTGAAAAATCCTTAAATTACTGAAAATGCTCTTCTATTTTTCTTTCTTTGTAAAACAGTTGAATGGATTTTTCTGAAACTTTTTGTACAGAAGGTTAGGTAACCAAACAATTTGTTAAAATTATACCGACAATGATCCAAAAACCAGAAGTAGTCGAAAAAAATATCCGATATTTTGAGAAGAAAAACATAAAAAGTAAAAAATATGGTGATCTTGCCAAAAAAGTGATTACTACGTAAGATTTCAAAACAACTAAAGTGTCATTGGATAGCCCGAACAATGGACGATCGTATGACATCTAAATGGCACAAATTCGCTGGTTAGGCAATATATAATGGGACGCTGAAAATCTAGTATTTTCATTTTTGGGGGCTATTCAGATGCTTTCATTCCGAAACCTTCTCTTATTTCCTTTCTTAAACTTCTGTTACTTAGAGTCCTAACGGTGGTCTAGGGTGTGAATCCAAATTTAAAAGCCTCAATATAGTATAAATGGTCCAAAAGGGCCACAATCTTTGAAAAAAGTCGAAAAATCGTTAGATTTATAGAGATCGTTTTAATGGTATAAGGGAGATAACAAGTCCTAACCAATATGGTATCAGACTACCAATTATTTACTAAATATCGTTTAATATTTGATAATAATGGCCCTATAATTTTCCTTTCTTTTAAAACATGTCCAATGGATCTTTCTGAAACTTCTGGTACAGGAAGTTAACTTCCCATACAACTTGTTAACCAGAAGTAGTGGAAAAAATACCTTTTAACTATTTTCAAACAAATCACATTGTTGGATTCCTGGTACCTCGAATGTATGAGTTTAACCCATTTTGGGGGGTCATTCTAGGGGTCACCATGGCCACACCCCGGCAGACGCCCATTTCTATACATCCCAGGTTAGTATGTAGATGGCTATATGGTTAGATATTGGTACCTGGTTCGTCTAGGTTCGACCCTCTGGGTTCCTGGTCTAGTAATACTAGTTCTTATTGAGGTGTTAACACAACTAACACATTTTTGTATGTTGCGTAATCTTTATTCAGTTTAAATGAACTTAAACAAATAACAAAAAAATTGGATTCAGGAAATTATTTTTTGAGAGTTATTCATACAGATATCATAAAATGTACATGATAACCTGTATTTTAATTATTAAATAAAACAGCCACCATTTCTTTACAATAAGATTAACAGCCACTATTTCTTTACCAGAAGATCAACATTACAACAATTGTATTCGCAATATTTCCCTTTGTTCTTGTACCGAGTTGATCAAAAACCGGTTATATTTACAATATATTCTTAGTTTGTTGTTTCAATGTGGATCCTGAAATACTGTCTTATCTAATAGAAAATGCCAGGGCATGTACCACGTAACTTTATAAAATTGACTTTCTACATTTTAATATAATTAATTTACAAAGCAATGGTAAACATTGAATATCACTCACTTGTTATTAATAAGGGGGTTGGATGGCCGAATGGTTAGCACGTGCGCGCTGTGTCATGAAGCCTGTCATTGAGTCAACTGGCTTGGTTTCGAATCCCCGGTTGACAAGGAGTAGTGTCGACAGTCAAATCTCGTGAGTTTTGTACGGGTCCTCCGGTTTCCTCCCACTGCTAAATAACCCTACGCCCAAGCGAATTATTGAAATAAAATTAAAACCATATGTTAGTCCCGAAATGACTAGTTTGTGTCGAGTGGACGTTAAACCCCATTTATCTCTCTCTCTCTCTTTGTTATTAATAATATATTATTAAACAGGTTAATTATTGTATACAACTTTAATTTAATTTCATAGCAATATTTTATACTGTTGTTATTATAGTATTGCTTGTTTTTACTAGTCGAATAAGTGCAAAACAGTATAATATATTGTTAAATCCCATTTCATTTTATTTATAATAGTATTCATCTAGAATTGAATATGACTATTTATATTGATATGTTACTACAAAGATATAACAATAACAGTAGCAAAAGCATGTATAAATCATAAAGTATTCTATAGTATCCTATCCTTCATAAATTGTAAATTATTCATTAACATTAATCTCTTCAGCTCTTACACAAATAATTTGATGACAAAGCTAAGGAACATTACACATTTCTACACTGCGATGATATTTATCACATATTAAAAGGAGAAAATGCTCAGATATCAAGAACAATAAAAATTCAGTGATAGTATAAATTTGAAACTGTCATCAGCAATTATCATCTGTTGACCTTTTATCATACAGTGGCTATACAAAGTTCAAATATGTGACCCTATACACGAGTGCTGAGTTTTTTAACGTAAATAAACAAAAGAGATAGACTCATTAGGTCACGTGTTTTATAATGATGGGTACAGTAGCAGAACATTTCGACAACAGTAGATATCTTTCTGAAAATAAATGAGGTTCAGTTTCAAACTTGTGAGTAGGACTGATAAGGAAGACAAAGTGAAAACATTTAAAACAGTTTTGTTTTGTGTTTAGATGAAGTGATGTATTAAAGGACAATAGAATACAAGGACTGAATATTTATCACACATTAAATGTTATATGCATGCGGTTAATTTTTATACGCCCACATTGAAATGTGGTCGTACATATATATTTTTTTTGTGTTTTCCCTGCAAATCTTATATCTCAGAATCTAACCGTAGGATCTTTCCGAAACTTTGACCTATCCCCCCAAGAATGGGTGGTGGCTGTTGATTAAATATATTTTCGAAACGTTTTTCGAATCCGAAATCACCGAATTTTACGAACAAATGCATTTAACCTACATTGCTGTAACTTTGTGATAATTTGACCTATTTTACTAATTCTTTTTTTCTTTGAGTACCTTGAAACATTTACTTCAAATCTGCTTTTTCGGATTTTCGAATTTCGAAAATTCGTCGCTGTGATATTGAATTATCGTTGAATTTTAACTTTCGATACATTTTGGCATAGTCGGAGACAGGGCACATAACTACGCTACTTTTGATTTTTGATTTTCGGCAAATCTTGGCAGATATTAGGCGCCAAATTTAGAAAATTTAAATTTTTACAAAAAAAGTTTTTATTTATGAATATTTATTAGCCGTATTTTACACAGAATTAAAGAGTCATCTGACTTCAGCAAAAATGTGAAATTCAATTCTCTCAGTAATTTTCCTTGGTCAACATTTTCACTGTCACCGGAAGTGGCACCATTTGGTCAAAAACTGTATTTTTATACGCCCACATTGAAATGTGGTCGTATATTGTTGTCGCCCCCGTCCGTCCGTCCGTCCGGCGTCCACAATTGCTTGTGGACGCTCTATAGGCTAAAGTTAATATCCGATTGACTTTAAATTTATACACAGTGTTTAAGGTCATGAGACGAAGAATCCTATTGATTTTCAGCGATTTCCGATAATTACTGCCAGAGTTATGGCCCTTGATCACTTTGAAAAATCTTGTGGACGCTCTAGAGGCTAAAGTTATCATCCGATTGACTTCTGATAATTACTTAATGAGTTGTTAGTCTTAATCATACTTTAATGTATTATATATGTTTCATTACCGAAAAAAAGTAAAAATTTGCCACAACTCTTGTTGACTGCCCGGACGATATAGCTGCTAAGGGCGTATGTTTCGTTGCCTGGCAACCTATCTTTAAACTTTAAAATCAATATTTTTTTCAACTAAGAATTATTTAATATGTATTGAAAATTTCAAAACAATTCAACATGTTAATAGAATTCCTACGGTCATATAGATATCACAAAATGGTTTCTAACTTTATCAGTTGCGGGGAAATAGACCATTTTCTACAAGTCACTTTTCAAGGTTTTTGGTCCATAAAAGTTTCAATTATTATCCGTGATGCCTAATGTCATTTACGATTTCATAAAAGTAATTTAAGATTTTCATTATTGGAAGTAATTTCATTTTGGCAAAAACTGTATTTTTAGCCTCGAAAACAAATTTGAGTTATATTTATTTTTTTTTTAAAAATTATGATATTTGATTCCAATGGACAAATAGTATAAATCAATACGATTATATTGATATAAAAAATTGTTTCTAACATCTTCCCTTGCCGAGCAAAAATCAATTTTGTCAAGATCACTTTTTACGATTTTTTGCATTTTAATTTCAGTTTCTGGGTTCTGGGTTAATTAATTATTGCCTGATTTGTGTAAATAGAAGCTCATATGCTCTGTGGTGCACATTCTTAACTTTTTTCGACTGATAAAGTTTTCTGTCGGCACCGGAAGTGTCGTAATTTTGTCCAAAACTTCAATTTTGGCGTGTCGAAATGTCTTTTCAAAAGAAAATATTAATGTTTACAAATCTACAAGATCAAGATGAATGCTCCTACTAAAGACGCAAAATGTTTCGGGCTTATTTTTTTTTATTATTTTACTTTTGTATTGCGCCATTTTGATTTAAAGGTGAAGAAAAAGTGTGAAAATGAGCTATTTAAAATGCGTTCAGGCTTTTTATATTTTGAATTATTTTTTGACAACTTTCATAAACCTGTAGCAATAATCCAAACGAAGACAATGTATGTCAAAATTAATTTGTAAAATTAGCAGTTCTCGCGAAATGGGCAGTTTTGGATGCGTCACTTTTCACTTTATATTGCTTGTAAAAGAGTCAATTATTATTCGATTTTCAATTTTCTTTACCATTTGATGCCTAATGCCAATTTTGAATAGGTCAAACGAATTTAACATTTTCACTGTCACCGGACATGACGTCATTTGGGCAAAAACTGTACTTTTAGCCTTCAAAACAGATATTTTATTCAAACGAGTCTGATTTGTAATGTTTTTAAAATTATGATATTTTAATACGATCATACAGATACCACAAAATGGTTTCTAACTTGTACGGTTGCAGATAAATATACCATTCTAAAAATGTAAATTATTATCCTTTTTATACGCCCACATTGAAATGTGGTCGTACATTGTCGTCGCCCCCGTCGGGCCGTCCGTCGGGCCGGCGTCCACAATTGCTTGTGGACGCTCTAGAGGCTGAAATTACAATCCGATTCACTTTAAATTTATGCACAGTGTTTAAGGTCATGAGACGAAGAAGCCTATTGATTTTCAGCGACTTCCGATAATTACTGCCAGAGTTATGGCCCTTGATCAGTTCAAAAAAGCTTGTGGACGCTCTAGAGGCCAAAGTTCATATCTGATTGACTTTAAATTTATACAATGTGTTTAAGGTCACGAGGCGAAGAAGCCTATTGATTTTCAGCGATTTCTGATAATTACTGCCAGAGTTATGGCCCTTGATCATTTAAAAAAATCTTGTGTACACTCTAGAGGCCAAAGGTCATATCTGATTGACTTTAAATTTATACAAAGTGTTTAAGGTCACGAGGCGAAGAAGTCTATTGATTTTCAACGATTTCCGATAATTATTGCCAAAGTTATGGCCCTTGATCACTTCAAAAAATCTTGTGGACACTCTAGAGGCCAAAGTTAATATCCGATTGACTTTTAATTTATACACAGTGTTTAAGGTCACGAAACGATAATTACTGCCAGAGTTATGGCCCTTGATCACTTCGAAATATCTTGTGGATGCTCCAGAGGCTAAAGATAATATCCGATTGACTTAAAATTTATACACAGGGTTTAAGATTATGAGACGCAGGGGCCTATTGGTTTTCAGCAATTTCGGATACTTACTGTCAGAGTTATGGCCCTTGATCACTTCAAGTTAATATCTACTGTTTGAATGGCATTTAGTAATTGAGCACATTAAAAATAAACACAAAGTTATATGGATAACAATTACTATATTTCTATTAAAGCTACGTTTCAACAATGATTCTCTTGTCGTTTGTGCTTGAAAACGACAAGAGAATCATTGTTGAAACGTAGCTTTAATAGAAATATAGTAATTGTTATCCATATAACTTTGTGTTTATTTTTAAAGTTAATATCTGATTGACTTTAGATTTATACACAGTGTTAAAGGTCATGAGACAAAGAATCCTATTGGTTTTTAACGATTTCCAATAATTACTGCCAGAGTTATGGCCCTTGATCACCTTGAAAAATCTTGTGGACGCTCTAGAGGCTAAAGTTAATATCCGATTGACTTTAAATTTATATGCAGGGTTTGAGGTCAGGAGACGAAGAATCCTATTGATTTTCAACGATTTCCGATAATTACTGCCAAATATGGCCCTTGATCACCTTGAAAAATCTGGTGAAGCTCTAGAGACTAAAGTTATCATCCGATTGACTTCAGATTGATACACAGAGTTTAAGGTCTTGAGACGAACAAGTATATTCATTTTCAATGAATTTTGATAACTTGAACAGTTAAATCCATGATATTAAATGTTTCGTATACTAAATGTTACTTTCTCTTAATCAGATTTTAGTGTATTATAAATGTTTTATTAACAAAAAAAGTAAAAATATGCGACAACTCTTGTGGGCGTATGTTTCCTTGCCTGGTAAACTATCTTTCATAAAATTTTCACCATGTGCCTTATGCCATTTATGATTTCATAGAACTATTTTAACATTTTCATTATCACCGGGAGTAATTTCATTTTGGCAAAAACTGTATGTTTAGCCTTCAAAACAAATATTTTTTTTTAAGTGGGTTATATTTATTATTCGTTTAACATTATGATATTTGATTCAAATGGACATATAGATCGGCTCAATACGGTCATATAAATGTCCAAAAATTGCTTTTAGCATCTTCCCTTGTCGATAAATAACCAATTTTGTCAGGATCAGTTTTTAAATTTTTTTTTTTTTTTTTTGATTTTAATTTCCCATTAGAAAGTCATCTAACCTAGTGGTAAGTTAGTAACAAATTTTGTCAGGATCTCTTTTTTTTGACATGTCTAACACATGGTAACAAATGTATAAATAGAATTGATATTGCTTGATTTGGTTGATTCTGCGTCCATTTTATAACATATTGCAATGCTTATGTGAAAATCTGTTTAACGATTTCATTGGTACCGGAAGTGACACCAGTGAACCCCGTCATTACTGCCTCGCAGTTCTAGTTATTCTTCTTATTATTATTATTGTTCTTTTTCCATTTTGATTAGATCTTAGGAACTGCTTGTCGCATCGTTACGATTTCTTCAGTTTTACTGGGAAAGTGGGTGTGACTTAGAGGATAAAGCCATTTTGAACGTTCTGCGACAATGCGAAATGTCCGAAATCACCGAAGCTATCGTTTTTAAAACTATTGAAGTAATTTTAATTATAATCGTTGGATTTTAACTCTCGATAGATTTTAGCACTTTTCATTTTTGATTTTCGGCATATTCGGAGCCAAATTTAGAAATTTATTGGTTGTATTTTACACAGTATTAAAGAGTCATCTGACTTGAGCAAAAATGTGAAATTTTATTGTCTCAGTAATTTTCCTTGGCCGCCATTGGATAATTCAGTTTTTCAGTCCTAGATTAATTATTTATTCTTCGATTTGTATAAAACAAAGTTCATATACTTCGCTGTCTCGGCAATACTATTCAGTATAACATGGTGTTTTCCGATGTTTTCCGGTATATCCCTCGTTGTCTCAATTGTCATTTTCTTTTGTTACCGAGTTTTCTGTCGGTACCGGAAGTAGCAATTTTTTTTTTTTCAAATGATTTAACTAAAGGGGTATGCCCCTTTGATTTCATTTTCGAACAAATTCGATTAGGAGGTGAAAAAAGGTTCAAAATTGAGCTATTTACAACCCATTCAGGCTTTTCATATTTTCAAATAAATTATTTCTTCGTAACTTTTATAAACTTGTAGCTATAATCCATACGAAGAAAATGTATCTTAAAATTAGTTTGTAATATAAGCAGTTGCCTAGAAATAGTCAATTTTGCATAAGTCACTGTTTTCCTTATTTTGCCTGTAAAATAGTCAATTATTATTGGATTTTCATAAACGTGACACCATTTGATGCCTAATGTCACTTTTAATTAGGTCAAACCAATTTAACATTTTCACTGTCACCGGAAGTGGCGCCATTTTGTCAAAAAACTGTATTTTTATCCTTTAAAATCAATGGCCCATATTTTCGAACGGTGTCTAAAATTATCTGTGATTAGGTCTAATCAGTAACTAGCTAGGTTGACTAAGTTTGGTATTCTCAAAAGTCAGATTAGCTAATCTTTGAATATAAATTTTTGTAATCAACGATTAAAATTAATTAAAACTTTGATTATAATTTATGTTTAAACTTTGATTATAATTAAACATTTAATCAATGATTGAATATAATCAGTGATTTTTACCATTGATAAAGGGGTCCAAATTACAGGAAGTAGATTAAAAAAAGTACATGTTTTAGAACAGTTTTTCCCATTCTAGGGTCCGTGAAATTATTTTTGAGGTTCGCAAAGTCAAAGGGGTACATGTGGTGGGAGGGGGGGGGGACGAAATAAAAAGTATGAAAAAGAAAGTCAAGAAAAAATTTTGTCCGGACAGCGACGGTACGGCTCACAGTTATACCAAATTCTAACTGCCAAGGGTTATTTTCCATGCGCCCCAATGTGTACACGGTACTTCGGTTTATTATCCAATCCAAACGACTCTACGCTGTCCCTTCCAAGGCCCTCCGTTCTGATTACTAATATCAAAGTTACATTTGTTCTCCTGACCAATAGAAGCGCAGGAGCAGATTAATTGTATGGCCCCTCTTTTCTATTAAAATCCGAAATTAGCACTATTTGTCTATTTTGCATAAACTTGCTATATCTGTATTCTTTATTTCTTTATCCGCTTTTAGGGTTCTCGTAATACTATATTTTCCCAAATTGTAGTGGGAATCTGGTTTTCTTCGGATATGGAAGATTTTAGAAGATTAGAAAAAAATAATCTTATAGATTATGCTAAATCAAGAGAAACTTTTGACTTTCCTACTTTGTATACTTTTTCATGTATTCAGTACTAGACTTGAAATTTATACACCGTGTTAAGCTCATGCGACATAAAAACCTATTGATTTTCCACAATTTCCGATAATTACCTCCAGAGTTCTGGCACTTGATTACTTTGAAAAATCTTGTGGACGCTCCATAGGCTAAAGGTTATATCCGATTGACTTTAAATTTATACACAGTGTTTAAGGCCACGAGATGAAGAGAACTATTGATTTCCGATACTTACTACCAGAGTTATTGCCCTTGATCACTTTGAAAAATCTCGTAGACGCTCTAGAGGCGATTGATTTTAGATTTATACACAGTGTTAGGGTCATGAGATGAGGAATCCTATTGATTGTCAACGATTTTCGATAATTACTGCCAGAGTTATGGCCCTTGGTCACTTTGAGAAATGTTGTGGACGCTCTAGATGCTAAAGTTGGTATCCGATTGACTTTAAATTTATACATAATGTTTAAGGTCAAGAGATAAGGAAGCCTATTGATTTCCAACGATTTCCGACAATACTACCAGAATCATGGCCCTTGATCACTTTGAAAAAAGTTGGTATCCGATTGACTTCAGATTTTTACACAATATTTAAGGTCATGAGATGAGGAAGCCTATTGATTTCTAGCTATATCCGATAATTACTTCCAGTGCTATTGCCCTTGGTCACTTTGAAAAGTCTTGTGGGCGCTCTAAAGGCTAATATTAATATCTGAATGACTTTAGATTTATATACAATGTTTAGGGTCGGCCTTCTTTGCAATTCATTGACCTTTTTAAAAATTATTTTTATCTTGTAGTTTATTCATTTTGAATACATATTTATTTATGTTTTATATTATACAGAATGTTTAATATTTCAAAAATCTTTTTTAACAGAATTTCGTAGCAAAATATAAGTGCAATGTGTCTGAATTCAGTGAAAAATAATCATTTCTATAACATTCGATAGATTGAAATTGCATATCAATGCACTTAATCCTTCCTTAAACTACCCCCCCCCCCTCCCCCCCCCCCCCCGGAGATGACTGAATAATGGGGTGATTTAGTCAACGATTAAGTACAAGTCAACGTTCCAGAATACCACATTTTATGGTATTCTCAAACAATGATTAACTCAATTATTAGGCTAAACAAAGTTTATAAAAATCATAGCTTAAAATTTAATCAGCTTTTCAGAATATGGCTGGTGAGAAAATCAGAGATTAAATCTATAATTAGCACTAATCCACTTTTTAAAATTATGATATTTGATTGCAATGGACAACTACTATAAATCAATACGATCATATTGATATCAAAAACTTGTTTCTAACATCTTACGATTTTTATACGCCCACATTGAAATCTGGTCGTATATTGTCGTCGCCCCCGTCCGTTCGTTCGTCCGTCCGCCTGTCAGTCGGGAGTCCACAATTGCTTGTGGGCGCTCTAGAGAAATGAAATGGGGTTTAACGTCCTACTGTTCTGCTCCTATACTGGGCTAATGAAGACGAGCATACGCCATAGTGTGCTATGAGGGAAATTTTGCCCGGGCAGCGGCACTATCACCTACTCTTATATCGAATTCCAATTGCCAAGGGATCTTTTACGTGCATTCCAATGTATACACGGGACCTCGGTTTTTCGTCTTATCCGAAGGACTAGACAGCTGTTCTTGTCAGACCCTCCGTTCTGCACCACTGACAAGGGGAAACCACGTCGGAAAAGACGCTCTAGAGGCTAAAGTTAATATCCGATTGACTTTAAATTTATACACAGTGTTTAAGGTCATGAGACGCCCTTGATCATTTTGAAAAATCTTGTGGACGCTCTAGTGTCTAAAATCAATATTCATTACCCTGTAGCAATAATCCAACGAAGACATTGTATGTCAAAATTAATTTGTAAAATAAGCAGTTGTCGAGAAATAGGCAATTTTGTTTGCGTCACTTTTCTCGTTATTTCGCCTGTAAAAGAGTCAGTTATCATTCGATTTTCAGTTTCTTTTTACCATTTGATGCCTAATGCCAATTTTGACTAGGTCAAACAAATTTAACATTTTCACTGTCACCGGAAATGACGTCATTTCGGCAAAAACTTTTAGCCTTAAAAATACATATTTTATTCAAATGAACAAGTAGAATGGACCCATACGATCATACAGATACCACAAAATGGTTTCTAACTTGTAAAGTGTCAATTATTCGATTTTCATAAAATTTTCACCAAATGATGTCTTATGCCATTTATGACTTCTTAAAACTAATTTAAAATTTCAGTATCACCGGAAGTAATGTCATTTTGGCAAAAACTGTATTTTTAGCCTTCAAAACAAATGTTTTTTTATTTAGGTGATTTATATTTATTATTCGTTTAGCATTATGATATTTGATTCCAATTGACACATTGATTGGATCAATACGATCATATAAATTGCTTTTCTAACATCTTCCCATGTCGAGAAATTCCCATTAGAAAGTCAGCTAACACATAGAATTGATATTGTTGGATTTGGTTGATTCTGCGTCTATTTTATAACACGTATGCAATGCTTATGTGGAAATCTGTTTAACGGTTTCATTGGTACCGGATGTGACATAAGTTCAAGGGTAACGTGGCACCGAGGGAAACGTGGTACCGGTGAAACCCGTCATTACTACCTCACAGTTTTAGTTATTATTATTATTATTATTATTAATATTATTATTCTTTTTCCACTTTGATTAGATCTCAGCAACTGCCTGTCGCATCGTTACGATTTCTTCGGTTTTACTGAGACAGTGGGTGTGACTTAGAGGATAAAGCTATTTTGAACGTTATACGACAATGCAAAATGTCCGAAATCACCGAAGCTATCGTTTTTAAAAATATTGCAGGAATATTGACAATAATCGTTGGATTTTAACTTTCGATACATTTTGACACTGCCGGAGACAGGGCACATAGCTACGCTACTTTTGATTTTTGATTTTCAGCAAATCTTTGCAGATATTAGGCGCCAAATTTAGAAAATTTTAATTTTTACACAAAAACTTTTTTATTTATGAATATTTTTTGGTCATGTTTTACACAGAATTAAAGAGCCATCTGTCTTGAGCAAAAATGTGATATTCTTTTGTCTCAGTAATTTTCCTTGGCCGCCATTGGCTAATTCAGTTTTTCAGTCCTAGATTAATTATTTATTGTTCGATTTGTATAAAACAAAGTTCACATGCTCCGTTGTCCCAATTGTCATTTTTTGTTGTTACCGATATAGTTATCTGTCGGCACCGAAAGTGGCGTAATTTTACCAAAAACTACAATTTTGACAGTTCGGTACCACTTTTCGAAAGCAAATATTATTTTTTTGAAAACAGATATAACTAAAAGAGTGTGCCCTTAAAGGCAAATTCCATTAAGAGGTGAAAAAAGGTCTAAAACTGACCTATTTACATCTCATTCAGGCTTTTCAGATTTTAAAATATTTCTACGTAACTTTTATAAACTTGTAACTATAATCCATACGAAGAAAATGTATGTTAAAATTAGTTTGTAATGTAAGCAGCTGCCTAGAAAAAGGCAATTTTGCACAAGTCACCGTTTTCAATAGTTTGCCTGTAAAAAGGTCAATTATTATTGAATTTTCATAAAAGTGACACCATTGGATTCAAAAAGAACATATATTCGTCATATCAAATTGATTGCAATAAAAATTAACACCGGAAGTGACGCCATTTTGTCAAAAACTGCATTTTTAACTTTTAAAATCAATATTTTTTCAATCAAGAATTATTTAATAATGTATTAAATATTTTAACTTTTAGTTTAAATTCACATATTAATAAAATTCATACGGTCATATAGATATAGATATCACAAAATTGTTTCTAACTTGTTCGGTTGCGGGGAAATAGACGGTTTTCTACAATTATTATTCGATTTCTATAAAATTTCCACCATGTGATGCCTAATGTCGTTGGCGATGTCATAAAACTAATGTAACATTTTTATTATTACCGGAAGTAATGTCATTTTGGCAAAAACTATATTTTTAGCCCCCAAAACAAATATTTTATTGTAATGAGTTATATTTATTATTCATTTAAAAATATGATATTTGATTCCTATTGGCAAATAGTATGAATCAATGTGATCATATTGATATCAAAAAATTGTTTCTAACCTCTTCCCTTGCCGAGAAATAACCAATTTTGTCAGCATCACTTTTTACGATTTTTCGCATTTTAATTTCAATTTATGGGTTCTGGGTTAATTAATTTTTGTCTGATTTGTATAAAACAAGGGCTCATATGCTCCGTGGTGCAAATTCTCAACATTTTACTATAGATAAGCTTTTCTGTCGACACCGGAAGTGACGTAATTTTGTCAAAACTTCAGTTTTGACGTGTCGAAAGTTCTTCTCAAAGGAAAACATTAATTTTTACAATTTTGAAAGATCAAGATGAATGCTCCTACTAAAGACGCAAAATATGTCGGGCTTAGTTTTTTATTTTTATTTTGAATTTGCGCCATTTTAATTTAAGGATGATAAAATAGGGATAATAATGGGCTATTTACAATGCATTCGGGCTTTTCATATTTTAAAATATTTCTTGACAACTTTCATAAACCAGTAACATTAATTCATACAAAGACAATGTATGTCAAAATAAGTTTGTTATATTAGCATTTGCCGAGAAATAGGCAATTTTGCATCAGTCACCTTTCGCGTTATTTTGCCTGTAAACGAGTTAATTATAGTCCGATTTTAGATTTTTCTTTACCAGGTGATGCCTCATGCCACTTTTGACTAGGCGGAAACAATTTCACATTTTCAATGTCACCAGACATGGCGCCATTTCGGAAAAAACCCTGTATTTTTAGCCTTCAAAACAGATATTTTATTCACATGAGTCTGATTTGTAATGTTTTTAAAATTATGGTATTTGATTCTAATTAACAAATAGAATGAACCCATACGATCATACAGATATCACCAAATGGTTTCTAACTGGTGCGGTTGCAGAGAAATAGACGATTTTCTACAAGTCACTTTTTAAGGTTTTTGGTCTATGTTGTATATGTTGTACAAAACATGTTGTAAAGAGCATATAGAAAATATTGGATGAAGTCAGAATTTATATAATTATTCAGAAAGTGAATGTCTTGTCTTATGCCAAATTCTTGAATAAGAGCACTCTGTATGGTCCAATTACTTTATTATTACAAAAAGAGAATACCTTAAGTTGGTATGTCTGTAACAAATTACAATATAATTTAATCAAATAAAGTTATTTTAGAACGTCTTTAGATTGGTACACAGCGAGACTAATTTTTAAACTGGGAGCAATTTTGGTGATTTATCTAATTATGTTAGGGTATACTACAATCTCAGACTGTTTGAACTAATTTCTAGTTAAATATAGTAAGTATGGGCTGGATTTATCAACTATATGTCAGAATCATGACGAAAGTTGTACACGGTTATTTAATATATATATATATATATATATATATATATATATATATATATATATATATATATATATATATATATACATAAATAAAATAAAAAAATCCGCCCAGATAAAAAATTCTCCACTTTAAATCATTCTGACATATATTAAATCATATAAGCTAGCTGTCTGCCTTCTATGGGCGTCTTCAGATATTAATAATGTATACAAAATATTACAAATACGATACATATATACATTCTTAGAATAATAGATTTCCATGACAATGGATTAATAATAATATTAGATAACGTACAACAAAAGGTTTAAAAGTATATAATACATAACATGACATAAATCTACATAGTCTTCCTGGTATAGTTTGACAATGGCCAATATAGGAACAATGAGATGAAATAAAGGTTCATAGACCAATTATGTAATCTGGCTATAATAAAACTTAACCTTTCATTAATTTACATAATCTTCCTGGTATAATTTGACAATAGAACCATACAGAAGTAAAGAGATTAATTAAATGTCAATAGACCAATTAGGTAATTAGGCTGTACATTTATTTATATCCATCTTATTCACTAATAAACCGATTATAGAGAAATAAAGGTATACAGGGTTTTAAAATCCCCTTAAATAGTGTTGAAGTAAAAAGTGTAAAAACATATATTAAAATTATATTTAAATATTATTAAAATAATAATAGGGTGGGAAGGGTGCAAATCAAGCATTTAAATCTGGTTTGAACCGGTCAATAAAGTAAGCTTCCATATTCCGCCTCTTGATAGTATTGTCAATATCGACCTTATAAAAAGGAAAAATACTAAATTTAATATTTAAGTTCTTAGCACAAGTATTTAATTGTTTAGAGACTTTCAAAACAGGATTAATTTGTAAAATCTGTTGCCTATGAATATATATATATATATATATGGGGTCAGGTGGGGTGTTAAATAATAGAAAATTACTGCTAATCTTATCTGTCTATATATTCGTTAGTTTAAAACTATTTTGGGAATTTAACCTGGTACGGTATTAAAACAATGTACTTCAAAGATGCATTATGTAAGGTTTATATAAAGAGCTGGGCGTTCTTGCTATAATAGTTTCAAAATAGATAATTCGAAATTAATATATTGAAAAGTTCATTCAAATTACTTTATTCTGAGCGAAGTTATCACTATTTGAAATTTTGACTTGGATTGTTTATCATCACAACAACGTTACTTGCTAATCGAGACTCAGTCTCGCTTCTCCATTTTTAAATTAAATCATTAAATGGCGATTGTATTTTAATTTTTTTTACATCTGTGCCGTGTCTAGAGAGTTGACTATAGGCTTTTCATGTGAATAAATGTCGAAATAATAATTTATATATCTATTGAGGCCAAAATAAAACCCTTTATTTTATGATCAGTAGTGGAATACCGTGTTTTATCAGTGAAATAAAAGTGTTATTCCACTGGCTAGCAGTAGTCCATGTTGTTTTTACCTAAAATGATTGTAAAATCATAAAATAAATAGAACATTTGTCGTTTTGTCGTGAATAGCATATTTTATTTCATCTCTAAGCAAGAAAACGTTTATATTTTCACTCATGCTACGCATTCGTGAAAATAAAAGTTTTCTTGCTTCTCGATGGAATAAAATATGTTATTCACTCTAAAACGACAAATATCCTCTATGTAATATGCAGATTTGCCATCTTTAATATTAATTTATATATCATTTGAAACCAAAATAAAACCCTTTAATAGGCAAGTTTAGCTTGTATATAATGCATCTTTAATATTAAAACCAATCTCTCAGTATATCTTTCACTTGACCGACACAGCGAAAGCATTGTACGCAATGTGTACATGCCAAACATTCTCATGGCCAAAAGATGTAAACATGCTTTATGTTCGCGAATGGCGTGCCCACACATTTTGAGGTGTGTAGAAAAAGTGGTCAAGTTTATATGTGTCCTATGGGTTGTTTAAAGAGGCATTATGCGATAACTAAATGTGCCTCTACAGGATATTTTCATGGCTTTAAATGTTACATTTATTCCCATGCTAAGACCATACTCAACTCTAAAGACCATTGGATGGTTTAGATATTGAGTAGATTATACAAGATCAATAATATCTGCGTGAAACTCTAGTATGACCCGTATTTTGACATTAAAGACCCCACCCACCCCCTCCCAATCAATTAATAGAGTTTTCAGCGTACAACTTTTCAAGTTATTTTCTGGCACATTTATATTTATATACATTGAAAAGTTCCATAGTACTAAACTTTATTAAGTGAGGGGAGGGGTGGGATGTAAATGTAAATTATTTTCTTGCACATTTGTTATTACATACCTTGAAAAAGAACAAAATTGAAATGGCACTAACATGTATTAAATAAGGAGGGGCGGGGGTATTTAACGTCAAAATACGGGCCGTAACACAAAATACAAGATATCGGAATGTATACCATTAAAAAAGTCCGAATACATTTTCAAAATTGTAAAATATTTTCTGATATATTCATATTTACGTACCTTGTTAAAGCAGATATAATTTGGATCGTCTGAAGTCTATTTAGTGAGGCGATGGGTTATTTAAAAGTCAAAATACGCGTCTTAATGCGAAATTCCAGTTTTCGTAAAATGCTTCACCGGAAAGTATTTGTCTATCGCTCTTTGAATATACGAGTATTAGCTATTTTACTGCCACATTCAGGATTACATGATTTAGAAGAGATAAAGCCCTCTTTCGTTTGTCCAAAGAAATATGTCGCTATCAAATAATAACCTAATTACTAAAAATAGACTACTTTCAATTTATTTTATTTAACGTTAGATCAGATTAACAATATATATATATAACACGCACGCGATTTCAGATTTCACTCAAGTCACGGTCATCGAGCGGTATTTCTTATTGTATGTATGTTTGCTTGATTCTCCTTTGTTGTATGGTGACTTATTGTATGCCAGGTTGATTTCCGCTTATGTCGTCATAATGTTCCGGTTCGGTGAATTTCGAGAAATGTTTTTGGAGAAATGTTATTGAAGAATTAATGTTTTTGGAGAAATGTTTTGCAAGATTTGCATTTAGAAATTTGTATTTAGAAATTTGTTGTTCAAGATTTGTTTTTCGTTGTATGTCTATGATGAAATGTAAATGTAGATTATTTTTTTGATTTACTAAAATAAATTTTGTCTATATATTAAAATAAAATTAAATTAAACAAAAATACATTTTACAAATCTGATATGAAAAATGTCTAATTTGTAAAACAAATAATGATTTAAGATATAAATGTTAATTTTAGTGTACAAATGTCGAAATACGACAACAAATGAAGAAATAAGATGTAAGGACTGTGAATTAAGAACTATGAATTAAGAACTAAGAATTAAGAACTATGAATAAAGAGCTGTTTGGTCTTCAATATTTTTCAAGATGGCTGCCGCTGATCTTACAATATACCCGTCTATTTTAAATATAGTGTTGAATTTATTGGCTGCTTTAGAGGTATACCATGTGTCCAGATAAGCTGTAACCTTGATAGAGAGCAGGGCATAAAGGATCCTTTTCAAATTTTGTTAGCAACCATGTTGTCTATGATTATATATTTTGCGAGACATACTGATGTGTTGGCGTTTTTCCACGCGTGAGTGGCTATCTATAAAAAAAAATGACTGGATTACTTCTCTATTGTCTATTTCAGAAGGGAAAACTGTAGCAATAATGTTTCATCCGACTGACACTAACAGGAAAATAGACTTAAATCTTAGCGGCTCAAAAATAGAATTCAAAACAGAAACCAAATTTTTAGGAATGATATTTGACTCCAAACTTTCTTGGAAACCACACATAGACAGCATAGTAAGTCGCACATCGAAAACACTCAACTAAATGAAATACATCAGAGGAACGCAATGGGGCGCAAATAGAAGCACTCTTATGTTAATATACAGAGCACTCATCCGCTCGATAATCGACTACGGATGTCTGGCTTATGCAAATGCAAGTGATACACAACTAAATAAATTGAACATAATAGAAGGTAAAGCATTAAGACTAGTAACAAGAGCAGCAATAGGAACCAAAACAGTTGCCCTTTTACAAGAGATGGGAGAACCCCCGCTCGATCTCAGGCGAGAGGAACTGTCATTCAAGTACTGGGGTAAACTGCAAATGCTAAAAGAAAAATGTCCGACATATAAGTGCCTCCAACAATTCAAACGCATAGGCTATAGAAAAAATACGCGTCCCATGACATTCGGGCAAATGTCAAACGATGTCTTAAATAAGCACGATTTAAAAGGAACAATCATAGAAACAAAAACTTATCCCGTCACTCCACCCTGGCAACTAAACGATCCAATCATCAACACGCACCTAATTAACGTTACAAACAAACACGCTAATCCCATAGAGGCTAGAGCACTAGCATTAGAACTAATAGACACCAAATGGGCAGACTATTTTAAAATCTATACAGATGGATCGAAAAATAATACACAGGGATTAACAGGGTACGGCATTTTCATACCCAAAGCAAAGCTAAACATCAGGAAAAGGATACCAGAACATTGTTCTGTGTACACGGCAGAACTGATGGCCATTAAAACTGCAATAGAATGGCTAGCCACGCAAACACACCAAAAAGCCGATATCCTATCAGACTCCCTAAGTAGCATCAAATCCATCGAATCAGATTATTCCAAAAGCAGACAGGGCATAATCCACCAAATTAGGGATATCAATCAAACAATCAAGAATAACGGAAGATAGGTAGTCCTTGCATCCCCCCCCCCCCCCCACATCAATATTTTCGGCAAGGGTTGTCACTAAATGATATAGAAAATTTAGAATACAGCAGTAAGGAATTCACAAGCATAGCTAAAATTAAAAAAGCATGGAAAACCCGTCTAAAACAAGAGAATACTCATCGCTATCAAATTGATAGCAATCTTGCAGACAAGGTTTACATCAATCATCCCTCAATTAAAATATGCAAACTCATCACGAGGCTTAAAACGATAAACGTAATAAAAGACTTCACCTTTACACCAATTAAATGCCCATGTGGACAAATTGCGACCACGTCACAACAGCTAATCAACTGTAATCAATTAAACATAGAACGTCAATCCGTAATTAAGAATCTAGCAGAGAGGGGAAAAATTCTGTCTCAAATCTCTCCTTTCTCCACAACCTGACGATAGATACTGGACATCACAACTTGTCTGGGATTTTATTGAGAATATAGGGATTACCAAATATATAAAATAATAAAATTAATCAATTAAACAGTAGGGCGGAACGTAAAAATGTCCTCTAGAAGGAAGCGTAAACCGCCCTACATTAATAGTAAATATAGGCATGACCAAATACATAAAATAATAAAATTAATCAATTAACAGTAGGGCGGAACGTAAAAATGTCATCTAGAAGGAAGCGTAAACCGCCCTACACTACTAATAAAACTCCGATAAAATTAATAAATCAATTAATAAAATTAATCAATTAACAGTAGGGCGGAACGTAAAAATGTCCTCTAGAAGGAATCGCCACCTGTCCTACACCACAAATAAAAATATTAATTAATAAATCAGGGTGATAGCGCAAAAATGTCCCCATAAGAGGGAAACGCTACACACTCTGTAATTTTCTTTACACTTTTATTTATTTGACTAAATAAGTATTGATTGTAGATCATATTAAGCCACCATATATGTATTATTGTATTTATTAACTCCTAATAAATTTTGATTGAATGTATATCATACTAACTTGCCATAAATGCTTTTTTTTCTCTCTTTTTTCTTTTTTTTTTTCCTTCACCCCCCCCCCCCCCGAAGCCTTACTAGACGAAATAAAAACAAAACCATCACAAGACCAGCTACTCTTTTTTCTCGAGCTTTCTCTTTTCAGGCGCTGGATTCTTCCTTCAGAGAACCAACAACAATGGAATGAACAACAGAAATAATGACGAAATCAACCACCATACCGGACAACAAAACCAAATGGAAGGAAAAATGGTCCAGGCCTTACACTCACCAACAAGCCCCAAGGAAGAGTTGCACCGCCCTGCCATTCAACCGGACAAATCGACCAGACCGACGAAAATGACCTAAATATATATATATATATATATATGTACATACTATGTCTAAATGTTTGTCTCTGTCCAAATGTTTGTCCACATTCATGTCTGTTTTGTTACAAATTCGTCTGTTTTGTAAACGTCCACTGGCACCTCTTTATTCTTTGCACCTGCTATCTCATGTCTCTTGCTGTTATCTATTGTCTTCTGTACATATATATAAAAACCTAATTATCCTCTTTTTCACTAATCACATTGTAAATTATTGCACCTTGTATACATAACATGTTATTGTCTGCGATATCACCTCGGTGGAAGCGGACGTAAAATACAACTAACTAACAACAACAGTTTCTTCAAACAATCCGATTCGTGTTTGTCACTGCGGGAATATTAGGAATCATGTAGGATTATAGGTACACTGGTATATTTGATGATGATTTAAGAGGGATATAAAGCGATATTGATCTATATAATATAGTAGAAGAAAGAGTTATTGACAGCAAGGATTAACATAAATTTGAAAATGCTATATGTTGCTCTGTAGTTCTATTAAAAACACAATATTTCAGAATGAAAGGCAAATGCAGACTTCCAGTGCATACACATTTTAAAAAAAAGTCTTATACAGAAAACTCTAACATTTATAATCGTGTATTTGCCCATTACTTTCTAGTGCTATGTGGTATCTTTTAAGGTCAAAATCTGTAAACCTTTAATTGTATAACGGGTACTTGATTAGATTGATATGATATCCTATTGTAACTTTTGCTACTTCTGAGTGAATAATGTGCGCTTTATAAATGTTACCGATTAAATAACGCCTTATAAACCTTATAAACCTTTTCGCACAATAAAGCTATAATAAAGACGCGGTTAAGTTTAGGACAATTTTGGTGGAATAGTATATATATTCAAAAGGACTGCTTTCCATTTTCCTAGAAAACCAACCAAACAAACTGTTTTTGTGGATCATGCAATCATTTTATGAAGGAATTAGTACTCTTTGTATTTTTAATAAACTTGATTAGATGGGTTGTTTCAATGGCATTCAGTAATTGAACTGGAATATACAGGTCACAGTTTTATGGAATACAATTAATGCTTATTACTGAGCGACGTTTCGACTAGACTTCTTTAGTCATTATCAAGCAATGAATTGTGACTACTGACTCTGTGTTGTGACTACTTACTCTGTGTTGTGACCTGTATATTGATTAGATGGGGCCGCCGTTGTTCAGCTGTTTTCATCAGGTGTGTTTATTCTATGACGTCACGGTATTACGTCTATTTTCAGTTATCTGGCTGTTTTTAGATTTAATTATCTATAATACGTTTCCTCGTTTCACGAACTTTCATATCAGTATTGCTCGTTTAGTACACTTTCTCATAATGGCACTTTTCTTTAAACATAAAAGCTCAATATTCAAAGTTAAACACCTTCCAAAAGTTGATAGCCTACAGGCGCGGATTCACAGTAACAACTAATATTTATAATTCTTTTAATTCTTTTTTTATAAAGACGGTGAAAGTAACTCTATGGAATAAAAGTATCAACATTTTATGATACTATACACACTGATCGTCTTATAAATATGTTTCTAATTTAGAAAATGCGATATTACATTAACAGTTATATAGTAGTTCATCATCATTGATAAGTGATGTGATGTGAAAAACAAATATTACCTTTCACCGATTAAACACTCTAGAGACAGATGTCAGTTATCGCTTAATAGAATCCTTTCGTAATGAAGATGAACAACTGGATATTTAAGTCTTCATAAGTTTCTTATAACTCTCTAACGCAACCTTCGTCTTTCCACTAAATCAGTCGAGATTTGTGTCGATGGCTTCTGCAGAAGAGTTCTTTGACGGCGTGTTTCAAGTTTACTGACAACCTCGTATATCTCTTTTCAGGATGCCAAAATGGGATTAAATGGCTGTGGTAATTTTCTCAAGTATTCTATGTTCCTCTTCAATGCAATCATATTGGTAAGTTATTTTGACAGTATAATTTTGCTTCAGCTGTTTTAAATACCGCCACATTGGTGACTCTGCATAAACTGTATATCACAATATGAAAACAGGACCTAAGTCATAATATGAACTAAAATGTAGACTAGCATTTTATAGTTGAATTATGTCCATATCTTTAATACTGGTTCTAGTACCACAGTCTTCAATAGAGCAACTATATTCTTTGAATATTTAACGTTAGATAAATAATACAATTAAAAAGCTAATATGGAAAGGGTAACGAATATATAAAACAGCTGTTGTTATTATATCACCGATTCTAGTACAAAAATGTCGATTACACCTGAAGACAATTCAGAAATTTTATTTGACCAGGTGTAAAATCTATATGGCTTCGAGGTAAAACATAGTTTCTGATTGGAGACTAAGAATTTTGGAGAAAAGTTTCGCAATTCCTGAAGTATTACCAAGCAATATACAAATCTGTGTCTATAGTATAAGTAAAATTTATGTTGGCGAAATGAAACTACACAATTTGTGCTAAAGTTTTCACAACCGAAGTTGCTCTTTAGGCATTTATTATAACATTAATTTATTAAACAATAACTATTATGACGTCATAATGTCATGGTTACATTTAGAATATTCTACTATTAAGTGCAGGGGGACTGCACCACACATAATTTACACAGATATGCCCAGAAGTTTCAAAATTGTTTTATCAAGTAGCCACCACATGGTTTCCCGATAGAAAATTTGGTTCCAGATCGATATCTGTTTTCGATCATGGAGAAATAGGCTCCCGCGGAAAAAAATAATAATAACTAGACCTGCAAGCAGCACTGAACCGGCTTTCAGGAATCAGACAGGAAGTGTGTCATACAATAGCCCATTTATCGAGCTACCAAACGATACTTTAGATGTTTTGATCCGGTCACACCCGACGGCGAAATCCCGATTGTTCCAAGAGCACCGATTTTTTTACTGTCTTTTTTTTTTAAATATCGAATATTTTTTTGACTACTTCCTGTTTACGGATCATTATCGGGATAGATTTAACAAGTGCTATGGGAACTTAACTTCCTGTACCAGAAGTTTCAGAAAGATCCATTGGACAGTTTTACCTCCCTTATACCACTAGAAGCAGATTTACAGATATAACGATTTTTCGACTTTTTTCAAAGATTGTGGCCCTTTTGGACCATTTATACTATATTGAGGCTTTTAAATTTGGATTCACACCCCAGATCAGCATTAGGACTCTAAGTAACAGAAGTTTAAGAAAGGAAATAAGAGTAATTTTCGAGATAAAAGCGTCTGAATAGGCTCCAAAGAGGAAAATACTAGATTTTCAGCATCTCATAATATATTACCTAACCAGCGATTTTTTGACATTGAGATATCATAAGATCGTCCACTGTTCGGGCTATCCAATGATACTTTAGTTGTTTTGATTCGTTGAAATATGGCGTTGTAATCACTTTTTTCGCAAGATCACCATTTTTTACTTTTTAAGTTGTTTTTTTATCAAAATATCGGATATTTTTTCAACTACTTCCGGTTTTTGGATCATTGTCGGGATAGTTTTAACATGTTGTTTGGATAGTTAATTTTCTGTACCAGAAGTTTCAGAAACGCCCATTGAGCTCTTTTCAAAACAAAGAATAATAGAAGAGCATTTTCAGTTATTTGAGGATTTTTCAACTTTTTTCCAAGATTGAGGCTCTTTTTGGACAATTTATGTTACTTCAATGCTTTTATTTTTGGACTCACACCATAGTCCACCCATAGGACTCTGAGTAAAAAAAAGTTTAAGAAAAAACGTAGTTGTTGTGTTTGAGAAAAAGACCTCTCAAAATGCTCCAAAACGGAAAATACTAGATTTTAGGCATAACATAATTTATTGTCTACCCATCTAAATCGTATCATTCAGATGTCATATGATAGTCCATTAATGGGGCTATCCAGCGACACTTTAGATATTTGGGTCCGCTAAGATCTGGTGGAGAAATCAAGTTTTTCGCACGAGCGCTAATTTTTTTTAACCTTTTTCTTCATTTTTTGAATACGTCCGGTATGGAGATTATTGTCGGGATAGTTTTAATAACACATTTGGGCAATTAGATAGCCACAGGGCTCTGTAATGATATTTTACATTTTCTGATCAGATAAAATGGCCCTGAGAAATCATATGTTCAAAAGTGCCAAAAATTCAAAAATGTCAAAATATCGAAAATTAAATTTCAATAACTCAATACATATTATACATCGTTAGAATCGTAATTAGGTCAGCTATCTGGATGTGTAACTTTTTCGTAAAAATCTGATTAAATAATAAAATAATATAGCATTTTCCATTTCGACTTTTTTCGATTTTCAGCCCCTTTTTTATCCTATTCCAGACATTTCAAAGACTTATTGGATGTTTTCATGCACAAGACTACCGAAAGGACTCTCGATAGAAAAATTGTAGGTTAAGTTTTTGAGATAAAGGCGTCCAAAAACGCTCCAAATCAGAAAATACTTGATTTTCAGCTTGTCATATTTTGCTGCTTGGTCATATTATCCGTATAAAGTGGGCATCATTCGACAGTCCATTCCTCGGGCCACTCAATGAAAGCTTAATTCGTTTAATCCATTGATACTTGACGGGAAATCGAGTTTTTCCCCAAAACATCCATTTTTTGCTTTTTTTTCGAAATATCTATCATTATTTCGACTACTTCCGGTTTCCGGATCGTTTTTGAAATTGCTTTATGCAGCGGTCGGACTATATAGCTTTATGTTCCAGGACTTTCAGAACTATCGATTTATCCTTTCCAAAAAATATAAGGGTTGGGAAATGGGCAGAAAATTCGAAAAAAAATCGAAAAATAAAGGGCGGTAACTCGGAATGAAACTTATATTTCTGGAATCGGATGGTCTTCAGGTATCTAAAAATGTAGATTTTGAAAAATAACAAAAAGTGTCTCGTTAACAAAGTATTTTCAAAATTCGAACGACAAAGGCCATAGATGAATGTTCGAAATTGAAAAATATGAAATAGCCATTATCTTGGAAAAGATTTGGGGTTTCCGAAAATGTCATTTGTTTGAAAATAGAAACCATTGACGAATTGACGAAACCACGGCTGATTTTCAATTCCGGAAAGAAGTACAAAATTCGGTTACTTCCGGTATGCGCAGAAGTTTCAAAATTGTTTGATCAAGTAGCCACCACATGGTTCCCAATAGAAAATTTGGTTCCAGATCGATATCTGTTTTCGATCATGGAGAAATAGGCTCCCGCGGAAAAGAATAATAATAATAACAATAATTTTAGTAAAAACAATAGTCTTTCAGATAAAAGTCTGAAAGCCTAATAATAATAATAATTTTAGTAAAAACAATAGTCTTTCAAAGTCTGAAAGCCTAATAAATAATAATAATTTTAGTAATCACAATAGGCTTTCAGACAAAAACTAATAAATAATAATAATTTTAGTAATCCCAATAGGCTTTCAGACAAAAGTCTGAAAGCCTAATAAATAATAATAATTTTAGTAATCACAATAGACCTAATAAATAATAATAATTTTAGTAATCACAATAGACTTTTGTCTGAAAGCCTAATAATAATTTTAACTAGATCTGCTACTGTCCCATGCAGATATGAAAGCTTTCATATTCATCGTCACGTGACATGGATTATATCAAGTATCTTAAAAGAAAAAAGAACAACAAAAAATAATTATCAAAATCGGTGAAAAAGTCGCGAAGTTACAAGTCTCAATATAGTGAGAAACATTGCACTGGAAACTAAAGGGAAATAACTGAGACTTAGATTGCTGTAATCGGAATGACTTTCCGTTCCAGAAGTTTCAGAAAAATGGATCAAGCCGTTTAAAAACGGGACGGATGAGAACGTGAAACGAAAATGGCGGGAAAGAACTAAAAGGGGGCAGGAAAATATCAAAAAAATAAATGAAATAACTTTAAACGGTACTAATATTTTTTGAATCAGATTGACATTAGCTGTTTGAATATTTAGGTTAAATTTTTCCTGCAAAAAACTTTGTCGGCACATAAAAGGTCAAAAGGCGAAATACCAAAAAATGAATCTTGATCCCGAGCTATCCTGAAATGCATTAATTTCAGAAATAATAAAAGTGGATTTTTCCCTGTTCTCCATATTCAATTCCAAATGGAGACCATCAGTTGACCGAAATCAAAATTCTGTTCTGAATGTTTTTTTAGGCATTCCTTCAAGGATTCAGAAAATGTAACTCCCATGTCAGTAAGTATAATATTGCGAATTTTTTTCCCTTTTAATATATGATAAATATTATCGCGGCGCAGCCAACCGCTAGAAATTCCAGAGATTTTGACCACCGGAAGGATGCCTCAGCAGTCAAAAAAAGTCAAAATAGTCGATTTCGGTTTTTAGTGTTGCGGTTATTTTAAAAAATTGTCTTGTAAGGATAATGTGTATAGTACTAACACCTATCACTTACGGAAGAGGCGATAAGACCCATTTACATTTGCAATGTCAAAATTAATTAAAACAAAATTTAAATTCCGAAAATCGTTTTTTTTTTTTTTTTGCTAAAACTCTTTTTTTTAATCGGATCAAAATGGGAGTAAAGCACAGAGTCCGGGGTGGTAATGGGCGTACTGTGTCCAAATTTCATGATTTTCGGACAATCGGTGCCGGTGTCGTAGCGAAATTCCAATTTTTTCCCCTTACAGAATCCGTAAATTGACGAATGGCAAGAACCGTATCAAGAACAAACGACATGAACGAATACATGTATCGCCTTGAAATTTTCGGGGCACCTAGGTACCAACGTGAAAAGTTCCTAGCCGGAATTTGGTAGTCATGGTTCCAGCGTGGCGCATGCGCGAAGTCAAACGAAGTTGTGGTGGATTTTCGGTGAATTTCGGAGTGGTTTGGTGTCGTCGGGTGGATCCGCAAGGTCGGGTGGAACTGAGATGGCGGCCATAATACATGAACAAGCGTTCATGAATTTTTGCGACCGGGGTTGATTTTCAATGCACAGGCATCGTTCCAGTGGTCCGATTACCTTCAAATTTGCACAGAATGTACCTTGGGATTCTAGCTATCACATATTAAAAAAAAGAGTGTGGAATTTCGAGAACGTTGAAAATAAATTCGAAGCCCACCCCCACCCATCAATGTTTTTTTGCTTAAAAAATTGACGTATTTTATCGATTTTTTATTGTTCTTGATATCTGAGTATTTTCTCCTTTCAATATGTGATAAATATCATCGCGGCGCAGCCAACCTCTAGAAATTCCAGAGATTTTGACCATCGGAAGGATGCCTCAGCAGTCAAAAAATGTCAAAATAGGCGATTTCGGATTTTAGTGTCGCAAACATCGTTGCGGTCTTTTTAAAAAAATTGTCTTCTAAGGATAATGTGTATAGTACTAATACCTATCACATACGAAAGAGGCGATAAAATCCCTTTGCATTTGCAATTTCAAAATTAATTAAAACTAATATTAAATTCCGAAAATCGTTTTTATTTTTTGCTAAAACTCTTTTTTTTTTAATCGGATCAAAATGGGAGTAAAGTACAGAATCCGGGGTGGTAATAGGCGTTTTGTGTCCAAATTTCATGGTTCTCGGACAATCCGTTCCGGTGTCGTGGCGAAATTCCCCCTTTTTCCCCTTACGGAAGCCGTATCGGGACGGCAGCCGACCTGGAGCCGTGCCAAGAACAAACGACTTGAAGGAATGCAGGTATCGCCTTGAAATTTTCAGGGCACCTAGGTACCAACGTGAAAAGTTCCTAGCCGGAATTTGGTAGACATGGTACCTTTGGTTCCAGCGTTGCGCATGCGCGAAGTCAAAAACAGTTACATATGTTTGTTATGAAGGTTTTTTTTTACAAAATGGACCTATCTCTTCGAAACTTCGGCTAACCTCCCATTTCCGACCTCGGCGCATCCAAAAATTGTCTCCAAATTAAAATCGAACACCTAGTTCCATCTCTATTTTCTTGATGTACTTTATGTACCCCCGGGAAAATGGCCACCGCTCGCCCCACATGGGTCGGGCCCTAAAATTTCTTGTTTGGAATTGTGCTTGGGACCATAAGCCAGATACCCGATGAGTACACTGGAAAACAACCTTGTCGGCACGGAAAACATCAAAGGCGAAATTCGAATTTTTGAAATATTCAAATACCAAACATTCGACCCGTATCCCGGCTATCCTGAAATGTAATAATTTCGGTAATAGGAGACACATTCTCTAAGTCACGACCAATTGTGTATGTTTTCAAGCCCATTAATGTATTAATTTCAGAAATAGGAGACGTATTGAACATACTATGCCCTATTGTGTTTGTTTAGAAGACCGTAAATGTCGATTTTTCGCTATTTTTCATATTCACTTCAAAATGGCGGCCATCAGTTGACCTAAATCAAAATTCTGCTCTGAAAGTTTTTTAGGCATTCCTTGAGGGATTCAGAAAATATAACTCCCATGTCTGTAAGTGCAATATCGCAAAAGTTATTAGGACTTTTCACGTTTCAAGATGGTTGCATTTCCGGTTCGATCGACACACTCCATATTTTGTATATGAATCAGTAATTACTTGTCTAGTATCAAAAAAAAAAATTAGGTCATTCTGACCTATATTTCGATGATTTTTTTGAAAATTTTGATCCTTAATTTCATTAAGGGGAGATAATTAAGCAGAGATAATTAAGCAAATTTCTAATCATATTTTTGAAGTCGCATGAAAATCGTACAACTATTAAAGAAGTTACAACAAAACACATACTTATGGAAAACAGCTACTAGTGTATTTAAGGCGACGTTTCGTAGAGTTTTCTCTCAACGTTATCAAGTTGTCAAATTGGTCATAAATACCGGTTCGAAATCACAGCGACGAATTTACGAAATTCAAAAATCTGAATCTGCAGATTTGAAGTAATTGTTTAAAGGTACTCAAAGAAAAAAGATTTAGTAAAATAGGTCAAATAGTCACAAAGTTACAGCATTGTAGGTCAAATGCATTCGTTCGTAAGTCTGAAAGCCTAATAATAATTTTAGTAAAAACAATAGTCTTTCAGACAAAAGTCTGAAAGCCTAATAATAATAATAATTTTAGTAATCTCAATAGGCTTTCAGACGAAAGTCTGAAAGCCTAATAATAATAATTTTAGTAATCTCATTAGGCTTTCAGACGAAAGTCTGAAAGCCTAACTAGACTTGCTTGCAAGACTGAAGGCTTTCACCCTAGCCAAGGCGTCACACGGTCGCCAGATGCATGACAAAGACTATTCCGCCACTCCCCCATCCTCCAAATAAAATCACATACTTGCATAACTCAGATATTGACACCTTCTTTGCATGCGCAATACGATAGAAGGGAATTGAAAAATATAGCTGAACAATTCACATCATGATAATCCTAGATCCGTAGAATCGAACAGATGCCGACAATCCAAATATGTAATCGAAAAATCAAAATTCCAAGAAATAACAATATTAGTAAATTTTCAAATTTTGAAGAAAAAATGAGAACGACACGATATCTCTCTTCGGTCGTTATCGCATCCGCAATATCCCCAGCTGTACAAAAATATAACTTTTTCGAAAATCGGTTGGGAATTGACATAGTTACGGCCGATTTTCAATTTTCGTGCACGTTAAAGATTTACTTCACTTCGGGTCTGTTCATAACTTTCGCGATAGTTATAAGTACTAACAGTTAAAAACATGTGAAAATCAATATTCAGAACTCTACCTGTCACAGTTTCAAAGATCTACCCGAATTAGAAAAGGAATAAACAAAACAAAATGGGACAAAAAAGGAATCTTAGGTCTAAGATAACTACCAAAACCTAAAACATACTTACAAGCATTAGATTTTCACTTTTGATGAGAAGAAGGCG
The DNA here is from genome assembly GCF_932274485.2 of Patella vulgata. NCBI lineage: Eukaryota > Metazoa > Mollusca > Gastropoda > Patellidae > Patella > Patella vulgata. The sequence goes on along the minus strand of NC_065885.2, from coordinate 42,192,740 downwards.
ACTTCCTTATAAATAGCCGCATCGGATTCCTTTATTTTCAATGGTATCAAGTGATGACGTCATGTAGACAAATGACCTCGCATATAAATTCTACGAATAAATGTTATTTAATAAAATAACTTATTTTCAGCCTAGAAGCACCAATTCCGTATTTTGGTTGACAGTAAAATACCCTTAGTTCAAATATTGCCACTTAAAAAAAAGGTCTCTATATATGCTTTATACGTATGCAAAACGTTCCGATTTTGACCATTTCGGACTTTTGTCGATATACAGTGCCATTTGTTTGGCCACTCTTGATACTTTTCACCGTTGTACGGTGGTTTCATACACAGATATATCAATTAGGCTCTCTATAGAAGGAGTTCCCCAAAAAATATTAGATTGCCTTTTTGAGAAAAAGACCTCTAAACATGCTCGTACAGCGGCGCTAGTCTACTCTTATATAGAATTCCAACTGCCAAGGGATCTTTTACGAAACACCAATTTGTACACGGGACTTCGGAATCGCGTTCATGTCAGCTACTCAAATATGTAACTGGTTCAAAAAAAAAATTGATTGAATATTCAATGAAATATTGCCAATTTTCTGGTTTTGTGCACGTAAAAGATTTTACGTCACTAACATATAACCAGTGGCTGCCAGGCAGGATACGCCCACATTTTCGAGAGATGGATAGAAAACAAGCTAAAACGAAAGTGATTTTTCCTACAATCAAGGGCCATAATTCAGGAAATTACAATTCGATATGCGCAAATATCGAAAGGAACCAAGATCTCTGAGTTGTAAACTTACATTTCAAGTTTCAACAAAATCGGATAAAAATTGTGACCTCTATAGGGTCCACAATCTTGATATACCATATTTTTACGTAATTTGAGAACGAGGGGCGGCCATTTTGTCTGTCAGTTTTGGGCCGATTTTCACGAAATTTGATCTCTGTCGTCCTTAGGGTGTAACGGTGATATAATAATACGTTGTTTTTTTTTAAATCGGATAAAAATTATGACCTCTATAGGATCCACAAGCTAAAAACGCGATTTTTCGTACAATCAGGGGCCATAATTCAGTAAGTTACGGTCCGATATGCGCGAATATCGAAAGGAACCAAGATCTTTGGGTTATAAACTTACATTTCAAGTTTCAACAAAATCGCATAAAAATTGTAACCTCTGATATACCATATTTTTACGCAATTTGAGAACGAGGGGCGGCCATTTTGTCTGTCAGTTTTGGGCCGATTTTCACGAAATTTGAACTCAGTCGTCCTTAGGGTGTAACGGTGATATAATAATATGATTGTTTTAAATCGGATAATAATTATGACCTCTATAGGGTCCACAAGCTAAAACGTGATTTTTCGTACAATCAGGGGCCTTAATTCAGGAAGTTACGGTCCCATATGCGCGAATATCGACAGGAACCGCGATCGTTGGGTTATAAACTTACATTTCAAGTTTCAACAAAATCGGATAAAAATTGTGACCTCTATAGGGTCCACAACCTTGATATACCATATTTTTACGCTATTTGAGAACGAACGGCGGCCATTTTGTCTGTCAGTTTTAGGCCGATTTTCACGAAATTAAAACTCAGCCGTCCTTATGATGTAACGGTGATATATTAACACATTTTTTTTAAATCGGATAAAACTTATGACCTCTATAGGGTCCACAAGCCAAAAAACGCGTTTTTGCGTACAATCAGGGGCCATAATTCATGAAGTTACGGTCCGATATGCGCTAATATCGAAAGGAACCAAGATCTTTGTGTTATAAACTTACATTTCAAGTTTCAACAAAATCGGATAAAAATTGTGACCTCTATAGGGTCCACAACCTTGATATACCATATTTTTACGCTATTTGAGAACGAACGGCGGCCATTTTGTCTGTCAGTTTGGGGCCGATTTTCACGAAATTAGAACTCAGTCGTCCTTAGGGTGTAACGGTGATATATTAACATGTTTTTTTAAATCGGATAAAAATTATGACCTCTATAGGGTCCACAAGCCAAAAAACGCGTTTTTGCGTACAATCAAGGGCCATAATTCAGGAAATTACAATTCGATATGCGCAAATATCGAAAGGAACCAAGATCTTTGAGTTGTAAACTTACATTTCAAGTTTCAACAAAATCGGATAAAAATTGTGACCTCTATAGGGTCCACAACCTTGATATACCATATTTTTACGCAATTTGAGAACGAACGGCGGCCATTTTGTCTGCCAGTTTTGGGCCGATTTTCACGAAATTCGAACTCAATCGTCCTTAGGGTTTAACGGTGATATAATAATACGGTTTTTTAAATCGGATAAAAATTATGACCTCTATAGGGTCCACAAGCCCAAAAACGCGTTTTTACGTACAATCAGGGGCCATAATTCAGGAGGTTACGGTCCGATATTCGCGAATATCGAAAGGAACCGAGATCTTTGGGTTATAAACTTACATTTCAAGTTTCAACAAAATCGGATAAAAATTGTGACCTCTACAGTGTTCACAAGCCAAAAACGTGATTTTTCGTACAATCAGGGGCCATAATCCATGAAGTTACGGTCCGATAGATGCCAATATCGAAAGGAACCGAGATCTTAGGGTGATAAACCTATATTTCAAGTTTCATTGAAATCGGATAAAAATTGTGACCTGTAGACTGTTCACAGAAAATTGTGGATGGACGGACGGACGGACGGACAGGGGCGACGACAATATACGTCCACATGAAAATGTGGGCGTATAAAAATATATTAATAATTTCAGATAGAGTCCATGCTCAAACAACGTCATGCCTTTTATCAGAGGTGCAATATTCGATACTTCTGTACGATACTACTGCATACACTCATCAAATTGGATTTGCTTATAAACAGCGCGAGCCGTCCATTTCTGTCTAGATGATTACGGTTATAAGATAATCTTGAAAAAGAAGCAACAATATTAATTCAAAGATTAATTATTACACACTGCAATCAACTATTTCTGCTACAGGGTCACTAAACCCATATTTTGGATAAAAGTAAAAACTCATAGTTGATATAATTTTAATTCAAAATATAGTCAATGTGAAAGAAAAAAAAACACTCTTGAACAGGCTCTGTACGTTGACAGAACGTACAGAATGTATCCACCCTATGTTTCGCTGCCGTTTTCAATATTCGATCCCTCTGTTCTCCTACTCCTGATATTTGGGACTGTTGTACAATCGTTTTATGTATAACATTACCGATAGGCCTCTCGGTAGAAGAAGTTCCAAAAAAGAATTATGTTGACTTTTCGAGAAATAGGCCTCTAAAAATGCTCCAAATAGTAAAAATACGACGTTTTCGATTTTCAATCTCTTTATTTCGGCTACCCCTGATATTTCAAAAAATGATACAGTGGTTTCATAGAAGAAGTTCACGCAAAAATATTAGATTGCCTTTTTGAGAAAAAGACCTCTACACATGCTGGAATACGGTGAGAGAAGATGTCTGCTAACTTGATTTCGAATCCGGGTGCTGGAATACGGTGAGAGAATATGTCTGCTAACTTGATCTCGAATCCGGGTGCTGGAATACGGGTGAGAGATTCCGCTCGGTCTAAACATGCTCGTACAGTAGCGCTAGTCTACTCTTATATAGAATTCCAACTGCCAAGGGATCTTTTACAGTCACACCAATGTGTACACGGGACTTCGGAATCGCGTTCATGTCAATATGTAACTGGTTCAAAAATTGATTGAATATTCAATGAAATATCGCCAATTTTCTGGTTTTGTGCACGTAAAAGATTTTACGTCACTAACATATAACCAGCGGCTGCCAGGCAGGATACGCCCACATTTTCGAGAGATGGATAGAAAATAAGCTAAAACGAAAGTGATTTTTTCTACAATCAAGGGCCATAATTCAGGAAATTACAATTCGATATGCGCAAATATCGAAATGAACCAAGATCTTTGAGTTGTAAACTTACATTTCAAGTTTCAACAAAATCGGATAAAAATTGTGACCTCTATAGGGTCCACAACCTTGATATACCATATTTTTACGCAATTTGAGAACGAGGGGCGGCCATTTTGTCTGTCAGTTTTGGCCCGATTTTCACGAAATTTGAACTCAGTCGTCCTTAGGGTGTAACGGTGATATAATAATACGTTTGTTTAAATCGGATAAAAATTATGACCTCTATAGGGACCACAAGCTAAAAACCCGATTTTTCGTACAATCAGGGGCCATAATTCAGTAAGTTACGGTCCGATATGCGCGAATATCGAATGGAACCAAGATCTTTGGGTTATAAACTTACATTTCAAGTTTCAACAAAATCGGATAAAAATTGTAACCTCTGATATACCATATTTTTACGCTATTTGAGAACGAGGGGCGGCCATTTTGTCTGTCAGTTTTGGGCCGATTTTCACGAAATTTGAACTCAGTCGTCCTTAGGGTGTAACGGTGATATAATAATATGATTTTTTAAATCGGATAATAATTATGACCTCTATAGGGTCCATAAGCTAAAAACATTGAATATTCGATGTAATATCGCCAATTTTCTGGTTTCGTGCACGTTAAAGATTTGACGTCACTTAAATGTAAAAAGTTTACTTATAATTACAGACAGCGTCCATGCCTTCTGTCACAAGTGCAACATACTATAACACTATAACTATATATCTAATTGGACTTCCTTATAAACAGCGCGAGCCCTCGATTTCTGTCGAGATGATTACGGTTATGAGATAATTTTGACAAAGAAGCAACAATATTAATTTAAAGACTAATTATTACACACAGAAATCAACTATTTCTTTTATAGGGCCACTAAACCCATATTTTGGATAGAAGTAAAAACTCATAGTTGAAATATTTTTAGTTCAAATATTGTCACTGTGAAAGAAAAAGAGCACTCTTGAATAGGTTCTATACGTTGACAAAACTGCTTGTTTCGTTTAACAGTGAAAGCTGCCGTTTACAATTTTCGGCCCCTTTGTTCTCCTACTCCTGATATTTGGAACTGTTGTACTCTCGTTTCATACATAGCACTACGAATAAGACTCTCTGTAGAAAAAGTTCCAAAAAATGTTATGTTGTCTTTTCGAGAAAAAGACCCTTAAAAATGGTCCAAATCGTAAAAATACGACGTTTTCGATTTTCGATCTTTTTTTTTCGGCCACCCTTGACATTTCAAAAAATGATATAATGGTTTCGAGAAAATGGCGTCTAAAGTTGCTCGAAATCGTAAAAAAAATTACTTTTCAAAGTCCTATAACCTTTTCAATTTTTGATAGAAACTTGTCGCTTTAGTACCATCTGATAGACAATTCAATGGGCTATTAAACAATATAAAACACAATGGATACATCTCATTTTCCGCACAGGCACCCATTTTTCAGAATTTTGTCAAAGGTCGGATACTTTTCTTGACCACTTCCGGTGATTAGAGGATATTCATTTATAGTTTAAGCACAAGTTTCGTCCTATGACTTCATAGTATTGAAGTTTCAAAAAAATCATTGGAGCCGTTTTAGAGTTATTAAATTTTGACTAAAAATCGCAAAAAATCGACCAAAATCAAAATCAGAATTTCAAAACAAAGCTTATATCGTTTGAATCGCATAGACACCAGTTATCCAAAAATGTAATCAGAATTTAAAAATTCAAAGAAATAAAAAATTTAGAAAATTTACCAATTTTCACCAAAAAAATGAAAGCGACAAAATTTTTAAATTCGACGATTTTAAAATTTTCTGCTCAGAAATGTTTCCAGCTATCCAAAAATGTAAATATCAGAAAAATCGGTTGACAATTAAATTTCGTTTTACATTTAACCACCACCCATTTTCCCGAGAGAAAACCAAACTTCAGACCTCTATCTCTTACAGTTGCTGAAAAATAGGCTCCCCCCCCCCCCCAAAAAAAAAAAAAAAAAAAAAATAATAATCTTAGTAATAACAATAGTCTTTCACCGAAGGTGAAAGCCTAACTAGACTTGCTGGCAAGACTGAAGGCTTTCACGGTAGCCAAGGCGTCACATGGTCGCCAGATGCATGTTCTTTGCATGCGCATTACGATAGAAGGAAAGTGAAAAATATAGTTGAACAATTCACAACATGATAATCTTAGATTGGTAGAATCGGACAGACGCCGGCAATCCAAATATGTAATGGAAAACTCAACATTCCAAGAAATAACAATTTTAGTAAATTTTCAAGAAAAAATGAGAACGACATGGTAGCTTAATTCGGCTGTTATCGCATCCGCAATATCCCCGGCTGTACAAAAATATAAGTTTTTCGAAAATCGGTTGGGAATTGACATAATTAGAGCCGATTTTCAATTTTCGTGCACGTTAAAGATTTACATCACTTTCAGTCTGTTCACAACTTTCGTAATAGTTATAAGTAATAACTGTTAAAAACATGGGAAAAAATCAATATTCAGAATTCTACGTGTTACAGTTTTAGAGATCTACACGAATTGGAAAAGGAATTACAAAAAAAAACAATAGTTTTTCGAATGAGACAAAGGGAGTGTCATGTCTCAGATAACACAGCATAAGTCATACATATCGGCGTTAGTTTCACCTTGTCAAAGAAGTTGTTGTTGTTAGTTAGTTGTATTTTACGTCCGCTTCCACGCAGTTGATATGTCAAAGAAGAAAGGCGACTTCCTTATAAATAGCTGCATCGGATCGCTCTATTTTCAATGGTATTAAGTGATGACGTCATGTAAAGATAAAACCTGCGACATTAATTTCAGGGTAAACTATTACATAGTCAAATGACATATTTTGACTCTAGAATCATCAACTCCATATTTTGGTTAACAGTAAAACACTTATACATCAACTATTGTTGCTGTAAAAAACCAAAAAGCTCTATCGATTATATAAATATGCTTTATACGTTGATAATACGTACCGATTTTATCCACTCCTACGGCAAAATACGCATTTTGTTCAATTCTCGGTCCACTTTTCTCCTACCGTGATATTTCTGACTGTTGTTCAAAGTTTTCATACACACGAATACCGGTTAAAGTCTCTACAGAGTCTTCGTGCATATTAAAGATTTACATCATTTCCGATCTGCTCACAATAGTTACAAGTGTTAACTGTGGTTTCGAATCGCTGGTTATACGTGATTCGGAGTAGGGTCGCCAGTCCTATCTCGTGGGTTTTCTACAGGTCCTCCGGTTTCCTCCCATTGCTAAAGTCTAAAGACACCAACACTCTAGCGAATTATTGAAATAAAATTAAACCATATGTTAGTCCCGAAATGACCTAGTTTGTGTCGAGTGGACGTTAAACCCCATTTCTCTCTCGCTCTCTATCACTTCTTACAGTTTCTGAGATCTACGCGAAATGGAAAAAGAACAGTTTCGCGAATTGGACGAAAAGCAATGTCTTGGTCCACACCTAAGTTATGGTAAAAACTGAAATCGCAATAGATATTAATATCAAATGCAATGAAATAGGGTTTTTAAAACGTCTAACTGTTCTGCTCGGAACGGACCATGAGGAAAGTTTTGCCAGTACAGCGGCGCTAGTCTACTCGTATATACATTTCCAACTGCCAAAGGATCTTTTACAGTCACACCAATGTGTACACGGGACTTTGGAATCGCGTTCATGTCAGCTACTCAAATATGTAACTGGTTCAAAAATTCATTGAATATTCAATGAAATATCGCCGATTTTCTGGTTTCGTGCACGTTAAAGATTTGACGTCACTAAAATGTAAAAGTTTACTATTTTAATAAATTACAGAGTCCATGCCCTCCTTCTATCACAAGTGCAACATTCGATAACACTGTAACCGTGCACCAAATTGGACTTCCTTATAAACAACGCGAGTCGTCGATTTCTGTCGAGATGATTACGGTTATGAGATAATTTTGACAAAGAAGAAACAATATTAATTCAAAGACTAATTATTACACACAGAAATCAACTATTTCTTTTATAGGGTCACTAAACCCATATTTTAGATAGAAGTAAAGACTCATAGTTGGAATAATTTTAGTTCAAATATCGTCACTGTGAAAGAAAAAGAGCACTCTTGAATAGGTTCTATACGTTGACCAAACGTACATATTGTAGGCCTTTCCACCCTCACTGCTTGTTTCGCTTAACAGTGAAAGCTGCCGTTTTCAATTTTCGATCCCTTTGTTCTCCTACCCCTGATATTTGGAACTGTTGTACAATAATTGCATACATAAAACTACTAATAAGAGTCTCTGTAGAAAAAGTTCCCCAAAAATGTTATGTTGATTTCCGAGAAAAAGACCTCTAAAAATGCCCCAAATCGTAAAAATACGACGTTTTCGATTTTCGATCTCTTTTTTCGGCTACTCTTGACAATTCAAAAAATGATATAACGGTTTCACACATCAGACTACAAATTAGACTCTCGATTGACAAAGTTTAAAAAAAAAAATGGGCGTGGTTTTCGAGAAAATGGCGTCTAAATTTGTTCGAAATCGTAAAAAACCTTACTTTTCAAAGTCCTATAACTTTTTCAATTTTTGATAGAAACTTGTCGCTTTAGTACCATCTGACAGACAATTCAATGGGCTATTAAACGATATAAAATTGGCAAAGTCACAATGAATACATCGCATTTTCCGCACAGGCACCCATTTTTCAGAATTTTGTCAAAGTTTTGGATACCTTTCTTGACTACTTGCGGTGATTAGAGGATTTTCATGTACAGTTCATGGACTGGTTTGGTCCTTGGACTTCATATTCCTGAAGTTTCAGAAAAATCGTTGGAGCCGTTTTTGAGTTATTAAATTTTGACTAAAACACGTAAAAATCGCAAAAAATCGACCAAAATCAATATCCGAATTTCAAAATAAAACTTATATCGCTGAAATCGGAATGATGTCAGGTATACAAAAATGTAATCAAAATTTCAAAATTCCAAGAAATAAAAATTTTAGAAAATTTTGAAAATTTTTCCAATTTTCGGCCAAAAAATGAAAGCGACAATGTTTCTAAATTCGACGTTATTGTCTCAAGCTCCTTTATAAATGGCTGACGAACAGTTTTGTCGTATGATGCAGACTATCTCTACATAACAAGAATGAACGACAGTATTACCTGTACCTGTGATGTGTCACATTGTCAATCTTGTCAATTCTAAGTGTTTCAGCATAAGTTTTCTTCCATGTCACGACACCCTGAGTGAGGATAAGTACTTTCTTTTTGTTTTCAAGTGTCTGTAGATTCAATTTTTTTGTTGAAAATAAATCAGACATACTGCAGCACGATACAATAAAATTTAAAAGTGGTGGCCAAGTTTCAACTCTTCTGACTGATGAAATAGCAGTCTGAATTATGATCGCCGACTTGTAAAGCTGTGCAAAGGTGCCCAGTTTAGAAGTGCCAGGAATTGGACACGTCGATTCATATTCCATTGCAATATCGAGAGCCCGATTCGTCGTCATTTTCAAATTCATTGCTGGGGATACTTAAGATAGGCGTATTCATGCCATTACTATTATAGAAAACAAACTTGCAGCTGTTGGATTTGGTTGGACAAATTCAAGTTGTGGATATTTAGTCGAAAGCCTAAACTTCAGTTGACAATTTCGATAACCAGTGACTTCAATGCCCTCTATCTTTAGAAACAATTTGAACAGATGACTTAGACAGCTGTACATGTTTCTCTATGTACAGTGCAAAATAGAGAAAACGATTCTATGAGAGGATGTCGTTGTTTGTCGGTTTCTCCTTCATAGAGACATCTTGTATACATATGTCTTATAACACGACGCATGGTAGAAGACTGTAATAGACACAGGATCAAAATCTTTTACACTGAAAAAATAATACAAGTTGATTGATTGTACTCTCAGCTAGTGATTATTAGAACTAGATATTTTTTAAATATTTAGTGTGATTTCTTGGTGTCAGTGGAGTGTGGGCCTGGCAGTTAGGAACAGTGTCTATTCGATCAGAACGGAAATAAGAGTAGATCGTAGCGCCGTTGTCCGTGCAAAATTTCCCTCATAGAACACTTCATTCCGGTTAGTGCAGAATTTTATTCATTCATTCTTGATATCTTCAAAAACCCAAATTTAACAGTAATTGAATGAAAACATTGACCTCTGGGTAGATCTATGGACTGGTTGTAACTTCAAATTCAAACATGCGATTGCCATGCAAAATACGCCCACATTTCGCAAAAGATGGGAAGAGAACAAGCTAAACAAAAAAGGAGCGATTTTTCGTACAAATTCAAAACTCAACGTTCATTACAATATACCGGTGATATATTAAAACGGTTTTTAAAATTGGATAACCAGCGGCTTCCAGGCAGGATGTGCCCACATTTTCCAAGAGATGGATAGAGAACAAATTAAATCAAAAGCGATTTTGCGTACAATAAGGGTCCATAATCGATACATACTCAGCCAAATTAAAAACTTGACACTGATGAATTTCAACAATTTTTTTTTCTTGTAAGTCAAATAAATTTTAAAGTGTTTCTAACGATAGTAAGTAGTAAGAAGCCTTTCATTTCATAAAATTGTAAAGTCACGTGGATCACGTGACTTTTAAGCATATAAAGATGAAAAACCTGAAAAACACGTGCAATCACAAACTCGTGAGGTCAATCGATGCAAGTTTGCTTAAACTGAACACGCACACGTAACTTGAACTGGAAAAACAAATTAAAATTGTTTTTTTCATCTTTGTTAGAAAATGCCGCGCCTTTCAAATGTAGAACGTCTACGTGCTATAGGTAGGCTCTATGCTGGTCAGTATGTGGTCACTGTTGCAAGCGCCTTTAATTGTTCACGTCAGACAAAATTTAATCTTAGAATGAGAGTGCTTCAAACTGGAACTATTGCCGACCGCCCCAAGGGCGGGAGCGCCACGTGTGACGTCACTCCAGGAAGATTAAGCAATACGAATACGTCATCTTAGAAACAGATTTGTCACTGCAACCTCCACAAGTAGAGAGATGTTTGGTGGAAGGGTAACTGCACAAACTGTTCGAAATCGCTTGCAGATTGCTGGTCTTCGAGCTCGGAGGCCCTATAATAGACCAATATTGAAACCTCTTCATCTTGTGGGCCACAAGACACATAAGATTTACTCAAAGACAGTGGAATTCGGTTGTCTTTAGTGACGAATCTCGATTCACTTTGAGATTTGCCGATGACAGGGTCCGAGTGTACCGCAGACGACCTGGGTCGACGTGTTCGTCAGCAAGTGAATCCACCACTGACGTTGCAGGACCTTCAACATGCTCTTGCTGAGCAGTGGCGACGTCTTCCTCGGGTAGTGTTTACTAATGTTCTGAGATCCATGAGAAGACGTTGTGGGGCAGTACGAGACGCTAGAGGAGGCCACAGCCGTTACTAAACACTGTATTCCGATTGTTCTCCAAGTCTGTGAATTTCATTTTGGGGGGTACTGTGACATCACGAACGTTATCAATGACAAGGACTTTCGGCGAGACGTATTCTTGCTTTCTGTTGATGTCAAGGTCGTCTGTGCACAACATAACACTAAAATAGTTGCCTTAAACCAAATATTAAAAATCTAGTCCCAAAAATCCCGAATGTCAAGTTTTTAATTTGGCTGAGTATAGTTATGGTCTGAAATCACAAATATGGGAAGGGACATAAACATATATTTTAAATTTCATCAAAATGGATAAAAATTGTGACCTCTAGAGGGTCCACATCCTTCCTATTACATAGATTTTTACGAAATTCGAACTCAGCCTTCATTGATGTATAACGGTGATATATTTATATATTTAAACCTTTTTTAAAATTGAATACAAATTGTGACTTCTAGCGTGTCCACAAGCTCAAAATGTGATTTTTCGAACAATCAGGGGCCATAATCCTGGCAGTTACTTCGGATATGCGCGATTATCGATAGGAACCAAGATCTATGTGATATAAACATAAATTTAAAGTTTCATCAAAATCGGATATAAATTGTGGCCTCTAGAGGGTCCACAACCTTGATATACCATATTTTTACACTATTTGCGTACGAGGGGCGGCCATTTTGTCTGGCAGTTTTGGTCTGATTTTCACGAAATTTGATCTCAACCATCATCAGGGTGTAACGGTGATATATTCACGCGTTTTTGTTTTTTTTTTAAATCGGATTAAAAATTGTGAATTTTAGAAGGACAACAAGCTAAACACGCGATTTTTCGTACAGTCAAGGGCCATAATTCAGGAAGTTACAATCCTATATGCGCGAATATCGAGAGTAATCAGGATCTTTGGATTATAAACATGTATTTCAAGTTTCATCAAAATCACATCAAAATTGTGACCTGTAGAGGGTCCACAGCCGAAACATACGATAAGTTTACACTATTTGCGTACGAGGGGTGGCCATTTTGTCTGGCAGTTTTGGTTCAATTTTCACGAATTTCGAACTCGATCAACATTACGGTGTAATGGTGATATTTTCGAATGTTTTTTTTAAATCGGATAAAAATTGCGACCTCTAGAGGGAACACAAGTTAAAAACGTTATTTTCAGTACAATCAGGGGCCATAATTCAGGAAGTTACGATCCGATATGCATGAATATAGAAAGCAACCAAGATCGATGGGTTATAAACATGCATTTCAAGTTTCATCAAAATTGTAACCTATACAGGATCCACAACCTTGATATACTATATTTTTACACTATTCACGTACATGCGGCGGCCATTTTGTCCGGTAGTTTTGGCCCGATTTTTTTTAAAATCGGATAATAATTGTGACCTCCAGAGGGACCACAAGCTAAAAAGGGCGATTTTTCGTAAAATTAGGGGCCATAATTCAGGAAATTAGTTTCCGATATGCGCAAATATCGAAAAGAACCAAGATCTTTGGGTTATAAACATGCATGTCAAGTTTCATCAAAATCAGATTAAAATTGTGACCTCTACAGAGTCCACAACCTTGATATACCATATTTTTACACTATTCGCGTACAAGCGGCGGCCATTTCGTCCAGCAATTTTGGTCCGATTTTCACGAAATTCGAACTCAACCTTCCTTACGGCTTTTTTTAAATCGGATAATAATTGTGACCTCCAGAGGGACCACAAGCTAAAAAAAGGCGATTTTTTTCGGAAAATCGGGGGCCATAATTCAGGAAGTTACGATCCGATATGCGCAAATATCGAAATGAACCAAGATCTTTGGGTTATAAACATGCATGTCAAGTGTCATCAAAATCGGTTCAAAATTGTGACCTCTATAGGGTCCACAGGCTAAAAACGTGATTTTTCGTACAATCAGGGGTCATTATCCATGATGTTTCGATCCAATACATGCCAATATCAAAAGCAGCCGAGATCTTTTGATTTCAAGTTTCGTCAAAATCGGATAAGAATTGTGACCTGTAGAGAGTCCATAAACAATTGTGGACTGGCGGACATACGGACGGACAGGGGCGACGACAATATACGTCCACATGAAAATGTGGGCGTATAAAAAGGCAATTTTCCGTATAATCAGGGACCATAATTCTAGAGGTTACAATCCGATATGCGCAAATATTGACAGGAACCAAGATCTTTGGGTTATAAACATGCATTTCAAGTTTCATCAAAATCGGTTCAAAATTGTGACCTCTATAAGGTCCACAGGCTAAAAACGTGATTTTTCGTACAATCAGGGGCCATAATCCATGAAGTTTTGATCCGATACATGCCAATATCGAAAGCAGCCAAGATCCTTGGGAGATAAACCTATATTTCAAGTTTTGTCAAAATCGGATAAGAATTGTGACCTGTAGAGTGTCCACAAACAATTGTGGAAGGATGGACAGGGGCGACGACAATATACGTCCACATGAAAATGTGGGCGTATAAAAATTGTGACCTCTATAGGGTTCACAAGCTAAAAGCATGATTTTTCGTAAAATCAGGGGCTATAATTCAGGAAGTTACGATCCGATATGTATGAATATCGAAAGGAACCAAGATCTTTTGGTTATAAACATGGGCCCACGGCCTTGATATACCATATTGTTACACTATTTGCGTACGGGGAGCAGCCATTTTGTGGTCCGATTTTTATGAAATTCGAACGTTGATATATTCAAACAGACTTTGAAATCGGATAAAAATTGTGACCTCTTTAGGGTCCATGAGCTAAAAACGAGATTTATCTTACAATCAGTGACCATAATTCAGAAGGTTATGTTGGTTATAAACACAGATTTCAGGTTTCAACAAAATCGGATAAAAATTGTGACCTCTAGATTGTCCACAAGCCAAAAACATGATTTTTTGTACAATCACGGGTCATAATCCATGAAGTTACGGTCCGATACATACCAATATCGAAAGGAACCAAGATCTTAGGGAGAGAAACTTCAAGATTTGTTGAAGGCAGATTAAAATTGTGGATGGACAGGGGCGACGATAATATATACTCTTCAAAAAAAGAAGGGGATATTCAGAAACAATACAAAACTGCGGAAATGCACAGCTGTTTTTATTAGAGGTAACAAGTATATGTTAATAACAGGCCAATTGCCTACACGTGAACATAAACAGTTTATATGGGCGGCTTATCTGACGGCCCCATTTCACTCGCAAAGAGATACACAGTCAAAGTGAAAATGGACGTTTTTGATTTTTGTCTTAATAATGAGCAATTGCTCCGGCAATCCTCAGACATTCAGCAGTTCGTCGTGGCATGCGCTTAATCAACCGTCCAATGACGATTTGGGGCAATCTGACCCACTCCTCTTGCAGTGCCACGGTCAATTCTTGCAGTATTGTCGGTTGACGTTGACATCGACGAACACGTCTCCCGATCAAATTGAACGTAACACACTAAAGCAAAGATGCGCTGGTCACATTTTTGAAGATCCTCATTACTACCTCTTGCAATGCTTCTTACATTCAAATGCACGAAGGGAAACCATAGACAAATTACAATACGATCATAAAAGCATTAACTATCTCTTGTTCGGATCCACAAAACACTGTACCGATGTTTTTAATCAATATTTTTAATCAAGTCCACAAGTTTATTCACATGTCAAACAGATTTTAATCTTGCTCATTAATTGTTTTAATTTACAATATTAGTTTTAAATTTACGTGATGATGTAACCTTTAATATATATTGTATATTGCCATCCGCCTCATCATATATGTATTTACATATATTTATGTATGTGTTTGCCATTTTAACTGTGTATATACACCCATTTTGTTCCTTTGTTTTAATATTATGTATGTATATTATCTAGGGAGAGGGGTTTTACATAGGCTAAGCATGTTCCCCAATCCCATTCAGACATCCTGAATAAAATATTGTTTATAAAAAAAAAGAAAGAAATAAAGCTGGCACGCTATAAGAAATTCGCTGGACGACCGTGACTGCAATGAAATCACGTGATTTATATAGCTAACCCGAGTCATTGACAAATAACATAAATTGAAAGTATAGTCTCTTTTTAGTAATTAGGTTACAATGGACATCGACCCATTTGTTTCGACAAAAGAACGAGGATTATTGTGAACGTAAATGATGCGGCTAAGATCGGTTTGTTATCATTTTTTGATTGCTTCGCAGACTCGAGCTACGATCAAGGACAGATAATTGAATGTGTGATTACCCCATAGATTAACCTAGGGTAGAGTGGAGTAGCACAGAGTGAGACCACTGGGGGTACCGAGGATGAGTTTTATGATCAATACTTATTTCCCCTGTAAATGTTTTACCGCGCATAACTAGTATATAAAATAGCATTTTAGACTTAGCCCTTATGCTCAGTTCTTTTATTGCATGATGTTTGTCTGGGAAAATATCGAGGCTGATTTTTTATACGCCCACTATGAAATATGGACGTATATTGCCGTCGCCCCCATCCGTCCGTCCGTCGGTCCATCCCTCCATCGTCCACAATTTCTTGTGAACGCTCTAACGCCAAAAGTTATCATCCAATTGTTTTAAAATTGATATATGTTGTTTACATTAGTGAGATGAAGAATCATATTTAATTTCAATAATTTCCGTTTATTACGTCTAGAGTTATGGCCCTTGTTTCACTTTGTTGAACCTTGTGTACGATCTAATGCCAAAAGTTAAAATACGATCTTTGTGAAATTTATATGCAATATTTAAGTTAGTGAAACGAAGAAGCCTATTGAATTTCAACAATTTTGTTATTACGTCTAGAGTTATGGCCCTTGTTTCACTTTATTGAACCTTGTGAACGCTCTAACTCCAAAAGTTATCATCCGATCTTTCTGAAATTTATTTGCATTATTTAAATTAGTGAAACGAAGAAGCCTATTGAATTTCAGCAATTTCCGTTTATTACGTCTAGAGTTATGCCCCTTGTTTCACTTTATTGAACCTTGTGAACGCTCTAACGCCAAAAGTTATCATCCGATCTTCGTGAAATTTTTATGCATTATTTAGATTACTGAAACGAAGACGCCTATTGAATTTCAACAATTTCCGTTTATTACGTCTAGAGTTATTGCCCTTGTTTCACACTTTGTTCAACCTTGATAATGCCCGATTGATGAAAGTTATCATCCGATATGTATGAAATTTATATGCACCATTTAAATTTGTAAAATGAAAAAGCCTGTCAAATTTCAACAATTTCTGTAGATTACGTCTAGAGTTATGACCCTTGTTTCACTTTATTGATCCTTGTGAACGCTCTAACGCAAAAAATTATCACCCGATCTTTGTGAAATTTATATGCATGATTTAAATTAGTGAAAGGAAAAAGCCCATTGAATTTCAGCAATTTACAATAATTGCTTCTAGAGTTATTGTCCTTGTTTCACTTTGTTAAACCTTGTTAATGCTCGATTGATGAAAGTTATCATCTGATATGTATAAAATTTATATGCATCATTTAAATTTGTGAAACAGGTCTATTGAATTTCAGCAATTTCTGTCAATAATTTCTAGAGTTATGGCGATTGTGAACGTTTGAATGACAAAAGTGATCATGTGATCTGTATGAAATATATATGCATTATTTAAATTAGTAAAACGAAAAAGCCTGTCAAATTTCATCAATTTCTGTAGATTACTTCCAGAGTTGAGACCCTTGTTTCAGTTTGTAGAACCTTGTAAACCCTCAAACGACAAAAATTATAATCTGATCTGTATGGAACTGCCCTGTAAAGGCCCCCAATTACCTACAAAGGAATAAATATGCGACAACCCTTGACGACAGATCGGACGATTTAGCTGCTGTGGGCGTATGTTTTGTTGCCTGGCAACCTATCTTACAAAATATTTGGTGACTTTTCCGGATGCTATATGTTATATCCATTTATGGAAATTAATAAAATCTGATGATCTGATTATATTCAACTTATTCTAATGTTATCCTTATATATTTCAGATTACAGGTTGTGGGTTATTGGGATTAGGAATATATACAAGGACCAGTCAAACTGGATTATCACGAGTATCATCTATATTAGGAAGCTATTTATATTCCACATTATCATTAGTTCTTATTATAACTGGCGGTGTTGTCATTGTTCTTTCTTTCCTCGGTTGTTGCGGAGCCTTGAAGGAAGTAAAATGTATGCTCGTCTCAGTAAGTAAATTAACATGATAGGAATACAACTTTCTGGGTATAATTTAAAATAAATTTTATTAAATGGTGTATCGGGAGACACTTTATTTGGTGACAATCATGCTAAAGTTAGCACCCCGCCCCCCTCCCTCATCTCTCATCTCCCATCTTCCAAAAGTGATAACCTGGATCCGGCCCTGCTATAAATGTTTGATACACCAATGTCAAGGAATTGTCATGCCCACTTTAGCATTGTATATGCAGCTAATAACACACTCCTTCTACTCCTTTATGGAATAAATGCACATGTAATATGTCTTGTATTCTGGTTTCAGTTTTTCGCATTACTGTTGTTAATGTTTTTGGGTCTAATAGTTGGCGGCACTGTAGTTTATGCTTTCAAAGACCAGGTATGTAACAACTTTACGTATTTTATGTATTTAGATAATCACATTTCGTAACCCAATTTGGCAATTTGAACAGGATATTATTTATTATTTTATGATGTGTTTATGCTAAGACGTATTGGTATAATCTGAAAAGTTTATTCTGGGGAAGGGTGGTTGGTATGTTTTATATTAACTTCTATTTATGTGTAGTCTTTCGAATTAGACGAAAATTCAAGCTCAAAGTAAGGTAGATACTTACACACGTTACCATTGACTATAAAACAGGGACACTGTAAACCTCAAAACAAAACATGGGTTATGTTAACGAGCCGTTTAAGTCCCCTCTTTCTTTTCTGTATTTTTGATTACATGAATGGATTACTATTGGGTACAGATTTAAATGTTATGATGGTGTGTTTTAGATAGGTGAATACACTATAAAAGAACTATATCGATCATTAAATTCGTCCTATGGTTTAGATGGACAGGAATCTGTCACAGAGGCATGGAATTCTATGCAAAAAATAGTAAGTTATCATTTAAATTTAGCTTGCACATGCACATGTCATTTCGGGAATCGTGTAATGAGGATGGCATGCACAGGCCACGATCATAGTCCTTGAAATTAAAAATATTTGTCTCTTTAAAGGGACTATCCCGATTTGAACAGAGTCTGAAAAATAAAAGTCTGAGTACGTATGAAATTTAGACGCCAAAATATAGAGAATGGTGTATTTTACCCTGTCTCAAATTTCGGGCTCAAAATATTGAGTCGTTTGGACGTGAACGTCAAACTGCTTTTTTCTTTCGTTGGGTGACCTGATAATCGATTCCCGTTCCTTTAGTGGTCTATACAGTGAATGACCCATGTGCTGCACTTTATAACGAAAGGTAAATTTTACCTACACATTATTTTTATAAAATAAAAGTCTGGTTTTATCCGGACACCGCATAATACATCTTGGGACACCGGTCTCCATTTCCAGATGACGACTAACGGGTTTACGTTATTTGAAAACGTATCACATATATTGAGTTAGTTTAAAGGATTTTAATGCAAAATAAAGCTGTTTTATTCTCCAAAATATTATCGGGATTGGCCCGTTAAACCCTTACGAGCTAACTTAAATCTTGGTTTTCCACGGGATTTTATTCCAATCTTTGAGTCGAAATTGAGATGTGAAACTGATGGAAGATATCAATATGACACAATTAGATTGTCAACTTTCAGTTCCAGTGTTGTGGTGTTGATGGTGACATTAATTCTACCAGTTCCTGGGCCTATTATAAAGAAAATACAGAATGGTTCAGAAACCAAACAGGTAATCCAATTTATAAACCCTAGAAATATCCACTAATCATATTTATTTTCTAGTGAAATATGTTTACACGGTAATTAGATATTAGGTTTAGAACCATGAAGTACTCTCACATCGACACACAGAAACTGATTCCGTTGTCTTTAAACATATTATAAATTTAACTAATCAATAAAATCACAATAAAAATATCACCCAATTAAACACTTACAATCATGTGGTATTTAAAACTGCTATTATCGATTCACACTCTTAATATCTAAAACGTGTATGAAAGTACTTAAAGGCGTTTTAATACTTTGCACTTAGTAATGCAGCCCTTTCTGCCTGATATACTGAACTCTTAGAGTCCTCTATGTAATATTTCTATATTTTATAATCACTTCTTTATTGGTTCAGTTCTTGTGAGAATAATATGAAATGGAGTTAATGGAGCACGCTATAAGAGAAAGATAAATCGATATGTGATTAACGATTGGTGTGATTTTAATACATGTTAGAGAATATGAAGTAGTTTGTCTATAAACGATAATAATGTTGGCGTGGAGTTTTATATGAATACAATTTTCTGTGTGAGCCGTCCAAATTAATTGGGTCGTGTGTTCAAAACCCAATTATTGTTATTATTATTATTTTGAGGTCTCACACAGTAATTCGGTGCATAACAAATAAATCGCATCCTATATCCAGGTCCAAAAGACATGTTAATTGAATATCGAATAGGACGGGATGTGTGACAGATTCCAGTACCACCCTCTGAATCAGTACTCCAACATTCGGTTGCACATTATTCCCAGTATAAAGCTATAGGTTATGGGCGTTCCTTTGACTTTAAGCCAGCATAGATATGGCATTAGATATTTCTAAGTACTGGGATAGTGTAACTATGTTGAGGGTTTGTTTACTAAGATACAACCGTGTCTATCGTTAATCATTATTGACAGGTATGCTCTGTTACCGACAGCCCAAACCACGCAAAACGTCTTTGATTAATACCCTGTTTTATTAGGATACATTATTGACGAATGGTATGGAAGCCCAGTTGGCACAACTTAAAACCTTTTAGGCATATTGATTCCGAATATGGGATAACCATTTGATAAACCTCTTCAACTGACGAATTTCCTTCAAATGGACCCTCAGTTCTTGGTAGTGAGCTAAAAAAAATATTTTATGTGCAGAATATTACCATAATATTATGTACTATTCGTTTGTCCTACATACTCCCGTTCAAAGAAGGCAAAACCTAATAACTCAATTGTTCATCAAAACTGAATTGGGACCAGATTTGGAGTT
The DNA here is from genome assembly GCF_932274485.2 of Patella vulgata. Taxonomy (NCBI): domain Eukaryota; kingdom Metazoa; phylum Mollusca; class Gastropoda; family Patellidae; genus Patella; species Patella vulgata. Next base: position 42,172,195 of record NC_065885.2, on the reverse strand, counting down.
ACCAGGTTATGTGCTTCATGTTGATGTACTGGATATTGCAATCTCGTGTATAAGTAAGCAGCTACACCCATCGCAAACCCTAGCAACTTTCTTCATTTGTCTAGTCTGCCACAGAAAAAACCTAATAAGTCAAAAATGAACCAATCAGATGGCTCGAACCATGTAGAAACAAAGATGGCAACCCACTATACCCATTGTTTCAAATTCTGATTAGTGGTAATAGGGGTGTGTGTTACTTAACAAATATTCTGGAAGCCAAGCGGTACGGTGCTTAAAATATGTGGAGGGGTATCAAAATCCATAATACAGAAAAACATTTGACCCCGGACACCCCTGACCCCCATATACATACCCCCTCAAAATGGGGTACCTCAAATTAGCCAAAATATCAGTTTTTCTGCCATTTCACCACTAACAAGTTTGTTTAGAATGCCTTTCACAGGCTCAAATATAAATTTTTGTGGTCTGCGAGTCAGAATATGATATTGAAAATGATCCACAAGAATCCAATATGGCGGAAATTCAATATGGCGGCCAAAATGGCGCCTCAAATATGTATTTTGTGCTTTTTGACCAAACATAGTCTTGTAATATGTTTTCAAGGGCGTAGAATCCGAATTTGTGGTGATTTCGAACAAAAAAGAAACCACAAACAACATATTTAGCATGTGTTAAAATATTCATCAATTCAAATACGATTACATAATATCATTATTTTGGCAAAGTTAAGCTATCTCGGACTGAATTCAAATCACTCATCGTTACATCTGTTTTACAACTGAGATTGCTTAGGCAGGCCTTCAAATTGGCCCCATAAATAGATGCTGGCAATTTGTTTTATTGTCCTTTAATAAACGGAAAATGTTACTTTGTTTAGGTACTTATATGGATATACAGATGCTTTTGCTTGTCCTCCTATGTCTAATCACTTTTCAAAAGTTCATCAACATTTTTTCATTTGTGAAAGGACTACCCTTTATTTCAGTTTAATCAAATGATTGTTTCGCCTTTTGTCAAGGAATAAGATTGCTATTTCCTTGACAGTTAGACCCTGTTGCTGCAAAAGCTTCTGTTTCTCGTCCCACGTTTTCTTTACTGCAGGAATTTCATACTTAGCGATATTACTATATCGTTGGAAGGTACCATACCAGAAGATTGTTATTCGATCAAGTCCTGGGATCTGGCTTGCAATTGCATAGTGAATGCACATTTCAAATAATTAGCGCCTCGCTGCTTGAATTCATAGTTTGTGAAACCCATTGCCCATTCCGAATCTAGATTGTGTATTGGAGCACTATAGGCTTTTCTGCGTCCATTCCTGACAGAGCAATATCTGATTCAAACAGCCTGCATTTAGCTTTATTTCTCAAGAACGTTTCGATCAAAGAAAGTACAGCCAAGATATGTGAGAGTCACTTTGCAGAGCAATTGAAGGCACAAGCTCAGAGGTGAAATGGTCCTCACTATGTTACTACTTAAACTAGCTGCCGGTTTTCAACGCCAGAAGGGTGAGATATTTGAATTTGGGTCCTGCAATCAGATAATGTAACGATGCGCTAAAAATTTGAAATGTGCATCCACTGTGCAATTGCAAGCCAGATCCCAGGACTTGATCGAATGACAATCTTCTGGTATGGTACCTTCCGAGGATATATTAAAATCGCTAAGTATGAAATTCCTGCTGTAATGAAAACTTGGGACGAGAAACAGAAGCTTTTGCAGCAACAGGGTCTAAGTGTCAAGGAAAAAGCAAACTTATTCTGTGACAACAGGCGAAACAATCATTTGATTATATCAAAGTAAGATATGCTCGAGATACAGCCTTATCAGTACCTAAACTAGGCTAACAAAGTGACAGATTCCGTTTTTTAAAGGACCATAAACAGTTGCCAGCATCTGTTTATGTGGCCAATCTGAAGGCTTACGTAAGCAATCATAATTGTAAAGCAGATGTAACGATGAGTGATTTGAATTCAGTCCGAGATAACTTAAAGGGCAATATTGGTGTCAGTCATTATAAAATATGTGATGGAACTGGTTAAATACATCCCAAATATAACTTTGAGATCATTGCTACAGGAGATGTGTAACAAGCACGTGAAGAAACGGGAAGTGATGACAAACACGAGTTATCCTACTATATAACTGATTGAAGCAACGAGCGATAACAGACACGCGATCGAATTTCATTTCACTGATAATTCAGTTGAAGATGAAAAGCTATTATATGAGACGGTGAGAGGATATCTGACAATTCAAAAAAAGAATTGGCTGTCATTAGATAAAAGATAACGAACAAATTAGAAAAAGTCCGTGCATTATCACGTTTTTATTAAGAACAGAATGAATAAAAACGGGGGAATGCACGGGATTTTTCTATTTTTCTCGTTTTCCCTTATCTAGTGACAGCCAATTCTATTTCTGAACTGTGAGATACCCTCTCACCGTCCCATATAATAACTTTTCAACTTCAGCGGAATTATCAGTGAAATGAAATTCGATCGTTTGTCTGTTATCGCTCGTTACATCAGTCAGATACATAGAAGGATAACTCGTGTTTGTCATGTTTGGCGTCACTTCCCTTTTCTTCACGTGCTTGTTACACATCTCCCGTAGCAATGATCTCTGTGTTAAAATTATATTTGGAATGTATTTAACCAGTTCTATCACATATGTAATTATGACTGACACCAATATTGTCCTTTAACTTTAAAGCCAAAATAATGATATTATGTAATCATATTCGAATTGATGAATATTTCACCAAATGATAAATATGATATAAAACACAAATTTATATGGAAAGCAATCACTGGGTTTATTTCACATTACGTTTCAACAAGTTCCTCTTGTCGTTCTCAAGTAAGTAATGACAGTGTAATGGCAAGAAATCAAGTGAACACATTGACTCTTATCGTCACCAGATCATCAGCCTACTATCAGGAACCAAGTCCCAAAGACACAACGTCACCAAATCGCAGAGAGAAGCCCTGGATGAATTGCGTCAGCATAAATCTATAACCATTGTCCAGGCTGATAAAGGGAAAGCAACGGTCTTAATGGATACCACAGAATATAAAGACACAGTCGCCAGGGTGCTATCTGACACGAAGATGTACAGGAAACTGAGGAAGGATCCTACAGCCACACTGGAAAAAAAACTGCATGAACACCTCAAAGAATTAAACCAGCTTAATCAAATCTCTTCTCAGCAGTTGTACCAATTACGTCCAATTCACTCACAGCCTCCCTACTCTAGAGCTACGATGAAGATCCACAAAACGCCAATGAAAGCCCGTCTGCTCGTCTGCTCAAGGGATTCCGTTTTCTATAATTTAGCCCAGTTTCTCACCAATTTGTTATCACCGTTAGGGAAATCAGCCAGCTCGTTTATCAGCAACTCAAAAGAATTTTGCGACAAAATTAGAAATATTACAAACCCGGGCCAATTAGTTTCCTATGATGTAGTTGATCTAGTCGACGACACTTTTGTAATGATTAAAGCATCGGATGATCCAAATTCTTTACTGGAACACTTGAACAAGCAACACCCAAGAATTAAGTTCACGATGGAAAAGGAAGTTAACGCAGCCATACCCTTTCTAGATGTGCTGGTGAAGAGAGAAGAAACCCACACAGACAGACCAATACCTAAATTTTCATTCCAACCACCCACTCGAAACAAAAAAGGGGATCATCGCCACCCTCACCCACCGGACCCTCAACATTTGCAGTGATGACCACCTAAAAGAGGAGTTAAACCATATTAAGAATGTCTTTATTAATCTAAATCAGTACCCCAGTGAGCTCGTTGAGAAAATCATTACATCAACCATCAACAACAGAAACAATGCCCGACCCCCTAAAGAAGATCTCCCGATAGCCATTTCAGTACCATTCCAAGGAAATATATCTTACAAGATAAGAAGGATCCTCAAGGAAGCCGGTATCAAAGTCGTCTTCAAAACTGGTAAAACCATAAAAGATATCCTTGGTGCTAATGGAAAGACGGAATCCTCAACAGGTAAACAACCCAAGGGCTGTGTGTATCAAATCACGTGTTCCTGTTCCAAGAAATACATCGGTGAAACTAAATGCCCAGTAGTTAAGAGGTTGAAACAACATCAATCGAGAAGCACAGACAACAAATCCGCTGTTTATGAACACCTGAAACAACAAACGCCACCAAGTCAACTACTCTGAAGTCCAAGTATTAAACAAACATCTTCATAATAAGAAATCCAGAAAACTACAAGAAGCCATCCAAATCAAGAGATTTAAACCTGAACTAAATAGAGACGAGGGATTATTTCTCCCAAGGAGTTATGATATCTTAATTAATCCTTAATTAATAACTTTCATGTCCATTTTATAATGTTATTACTGCTCTGTTTATTACCCATTGGTTGGATTCAAAACTTAATTAATTAATCCTTAATCAATATCTTTGATGTTCATATTGTTATTACGACTCTGTTTGTCAGCCCTGTGATGGATTCACATAGTAATTTTTAATTAATTGTTTAATCAATATCCTCTATGTTTATTTGGTAATGTTATTATTGTACTTTTTTAGCCCTTTGATGGTTTCATATTAGTTATTGTTTTTTGTTACCTTGTTGTATATAATTTGATTTCTTGCCATTACACTGTCATTACTTACTTGAGAACGACAAGAGGAACTTGTTGAAACGTAGTGTGAAATAAACCCAGTGATTGCTTTCCATATAAATTTGTGTTTTATATCATATGTTCAGTTACTAAATGCCGTATAAGGATTTCATCAGACGTCAATATGGAGACGAGGCAGTTAAATGTATCAGTGTAATCAGTAAGATTGAGAATAGATACTTACAAGTTAGCAATAACGTGACTTTTCTGATGCGATGCAGGAATAGAGGAATAATACCCAAAGGACTTATACTAAAAACACCAGTGAAAACGAAATCAGCAACAAATTCTACGCAAAGCCTCCATCAGTCTCCTTCGAGAAAGGATACAACATTACAGAAACCAAAAGCATAGGATTTACATTGAGATTGAAAAGCAGCATACAAAACTTAAAGGTATCTTATCCCCATCAGATTTTAAAGAATATCGAACCATCCAAACTAAAGCCAACCTAAAGATTGAAGAAACTATCAAATCCAGACAAACCAAAAAGTATGAAGCCCTTAAGAAGAAGAAGATAACTCATGCCTCTAATTACAAGGACCAAAACCAAAAGACTGAATTCCTCACTAAAACAGTGGTAAACCTGAGCAGTCGACATCTGTCAGATGAACAAATAGATCTCCTCTCCAAAGGCCTGAAATTCGTACCTACCTCTAGACCGAAAAACCATGATGATTTCATAACAGGAGTGGAGAAAGGGTTGCGGCAACTTGCACCAAGTGGACACATTGACTCTCTTCGTCACCAGATCATCAGCCTACTATCAGGAACCAAGTCCCAAAGACACAACGTCACCAAATCGCAGAGAGAAGCCCTGGATGAATTGCGTCAGGATAAATCTATAACCATTGTCCAGGCTGATAAAGGGAAGGCAACGGTCTTAATGGATACCACAGAATATAAAGACACAGTCGCCAGGGTGCTATCTGACACGAAGATGTACAGGAAACTGAGGAAGGATCCTACAGCCACACTGGAAAAAAAAACTGCATGAACACCTCAAAGAATTAAACCAGCTTAATCAAATCTCTTCTCAGCAGTTGTACCAATTACGTCCAATTCACTCACAGCCTCCCTACTCTAGAGCTACGATGAAGATCCACAAAACGCCAATGAAAGCCCGTCTGCTCGTCTGCTCAAGGGATTCCGTTTTCTATAATTTAGCCCAGTTTCTCACCAATTTGTTACCACCGTTAGGGAAATCAGCCAGCTCTTTTATCAGCAACTCAAAAGAATTTTGCGACAAAATTAGAAATATTACAAACCCGGGCCAATTAGTTTCCTATGATGTAGTTGATCTTTTCACAAATGTCCCAAGAGATGAGATGCTTACCATTCTAAGAGAGAGAATCAATCATTCATCCACCAAATTAGATACCAACCTTAAAACTGATAGTATAATAGCATTAGTTAAGGAATGTGTAGAGTCAACCTACTTCACAAGGGGTGATGATGTATACGAACAGGTATATGGTCTACCAATGGGCTCACCACTGTCTCCACTTTTAACAGAAATTTACATGACATCGTTTGAAGTTAATGCTCTTAAAACATCACCTATCCAACCCGTATGTTGGTACAGAAGAGTCGACGACACTTTTGTAATGATTAAAGCATCGGATGATCCAAATTCTTTACTGGAACACTTGAACAAGCAACACCAAAGAATTAAGTTCACGATGGAAAAGGAAGTTAACGCAGCCATACCCTTTCTAGATGTGCTGGTGAAGAGAGAAGATGGAAACATTAAAACCAGTGTCTATAGGAAACCCACACAGACAGACCAATACCTAAATTTTCATTCCAACCACCCACTCGAAACAAAAAAGGGGATCATCGCCACCCTCACCCACCGGACCCTCAACATTTGCAGTGATGACCACCTAAAAGAGGAGTTAAACCATATTAAGAATGTCTTTATTAATCTAAATCAGTACCCCAGTGAGCTCGTTGAGAAAATCATTACATCAACCACCAACAACAGACACAGTGCCCGACCCCCTAAAGAAGATCTCCCGATAGCCATTTCAGTACCATTCCAAGGAAATATATCTTACAAGATAAGAAGGATCCTCAAGGAAGCCGGTATCAAAGTCTTCTTCAAAACTGGTAAAACCATAAAAGATATCCTTGGTGCCAATGGAAAGACGGAATCCTCAACAGGTAAACAACCCAAGGGCTGTGTGTATCAAATTACGTGTTCCTGTTCCAAGAAATACATCGGTGAAACTAAATGTCCACTAGTTAAGAGGTTGAAACAACATCAATCGAGAAGCACAGACAACAAATCCGCTGTTTATGAACACTTGAAACTGAACAAACGCCACCAAGTCAACTACTCTGGAGTCCAAGTATTAAACAAACATCTTCATAATAAGAAATCCAGAAAACTACAAGAAGCCATCCAAATCAAGAGATTTAAACCTGAACTAAATAGAGACGAGGGATTTTTTCTCCCAAGGAGTTATGATATCTTAATTAATCCTTAATTAATAACTTTCATGTCCATTTTGTAATGTTATTACTGCTCTGTTTATTACCCCTTGGATGGATTCAAATCTTAATTAATTAATCCTTAATCAATATCTTTGATGTTCATATTGTTATTACGACTATGTTTGTCAGCCCTGTGATGGATTCACATAGTAATTTTTAATTAATTGTTTAATCAATATCCTCTATGTTTATTTGGTAATGTTATTATTGTACTTTTTTTTAGCCCTTTGATGGTTTCATATTAGTTATTGTTTTTTGTTACCTTGTTGTATATAATTTGATTTCTTGCCATTACACTGTCATTACTTACTTGAGAACGACAAGAGGAACTTGTTGAAACGTAGTGTGAAATAAACCCAGTGATTGCTTTCCATATAAATTTGTGTTTTATATCATATGTTCAGTTACTAAATGCCGTATAAGGATTTCATGATAAATATGTTGTTAGTGGTTTCTTTTTTGTTTGAAATCACCACAAATTCGGATTCTACGCCCTTGAAAACATAGTAGTCGACATATTACAAAACTATGTTTGGTCGAAAGGCAAAAAATACATATTTGCGGTGCCATTTTGGCCTCCATATTGGATTGCCACCATATTGGATTGTCGCGGGTCATTTTCAATGTCATATATAGGCTTGCTGACCAAGAAAACCTATGTATGAACCTGTGGAAGGCATTCTAAATAAACTTGTTAGTGGTGAAATGACAGAAAAACTGTTTATTTGGCTAATTTAGGGGTACCCATATTCAGGGGGTATGTACATGGGGTTTAGGGGCGTCGGGGGGTCAAAACAATTTTTGTATTATTAATTATGATACCTCTCTACAAGTTTTTAACACTGTACCAAAGGAATCGACTATTAGCACACCCAGTAGTTTCTGAGAAAATTTTCTTTACATTTATCTTAACTACATAATGGTATGGACTAACCGAGGGAAAGGAATAATAGAATTGGCCTTTTATGTTAGCTTTCATACTAGGTTTTACCTTGGTAAATTTGTGACATTCATCTGAATTTGCTACAGCTAAACTCATTTTCCCGCCAAAATCCAACGGAAATTCATAATGTCTACTATAGGTGATAATTGTGCAATCATGTGTGTATATTTCATGCAGTAATTAGATATCTTTGAATAAACTGATGTTTAATCGTCATTCAATAGGTTTTCCTTTGTCTTTTCAAAATAAAAAAAAGTAAGTTACTAGGTTTTGCCTTTGGACGGGAACATACCTTCTGGTAAACTTTAAGACAATGTATTTATCTTTTGGCGCGAAATGTGTTCCTATAGTCTAGTTTTATGATCAAGACTTATTTCCCCTGTAAAGGGTTTACCGTGTATAACTGATATATAAAAGAGCATTTTCTTGTCTAACGATGTTACCAAATCTTAGGCTTAGCCAGCATGATGCTGAATTCTTTTGTTACATGATGTTTGTTTAGGAAAATATCGAGACTGATTTTTATAAAATATTGGGCGACTGTATGGGTAGATTCATTTATGGAAATTAATCAAATCTGATGATCAAAACATGTGATTTATTTGCACGAGTCTGGGTATGTATCAGATATTATTTTCGTCTTTTCAGACAACCAATCTTAAATGGACTAGTTATAGAGTCGTCAGATCACATGCATTGATGTCTTCTCGTTTCCATTATATGGTTATTGTCACGTATAGTAGACTAGAAAATATGGTTCATGACCAGATCACTAAAGTCATTTATTCTGGCTTGTATTTAAGATCTTCAGGCAAGATACCGAGAAGAATGTAAGCCTTGTCCCAGCTCGAAGGTCCTTAATTAAAATTGGCGGGAATTATTGACGAGCAGACGTGTGGATATAGTCGTGGGCATTCATCACTATCAACAAATGGAATAATGGAATAAAGTTCGCTTCACTACCAGGAGTGGGCATTAGAAAACTTGGTCAATATGTAAACTACCAATATTCTGTTTAGTAATAATTTCTCAACCAAGAGGATTCAATGGTTCCATAGTCTGGTTTTAGCTCTATGATCTGTTAGCGCCAAGTCCGTAAATTATATAATGAGCATGTCCCGGGGCCTTATTGGAAGTAAAGTTGTGGATGTGGAATAGTTAGGAGGTACTGAGGGGTTATAGAGATCAATTACTTCTATATATTTACCGTTGTTATCGCGTGGTTTCCATTTAATTAGATTTACACCATTCCTTCCTATAATCTGGGAGCTGATTATTATATTTTACTCAAAATAATGGGAAAACTAGTTCTTAAATTTGAGTCATTTAATGTTCATGAATATAATCAATCAAATATTCTTATAGGTCAGAATCTGATAGTAGACTTGCACGTAAAGGTGTAATAAGGAGTCAAGTCTGAAACATTCTGGAAGAAAATGAAAACCCCAAAGAAAGTGTCCTTCGTTTGTTTCTGATGATGGATATTGCATACCGCGTGGTAACTAGCTCAGAGCAACGAGGGGGGCGGGGACTGTTCTCAGGGGTGCTGTAAAATTGACGGATAATGTATATCTATTTTTTTATGGTCGAAATTTTTTTCACAGTTACGGGCCCTGATTGCATATAGTTTTAAACTGCGCCAGGTAGATTACAAATGACGAAATCTTGGCGATAAGACCAAATGCTGTGCGAGTAATGCTGACTATTATGTGGAGAATTTAAAAAAAAACAACAAGCCAACACCAAATGAAATGGATTACACCCAGACAATCAGGCAATCACTTTGCTTGTACGATTCGCTATGTCACATAACGAGAGTATGTGGATAGTTCCGGTAAACCAACAAACATAAATATATGTAAAATTATGTTATTATTTGTAGATAACATGAAGAGGTTTGTGCCAGAGAGTTGTTGTGTAAGTCAGATGGATCTAAATGTAACAAAATGTCAGGCCAGAATTGAGAAACACATCATACCTGCTATAGGCCCACCTGTCTTTGCCGATATGGAAAATGACCAACTTTTTACAGAGGTATGTCAATATATTACACAATGTCAATGTGTTACACAATGTTGATATAATTACTGTCCTGGATAAAGTCTTATATATTACATATTTGATTTACTGAGCTAACTTGGCGAAATAATATTTTAATGAGATTATAAAGGGACTATCCCGATTTGAACAAAGTCTTAGAAATGAAAGAACGTGTACGTATGAAATTTAAGCGCAAAATATAGAGGAATGGTGTATTTACTTTGCCTCAAAATTTCAGCTCAAAATATTGAATCGTTTGAACGTGAACGTCAAAATGTACTGTTCTTGATAACGAAAGGTTAATTTCACCTACACGTTATTTTTATCAAATAAAAGCCTGGTTTTATCCAGATACCGTATACTACAGCTTCGGACACCGGTCTCCATTTCCAGATGAAGACTGACTTGTTTATGGTGTTTGAAAACGTATCACATATATTGAGTAGAGGATTTTAAGGGCTTTTAACACAAAATTAAGTAGTTTAATTCTCCAAAATATAATCGAGACTGGCGCTTTAAGAATTCCCCTAGATGATAGTGGATGCAATTTTATATGTCGTGGAAATTGTATTAAAAAATGAAACTCAGTGTGGGCCATTGAGAATATTAAGCGAATATAAATATAAAGGCCTGAAACTAATGAAGCTTAAAATTCAGGGCCCTTAAACTCGAAGGGGTCACAAATGCGACTTTATGTCACATCACTTAAAATGTTTAGTTTAACGGTAATGGCGGGACAGTTACTACATAGAATATGGGTGTTTACGGGCCAGGTAGAAACAGGATTTAGGAATTAATTTAGTATAGAATATAGTCAACAGCTCAACAACCGAATAGGAAAAAGGTAACAGTCGTTAATTAGTCCTAGACATCGATGATTGTCGCAAAGGACCCCGATACCATTTCGAGCTTCGGGGTTCCAAATATATAGATCAGCCACTGGCCACAGCAAGAATTATTTGTCGTCGACAGTCTCTTCATGGTTACATAGCTATGTGTATTAATGCTACATCTCACACAGTGACCCCCATCAATAACTTAAATATACATTATCCAAGAGCTAAATCTGCCTATTGCAGGTCTTTCTTTGGGCATGAAATGTTGTATAAACTATTAATTAGACATTTATTAACAAAACAAGACCATAATCAACTCTCGGTGGCATCGGATACTTTAAATTTTAACTAGATTAGATCGGTTCGCCATTTAAAAATTTAATTTAAAAATGGGAATGCGCGGCTAAGTCTCGAATCTACCAGTGCCCTGGTTACCACAATGCACACATCTTGTCAAAACTACAAACAATGATAACTTGGCTGAGAATGAAGTAATTTCAATATTTTCATTTTCATTATCTATTTTTGAGCTATTGAAGCAAAAATGGTCAGCTCTTTATCTAAATCTTACATAATTTATCTTTAAAGAAAATAAATAACCGTTATATAGATATAGATTTGTCGGTGAAAGGTTCTCTGTCAGTAGACAACCATAATCTACCGGGATGTATAATTTACTGTATTGTAGACCAATGATTATTCGTCTATGATAACAAATCTCTAACAAATAATCCATGGTGTCCACTGGTTTTAAGCAAATATATCTGATCAGACATTGTTTTTTTTTATAAATTATTACAGGGATGTTACACTGCCTTTTATAACTTCATCTCTCGGAATGCACAGATAGTTGGTGGTATTGGAGTTGGGATTGGCGTCGCCATGGTGAGTTGTTGCATTTCTGTATTTTCTACATGAATGTATCCTGTTACATTACTACTACTAATAATAATACTACTGCTTCTAATACCAATACCAACATTGCTACTACTAATACTACTGATACTACTAATACTAATAACATTGTGATTGCATATTCAATTAAAGTAAAGAAATTTTAACCGACGTGAAGAGTTGATAAACAAAAGATTATTCGTATAAAGCAATCAGTCATAAAATTGAAAAACAAAATGGCATGTTTTATCGTTAATGACAAAACATTTTCTGTACGGGGTAGGGACTGGTGGGCAATTCAGAACGGACATGGTTTATTTGGCCTGAGTGAGGCGATACTAAGATACTTTCATTTCAAACGAGCATGGATAAATAGAGAATCTCCTACGAGTCTTTTTTGATATCAAAAAAGACGAGTAGGAGATTTTATTTATCACTCAATCCTTTCTTGCATGCACAAATAAATATAATTCTTTGCTATAGATTTCACTTTTACTGAACCTGATTACATTACAGCGTAGTGATATATCATTTTTTGACAGCAATTCAACCATTCCAGAGTCCTTTATATTGACGCAGTGTTTCCATGAAAGTCAATTAAATAAAAATAGTTCCTTTTTTTAATAAGAAAGAAGTTATTTTTAATAAGAATTGAACTGTTCTTTGAAAATAAAAAAAAGTAGTTCCTTTTTGATTGACCAATCAAATTCATGTAAAGCGATATCTCCTAAGGAGGTATCGCAGTAGAATATGAAATTTATCACACAAGCGATATCTACTGTAGAATGTATTATTGGGTGATAAGCAACAGACACGCTCATTTGGTTTAAATGTGTGGGTGCGTGCGGGTTAGGAGCTAAGAAAAACGTTCTTCGTCTATACTTCACCATCGAAGTTTTATGTGGTACCGTTCTTGTAACCCTCACAGCACATTGTATTCTTTGGTAAACTATGGCAAACGCTTACATGTGATTTAATGTATTAGTACGCAGTATTCTATTTACCGCCACAAGTCTTACAGATTTATTCCCCTTTCCACCTATTAATCAATAATGTATCATGGAATAACAATTTTATTGTTGTATTTTTCAGATATTAGGAATGATTTTTGCCATTTGCCTATGTAAAAGAATTAAAGATGATTACTATTTTGACTGAGAAATGAAATTTATATTTATTACTTTATTTTCGATGGCTTTTATTCCTTTAAGAGATATTTTTTTGGACAAGAAATTATGACATCTCAACTTTCGTCTGTTTGTTTGTGAACTTACAGTGTTAGATTACAATTAAAGAAAACAATAATGCAAGAAATGAAATTTATTTTTCCAAGTGCTCAATTTTATTTGAGAAGTAGAACTGAGTAAATAGGATATGTAAATGAATTATAAATAACTCATTATGTAACTCTTTGTCATTTCAGTGTACAAGCTTTTGAAATTCATGCACTACAGCTTGTCTGTTATATTCTTGTATATATTGGCATTCAGTTACATGTATAAATGAAAGTATTTTGTTTTAATTTACAAAATAAAACATTATTATTTTCCTCCAGACATCCAAGTTTGTCTGTTCTTCCAAACAACAGTTATAATGAATTTGTCAAAATTGTGTGTACATTGGAATTGGGGTTCTTCTTTTTTCATTACTTTTCTATGAAACATGCGGAAATAATTTTTACTGAGACCCAATGACAATGAAAGCGCTATACTTTTATAAATAGATTATTGTAGATCTCATTTGAGACAGCACCAGATCACGACGATAACACGTAAGAATCGTGTTTTCGGGATCGCAAAAACGAATCACAGACCAATTTTCATAAACACTAAAGTATGAGTTTGATAGAATGCGCATGTTGAAAATCCCGATTTTATGGTGCAGAAATGAGTACAAGAGCCGTCGCCCCCAAGGTTTTGGTGCCATCACACTACCACTGTGAGTCTGGCTGGTCCTTTCCACCTGGCAAGATAACCAAATTCCCGTACTACTGCTACTGTGAGAAGCCCACCACACATGGGTTCACCAATGCTGACACACTGTTCGTTGCCAGAATACGCGTCAGGCGGCCTTATGGACCCCGTGGACATTTTACTGGCTTTTGACTTTTAACTCACATGCCTAAAGTTGTTATGTCCTCTGTGGGGTTTCTTGTGTCGGTAAATGTCCAATCTACATGTATCAAATCACATTTCCCGTCAACTCAGTGTTGCATTTTCATTGTGTTTCAGTATGTCTGAATATAATTTAGCAGACTAAAGGAGTTTCACTTCGACTTTAAATTAGATTGCTATACAAAAAGTTATTCGTATGTCTGATTTCTATTTGTGTATTACATTGTCAGTGATAAGCTTTTTGTTATATTTTAATACAATGTCCAAAATACAGTAGTTGTATTATTGTTGCTACAGAATCATTGTAGTTTTCATACATTTCATTTATGTTTAGCAATTTCTTTCTTTGATTTATATATAAGCTTAAATTTTAATGTGGTGGGTATATATTTCCATCACCCGTCCACCGTCATACAATACTCTTTAAGGGGGTAGTACGAAATATAATATAGTGAATAAAACTGCCTAGAATAAAGATGCTTAGAAACATTTATTATAGTCGGAATGTAATAAGATTTCAAAGAAAACAAATTATTATTTTTAAAATTCCTTACATCCCAGTTCTACTCGTTGCCACTGGCAACCTTTGATAAAACTGTCCTGTTTATTTTCAATACATGCTTAAAAGTATCCGTGTATCAGAAATATACAGAAAGAGTACTGTTCATTTCTGATACACGGATACTTTTATACTGTTTTAGATACCTATCAAGCAATATGTAGCGGACGTTTAATCCGACCCAGATGGCAATTGATAACGATGGCTCTATACAATGCACAAGGATAATGTACATGAAACAACTAGTCAAAATCATAGTAACAAAACAAACCGGGGGGGAACTACATGGCAGTTCAAAAACATATACAATGACATTAAATTAACATAACAACATATTACAAAAATCAATTATTATACATATCAATTGGACTCTATTTCATAATTTGGTTTGATTTATATTAATATGCAAAATATATAAATTAGAATATTGAATAATTATTTTAATTAATTGTGATGATAGAAGGCGCAGTTCTCTTGCTGGACACTTCACAGGCATTGAAAATAAGCAGGATGAAAAAAAAACGCCTAGAAAGTCATAAACTTTATTACAAATAAATTTCAACGGAAGAACCATCCGCCGATGCATACTTTCACCAGGAATGACCCACGTTTCGCATTTTCTTTACACTACATTTAATAATATCGCAGTCCCCTACGCCATAGACAAGTTGTTTTGACGATGTGGTCTAAACAAACACGTGATTGTTTTACGCTCAGAGTATCATAGCAAGACGCACGTGTAAATACTACTCAGGTCGTCTCTCCACTGCGAAATCATTCTACCATGAAATGTAACGTGAGGCTCAGAAAGGGATAAATGAAAGAGCAGAAAGTATTTGTCACTTTTCGGTTGAAACGACTCGATAATAAGTACTATTTTTCACATTTTGCTTCACAATACTCGATAGAAATGTGATGTAAGTAACTTATTAGCACCTTTCCTCGGTGTATCGGTGAATATCAGGACAGTGTTGGTCGGGAGCCGCCTTGGCTCCGCCTCGGCTGGGCCCCTCGACCAAAACTGTCCTGATATTCACCGATACACCTCAGAAAGTGTGCTAATAACTATTACATATTAACAATACAAGCAGCGCCGGATTAACCATTGTGGGGGCCCTGGGGCCTTGAGCATGTTGGGGCCCACAATCTAACACAAGTGGCCAGAACTTGGGCAGTATTATTCCACACACATCAATGTAACTACATCAAACATAATTTGAAATCGGTCAGTGATAAATAAGGGGGGACCTTTAGTCATATCCGCGAAGGCCGCAACCCTACGACATAGTAACCGACCGAGTTGATTTTTGACGAACGTCGAACACGGGTGACCCAAATTTAAATGCGTTTTGTTGGAACCAAAAGGCCCTGAATACAAGTTGTGTCTGAATAACCACGTCTATGAGTTTACATTGGCTTGCTTGTCGTGTGTTTGAATCAGTCATAAAGGCATGCATACATGTAGTTTTTTTCTTTGCATCGTGGTCCAGATGGGTTCAATTAGACACTATATCTCAAAAGGCAAAACTGTGCCGTCTACGGGGATGGTGTCTTCAAATCATTTTTGCAGTACTCCTTTTCCTACCATATGCTGGTCTTTCAAGCACGACCATGACTTTTTCTGGCACGTTTCTTAGGAAACATCTGTCTGCCATACCACCCTCGGTTACCCCCCCCCCCTCCCACGAACATACCAATTCTTTACACGTTGGGGAGCATATTATAATTTTGTTGTTATGGGTAGGAAAAATTTATCGAATAAAGAAGTAATTTTTGTGGTGCCATTCACCTTGCTTTAGTATTTTACGACCATACATGTATTTTATGAATGAAATGTTTTGTACGAAGTAATAAATCTGTGGTTTTACTGTAATCCTAATGTAAAAGCTAGTGGGTGTATTAATTGCTTCCTTGCTTTTCCACGTTTATTTTGATGTTTTACAAAATGAAATGAAATGGGGTTTAACGTCCTACTGTTCTGCTCCGATCTGAGCTAATGAAGAGGAACATACGCCATACAGTGTGCTATGGGGGAAATTTTGCCCGGACAGCGGCACCACGGCCTGCTCTTGTATCGAATTCCAACTGTCATGGGATCTTTACGTGCACGCCAATGTGTACACGGGACCTCGGTTTTCCGTCCAATCCGAACGACAGCTGTCCTTGTCAGGCCCTTCGTCCTGCATCGCTAAAAAGGGGGAAACCACGCCGGAAAATCTGGATGAACTTTCTCGGCCAATGTAGGGATCGAACACCCGACCTCCAGGGGGAAACTTAATTTAAAGATCCTCAGAAGTTGAATTTGTATATTATGTTGATAGGTTGATAAATTCGCCTGATCGACATAGAGACTGATTGACATTTTAGGGGTATATGATCGCATGTAGACAGACCAGTCCGTTAATCTATTAAGAGAAACCTTCGTTTGACAACCTTCGACAATTACTGGCGCGATTATGTTCTTAACTTTAAACAATCGAAGGCCGAGTTCTCTTTCTTACATTGCAGAGAAATGTGAGCAATGTTAGTGAAGATTTTTATGGTTACATTTGATATATATTACCGTTGTTTCTTACCCTAAATTATCATGTACATAGATAACATGTATCACACATTTATAAGGTTTAACTTATCGGTATGGGTACACTGTAAAACATATGAAAATTTACATTGGAAATCGAATGATTTCTTCATTTACCATTTTAGCTCTCGGTAGCTATTGTGAAACAGCTGACCCAAAGACTCAATGGACACGGAATACATGTCGACAACTATATGTATATCGTGTCTATAGAAAATATTCGATGTTTAACATTACCATAGTGTTTACAGTATGGATAAGAACCTTTTGTAAAATATTCAAGAATTAAATATATCTTTTATTCTTCTAGAGACAATAGATCTATCTTGTAAATAAAGTTTGGTTGTCTATCTCTTGTTTTCTGTTATCATATAGTTGGCGCGACGCAAGGACACAATTATTCAGACGTGGCCTCAGGAGGGTCTTTCGAATTTTTGAATTTGATGCCAATGCACCGGAGATGAAGAAAAAAATGTTTCATGTTCACATTGATAGCGCACGTAAACGATAAAATGGAGGATGGATTTAAAGAAGAGTAAAGTTTAAGTAACCAGATGAACAAATATCGGCGTATTAGTCGTGGGTGTAGGTCTGTGTGTATGTGGGGTGTGGGTGTGTGTGTGGGTGTGTGTGGGGGGGAAGCAAAATTCGCGCATTTGGACTTCTTGGGCAGACGGGGATAGTGAAAAGAGGATTTTGGGGCAAAAAAAAATTTCTGCATTATATTCGGGATGCAATCATTATTTCGGGAATCGAAATTTCTTTAAATTGACTAATGTATAACACATTTAAAATCAACGTAATAAACAGTGTCGAGCGCCATTCTATTGAGTATTCACTTAAGCGCGATATGTTTTGCGAGAACCGTCATTTATTTCATCAGTGAAATTTCATGTCTAAAGTGAATGGAACGGCAACAGTCTGATTGAATGATTGGTTGATTGCAGTTCAGATGGGATATATTGGACCAATTTCAGGTTGTTGTAATGACTCTTATCAACTTTCCCTATTGTCGGACGCTATATAAACAGGAGTTTGCTGACAGTTAGAGAGAGAGACGAGCGGGGAGGGGGGGGGGTCAGAGGAGAGCGGAGACAGGCAAATGGATTCGTCAGAGTTTAGCGGATGACATGGCAGAGGGGCGGAATGGTTATCTTAAACTATACATGTACCGTGTTAATATTATTGTTTATATTCCTAGTGTAGTTTAGTTCCCCTTTAATATTTGTTCCTGCTGTATTTATGTAGCTGTTTTATATTCTTGTTACGATGTAAATAAATTCTGCATATACGAAACTGATATCTGTTATCAATATAATAGTGTTACAGTATTTGACATCTCTCTTGAGCATATTGATTTGGATGTTTATAGGTTTTGGTATTTGGATTAAACAAATAGCACAAAGTATACATAAGAAAATACAATTTGACCATACAATTAGAAAATACAATTTGAGTCCCTATCTCCCCAATTCCAATCAGACATAACATTCACTATACAATAAGACGATTGGGCGACGCTGTTAGGACATAATAGTTTTTTTTAAATATGATCTGTAAATATTTATTAATGCAGTTATCGGTACCTGAAATGAAACATAATATATATATACATATTCATTAAGATGATCGAAGGACTACGAGAACAGAGTGGATTAAGTAACAAAGTACAGAAAGAAAAATAGTGGCGTGCAAAGCATTTCTGATGCCAATTGTCAACTTGTATGAGAGAGGGAGACATTTTAAATATGTCAAAATAGATAAAATAAACTTTGTATTAATTCTTTTTAAAAGCAGTTAGTACAACAAGGTTAACAGCGATGTTTTTAAAATAAACTTAATTTGATTTCCCTGTTCGAGTTGATGATAAAAATGGATGCTCAGAGCAGTCTTTCGTCTACACAACAAAGTATTTAAGCTATGCATGTCATTCGACGTGCATGAGATTTCATTAATAACCCTCTACCTATATATTTACCTTCGTGTTTCCACTATTCGTCGTATTAGGATCAAAATGGTCTATGGTGCTGCTGTTGGTGCTAGAATGAAGGAGTCAACATTTGTTGGATACATTCCTGTATAACTGACTGGAAATGGATACTATTGCCACCGTTTCCCTGTATTAAATCATTCGTTTGTTTTAATAACAAAAAGAAGTCTTTGTCACAAAATCGTTTAATATAACTAGTTCCTCTAATAGATCACCAAAATATAATCATTAAAAGCTTACTAATATCTTGTGAGGACCTACAAGGCAAAAAATAGAATTAACGTTTAATATTAAAACAACAAATAATGGCGACTTCGTTAACTATACTAAACAGCAAAACAAAAACGTCAGTACGATTTCAAAAGCAGAGTGGCACTTTAATCAAATCATTCTAGAAAACGACTTGCTAAATGGATCAAAGCAATTTTTTGTAAACAGTATGTTGACACATTAGTGATTAATTCATCACAATTCCAAGACATTACGAGAAGGTTTCGAGTCTGTACACAGTCTATACATCAGTATCTGGTGTGTGTCAATAACAGTAGCGCAGCGTCTGCACATGGAGTTGACCAGACGATTGATGAACGCCATTGGCACCTGGAACCACACTCTCAGAAAAGCCTGGCGCAATCCATCGGCTGTGTTTGGTTTCGGTACGACGCTATTAAGTCTCCTCTGAATTTTATCCCAAAGGGCTGGCCAGTGCATAACGTTGGCACCGTTCTGCTGTAGAAATTCCCGAGTAACCAAGATTTTGGAACACCACAGGACCCACTCTCTGGTTCAGGCCGATTCCACCCCAAACCGTTATGCTTGGACCTCCCCATGAGTCTCGTTCCATAACACATTGGTCAGAATAACGCTGGCCACGTCGACGCCATATTCCGGTCCTGCTATCTGCAGTAGATACGCAATACCGACCCTCATCTGTGAACAAAACAGTTCTCCATTGCCTGTGTCGCCAGTTCTGGTGTTGTTGGGCAAACGTGAGACGTTCACGTCGATGGCGAGGGATGCGGATGGGTCCACGGTAAGGCCACGGCAATGGATGTTCTCTCTGGTGAAACGTCGGCGCACTGTATCGGTACTGATGCCGCTTGATTGAGCTTCTTAGTCGAATCAATAGGCATAACGATCTACTAATATTAACACGCATGACTTAAATATTGCTTCCGACTTGTCAACCGACGGAAAAAATCAACACTTGTCAATCAAGTTCTCGAACCTGTAGTCGTGTAGACACCAGCTTGTTATAGGCTATATAGTATATATCTGTAATCAATACAAATCCGCGGACGGACTGTCTATAGAATGTCATTAATAAACTTGAATTACTTGTGTGGTAATCCAAGTCATTTTAACCCTCATTTCCGCTGGTCTTGTACATTTATTATTATTTGGGACAATACTGACAATATAGCGCCACACGCGTGGGGTATCCCTGTGATGACATCACAGAAAGCTATTCTTAGACCAGGAAGTCAATCAAATCTGGAGCTTATTACCTCCCTTGATAGAACTGACTCAAATGATTTGAAAAGCCTAACGTAAAGCTTTTCAAACGTGACTTGGATTTAAAAATATTTTCTAACCCTCTGGACAAGTAAAATAGGATTTAATGGATAATTTACACAACAGGTAAGACACTAACACATCTAGTACTTAGAATAAGGCTATTTTTTTTATCTTTTGAAGCGTACGTAACTAACGTACGAAAATCAATTGGTGGCTAGCTTTTTTTTCGCACGTATACAGTGAATGGCCATTTTGCTCAGTAATCCCAGCCAGAATTTGGCTATTTTCTAAATTTGCGTTAAAGTTTAAAATATTTGTTTTAGAACTTAAATAAATTAACTATTAGTCAATCCCAAAGGTAAAAACATCAACAGAATTAATTGTGTATATCGGAAATAGACACGACCGACGCACAAAATAGTGCCAAGATGGCAGCCTGTATGAACAGCCATTCGCAGACGCTGTCAATGAAGACAACGTCAATTCTGAGTTGTAGATGTTATTTTTGTGAAAAATCATTGGAAGAAGAGAGAACACGTTGGGACTGTACGAATTATATAGTCTCTCTGGGTGCAAAGGACACAATGCTGAAGATAAACCTATTTTGTCTTCTTGCCTAACCCTTACCCCCAGACTAGATAAATTATATAATACATCTCAACAGACTAGATAAATTATAACAGACATATTGACATTGAAAAGGCCATTTATTCATTAAATGACATATATATTTGAATTATTTAAAAGATATAATATTTACATTAATATACTTAAGAATTATTCTAACAAAATATCTATCTTACATAAATGAGCAAAATTAGTTAACCTCTGATCAAAGATGGGGGGTGTAACACCGCCAAAAATTGAACTTCTTACAAAAGTTGAATTCCCCCATCAATGAAAGGACGGATTAATCAAGCAAAGAGAAATGGTTACATTTATCTAGAAAAATTAACATTTGTAGAATGTTTTAATACAACACTATAAGGAAGATGTAAGGAAAGCTCCTTAAAGTACATAATAATACCACACTATAAAAAATATAATCTAATATAGACATAATTGAATATGACACAAATAGTAAATTACATGATGGAATGCTCTTTGCTCTTACACCATGCGATTTGGAATGCTTATTGCCCTTCCATTAAACTATATGGAATGCTCATTGCCCTTCCATCCTACTATAAACATGTTAACATAAACAATTCTAACGTTCTAAATCTAATGGCAAAACAACATACTTCGTAACATGTATGAAAATATGAGAGAATGCTCTTGCTCTTCCCTCGGACAACCTAATCACATCGCGACTCACAAATCTAGGTTTTATGTGGGAATTCCAATATATTTTTGAAATGCATTAGATCTCCAACGCTTCATTTGCTCTATATTATGGCTGGTCATGCCCATGCTTACAGCAGTTGTTGCTGCTCCAATCCTGAAACTGTGACCTTTGTATTTAGATGTGTCTAGACCTGCCCATTGCAATGAATAGTGAAGATGTGTATAAAAGAAACGTTTAGAAACGGGTCGACCATCGAGAAAAGAAAACAGTTGACCTGGAAATAAACCACGCAAATAAAGGAAATCTACTATAGCTGTTACTGGACATAAACATGGGTTTGATTGGTTAGGAGAAATAATTAATTTTGCACAATGTTTACCTGCACTATGTTTAAAATGAGCAATGTCAAGATGCAGAGCCAAAGGCTGATTACGTTTATCTGACACAACAGTAATATCATGAAATTGCAAAGCATGACTGACTATCTTTTCCTCTTGAAACTATTTCTCCCACCCGCAATAAACCATAGAATGCTAATAAAAACATAGCTTTCAAAAGTGTTCTTACAAAAACTGTGTATTGAAAATAATCAAGGGAGATAATCAAGGTGTTCAATATTGGCAGAGTTATTGGCAGCCTCTGGTCAACTGTTTGTTTCAGCTTATAATATCCCTGCATCATTTTCCTAATGAGGAAATGAGAAGAAAATGGGGAAAAGCCTTTCATCTGCTGAAAATAAGCAATAGCCGATAAAAAAAAGTAGAGACTGTAGAGGGAGACAGTTTGTTTAGGTGACAATGAGAGATGAACAGCAATATATGGTCAACATGGAGAGGAAAAATTGGGATTCCAGGAAACTGTGTATTTATGAAAGACGAATAATTATCAACAGCCCTTTGATAAAGAATTGATGATGATGATGGTGCCAAAGCAGCTTTAATGATAGAAGATGCATGCTGTCTTAAAAGCTGACGCTGTGGATTGTGTAAGGTAATGGTGTTGGATGGGTGTCTGCATTTGGACACATTTCTTGAAACTTGGAAACCTGCAAACGAGACAATAAATCAGCAGCTGTATTTTGTATACCTGGAATATGCAAACAACGGAAACAGATATTATATTTCAGCATTTTGCTGACCATGCGCCGAACCAATTGCATAATAATTTTGTCTTTAGATGTTTGTTTGTTTACTATGTAAACAACTGAAAGATTGTCAGTGTAGAATTCAACACAAGAATTTTTAAGGCAGTCGGCATACAGTTCCACAGCTACTACTCTGGGATAAAGTTCACGTACATTAATATGATGCTGCAAGTCAGCTTTCGACCAAGGGATGACAAACCAATGATTGTTTAAAATTCCTGCACAAGCTTTATCGCTAGCATCTGTGTACACAGTTAAAGACTCAGAAGTTTCGACAGTATCAAAGCACGTCCATTGAAATTATTCACGAAAATTGACCAGTCCTGTAAATCTACTTTCGCATCCAAATTGAGACGTCGTCTATGATGCGGTTTCTTTAAACCAATTGTAAGGTCAATCAATCGCCTACGAAAAGCTCTACCTGGGCAAACTACGTAGCATGCAAAATTCAACAGACCTATGAGTGATTGAAGCTCTTTGAGTGTAACTTTGGTTTTATGATCAAGAAACTCTTCTAACAAAGAACGTAATTTCAAAAGTTTGTCATTTGGGAGTCGGATCTCCATTGAAATTGTATCTAATTCCAGCCCCAAGAATGTAATCGTAGGATAAACCGTCTTTTCCTCTTTTATTGGGACACCTATATCTTGACAAAGTTTATAAAAATTATTCAAAGCAGTAGAACAAGAATCACTGTTGGGTTGGCCAACAAACAGAAAATCATCTAGGACATGGACGCAATATGGAGCTTCCAATTTATTGCTTAATATCCAATGTAATGCAGAACTAAATTTTTGAAATAAGTTACAAGAGTAGCTCAGGCCCATTGACAAGGTTTTATCAAAATAAAAATTTTCGTCTATTGAAATCCTAATAACGAATAATCATAAGGATGAATTGGTATTAATTTATATGCGTGTTCGATGTCTGTTTTGGCGAGTAATGTCCCTTTACCTACTGTTCTGATAGTTTGATATGTTACCGTAGAATAGTTTTCAGGAATAAAGTCATTTATAGACTTCCCAGGGGGATACGACAAATGGTGAACATATCATATGTTCCAGCCGCCCCACCTGTCTCTAACTCTTATTGGATTTTATCTTTTAAAATTGAAATATTCTGTACAGCAGATTTTAAGCTTTTCGATGTACGGAAAGTCCTAAACCCATTAGAAAACCCATCCACCAAAAACTGTTGATCCGCATGACCCACTAACCATTCTGTTAAACTACATGAATTAATTGGTGTAACAAATTTTTCATTTAACAATTGCAAAGCATATTTATCTGAATCAGTTATAAATTGGAAATTAAATGTAAGATTATTTTCTGAATGAGAATTTTGTTGGCATCGAAGCAGGGGACTTGTTTGTTATGGAATTTGTTGCGTTAGATGGCAAATAGTTTGGAATTTTTGCCGGCTGGGATGACTGTCGTGTTGATCCACGGGCGACGATGGGGCATAATGACTTGCTATGTGGTCCTCGACAACAACGTCTATAGGAACATGTTGGTCCCCAAGAACAGGCCCCTGTGTTATTGTATTGCCAACAGATCTTACCAGTTTCCTCCTTTCTACTGGAGCCAAATCGAAAGGTATTTGAACGAAATGACGTTTTGTTTACTGAAGACCTAAGTTTATACTCTATGCCTGAAGCCAAAGCAACCTGGTAAAATTCAGGATGAATGACATTCCATGGAATTCTAGTTGTTTGTCTTTGACGTCTGGATGACTCGTCATACGCAATGGCGGCCTGTTCGCATGTTTGATTTTTTAAATCAAAAAAAAGTGAACCATATTTCATCAGACTTCGGGTTTCAGCTGGATATCGTTCAGAATATATGCTCACAAAAGTGAAAAATGCCCTAACCCACTGAGTCATTCCCTCCAATGGCTTAGTTCTCTCCTCTTCCCTACAGAACGTCAACCCTTCACCAGATTGCTTCATTACCAATTTTGTGGCTTCATGTTTACCCAATAAAAGATTAAAATCCACGTATTCATTTGTCCAAATCCGGGCCTTAATTTTTAGAGTAATTAATTTGCCATCGGACAAAGACTGTGTCGTGACCTGTGGATTTGTATATGTGGAAGGGAGACCAGAATGATGTAACAAGGGAAAGCCTGGCATCTGACCAACTGCATGGGTAGCTGGAAAATATGAACCAGGATTAGCATTAAAAGCCTGGACATCATCACTATTATCACTAGCCTGATCGACAGAATGTCCGTCATCTGACAAATGTTCATTAGCCCAAATACCTTCCCGAACATGTTGATTGTGATCCTCGTTGTTTGGGGTCTTTTTATTCGTCGCCAAATGTTGTTTTACAGCATCAAGCACAGAACTTGTGATGTCGGGTACAATACCACGAACTGTTTTCATAATAAAATTCTTCATTTGCGTCTCTTTATTTGTTGAACATGATGGTACTGGCAACGAACCCAATGGCGATGATATATTCGGATCAGATGCCTTAGTTAAACGTGTGGCTGATTTTTTAGCAGTTGGAGTTGGCCGACTGTCAGCAGCTCTTTGTGTCGGTATTCTAATTCGTTTAGCTGAGCTGGGCTCCGAATTTGTTACACATTTGTTGAACAGTACCAAAACTGAGGTACTCATAATATCCTCCAAACGTACATCCTCTCACATGCCTCTCCCTGAATTTCGCATTGATGACCAAATTATTACCCCAACAACAGAAGCTAGAAACCTGGGAGTCATCTTCGATTCACACATGACATTTGAATCGCATATCAGGACTGTTTGTCGGAAATCATTTTATCATCTGCGGAATATCAGTCTCATCAGAAAATACTTGAACGAAGCCACTGCCTCCACGCTAGTCAATGCCTACACCACCCCCTGCCTAGACTACTGTAACTCTCTGCTTCACGGACTACCCGACTACCTCATCCAACGGTTACAGCGTGTACAGAATGCAGCAGCCAGGCTGTTCACAGGCACAAAGCAGTTTGACCACATCACACATGTCCGTGCCAAACTTCACTGGCTCCCCGTGTTATACAGGATACGATACAAGATCCTCCTACTTGTCTTCAAGTGCATCAACAACCAGGCTCCTCAGTATCTCGCCAACCTCGTCACCAGTTATAAGCCAGCCAGAGTTCTCCGGTCATCTGAGAGCCGTTTCTTGTATGTGCCACCATCCGGATCCCGTACCTTTGGAGACCGCTCGTTCATGGTTGCTGGTCCTTATTTGTGGAATCGGCTCCCCCTGAAGCTTAGAGCTTTGGACAAAATTGATATCTTCAAATCGAGACTGAAGACACACTTTTTCCGTGAAGCCTACTGTGAGAGGCTCATATTTTGACTAGTTTTCGCCTTTGTGTCATTGATGAATTTTCCCATGCGCGGTCGAGCAGTTTTCTGGAAATGGCGCATTATAAGTATTTTCATTCATTTTTCATTCATTTATTCCATATTATTCTGAAAAATAAAGCGGATAAGGACAGTGTACCATATTGAAACATCTGTATAATAAGCAAAGGGACCACTGCCCGCTACCTAATGGAGAGTCAGCCACCCAAATGGCATTTTATTACTATGCAAAGCTCGGATATATGTGAGTCACCCGCTGTGCAAGTCAACCACCAAACTCGCTATATAGATGTAAGGCACCTACCATCACTCTTACTCTGCATATACGAATCAACCACCGAACTCGCTTGATATATGTGAAATAAACACAATTTACTGTGCGAGTCAACCACCAAACTCGTTTTATATGTGAGTCACCCACCACTTTGCTTTGTATTCGAGTCAACCACCCAAACTCGCTTTATATTAAGCAATTTACTGTTCGAGTCAACCACCAAACTCGCTTTGTATTCGAGTCAACCGGCAAACTCGCTTCATATTAAGCAATTTACTGTGCGAGTCAACCACCAAACTCGCTTTATATATGTGAGTAACCCACCACTTTGCTTTGTATACGAGTCAAGCACCAAACTCACTTTATATACAGAATTAACCACAATTTACTGTTACTCAACCACCAAACCCCTTTTTTATATGTGAATCAACCATCACTCTTGCTTTGCATGAGGGAACAATTCTACCAGGAAATTAACGTAGGATAACATTCAATAGATGCTTACCTAAGCTAACATGCGTAATATGGCTCCCCGAATACACCTATAATACAGCTTTAAGCCAATATCATTGAAATGAATTCCATCACAGAACAAATGATTGGGTGCGTGTTCAGCCGACACTCCACGCAATCTAGCCAAAGCCCACTTAGGAAATTCAGTAATGCGCTCCTTTAAATAAATATTGCATTCACGCACCATAGAATTGTAATATGATGCACTTCTCGCGTGGCGTACTGATGAACGTGGCATTAATTCACAACATGTAAATTTGTGCACACGGTAACGTGTCATCCACATGCTTAATAAGGCTACCATCCTATCGACCATGTCATGTACCAAATCAACAGTTAGATTTCTATGGTCGAGGTCATTGCCTAGCAATTGTACAAGCAAGTGATCAGGGCGTTGTGTGGAAATTATATTCTCCCACCGCCTGCAATGGCGACTATTTAACACTTTACCTCCACCAATTCCATACAGATACGTAGAAATGCGTCCTAAATGTGGGCGCCAATTAAATTCAGAATATTCTGTATTGACAGTCATGAAATCGTGTAGCCGACGAATGTGAGAACTGCCTAATACCAAAACCTTCTTATCCGACATATTGCGCTGCACACGGCACGACTTTAGAGTCAGAGATTGGCGCACTCGAGGGCCAGCGCCATGCGACTCGCTTCAGCGATGTTTTTTGCAGTAGAAGAAATCACTTAATCAAACCTGATTACGGTGAATGGAACACTCGCCACAACGCCACACAAAGAAAGTCCTTAAAACAATAGCCCTTTGAAGTTTTTAACACATGCAATTATCATAAAAACATTAGTAAGAAATATTTTAGCACATTACTTAGAATCCCGCCATATGAGGAATACGGTACCACCTCGTGGAACTACTTGAGTACTTCAAGACAGATAACTCTAACGGGACGGCACTAGACAAATGTATTTTATTGGCTAAAATTTTTATGTTTACAATGTAACGTGTTGTTGACCTTATGACCCATTGACGTCAATGTCATGACCTGTGATGTGTAGATCACGCGATATGGATATCATGGCTATTGACTGACTCAGATGTTCAGAATGCTTTTGAAGCTGTCCCTTTAAGACGAAAAATGTCTACTTCATTGTCGCTTTACATGTTAATCATAAACATCTAGCAATCATCATTATGACGTCGTTTCGTGTCGCCACCGTGTGCTCAATTTGGCGATTTGAGCACCTGATCGGGATCATTGTGTTGACGACTCGCTCAGGTTGAATGGTTTGGCAGTGTTAAAATTGAAAACAACATCGGACGTGATATGGTTTGCAAATACATGTACTATTTCAAATATAAACTAAACAGCATTTGTTCATTTTTTTTAAATGCCAGACCTCCGTCCTGTAGGCTATCACTAACAAGGGAGGGATAACCACGCCGGAAGATATCGGTTATATCATAGAAATATGCCTTATGGGTTATATAACATCGTGGGGGGTCGGATGGCCGAATGGTTAGCACGCGCACGCTGTATCTTACGGTCTGTCATTGAGTCAACTGGCGGGGTTTCGATTCTCCGGTTGTACGTAACAAGGAGTAGGGTCGCCTGTCCAACCTCGTGGGTTTTCTCCGGGTCCTCCGGTTTCCTCCCACTGCTAAAGACCCCTACGCGCAAACGAATTATTGAAATAAAATTAAACCATGTGTTAGTCCCGGAATGACCTAGTTTGTGTCGAGTGGTTCTTCGGTTAGCTGAGAGAATAGTAAGAGCGGGAGGACGGCATCACACATAAACAACTACACAATTCAAATCCGTGGACACGACACACAATATAGGTTACACATATATTTCAAACAATAAACATCTCAAATGAAGTGAATGGATCCGGAGGTCAGCCGTTTGATTAATTAATTATATAAAAAAATATTTAACGTAATATGATATTTGTAGGTAATTGATTAATTGTAGATACCATAGACGTGTACTTTATTTGAAGTACTAGTACGCCAACATCAAAAGATGACGTCACATCTGTATTTTTTTTTTTTTTTTTTTGAAAACCACATAAAACTTATTATGCCTATATACTGACTACCGGATACTTGTTTTAAAAAATTCTGCTTTGCAAAAGAATGAAATGCTAATGGTTAAAATTCAATAACTATTACTAACATGATACCACCCGACGGTCAATAATATAGGGGTTTTTTGGGTTTTTTTTTTTTAACTCTTGAGTCTTGTCGGAGGGGTGCATAGGCCTAATTAGGCCCATCTTGTATTCTACTTAATACAACGTTTGTTTCTAGTTGATTTTAATTAATATAACCTTTGTTTGTAGTCTCGCATTATTTAACTCCCAGTTAATGTCATCATTCTTCCACTCCGTTGTGATCTTATACTATCTCATCACTATCATATTCACAGTTACAGTGAACCGTCCAATTATTATTATTATTATTATTATTACAGCATATTTATAGTAAACCCTTTCATATAACATGTTCAGGGGCACTTTACAAAGTGACAATGTAAATCACACATAAACAACAAGATTATGGGCATGTTAACGATTGTATACAGAGTCAGTTAAAAGCCTGATTAAATAAATGTGTTTTAAGTTGTTTTTTAAAAGAATATAGAGATGAACAACATCTTAAACTAAATGGTAGATTATTCCATAAAACAGGTGCTTGATAACTAAAAGAGCGCTGACCATAAGAGACTAGTTGAACAGTTTTGGGCTTTAAAAGTAGTTTATCTGATGTACGTAATGTTCGGCCAGGTGTATAAAGTTCTAAAAGATCTGAGAGGTAAACAGGAGCTAAATTATTTAAACATTTAAAAGTAAGTAATAAAATCTTAAAATCAATTCGATATTTAACAGGTAACCAATGTAAATTATATAAAACAGGAGTTATGTGGTCACATTTCTTAGTTAAAGTAACAAGTCTAGCCGCAGTATTCTGTACTTTTTGTAATTTATCTATAAACTTTAAAGGTAAACCAACTAAAAGTGAATTAAAGTTATCTAATCGAGAAGTGACCAGAGAATTAACAAGTGATTTAGTGGCCTCTACAGTTACACATTTAAGTATTTTACCTATATTTCTAATATTAATATAGCACAATTTACAAATATTATTTTGATAAATTGAAAGAAGATGGACAATTAGGTGTAAATGAAATATATAATTGAGTACCATCGGCATACAAATGAAAGCTGAGACCATATTTTCTGACAATATCTCCTAATGGTGACGTATAGAGGGTAAATAAAATCGGACCAAGAACAGAACCTTGGGGAACCCCAGATGACAAAACAGATTCAGACGACGATTTGCAATTAACTAAAATACACTGTTTTCTACCCACAAGATAGCTCTCTAAAAGATTTAATGCAGAGCCACAAATACCGAATTTAAATTGAAGTCTACGTAGAAGAGTGGAAGGGTCCACCGTGTCGAAAGCAGCAGATAAATCTAATAAAATTAAAAATGTACATTTTCTATTATCAATTTCCATTAAAATATCATTTGAAACCCGGGTTAAAGCTGTTTCGGTACAGTGAAATTGTTTATAAGCACTTTGAAATGGTTCATACAAACAGTTATCATCTAGATGGGCCTTTATCTGAGAAGCAATACATTTCTCCAATATTTTAGAAATCAAACTTAAGTTAGAGACTGGCCTGTAATTTTTAAAAGCATTAGGATCCAGTGTAGACTTTTTAATTAAAGGGGTAACTTAAGCTCGTTTGAAAACGTTGGTTAGTATACTAGTAACATTACTATAGTCTTATTATTATTAACAACAGTCAATTTCTCCTATAAAACCCTTATCCACGGCATGGGGATTGGGGTGGGGGCTAAAAGCTCAGCATGCGTTGCTATCTGAAATTAGGCGCTAAATTCCATTATGTCATCATTCTTCCACTCCGTGGTGATCTTATACTATCTCATCACTATCATATTTACGGTTATAGTGAACCGTCCAGTTAGTATAGTAGTACCATTAGTGCGTGGGCCTTGGGTGAAAGACAGTTCCTTTCTCCCATAAAACCCTTATTTACGGTATAGGAGATGGTTTTCCTCGACCAATAAGCCCCGAGAAGTCGAGAATGCAGATTTTACGTCGTCATGGTAGCAAGCTTTAAATTGTGAATCAAAATATTATTTGACAGGCAAATCTCTTGATTCTCTCGTTCACAAGCATTTACTACCAAATGCCAGGAAATTAACTCTGGTGGCTCGTACCTACGGCGCTCACAGAATGCCTTCGGCGTCAATTCTTACGGATTACAGGTAAAGAAGAGTCAGTCCAGATGTTATGTAAATTCATTCTTAAATCTCTGATAGGAAAATAAAATGTAATTTTCAACTAAAAAAAAACAATAGTTTATTTCTTAGTTGCCATATAAAACTCTCATATATTATTGAGCGTGTTCGACATTAAATTTAATTCTTAGCGTTTGAAATACGCCTACACCGGGTTGACGGATCTACATGTAGCTGAACTGGAAGCCGGTGCTATTGGTGTTGGTCTATTTTCGGGGCGATTGGGAAGATCATTTCATCACCTTGTGGTTATTTAACTCGACACTTGAAACTTTCAGATTTCAGGTCTCTTCCAGTGCGGTTATGTGTCACCAAGCAGTTTTGAATGGTGGAAATTCACGCGTATGAGAAATACACACACATTGATGACGCCACACGCAAAATCGATACGGATACACGATACGGACCAGGAATTTACGCTTGCCAAAAGTCTCTAAGTCTCTCCTGGTGCTGTTACGTGTCACCAAGCAGTTTTGAATTGTGAAAATTCACATCTCCACATCGTATACATTTGGTAACGGCATCTTTAAGAACAGCAGCTGTACTATCGACCAGAATGTCTCAGATTTCAATCACAGTGCTGGATGAGAAGAACTATCGAGATTTTATTGTTAAAACCCGCTTCCTACTTGTCATGAGTAGAGCGACTATGACAATAGTCGGGTCAAAATACAATTTAACCCCCCCCCCCCCCAATTGCTACAAAAGGTTTTTCAACTGATTCTGACAGGGTTTAGTGTTCTGTATAACATACTAAAAGTTTACCAAAGTAGGACCCCCGGAAAAGTGGGGGGGGGGGATTTCAAGATGGCGTCAAAGATGGCCACAGTGTACGTCTTAATGATCATAACTATGTAACTATCAACTCCAATTTGATGATCTTGGGGTCTATTCCTAGGTTTTGGGGGGTAAAGAACACATTAAGATCATTAAAAATAATGTTAGCCTATTATGTCAAAAATGGCCGCCAAAACCCCCAAATGACCGCAAGTCAATAACTATTGACTCAAATTTGATGATCTTGATGTCTATCCCCAGGTATTTGGGGGCAGGGAACAGTTTAAGACAACTTTGGATGTCACTGAGCTGTTCAATCATTACGAAATTGAATTCATTACCTTCATCTGTCCACTATCACCTAATGCACAAACACTTCTGCCAGAATAAGCTTCAGAGCGTTCAGTTTTGAGTGTCATCCTCCTCCTCAGTATCGACCTCTTGAGTGTTGTTTGAATTGTCACAGTTTTCAGTTTGGCAAGGGCCACACATACAGCAGTATAGGGGACTCCATAGCGTCTGCAACGGCATCGAGAGGATTTGCATCCCCCGAACAGTTGCAATGGATAATTTTCAAGAGCTCGCCAGGCGCAGTATTCTTCTGGGTCATTGGGTTTTGGAATTAACTGATCATTTTCCTGCTTCCATCCCTATTCAGTTGGGTTCATTTCATTTGTCATCCCCGTCCATACCATAATTTGAAAGTACACACGATGGCTATGAAATCTTGTTGCAGGTGATGTTGGGGGAAGCCGGTAAGGAATGACAGATGCTTCAGCAGTTGCAACTTTCTTGGTGAAAATGATATGGCAAAGTGATGATAGCGTATCATTGGATTTTCCACCAAAGAGATCAACCATCAGGTCTTTGCCAAGATGTGATATGTCCTCTTGAGATTTGTTTTGAAGGGTGAATGCACTAGCACATGACTTCATGACAGGATCAGATTTCACTAATTTCCGGAAGGCGGACTTTTATCCGATGCCTTAAATCCTTGAAATTGAATCATAGCCTGAGTAGACACGTACACAGAGCAACTCGTTGCACGCATCGTCTCCTAAAGTTTCTTTCAACAGGTTAATGTTATACACTCTGTGTTCTTTTGTTTGCGTCAGAACGGAAGTAGATGATCTCATTGTGTGTTCTGGTGTAATGAAGGAGCAAGATCAGCAAATCTGTGACAATTCAAACAACACTCAAGAGGTCGTTATTGAGGCGGAGGATGACACTCAAAACTGAACGCTCTTAAACTTATTCTATGATAGTGGACAGCTGAAGGTCATGAATTCAATTTCATAATGATTAAACAGCTCAGTGATATCCAAAGTTCTCTTAATGTGTTCCTTGTCCCCAAAAATCTGGGGATAGACATCAAGATCATCAAATTTAAGTCATTATATAGTTATGGAAATGAAATGAAATGGAGTTTAACGTCCTACTGTTCTGCTCCGAACTTTGGCTAATGAAGACGGGCATATGCCATACAGTGTACTATGAGGGAAATTTGCCCGGACAGCGGCACTACGGCCTACTCGTATATCGAATTCCAACTGTCAAGGGATCCTTTACGTGCACGCCAATGTGTACACGGGGCCTCGGTTTTTCGTCCCATCCGAACGACTAGACAGTTGTCCTTGTCAGGCCCTCCGTCTTGCATCACCAATAGTTATAGTTATGGACTTGCGGTCATTTGGAGGTGTTGGCGGCCATTTGTGACATAATAGGCAAACATCATTTTTAATAATCTTAATGTGTTCTTTGCCCCCCCCCCCCCCCCAACCTAGGAATAGACCCCAAGATCATCAAATTTGAGTTGATAGGTGTGAAACCCTAATAATCTTAACAAAAACAATAGTGTTACAGACAAGCTACGCAGTGTGAAACCCTAATGATCTTAATGCGTTAGGTACATACTTATGATCATTAAGACGTTTCGGTGGCCAACCTTGACGCCATCTTGCAAAAAACGCTTTACCGATGGTCCTAATTTGGTAAACTTTTAGTATGTTATAAAGTACACTAAACCCTACCAGGGGGTATTTTCCATATATTGACCTGACTATAACTAAAGTATTAAACAGCTGAAGCTGTGTGTTAATGTCTAAATGCAATTTCTTTGCTTTTTTAAGAATTGTAAACAACGCATTACCGGCTTTAACATACAGCATTCGTATTGCTTTGGTAAACGAGTTGTTGTAGTTAAGGAGTATTCCTAAATATGTATAATCATCTACTATATCAAGTAATATCTCTCAATACACTATTTTCGGCTTGTTTCTATTTTTACCCCTTGAAAAAACGATGACTTTTGTTTTCTTTGTGTTTATGTCAAGTTTCCATATATTACAATATATTACAATTTACGGTCAAGGTCATATAGTAAACGAAGTCGCCATTATTTGTTGTTTTAATGTTAAGCGTTAATTCTATTTTTTGCCCTGTAGTTCCTCACAAGATGTTAGTAAGTTTTTAATGATTATATTTGGTACATAGATGTTCTCTGGTCGTGATTTATGTATAGTTCTTTAAATGTTTTACGCCTTAACTGCATAAATTAATGGCTGTGTTCTATTGATGAATGGCACTCGTATCGCCCATATAATATGTCCATAGATCGTATATAATGACATGTCGTTGCGCACGTGGTTTTCCTGCAAGTACAAGGGAAAAAACGCTGAAAGAGACAACTCTCCCCTCTAGTACTCAAGTAAGTTTATTTGTAACGACGTTCAGATATTAGAATGTTAAACTCATGTTATTAGTTCGTCGCTCGAGGGATCACGTGGCTACCTGGGTAAGACGCTGGCTCGCTAGCTTGGAGGTCGGGTGTCCGAACCCTGCATTGGCCGAGAAAGTTCATCCAGATTTTCCGGCGTGGTTTCCCCTTGTCAGTGATGCAGGATTGAGGGCCTGACAAGGACGAAAAACCGAGGTCTCGTGTACATATTGGCGTGCACGTAAAAGATCCCTTGGCAGTTGGAATTCGATATAAGAGTAGGCCGTAGCGCCGCTGCCCGGGCAAAATTTCCCTCATGGCACACTGAATGGCGTATGCCCGTCTTCATTAGCCCAGTTTAGGAGCAGAACAGTAGGACGTTAAACCCCATTTCATTTCATTTCATTTCATTTCATTTCAGTTCGTCGCTCCTGTCCGTCCGTCCGTCCACAATTGTTTGTGGACACTCTACAGGTCACAATTTTTATCCGATTTCAACGAAACTTGACATATAGATTTATCTCCCTAAGATCTCGGCTCCTTTCAATATTGGCATGTATCGGACAGTAACTTCATGGCTCATGGCCCCTGATTGTACGAAAATCGCGTTTTTAGCTTGTGGACCCTATAGAGGTCACAATTTTTATCTGATTTTGTTGAAATTTACAATGTAAGTTTATAACCCAAAGATCTTGGCTCCTGTCGATATTCGCGCATATCGGACCGTAACCTCCGGACAAATCCCCCCCTGTACGCAAATAGTGTAAAACTATGGTATATCAAGGTTGTGGACGTCACAAATTTCACCCGATTTTAATGAAACCTGAAATGCATGTTTATAATCCACAGATCTTGGTTCCTGTCGATATTCGTGCATATCGGATCATAACTTCCTGAATTATGGCACCTGATTGTACAAAAAACCGCGTTTTTAGCTTGTGGTCCCTCTAGAGGTCACAATTATTATCTGATTTACAAAAACGTTCGAATATATCACCGTTACACCGTAATATTGGTTGAGTTCGAATTTCGTGAAAATCGGACCAAAACTGTCCGACAAAATGGCCGCCCCTCCTAGCAAATAGTGTAAACATCTGGTTTATCAAGGTCGTGGATCCTCTAGATGTCATAATGTTGATCCGATTTTGATGAAACTTGAAATACATCTTTACTGCCAAAGTTATGGCCCTTGATCACTTTGAAAAATCTTGTGACGCTCTAGAACTATGGTTTCCGACTCTTGATGAAATGGAAGATCGTGAATA
Organism: Patella vulgata; assembly: GCF_932274485.2. Taxonomy (NCBI): domain Eukaryota; kingdom Metazoa; phylum Mollusca; class Gastropoda; family Patellidae; genus Patella; species Patella vulgata. The sequence goes on along the minus strand of NC_065885.2, from coordinate 42,135,921 downwards.
TGTTGATCTGCAGGAACTTTATTCAGTCAAAAATGCAGCACCTGTAATAGAACATCAGCAAGCCGACGACAACGATGAAAACATAAGCATAAGCAGTAAAGCGTCGTCCAAGTTCTCAGCGATATCTGCTCTGGCCAAAGAGAATGCTAAACACGTAGAACTCCTAGCGCGTGAAGAGGCATTGAAACAGAAACAAAGATAACAAGAAGAACAATTAATTTTAAACAGAAAACGCGAAGAACTTGAGCTGGAAACTAACTTATCAATCTAAAGAGCCAAACAGTCTGTTTTTGAAAATTTCGATCCAGATCAGTTTGTGCAGGAACACGCTTATAATTATGGTATTTGGCCACCAGAAAGGACTAATACGCATGCAGAAAATCCCAAGACCAAACTCAATCATGACACCTATCATTCAAACACTTTTACACATACCATTAATAAAGAAACATCTGTACCATTGATTGAACCATTGATAGAATTAACATACAGGCACCTATGTTTTCAACGCCCAAATTTCTCAGAACACTGTAGGCTTTAATTCAGATGAACGCTCTAATGTACAATGCAACGAAGCCGGTCCATCCCACAGTTTTTCAGAAGTTGTTGGAACAACAAACTGGCCTACAAGCTAAACAGACAAACTTGACGGAAATTCTCTTGGAGCATCAGAATCGAAGTCTCCTACCCCAGCCGCATATTTCTAAATTTAGAGGTAACCCTCTGGAATAACGTTCTTTTATTAAGTCGTTTGGAAATAGAATCGAACAACGAATAGCAGACCATTGAGATCGCCTTTATTATCTCGATCAGCTTACAGAAGGAGAACCAAACGCACTCGTCAAAAGCTGTCTTCATATGAACCCAGAGGAAGGTTTTAAGAAAACCAAACTGTTGCATTATACTTTCGGTGATGACTATAAAATAACGAGAGCATAAATAATTATACAGATAAGTTTCTGAAGTGGCCCCTAATGAAGCCGGAAAACTTAGAACTTTTAAGTAAATTCTCATTGGCGTTAACAAACTGTATGAATGCTATAAACGATATAAAATATTTATCAGAAATGAACCACCCAAAAAACCTTCAATATGCGAGACGGCTGGCGTAAAAGAGTTCAAAGAGTCAAGTCTACGAATAATCGTCAAATTATTTTTGAGGACTTTGTTACTTTTGTAAAGCAAGAAGTAGACGCTTTAACAGATCCAATATTCGGAAGATCAACTGATAGTTTTGTAAATAATATAGTCATAGGCCTAAACAGAGTTATGCAACGAATTCTGCGACCGCGTTTTCTTCAGACTACATGTATAAATCTCAGAGTCAAAGTAAAACGTGTTTGTATTGTTCCAAGAACTTACATACTATGAAAATTTGTTATGAATTTATGAAAATGCCTTTTGAGAAACGACGCGAATACACCAGAAGTAATAATTTGTGTTTTTGATGTTTGAGTAAGGGACTAACTCTAGAAGTTGTAATTTTAAGAAAATTTGTCGAAAGTGCGGTAAATGTCACCCAACAGTGTTTCACCTTGACTTTATACCTCAAAGCCAGAATGCCATTTCCTCAAGTGAATTCCCAAATAGATTTGTCAGCACGCAGCAATCATCAAACGTCTACAACCAGTATACACCAACGCTATATTTTAAGTCGTAGACCTTTAACGTATACAAACCAACGCCTAATTCAAATTTTCAACCTTCAACGAATAACGAACGCTATGAATAGATCAACGTATGGTCCTTTAAAGGTTGACATGTCCTCATTTAATCCATATGATCGTCCTTCGCCATCGTCATACATTCAGCAAAGTACTAATACAGCGCAAAACCCATCTTTACAGAGGAGAGACACAGTGAATATAAATAATGGTTACATTGGTGATGATTTAGACTTTATGCTGTCAATACTGCTTGTTAAACTGAAACAAAAAGGCCTATCATCATCCATACCTGCCTTGGCGTTTCTAGATAATGAATCTGGTGCGAGTTTCATAACGTATCTTACTGCGAAAAGACAAAAAACTACAATTGGTCTAGGTACCATGCACGATCAGTCTTTAGTTGATAGTTCGATTATATCGGTTCTGATTGTGTCAGATATTAACGAAACGTTCTCGATCTCATTACCGAAACTTTATACAAGAGATGAAATACCTGTTAGCGCTTCGAACATTCCAACGCATGGTAACGTATACCAGTGGGATTATCTTAAATCTTTGCCCCTTCCTGAAATTCCACGCTTTCTCGAAGTTGGACTTTTGATCGGTATTGTCCACTAAGCCCTTCAAGGTAGGCCCAGTATAAATAAAGGTCCGTATGCTGTATTAACAAGACTTGGTTGGACGGCTATGGGTCCCATTAAAGTATCTTCGTCTAAACCTGTAGCGATAACCTGTAACCGTATAATTGTGCGTGAAGTAAACTCGGGTAATTGTCATCAGCTATCATTCAACGAAACTCTTCGTAAAATTGATAACGTCAAGCTGATAAATCATATGTTCGGGAGTGATTTTATTGGGCGAAATAATCATGCGTCAGAATTAAGATATTTTGATAAAGATAAAAGGTTCTTGTCTATGGTTGGCAAATAAATTATTACATTCCATTACCATTCCGAGACAAAAGCGTAACGGTGTCCTTTAACAGAGAACAAACTTTTGAACGTCTGTGTTGGTTGAAACGTAAATTTCAGAGAAACGCTAATTACAAGTCAGACTATGTTAACTTTCTTAACGAACTTATTAGTAAAGAATACGCAGTTAAAATACCCCCAGAACGCTTACAAGTTGAACGTGGTAAAGCATGGTTTATCCCACATCATGGTGTCTACCACCCAAGGAAGCCTAACAAAATTCGTGTTATTTTCGATTGCAGTGCCAAGCTTAACGGCAAATCACTAAGGTTCAGATATGACTAACTCTTGGTTTGGTGTGCCTACACGATTTCGGGAACGACCAATTCGGTTTCGAATTGTGTTAAAGAACAGGCCATTAACGACACGAGGTATTTTATCAGTAGGGTCTTCGATTTTTGACCCACTCGGTTTTGTCGCACCACGGACTTTGCAGGGATGACCCTGTCTCAGACTATAACCGTAACGAATGGTTGAAATGGAGAAAACAATTAGTTAATTTAGAAGACTATAAAATCGATAGATGGCTTACACCAGTCAATTTCGGAAACGTTGTGAAACGTGAAATTCGTTTCTTTACAGATGCCAGCTCGACCGGTTATGGTTGTGTTACCTATCAGAGAATAATAAACGAACAGAACGATATTCATTGCGCATTTGTGCTTGGTAAATCGCGGTTATCACCACTTAAAAACGGCCACTATTCCACGTCTGGAACTCAGTGCAGCAACTGTTGCAGCTTGTTTAAGCTGCTCGCTTTTGAAAGAACTTGGCATTTTGGGCGTGTCTGTTAGGGGTAACCCACTGCACAAACTGTCTGGCAGTGGTCATTCATGATTCTTCTCGTGGTACTAAACAAAGCTGTTTTAGGCGGTACAGATTTGAGCTAATCTAGCCTAGCTTTGGTCTAAATATTAGATAACTCTTGCCGGGGATACTCCATCACTACAAATGTCTGGCAATTACATAGCTCTGTCAGGGGTACCCCACCACTAGAAATGTCTGTGTTTTTGTAATACCTGAAGATGTGTGGTACATTGCTGTGCGATTTTCATGTGGTACACTTTTGTGCTAATCTAGACTAGTTGGGGATCATGGCATTCTGGTCGTGGAATACCACACCCACCATCAGAAACCCGGCAGACTTACATTCTGATGATACCAGATATACATACATTGATACCATATAGGAGAAAATTGGTACACTTTTCAGCTAGGTTAACCCCCTGGGCTCTCGCTCTATATATCAACAACGAGAAAAAACGCTTCCCTGCTCTTGTGGCAAATCGGATAGCTGCTATAAAGGATTTATCGACACCTGACCAGTGGTGTTATGTTGAATCATCAGTGAAACCAGGCGATAACGCGTCTATGGAAAAAGGAATTGTCATGGCCAAATTAACCAACGTTATCTAAAGTGACATCTGATGACCAGGAAGTGAAACAAGATGTTATAACCTATACACGGAGAGAGAGAGAAAGAGAGAGAGAGGGAGGGAGGGGTGTTAACGTCCACTCGACACAAGCTAGGTCATTTCGGGACTAACATATGGTTCAATATTATTTCAATAATTCGCTTGCGCGTAGGGGAGAAAACCTACGAGATTGGACAAACGACCCCACTCCTTGTCACGTACAACCGGGGAATCGAAACCCCGCCAGTTGACTCAATGACAGACCTTATGATACAGCGCGCACGTGCTAACCATCCGGCCACCCACCCCCTTATAGAACCTACACAACGGAAGTAGCTGATTCTTCAACGTTAAAGCTTATAGAATATTATTCAGATTGGTATAGCTTGAAACGTGCAGTATCATGGATTCTTCGTTTTAAAGGAAACCTTCGAAAATTGCGGAAAGATCGCAAGGTACCGGAAGAATACGCCAAAGATACTTTAGACCCGATTCAACGTTCAACGAAGATTGAAACAGAAATGAATATAATTAAACGACATGATATGAAAATGGTTCCATTAAACGTAACAGACTTGAATAATGCTGAACATGCCATTCTTCAATTTACACAATGTCGCGTAAAAATGTCGTATTGTCGGGTTAAAATGTCGTGATGTCGTGATGTTGGGTTGTCGTGGTGTCGTTAATCTTTGGTTATCTGCCATATTCCTCACAATACTATGTTTATATAAATATATCAATTCCTTTACATATATAAATATTTAAAACGCAATATATGATAAATATATACAATTAAAATTTGAATAAAAGTTTGTCTGTTTTAAAAATGCTAGCAATTTATCATATAGCTCCGGTTGAGCAAATAACTGACGTGCTGACTGGCAACGGTCTGGCAAAGTACAGTGTCTAGTTGTGTAGATGGGGCAGAAAACAAGCTCCTGTGTACACATTGGCGTGCACATAAAAGAATCCTTCACAGTTGAATTTCGATGAAGAAGTGCAACGGTCCATTGAAAATTTCCGTCATAACACTCTGCGTAGCGTATGCCTGTCTTCAATAGCCCGATTGGTGCAGAAAAGTAGGAAAATTGAATGAAATGAAATTGTGTTTAACGTCCTACTGTTCTGCGCTGACTGGGCTAATGAAGACGGGCGTACGCTATACAGTGTACTGTGAGGGAATCTTTGCCCGGATAGCGGCGCTACGGGATTACGCCGTTCAGTGTTTTTAGGGACATTTTGCCCGGACAGAGGCGCTACGGTCTACTCTTACATCGAATTCCAATTGCCTAGGCATCTTTTACGTGCACGCCATTGTATACACCGGGCTTCGGTTTTTTTGTCCCATCCGAACGACTAGACACCTGTCCTTGTCAGACCCTCCTTCGCGCGCCACTGACAAGGGGAAACCACGCCGGAAAATATTGATGAACTGTATGCCCGTCTTCATTAGCCTAGTTTGGAGCAGAACAGTAGGACGTTAAACTCCATTTCATTTCATTTCATTTCTATGCAGAGTGATTTGGCGGAAATTTCCAATGGACCGTGGCATTTATTTTTTCATAGAAACCATAGACGCGTCGTCGCCTGGGTTCACTGATGATTCAACATAACACCACTGGTCAGGTGTCGATAAATCCTTTATAGCAGCTATCCGATTTGCCACAAGAGCAGGAAAGCGTTTTTTCTCGTCGTTGATATAACTAAGATCTGTTGTATAGAAATTTCAAGTTCTTTCAAAAGCGAGCAGCTTAAACGAGCTGCAACAGTTGCTGCACTGAGTTCCAGACGTGGAATAGTGGCCGTTTTTAAGTGGTGATAACCGCGATTTACCAAGCACAAATGCGCAATGAATATCGTTCTGTTCGTTTATTATTCTCTGATAGGTAACACAACCATTTCCGAAATTGGCTGGTTTAAGCCATCTATCGATTTTATAGTCTTCTAAATTAACTTATTGTTTTCTCCATTTCAACCATTCGTTACGGTTATAGTCTGAGACATGGTCATCCCATTCCCATTCCTTACTTTCGTTACAAATGTCTCTAAGAATACGTTTAGCCTGCAAAGTCCGTGGTGCGACAAAACCGAGTGGGTCAAAAATCGAAGACCCTACTGATAAAATACCTCGTGTCGTTAATGGCCTGTCCTTTAACACAATTCTGAAACCGAATTGGTCGTTCCCGAAATCGTGTGGCACACCAAACCAAGAATTAGTCATATCTGAACCTTAGTGATTTGCCGTTAAGCTTGGCACTACAATCGAAAACAACACGAATTTTGTTAGGCTTCCTTGGGTGGTAGACACCATGGTGTGGAATAAACCATGCTTTACCACGTTCAACTTGTAAGCGTTCTGGGGGTATTTTAACTGCGTATTCTTTACTAATAAGTTCGTTAAGAAAGTTAACATAGTCTGACTTGTAATTAGCGTTTCTCTGAAATTTACGTTTCAACCAACACAGACCAGCAAAAGCTTGTTCTCTGTTAAAGGACACCGTTACGCTTTTGTCTCGGAATGGTAATGGAATGTAATAATTTATTTGCCAACCATAGACAAGAACCTTTTATCTTTATCAAAATATCTTAATTCTGACGCATGATTATTTCGCCCAATAAAATCACTCCCGAACATATGATTTAGCAGCTTGACGTTATCATTTTCACGAACAGTTTCGTTGAATGATAGCTGATGACAATTACCCGAGTTTACTTCACGCACAATTATACGGTTACAGGTTACCCCACTCCTTGTCACGTACAACCGGGGAATCGAAACCCCGCCAGTTGACTCAATGACAGACCTTATGATACAGCGCGCACGTGCTAACCATTCGGCCACCCACCCCCCTTATAGAACCTACACAACGGAAGTAGCTGATTCTTCAACGTTAAAGCTTATAGAATATTATTCAGATTGGTATAGCTTGAAACGTGCAGTATCATGGATTCTTCGTTTTAAAGGGAACCTTCGAAATTGCGGAAAGATCGCAAGGTTCCGGAAGAATCTTTAGACCCGATTCAACGTTCAACGACATGATATGAAAATGGTTCCATTAAACGTAACAGACTTGAATAATGCTGAACATGCCATTCTTCAATTTACACCACGTTGTGCCTTTGAAAAAACTTTCAGTGAAATGACTAAGACAAACCCAGTGAAACGTGTGTCTAAGGACAGTTCGATTTACAAACTTGACCCAGTTTTCATCAATGGTCTATCCGTGTAGGCGAACGCTGACGCAACGCTGATGTAGCAGAAGATGTGAAACACCGAAGAATCTTGCTACGCAATGCTCACGTAACAAATCTGATAATTAGGAGTACTCATAAGAGATTAGGTCATTCAGGAAGAGGTCATACGTATGGCTATATGGTATCATGTCGTGATGTCGTGGTGTCGTCCTTTATAAGGCGACAACCCGACATCACGACATTTTAACCAGGCACCACGACAACCCAATATCACGACATCACGACGTCGTGATGGGGTATAGGGGTAGCTCGGATCGGGGAGTAACATAGGCCAGGTGGCGTTAGTCTACCACTTCCGGTTTCGGAGTTATGACCCCCCGAGCGAAGCCGGTCTGTTCGGGGTTGGCAGCTACACTAGGTCTGCCCCGAGTCTGGAATTTGGGGTATAGGGGTATCTCGGACCGGGGAGTAACATAGGCCAGGTGGCGTTAGTCTACTACTTCCGGTTTCGGAGTTATGACCCCAGAGCGAAGCCGGGTATCCTGCTAGTATATAAATATTTAAAACGCAATATATGATAAATATATACAATTAAAATTTTGAATAAAAGTTTGTCTGTTTAAAAATGCTAGCAATTTTTCATATAGCCCCGGTTGAGCAAATAACTGACGTGCTGACTGGCAACGGTCTGGCAAAGTACAGTGTCTAGTTGTGTAGATGGGGCAAAAAACAAACTCCTGTATACACATTGGCGTGCACATAAAAGAATCCTTCACAGTTGAATTTCGATGAAGAAGTGCAACGGTCCATTGAAAATTTCCGTCATAGCACTCTGCGTAGCGTATGCCTGTCTTCAATAGCCCGATTGGTGCAGAAAAGTAGGAAAATTGAATGAAATGAAATTGTGTTTAACGTCCTACTGTTCTGCGCTGACTGGGCTAATGAAGACGGGCGTACGCTATACAGTGTACTGTGAGGGAATCTTTGCCCGGATAGCGGCGCTACGGGATTACGCCGTTCAGTGTGTTATGAGGGACATTTTGCCCGGACAGAGGCTTTACGGTCTACTCTTACATCGAATGCCATGCCATTGTATAGACACCTGTCCTTGTCAGGCCCTCCTTCGCGCGCCACTGACAAGGGGAAACCACGCCGGAAAATATTGATGAACTTTCTCGGCCAACACCGGGAGCGAACCCGCGACGCCCAGGCTAGCGAGCCAGCGCCTTACTCACTTAGCCACTGTGGCTCCCGGAGCAGAACAGTTGGACGTTAAACCCCATTTCATTCATTTTCCTACTTTTCCGAACCAATCGGACTATTATTGAAGATAGGCATACGCTATGCAGAGTGTGGGGGTCACGGTGGCTAAGTGGGTAGCCTGGAGGTCGGGTGTTCGATCCCTGCATTGGCCGAGAAAGTTCATCAATATTTTCCGGCGTGGTTTCCCCTTGTCAGTGGTGCGCGAAGGAGAGTCTGACAAGAACAGCTGTCTAGTCGTTCGGATGGGACGAAAAACGGAGGTCCCGTGTACACATTGGCGTGCACGTAAAAGATCCCTTGACAGTTGGAATTCGATATAAGAGTAGGCCGTAGTGCCGCTGTCCGGGCAAAATTTCCCTCATAGCACACTGTATGGCGTATGCCCGTCTTTATTAGCCCAGGTTGGAGCAGAACAGTAGGACGTTAAACTCCATTTCATTTGGGTTATAAACATGCATTTCAAGTTTGATCAAAATCGGATCAAAATTGTAACCTCTAGAGTGTCCACAAGCTAAAAATGCGATTTTTCGTACAACCAGGGGCCATAATTCACGATGTTTCGAGCCAATATGCGCGAATATCAAAAACAACCAAGATCTGTGGTTATAAACATGCATTTCAAGTTTCATCAAAATCGGCACAAAATTGTGACCTCCAGAGGGTCCACAACCTTGATATACCGGATATTTACACTATTTGCGTATGAGGGGCGGGAAGTTTGGTCCGACTTTTACGAAATTCAAACTCAACCTCCATTACGGTGTAACGGTGATATAATCAAATGTTTTTTGAAATCGGATAATAATTGTAACCTCCAGAGGGACCACAAGCTAAAAAAAGGTGATTTTCCGTACAATCAGGGGCCATAATTCAGGACGTTACGATTCGATATGCCCAAATATTGAAAGGAACCAAGATCTTTGGGTTACAAACATGCATTTCAAGTTTCATCAAAATCGGATTAAAATTGTGACCTCTACAGGGTCCACAACCTTGATTCACCATATTTTTTTTACACTATTCGCATACAAGCCGCGGCCATTTTGTCCGGCAGTTTTGGTCAGATTTTCATGACATTCGAGGTCAACCTTCATTACGTTGTAACACAGTGATATAATCAAATGTTTTTTTTAAATCGGATAATAATTGTAACTACAGAGGGACCACAAGCTAAAAAGATAGGTTGCCAGGCAACGAAACATACGCCCACAACAACTAAATCGTCCGGGCAGTCAACAAGGATTGTCGCATATTTTTACTTTTTTCGGTAATGAAACATTTATAATACACTAAAACCTGATTAAGAGCAACAACTCACGAAGGAATTATCAGAAAACTATTAGAATTTGTTTGGTTTTTATAAAGTTCTGCCCCATGCTAACGTTTTGTATGCAAAGCTTTTAATATCATGGATTTAACTGTTCAAGTCATAAAAATTCATTGAAAATCAACATACTTTGGCAGTAATCATAACTTTGGCAGTAATCATCGTTGAAAATCAATAGGAATCTTCGTCTCATGACCTCAAACACTGTGTATAAATTTAAACTCAATCGGATATTAACTTTAGCCTCTAGAGCATCCACAAGATTTTGCAAAGTGATCAAGGGCCATAGCTCTGGCAGTAATTATCAGAAATCGCTGAAAATCAATAGGCTTCTTCGTCTCATGACCTTAAACACTGTGTATAAATTGAAAGTCTATCGGATATTAACTTTGGCCTCTAGAGCGTCCACAAGATTTTTCAAAGTGATCAAGGGCCATAACTCTGGCAGCAAATATTGGAAATCACTGAAAAGCAATAGGCTTTTTCGTCTCATGACCTTAAACACTGTGTATAAATTTAAAGTCAATCGAATATTAACTTTCGCTTCTAGAGCATCCACAAGATTTTTTGAAGTGATCAAGGGCCATAACTCTGGCAGTAATTATCAGAAATCGCTGAAAACCAACAGGCTTCATCATCTTATGACCTTAAACACTGTGTATAAATTTAATGTCAATCGGATGTTAACTTTAGCCTCTAGAGCATCCACAAGATTTTTTGAAGTGATCAAGGGCCATAACTCTGGCGGTAATTATCGGAAATCGTTGAAAATCAATAGGTTTCTTCGTCTCATGACCTTAAACATTGTGTATAAATTTAAAGTCAATCGGATATTAACTTTGGCCTTTAGAGCATCCACAAGATTTTTTGAAGTGATCAAGGGCCATAACTCTGGCAGTAATTATCGGAAATCGTTGGAAATCAATAGGCTTCTTCGTCTCATGACCTCAAACACTGTGTATAAATTTAAGGTCAATTGGATATTAACTTTGGCCTCTAGAGCGTCCACAAGATTTTTCAAAGTGATCAAGGGCCATAACTCTGGCATTAATTATCGGAAATCGCTGAAAATCAATAGGCTTCTTCGTCTCAAGACCTTAAACACTGTGTATAAATTTAAAGTCAATCAGATATTAACTTTAGCCTCTAGAGCGTCCACAAGCAATTGTGGACGCCGGACGGACGGACGGACGGACGGACGGGGGGGGGACGACAATATACGACCACATTTCAATCATAGGCGTACGGGCTCGATGACAGTTAGGGGGGGCAGGAACCCAAAATGCCCGAAAAAATTTCGGGTTTACAGACAGCGGCGCGGTCTTCCTCGAGAAGAGAAGAATCGGAGCTTACCTTGTGTGGACCCCCCCCCCCCCCCCCCCCCCCCCTCCCCAAGAAAATTTTGGGATATTTGACGGCTGCAAACACGTTTTCCTGCTTTTTCAGCCCGTGAACAAAACAACTTCAAAGTGGTCTAATATAGGCTAATTAAAATGGCTGGCTCGAATTCCAATCAAAAGATCAATCGTTTACAGTCCACGGAGACGGGCCCGTTGGGAGAAAATTTTGAAAATTTAACTGCCGCAAACGCGTTTTCCGGCTATTCCAGCCTGTGAATACAGCAACTTCAATTTGGTCCAATATAGCCTGTCTGGCTGACCCGAATTCCAAACAACCAATCAATCGTCGCGGGGTATGGGGTCTCACCCTCCCGGAGAAATTTTTGAAAATTTAACCACCGCAAATGCGTTTTCTGCTATTCTAGCCCGTGTAAGCAACTCCAAAAGTATCCAATGGTTTTGTAACCGAAATCCCATTCTGAATTCCAACCATCTAATCAGACTGTTGCAGCTGCATTCACAGATAATAATCAATGCCCGAAAAATGCCGCAGAAAGTAGAGTGGCCCCAGAAAAAATGTTTTAATCCATAGCCAACTCAATACAAATTCGTGGTATTCAATTAAAATAAAAATAAAATTAGTGTTTTATTAGGGCTCGATGACAAGGAAGGAAAACTAGAAATGCCCCCCAAAAAATCAGGTTTACAGACAGCGGCGCTGGTTTTCTTCGAGAGGCGAAGAGGCGGAGCTGACCTTATATGGAACTCCTAAGAAAATTTTGGAATATTTGACGGCCGTAAACGCGTTTTACTGCTATTCCAGCCCGTAAAATTAGTGTTATATTAGATTTCGTTCACTTTATTTTGCCAAGTAGATGAAATAAAAAATTTTTTTCACTTTACCCGTCTGCCCGAAATGTCAGCTTGCCCCCCCCCCCCTGCCCCCCTGGCTCGTACGCCTATGTTCATTTCATTTCATTTCTATGCAGAGTGATTTGGCGGAAATTTCCAATGGACCGTGGCATTTATTTTTCCATAAAAACCATAGACGCGTCATCGCCTGGGTTCACTGATGATTCAACATAACACCACTGGTCAGGTGTCGATAAATCCTTTATAGCAGCTATCCGTTTTGCCACAAGAGCAGGAAAGCGTTTTTTCTCGTTGTTGATATAACTAAGATCTGTTGTATAGAAATTTCAAGTTCTTTCAAAAGCGAGCAGCTTAAACGAGCTGCAACAGTTGCTGCACTGAGTTCCAGACGTGGAATAGTGGCCGTTTTTAAGTGGTGATAACCGCGATTTACCAAGCACAAATGCGCAATGAATATCGTTCTGTTCGTTTATTATTCTCTGATAAGTAACACAACCATAACCGGTCGAGCTGGCATCTTTAAAGAAACGAATTTCACGTTTCACAACGTTTCCAAAATTGACTGGTGTAAGCCATCTATCGATTTTATAGTCTTCTAAATTAACTAATTGTTTTCTCCATTTCAACCATTCGTTACAGTTATAGTCTGAGACAGGGTCATCCCATTCCCATCCCTTACTTTCGTTACAAATGTCTCTAAGAATACGTTTAGCCTGCAAAGTCCGTGGTGCGACAAAACCGAGTGGGTCAAAAATCGAAGACCCTACTGATAAAATACCTCGTGTCGTTTATGGCCTGTCCTTTAACACAATTCTGGAAACGGATTGGTCGTTCCCGAAATCGTGTAGGCACACCAAACCAAGAGTTAGTCATATCTGAACCTTAGTGATTTGCCGTTAAGCTTGGCACCACAATAGAAAACAACACGAATTTTGTTAGGCCTCCTTGGGTGGTAGACACCATGGTGCGGAATAAACCATGCTTTACCACGTTCAACTTGTAAGCGTTCTGGGGGTATTTTAACTGCGTATTCTTTACTAATAAGTTCGTTAAGAAAGTTAACATAGTCTGACTTGTAATTAGCGTTTCTCTGAAATTTACGTTTCAACCAATACAGACGTTCAAAAGCTTGTTCTCTGTTAAAGGACACCGTTACGCTTTTGTCTCGGAATGGTAATGGCCGTCCAACCAAGTCTTGTTAATACAGCATACGGACCTTTATTTATACTGGGCCTACCTTGAAGTGGTTCAAGGGCTTAGTGGACAATGCCGATCAAAAGTCCAACTTCGAGGAAGGGGCAAAGATTTAAGATAATCCCACTGGGATACGTTACCATGCGTTGGAATGTTCGAAGCGCTAACAGGTATTTCATCTCTTGTATAAAGTTTCGGTAATGAGATCGAGAACGTTTCGTTAATATCTGACACGATCAGATCCGATATAATCGAACTATCAACTAAAGACTGGCCGTGCATGGTACCTAGACCAATTGTAGTTTTTTGTCCTTTTAAACAAAGTCTTTTCGCAGTAAGATACGTTATGAAACTCGCACCAGATCCATTATCTAGAAACGCCAAGGCAGGTATGGATGATGGTAGGCCTTTTAGTTTCAGTTTAACAAGCAGTATGTATGACGATGGCGAAGGACGATCATATGGATTAAATGAGGACGTGTCAACCTTTAAAGGACCATACGTTGATTTATTCATAGCGTTCGTTATTCGTTGAAGGTTGAAAATTTGAATTAGGCGTTGGCTTGTATTCGTTATACGTTAAAGGTCTACGACTTGAATATAACGTTGGTGTATTCTGGTTGTAGACGTTTGATGATTGCTGCGTGCTGACAAATCTATTTGGGAATTCACTTGAGGAAATGGCATTCTGGCTTTGAGGTATAAAGTCAAGGTGAAACACTGTTGGGTGACATTTACCGCACTTTCGACAAATTTTCTTAAAATTACAACATCTAGAGTTAGTCCCTTACTCAAACATCAAAAACACAAATTATTACTTCTGGTGTATTCGCGTCGTTTCTCAAAAGGCATTTTCATAAATTTATAACAAATTTCCACAGTATGTAAGTTCTTGGAACAATACAAACACGTTTTACTTTGACTCTGAGATTTATACATGTAGTCTGAAGAAAACGTGTTCGCAGAATTCGTTGCATAACTCTGTTTAGGCCTATGACTATATTATTTACAAAACTATCAGTTGATCTTCCGAATATTGGATCTGTTAAAGCGTCTACTTCTTGCTTTACAAAAGTAACAAAGTCCTCAAAAATAATTTGACGATTATTCGTAGACTTGACCCTTTGAACTCTTTTACGCCAGCCGTCTCGCATATTGAAGGTTTTTTGGGTGGTTCATTTCTGATAAATATTTTATATCGTTTATAGCATCCATACAGTTTGTTAACGCCAATGAGAATTTACTTAAAAGTTCAAAGTTTTCCGGCTTCATTAGGGGCCACTTCAAAAACTTATCTGTATATGCTCTCGTTATTTTATAGTCATCACCGAAAGTATTATGCAACAGTTTGGTTTTCTTAAATCCTTCCTCTGGGTTCATATGAAGACAGCTTTTGACGAGTGCGTTTGGTTCTCCTTCTGTAAGCTGATCGAGATAATAAAGGCGATCTCAGTGGTCTGCTATTCGTTGTTCGATTCTATTTCCAAACGACTTAATAAAAGAACGTTATTCCAGAGGGTTACCTCTAAATTTAGAAATATGCGGCTGGGGTAGGAGACTTCGATTCTGATGCTCCAAGAGAATTTCCGTCAAGTTTGTCTGTTTAGCTTGTAGGCCAGTTTGTTGTTCCAACAACTTCTGAAAAACTGTGGGATGGACCGGCTTCGTTGCATTGTACATTAGAGCGTTCATCTGAATTAAAGCCTACAGTGTTCTGAGAAATTTGGGCGTTGAAAACATAGGTGCCTGTATGTTAATTCTATCAATGGTTCAATCAATGGTACAGATGTTTCTTTATTAATGGTATGTGTAAAAGTGTTTGAATGATAGGTGTCATGATTGAGTTTGGTCTTGGGATTTTCTGCATGCGTATTAGTCCTTTCTGGTGGCCAAATACCATAATTATAAGCGTGTTCCTGCACAAACTGATCTGGATCGAAATTTTCAAAAACAGACTGTTTGGCTCTTGAGATTGATAAGTTAGTTCCCAGCTCAAGTTCTTCGCGTTTTCTGTTTAAAATTAATTGTTCTTCTTGTTATCTTTGTTTCTGTTTCAATGCCTCTTCACGCGCTAGGAGTTCTACCTGTTTAGCCTTCTCTTTGGCCAGAGCAGATATCGCTGAGAACTTGGACGACGCTTTACTGCTTATGCTTATGTTTTCATCGTTGTCGTCGACTTGCTGATGTTCTATTACAGGTGCTGCATTTTTGACTGAATAAAGTTCCTGCAGATCAACATATTCACGATCTTCCATTTCATCAAGAGTCGGAAACCATAGTTCTTTTGCTGTAGCCATTGTCGTTATACGTTGAAAAATGAAACTAATTACTAGTATACACATACGAGACATATGCGTTCACAGTTCCTAAATAAAACACACGAACGAAACTATATTGCCACCGTTTCCCTGTATTAAATCATTCGTGGGTTTTAATAACAAAAAGAAGTCTTTGTCACAAAATCGTTTATTACAATTAGTTCTTCTAATAGATCACACATTGATCGTTACGTTACCACAGTATGTTAATACATGACGTTAAGATAAACTGTTTGTTATAAAATATTAAATCGCTCATTATAATACATTAAAAGATGATGTGATGATGATGCTGATGATTATGTTTGATGAATACGTTTGATGAATACGTTTGATTACGTGTTTGAATAACAAAAAGTCTTTGTCACAAAACCGTTTATTACAACTAGTTCTTTTAATAGACCACACATTGGTCGTTACGTTACCACAGTATGTTAATACATAACGTTAAGATAAACCGTTCGTTATAAAATATTAAATCGTTCATTAGAATACGTTAAAAGATGATGTCATGATGGTTTTGATGATTATGTTTGATGAATACGTTTCATGACTACGTTTCATGACTACGTTTGGTGAATACGTTTGATGATTACGTTTTGATGAGATGATTACGTTTTGATGAGATGATTTCGTTTTGATCATAAGATGATTACATTTTGATAAGCTGATCACGTTTTGATGGTTTCTCTACAATAGCAAAATACGCCCACATTTTGCAAGAGATGTACAGAGAACGAGCTAAAAGATAGGTTGCCAGGCAACGAAACATACGCCCACAGCAGCTATATCGTCCGGGCAGTCAACAAGAGTTGTCGCATATTTTTACTTTTTCGGTAATGAAACATATATAATACATTAAAATCCGATTAAGAGTAACAACTCATTAAGTAATTATCAGAAAACCATTAGAATTTGTTTGGTTTTTATAAAGTTCTGCCCCATGCTAACGTTTAGTATACGAAACTTTTAACATCGTGGATTTAGCTGTTCAAGTCATAAAAATTCATTGAAAATCAATATACTTGTTCGTCTCAAAACCTTAAACTCTGTGTACCAATCTGAAGTCAATCGGATGATAACTTTAGCCTCTAGAGCGTCACAAGATTTTTCAAAGTGATCAAGGGCCATAACTTTGGCAGTAAACATGTATTTCAAGTTTCATCAAAATCGGATCAACATTGTGACATCTAGAGGATCCACGACATTGATAAACCAGATGTTTACACTATTTGCTACGAGGGGCGGCCATTTTGTCGGACAGTTTTTGTCCGATTTTCACGAAATTCGAACTCAAACAATATTACGGTGTAACGGTGATATATTCGAACGTTTTTGTAAATCAGATAATAATTGTGACCTCTAGAGGGACCACAAGCTAAAAACGCGATTTTTCGTACAATCAGGCGCCATAATTCAGGGAGTTACGATCCGATATGCACAAATATCGAAAGGAACCAAGATCTGTGGGTTATAAACATGCATTTCAGGTTTCATTAAAATCGGGTGAAATTTGTGTCGTCTAGAGAGTCCACAACCTTGATATACCATAGTTTTACACTATTTGCGTACAGGGGGGGGGGGATTTGTCCGGAGGTTACGGTCCGATATGCGCGAATATCGACAGGAGCCAAGATCTTTGGGTTATAAACTTACATTTTAAATTTCAACAAAATAAGATAAAAATTGTAACCTCTATAGGGTCCACAAGCTAAAAACGCGATTTTCGTACAATCAGGGGCCATGATCCATGAAGTTTCTGGCCGATACATGTCAATATTGAAAGGAACCGAGATCTTAGGGAGATAAATCTATATTTCAAGTTTCGTTGAAATCGGATAACAATTGTGACCTGTAGAGTGTCCACAAACAATTGTGGACGGACTGACGGACAGGAGCGACGAATTGAAATGAAATGAAATGAAATGGGGTTTAACGTCCTACTGTTCTGCTCCTAAACTGGGCTAATGAAGACGGGCATACGCCATACAGTGTGCTATTGTGATATATGGAAACTTGACATAAACACGAAGAAAACAAAAGTCATCGTTTTTTCAAGGGGTAAAAATAGAAACAAGCCGAAAATAGTGTATTGAGAGATATTACTTGATATAGTAGATGATTATACATATTTAGGAAAAGTCCTTAACTACAACAACTCGTTTACCAAAGCAATACGAATGTTGTATGTTAAAGCCGGTAATGCGTTGTTTACAATTCTTAAAAAAGCAAAGAAATTGCATTTAGACATTGACACACAGCTTAGTTATAGTCAGGTCAATATATGGAAATAACCCCTGGTAGGGTTTAGTGTACTTTATAACATACTAAAAGTTTACCAAGTAGGACCATCGGTAAAGTGTTTTTTGCAAGATGGCGTCAAGGATGGCCACCGAAACGTCTTAATGATCATAACTATGTACCTAACACATTAAGATCATTAGGGTTTCACACTGCGTAGCTTGTCTGTAACACTATTGTGTTTGTTAAGATTATTAGGGTTTCACACCTATCAACTCAAATTTGATGATCTTGGGGTCTATTCCTAGGTTGGGGGGGGGGGGGCAAAGAACACATTAAGATCATTAAAAATGATGTTGGCCTATTATGTCACAAATGGCCGCCAACACCTCCAAATGACCGCAAGTCCATAACTATAACTATTGGTGATGCAGGACGGAGGGCATGACAAGGACAATTGTCTAGTCGTTCGGATTGGACGAAAAACCGAGGCCCCGTGTACACATTTGTGGTGTCTAGCTACCATGTTAATATTCATAAGATAACCCCATTCTAAATGTATATTGATCATGTGACATGTATGACGTATTAAGAAAGTTCCATGGCGCGTTTCAACCATGTTGTAATCTTGTCAAAGATGATGAATAAAATCCATTGTAATCCTCAGAACAGTATGGCTTTCATTACATCCACACTACATATTTGGCGACGAGTGATTTAAGAATCTACGTTTACAAGAATTAGCCATGTCAGAGCCTTCATCTTCAAGAAATGTCCAATTTCAGCCTACACATTTGTCCACTTCGATTCACCTACCCATGCCGTTCCTGCCTACACCAGGTAATCCTTCCATTCCATGGGTTCAATGGGAACGTTTATTTACGAATTACATAATTGCTTCCGCAGCAGATACACTGCCAGCAGAACGGAAGAAAGCTATTCTACTCAATTCCTTAGGAGCAGAAGGCCAACGTATTTTTTATACTTTACCCGGTTTTAATCCAGAAGATGATCACTACAGTGATGATGTTTATGTACATGCCATGAATAAATTACAGTGCCATTTCAAACCCAAAATTAACGTAGTTTCCGAACGATACAGATTTCGGCAACGCGCACAGTTTCCAGGTGAGCTAGTTTCTACATACATAGCCGCATTACGTGACCTTGCCTCAACTTGTTCATTTGGTACATTTACAAATGAGATGCTACGTGACCAATTGGTTGAAAAAACAAACTCTTCTAGAATTCGAGAGAGACTTTTACTAGAACCCGATCTGAGTCTCGACAAAGCAATTGAAATTGCTCTTCAAGTTGAAACTGCAATGAGAGAAGCGAAGTCTTTTAATCGTCCTACACATACACCTACAACTTCAACGTGTTCACAGATTGACTTTACAAAGTCGAAATCAAGATTTAAAGGTCGTACTAAACCTATACAGAATTCAAATTATCAGATGTCAAAGAGTAAGCCCGGTCTACACCCTACTAAGTGCTACAGATGTGGTTCCACAGCTCATTTAGCGAATTTTCCACAATGCCCAGGTAAAAACGCTGCTGCTTGTGCTAAATGTGGCATACCAGGACATTATTCTACAGTGTGTATGCATCCAAGAGTCAATCAAATCCATTATTCAGAACCTCGGGAATCAAGTTCAACTGTTACAACAGAATCAAGTAATGATAGCCTCCAGGTTTTATCTACAGATTCCGACAAACCTACAAAACAAGCCATTCAATGCACTGTTAAAATTAACACTGTTGAAATCAACCTTACAGTTGATACAGCTTCCGATGTTTCGTTATTGAATGTTCACTTTTTTGATAGATATTTTCTAAGAGACGTCATTCAGTCTTGCTCAGATACACAGTTAAGAAGTTACACTTCCCATTCTATCGATATCCTTGGTATTTTTAATGCATGTGTCGAATATAATGATAATTGTTCAAATTGCATATTTTATATTGTTGAAAATGGTGCAAGTTTAATCGGTAAAGATCTCATTCAGTCACTAGGTATTAATATTGAGGGTAGTACTTTATCTTGTCATTCTACTTCCTTATTTCCACGTACTAATGCAAATGATTGTCCATCTTCTAGTACAGATATTATTAAGAATGAATATCCTGAATTATTTAGTGATAAGTTAGGTACAGTTAAAGGGTTTACACATACTGTTAAAATTAAGCCTGATGTTAAACCTGTCCAACAGAAATTACGCCGGTTACCGTTCGCAGTTCGTGAGGCGGTTTCTGATCACATCAGGGAATTAGAACGGTCGGATATTATTGAAAAGATAGATGCTTCCGAATGGGTCAGTCCAATTGTAGTGGGGTATAAAAAGTCCGGAGAAATTCGTCTCTGCGTAGATCTTAAGAAACCTAACGAGTCAATTGTTATTGATAAATACCCACTTCCAAATATAGATGAAATTATTAGTGAAATGCACGGCGCTACAGTTTTTTCACGATTAGACCTTAAATCGGCCTATCACCAGCTTAATTTAAGTAAAGAAAGCCGAGATCTTACAGCTTTCATTACGCATGACGGCTTATTCCGATTCAAACGTGTTTGTTTCGGACTCGCTTCAGCACCGGCATTTTTTCAAAAAGTGATGTCTCAGATTTTGAGTAAATTAAACGGTACAATATGTTATCTTGACGATATAATAGTTTACGGTCGTAATAAAGCTGAACATGATGAAAATTTACGCACAGTTTTGTCAAAACTTCGTAATTCCGGCATAACTTTAAACGAAAAGTGCGAATTTAATGTTTCCAAACTACACGTACTTGGTCATGTTATCGACGCGGACGGTATTCGTCCAAATCCGGAGCTTGTCCAAGCTATCCGCGAAGCACCCGTTCCTTCTACAAAGGACCAATGTCGTTCATTTCTTGGTATAGCTGGATACTATTCTAAATTTGTTCCTAATTTCGCTATGGTAATTCAACCTCTACGGTCTGCTATGCAAGCCGATAAATTTGTATGGACACCCGATGCCGACAAAGCGTTTTCAACGATCAAGAATCAAATTCTTTCTAGTCCAGTCCTCTCCTTATTTGATCCCGATTTACCTGTCGTCGTTACAACCGATGCCAGCGCGTACGGCTTAGGCGCCGTTCTAGCCCAATTAAAAAACGGAGCAGAGGTTCTTGTAGCTTGTGCGTCTAGGAGTCTTACTCCGGCTGAAAAAAACTACTCAGTCGGGGAACGTGAAGCGCTTGCGTATGTATGGTCAGTTGAAAAATGGCATACATATCTGTGGGGTCGAAAGTTCGTATTACGTACGGATCATCGAGCTCTAACCGCTTTATTAGGTACTTCCGGTACAGGTCATAAACCAATGCGTATTGCACGGTGGAATACACGGTTACTTCATTACAACTACACGGTTGAGTTTAAACCAGGTTCTCAAAATAAAGTGGCCGACGCGTTAAGTCGTTTACCTCTAATTACGTCAACTCCAGCAATCATCGAAGATTGCGACGCCGTTTGTAACATTACGCTTTCAGCCAGTGATACAGTTATTAAGTCTACAGAACTTAAAGAAGCTAGTGTTAGTGATCCTACGTGTTCTCAGTAATTTCATACATCCGCGATACATGGCCTACTTCAGCTAAAGATACGGTTCATGATTCTAAACCATTTTAGACAATACGCGATGAATTATCCGTTCATGATAATATTATATTTCGTGGTAGTCGTGTAATAGTACCTTCAGAACTACAAACGCGATTAATTCAGTTAGCACACACGGACCATCAGGGTATTGTTAAAACTAAGCAGAGATTACGAGATCTCTATTGGTGGCCTAAAATGGATTATCATGTGAACGAAAGTATTAAGAATTTCGTTACTTGTCAGTATAACGATAAGTCTGCTACTACGCGTACAGCGCCTATGCAACCCGTTAAACTTCCAGACACTGCTTGGGAGAAACTTGGCCTTGACTTTGTGGGTCCAGACTATTCTGCACCTGAACAAGAAAGATTCATGATTACATTAATTGATTACCGAAGTAAATGGCCAGAAGTTGCTTTTACTCATAATATTACTACATCTACTACAATTGCATTCCTCATTCGCATATTTAGCCGCGAGGGTTATCCGAAAGAAATTGTAACCGACAACGGTCCTCAATTTAAATCTCGCGAATTTAGTAAATTTCTGCGTAAACGGGATATAACACATAAATTTTCATCTAATTATCACCCCCAAGGTAACAGTGAAATCGAAAGATTTTAAGTGAAGTTATTCAGTCAGCTCGGTTTGAAAACAAAAACGTTACTACTGCTATAACCGAATTTCTTGGTACTTATAGAGCAACGCGACATACTACAACCGGTGAATCCCCATCTAATATATTACACGGACGATATATGCGTACTTTACTTGACATAATTGGGATAACACAACATCCAACTCCACTTTCCAATTCTGACATAGATCAGCGTGTTAAGATCAAACAAGATTCAAGTAAATCTTACACAGATACTCGTAAAGGAGCAACTATTCGAACCTTTAATCCAGGTGATCTTGTAAGAATCAAAAAGCCTTGGTATGTGCCTAAGGGCCAAAGTAAATACACGGATCCATTTCGAATTACGTTTAAAATTGGTCAAAGTACTGTTATACTTGATAATGGTCAGAAATGGAATGTACGTCATTTATCTCCATTTTATGGTAATTATTTTCAAAGAGAGGAGGAAAATGCTATAGATATGTTCTCAAATGCAAATAACGATTATGGTTGTAATAATAATAATGAACCTAACATTGTCCATCCAAATAATTTCCATTCTGAAAGAGTTAGAAGCTCTAGGGTAAGAACAAAACCAGTATGGTTTAAAGATTACATTGTCAGTACAAAATGAGTTTGTATTACTAGTTTTGTATTTCTTCCAGGAGAGGGGAAATGTGGTGTCTAGCTATCATGTTAATATTCATATTACTGTACAATGGGAGATAACCCCATTCTAAATGTATATTGATCATGTGACATGTATGACGTATTAAGAAAGTTCGATGGCGCGTTTCAACCATGTTGTAATCTTGTCAAAGATGATGAATAAAATCAATTGTAATCCTCAGAACAGTATGGCTTTCATTACATCCACACTACAACATTGGCGTGCACGTAAAAGATCCCTTTTCAGTTGGAATTCGATGTAAGAGTAGGCCGCAGTTCGGAGCAGAACAGTAGGACGTTAAACCCCATTTCATTTCATTTCCATAATTATATAATGACTCAAATTTGATGATCTTGATGTCTATACCCAGATTTTTGGGGACAAGGAACACATTAAGAGAACTTTGGATATCACTGAGCTGTTTAATCATTATGAATTCATGATCTTCAGCTGTCCACTATCATAGAATAAGTTTCAGAGCGTTCAGTTTTGAGTGTCATCCTCCTCCTCGGTAACGACCTCTTGAGTGTTGTTTGAATTGTCACAGATTTGCTGATCTTGCTCCTTCATGAAAATTATCCATTGCAACTGTTCGGGGGATGAAATCCTCTCGATGCCGCTGCAGACGCTATGGAGTCCCCTATACTGCTGTATGTGTGGCCCTTGCCAAACTGAAAACTGTGACAATTCAAACAACACTCAAGAGGTCGATACTGAGGAGGAGGATGACACTCAAAACTGAACGCTCTGAAGCTTATTCTGGCAGAGGTGTTTGTGCATTAGGTGATAGTGGACAGCTGAAGGTAATGAATTCAATTTCGTAATGATTGAACAGCTCAGTGACATCCAAAGTTGTCTTAAACTGTTCCCTGTCCCCAAATACCTGGGGATAGACATCAAGATCATCAAATTTGAATCAATAGTTATTGACTTGCGGTCATTTGGGGGTTTTGGCGGCCATTTTTGACATAATAGGCTAACATTATTTTTAATGATCTTAATGTGTTCTTTACCCCCCCCCCCCCAAACCTATGAATAGACCCCAAGATCATCAAATTGGAGTTGATAGTTACATAGTTATGATCATTAAGACGTTTCGGTGGCCATCTTTGACGGGGGTCCTACTTTGGTAAACTTTTAGTATGTAATACAATACACTAAACCCTGTCAGAATCAGTTGAGGGGGGGGGGGACTGTATTTTGACCCGACTATTATCACTATTAAGCTGTATGGTTGTGAAGTCTGGGGAAACTCGTATATGCAATTGTTAGAACGATTTCAACTACGATTCTGCAAAATAGTGTAAGGTGTCAAGAAATCCACCCCAAACGCCATTGTATATTGGGAGTTGGGCGTTTCTCCGCTTCAACTTATTGTTAAACGTAGAATGGTATCCTACTGGCATAAGATTAGTTCTGGTAATCCAAATAAATTGTCATGTATATTGGATAACTTGATGATTAAATTAGAAAACACTACAAAGTAGATAAATTATGTTAAATATATTTTGGACGAAACTGGTTTCTCATCCATATATGTCTTTGAAAACAATATTAACCCCAAATGGCTTAAAGATGGGTTCCCAGAAAAGTATTTATCGGGTGGTTATTTCCAATAAAAGTATGGTAATTTTGGTATACATGGAAAGTAGAGATATCCAATCTTACTAGAAAATTACTGGATTCCCCGAAAAACACTCATGGAGCGTATACTGGACAAAAATGTAAGGGTTCCCCTAATCGACAGCCCGACGATTATGAATTTCTACACGCGTGATGTCAAAGGTCACACGCGAACATTGAGCGCTTGATGTACAAGTTGATAAACTTTATGAAGAGTTAGACGTACAACACTTTCTGAGATACAAATGACGAAAATAGACGCGGGTAGTGGATAATCCGAGAATTTAATTAGGATTCGATATTTGTAATAAATAGTAAGCGATTAAAGACAACATCGTCTTATGTATGCAATGAATTCTCCTCCGACTTCGCACCCGTCAGTCACGTGACACAAACATGACCTCTTTTGATCGATGTTTTTTATAGAAAGGGTATTCCTTGACAATTACAATATTTTGAAAATGATTTGAAGCAAATTTATGATAAATTAAGTAGTTTGAATATGTTTTTAGGCCTAATATATCATCAAATTACCCAGTTTGTACGCGGGAATGTATCTTTAAGGAAAGTATTAAGTTAAAACTAATGGACCAGTATGTACAAGAATGGAGGCCTAAAGTAAACAACAGTAGCAAGTGTCTTAACTAGAGAATATTTAATGATAGTCTTACATTTGAAGAATACCTAGTAAGCCTGCCTAGGAAATACCGCGTTAGTTTCACGCGGTTTCGATGAAGAAGTCATTTTCTACCATTAGAAACGGGCTCTTTTACAAACATATCTAAAGAAAATAGAATCTGTACATTATGTAATAATAATGAAGTTGGTGACGGATATCACTATATATTCAAATCTTCTCTTTTTTTTCTTAAGGAAAGGGCTCTATATTTAACTCGTTTTTATAATAGTTCCCCCTCAACCTATAAAATAAAAGATGTATTTAATGTTGAAGGCACAAACTTAATCAAATTATGTAAATTCATATCAGTTATATTAAATCACTTTAATAAATAAGCTTTTATTCACGATAAATTAAATGTAAATAGCTGTAGGTAAATGTTTAAAATGATTGATTGTCATGTTCGATTGTATTTATATTATACTCTTCAAAAAAAAGTAGGGGATATTTAGAAACAATACAAAACTGCGGAAATGCACTGCTGTTTTTATTAGAGGTAACCAGTGTATGTTAATAACAGGCCAATTGCCTACACATGAACATAAACAGTTCATATGGGCGGCTTATCTGACGGCCCCATTTCACTCGCAAAGAGATACACTGTCAAAAGTGAAAATGGACGTTTTTGATTTTTGTCTTAATAATGAGTAATTGCTCCACCAATCCTCAAACTTTCAGCATTTCGTCGTGGCATGCTCCTAATCAACGTCCAATCACGATTTGGGGTAATCTGACCCACTCCTCTTGCAGTGCCACGGCCATTTCTTGCAGTGTTGTCGCTTGACGTTGACATCGACGAACACGTCTCCCGAACACACTAAAGCAAAGATATGCTAAACAGTAAATCCTATGCAAAAACCGATAGGAAATAAAACATGGATAGGATAAACCAACAAGCGGCAGTTTTCATCAACTTTCCTTGAAGTGTCAAATTTGACAATGAACCCCTCCCACGTGTATGGCGCTATTGCGTGTCGCTCATGCAGCTCAGTGGTTCTGTTGGGGCGATACGTTCTTTATCTGTGAACATACTCTCAAAGCATGTCAAGTGTCCATGACTATTTACCATATCACAACCTGCATAGGTATTTGCATTTCAATATCCCCTACTTTTTTTGAAGAGTATATTATGTATTATATATATTCACGTATCTTCTTATGAAGATTTGGAATAAAGATTATTATTATAAAGAACTAGGTAAAACTTTTCTTGTCAGTCGCTCTACTCATGACAAGTAGGAAGCGGGTTTGAACAATAAAATCTCGATAGTTCTTCTCATCCAGCACTGTGATTGAAATCTGGGACATTATGGTCGATAGTACAGCTGATGTTCTTAAAGATGCCGTTACCAAATGTATACGATGTGGAGATGTGAATTTTCACAATTCAAAACTGCTTGGTGACACGTAACAGCACCAGGAGAGACTTAGAGACTTTTGGCAAGGGTAAATTCCTGGTCCGTATCGTGTATCCGTATCGATTTTGCGTGTGGCGTCATCAATGTGTGTGTATTTCTCATACGTCATGCGGCACGCGGATACGACAGCATGTATCGAACAGTTTTCATACGGAGTCTTTTTACCGTCTTTTTTCTACTTTTAAACTCTGAAATGTTGTGCCATGGCGTTTTTATGAATTTATGTGTATCCTAGAACACAAAGGTTTATATTTGATGTGATTTTAGCAATGATACACACTGGAATTTAATCATTATTTTTGATGAGTTTTTCTCGGAATTTTCATATCTTTCCTGTCTGTCTGTCTGCATGCTAGTTGATCTACGCGCTAAATATAGGGAGGTGAGACCTTGTAAATCTGTACATGACGTGATTTTATGGTAAAGGGGTATAAACTTTCTGAAATGATACATTAGTGAAACCACAAATTGGTGTCTCGAGTAGAAGTCGACGATTATTTTTTTAATAAGATTCGATATTTTTTATTTTTTTTTTAATGGCTCAGCGACTGTCGAGCGACTTTACTCTCTCCAGGAATTTGTAGGCTAGGCATTTGACTAGTACTGATGGTGATCTTGGTATATAACTGCATTCAGGTTGTAATATAACTAACCTCAACTCAACTACTCATATGTACGCGGCGCGAAAATCTGGAAGTTTCGCGTGTCGAGTTAAATAACGACAAGGTGAATTTCCACGATTCAAAACTGCTTGGTGACACATAACAGCGTTGGAAGAGACCGGAAATCTAAAAGTTTCACGTGTCGAGTTAAATAACGACAAGGTGAGGAAATGATCTTCCCAATCGGCCCGAAAATAGACCAACACCAATAGCACCGGCTTCCAGTTCAGCTACATGTAGATCCGTCAACCCGGTGTAGGCGTATTTCAGACGCTAAGAATTAAATTTAATGTCGAACACGCTCAATAATATATGAGAGTTTTGTATGGCAACTAAGAAATAAACTATTGGGGTTTTTTTAGTTGAAAATTACATTTTATTTTCCTATCAGAGATTTAAAAATGAATTTGCATAACATCTGTACTGGCTCTTCTTTACCTGTAATCCGTAAGAATTGAAGCTGAAGGCATTCTGTGAGCGCCGTAGGTACGAGCCACCAGAGTTAATTTCCTGGCATTTGGTAGTAAATTCTTGTGAACGAGAGAATCAAGAGATTTGCCTGTCAAATAATATTTTGATTCACAATTTAAAGCTTGCTACCATCATAGACGTACGAGCCAGGGGGGCAGGGGGGGGGGGGGCAGCTGCCCCCCCCCCCTAACTTTCGGGCAAGCTGACATTTCGGGCAGACGGGTAAAGTGAAAAAAATTTCATCTACTTGGCAAAATAAAGTGCCCGAAATCTAATATAACACTAATTTTACGGGCTGGAATAGCAGTAAAACGCTTTACGGCCGTCAAATTTTCCAAAAATTTCTTAGGGGGTCCATATAAGGTCAGCTCCGCTTCTTCGCCTCTCGAAGAAAACCAGCGCCGCTGTCTGTAAACCTGAATTTTTTTTGGGCATTTCTAGTTTTGCTTCCCTGTCATCGAGCCCTAATAAAACACTAATTTTATTTTTATTTTAATTGAATACCACGAATTTGTACTGAGTTGACTATGGATTAAAACATTTTGTCTGGAGCCACTCTACTTTGTGCGACATTTTTCGGGCATTGATTATTATCTGTGAATGCAGCTGCAACAGTCTGATTGGATGGTTGGAATTCAGAATGGGATTTCGGTTACAAAACCATTGGATACTTTTGGAGTTGCTTACACGGGCTAGAATAGCAGAAAACGCATTTGCGGTGGTTAAATTTTCAAAAATTTCTCCGGGAGGGTGAGACCCCCATACCCCGCGACGATTGATTGGTTGTTTGGAATTCGGGTCAGCCAGACAGGCTATATTGGACCAAATTGAAGTTGCTGTATTCACAGACTGGAATAGCCGGAAAACGCGTTTGCAGCAGTTAAATTTTCAAAATTTTCTCCCAACGGGCCCGTCTCCGTGGACTGTAAACGATTGATCTTTTGATTGGAATTCGAGCCAGCCATCTTAATTAGCCTATATTAGACCACTTTGAAGTTGTTTTGTTCACGGGCTGAAATAGCAGGAAAACGTGTTTGCAGCCGTCAAATATCCCAAAATTTTCTTGGGGGGGGGGGGGGGTCCACACAAGGTAAGCTCCGATTCTTCTCTTCTCGAGGAAGACCGCGCCGCTGTCTGTAAACCCGAAATTTTTTCGGGCATTTCGGGTTCCTGCCCCCCCCCCCCAACTGTCATCGAGCCCGTACGCCTATGATTGAAATCTGGTCGTATATTGTCGTCGACCCCGTCCGTCCGTTCGTCCGTCCGGCGTCCACAATTATATCACCGTGTTACATCGTAATGAAGGTTGACCTCGAATGTCATGAAAATCTGACCAAAACTGCCGCACAAAATGGCCGCGGCTTGTACGCGAATAGTGTAAAAAAAATATGGTGAATCACGGTTGTGGACCCTGTAGAGGTCACAATTTTAATCCGATCTTGATGAAACTTAATATGCATGTTTGTAACCCAAAGATCTTGGTTCCTTTCAATATTTGGGCATATCGAATCGTAACGTCCTGAATTATGGCCCCTGATTGTACAAAAAATCACCTTTTTTTAGCTTGTGGTCCCTCTGGAGGATACAATTATTATCCGATTTCAAAAAACGTTTGATTATATCATCGTTATACCGTAATGGAGGTTGAGTTTGAATTTCGTAAAAATCGGACCAAACTGCCCGCCCCTCATACGCAAATAGTGTAAATATCTGGTATATCAAGGTTGTGGACCCTCTGGAGGTCACAATTTTGTGCCGATTTTGATGAAACTTGAAATGCATGTTTATAACCACAGATCTTGGTTGTTTTTGATATTCGCGCATATTGGATCGAAGCATCATGAATTATGGCCCCTGATTGTACGAAAAATCGCATTTTTAGCCTGTTGACACTCTAGAGGTCATAATTTTGATCCGATTTTGATCAAACTTGAAATGCATGTTTATAACCCAAAGATCTTGGTTCCTTTCGATATTCGCGCGTATCGGATTGTAACGTTCTGGATTATGGTCCGTGATTGGTCGAAAATTCACATTTTTAACTTGTGGATTCTCTAGAGGTCACAATTTGTTTTTCGATTTTAAAAACCGTTTAGATCACTATTCCACCATGATGAAGGTTGAATTGGAATTTTGGGAAAATCGAAATGAAACTGCCGACAAAATGGCCGCTCTTTGTATGCAAATTGTATATAAGTATGTAATTCAAAGGTTATGGACCCTCTAGAGGTTACAATTTTTATCTAAATTTTATATTCCAAAAATCTCAATCCCTTTTGATATTTGCGCATTTCAGAGCATAACTTTCTGGAATATGACCCCTGATTGTACAAAAACTCGTTTTTGTTTTTAGCTTGTTCTCTATCCATTTCTTGCAAAATGTGGGCGTATCCTGCCTGGCATCCGCTGGTTTCTATTCAAATATTTTTTTTTTTTTTTTTTTTTTAAACGGGTTAAAATTCCTTTCTTTTCGTTTTGAATATCTCAAATCTTGCACTGGTTCAATCTGGTTAAAACACAGATCCTATTTCGTTTCGGTTTTATAGTTCAAAATTTCGTTTTACTTGTCTTTACTACACTTGGATCTGGAAGAGTTGTTATTTAACTCGTATTCTGAATGGTGTCAGGGATAAGCCAATGAAACGGTCTGTTACGGCGAGCTTGAGGCGTGTTTTCCACAGAACTGTGGGTAATCCACTATTAACATCAATGCTGATTGGTTAATCAAATGTCTGACGTCATAGGGTCATAAGTCGGTCTTTTGACCCCTGACGTCACCTATCGCTATAACTTGTCAGATCTTCATGTAGTGTAGGCCATCGAAAGTATAAAAAAACGAAACGAAATATAGATCTGTATTTTAATCAGATTGGCACTGGTTTTGACCATATGAGGTTACCCAATTCTAGTACCGCCACCACCAAGCAAGGAAGTTGATTAATTGCTACCAATTCTTGGGTGTAGTTTTGCAATGTCCAATTCTTCATCTACTTGGCAAAATAAAGTGCCCGAAATCTAATAAAACACTAATTTTACGGGCTGGAATAGCAGGAAAACGCGTTTGTGGCTGTCAGATATTCCAAAATTTTCTTGGGGGGTCCATACAAGGTCAGTTCCCCTTCTTCGCCTCTCGAAGAAAACCGGCGCCCCTATCTGTAAACACGAAATTTTTTCGGACATTTCTGGTTCTGCCCCCCTAACTGTCATCGAGCCCGTACGCCTATGGTTACCATATTCTCGACTTCTCGGGGCTCATTGGTCGAGGAAAACCATCTCCTATACCGTAAATAAGGGTTTTATGGGAGAAATGAACTGTTGTACAGTCTTTCACCAAACGGCCCACGCACTAATGGTACTACTATACTAACTGGACGGTTCACTATAACCGTGAATATGCCGTGGATAAGGGTTTTATGGGAGAAATTGACTGTTGTTAATAATAATAAGACTATAGTAATGTTACTACTATACTAACTGGACGGTTCACTGTAACTGTGAATATGACAGTGATGAGATAGTATAAGATCACAACGGAGTGGAAGAATGGAGACATTAACTGGGAGTTAAATAATGCGAGACTAGAAACAAAAGTTATATTAATTAAAATAAAACTAGAAACAAAAGTTGTATTAAGTAAAATACAACATGGGCCTAATCAGGCCTATATATATACACCCCTCCGACAAGACTCATGAGTTAAAAAAAAAAACCCAAAAAACCCCTATATTATTGACGGTCGGGTGGTATCATGTTAGTAATAGTTATTGAATTTTAACCATTAGCATTTTATACTTTTGCAAAGCAGAATTTTTTAAAACAAGTATCCGGTAGCCAGTATATAGGCATAATAAGTTTTATGTGGTCTTCAAAAAAAAAATAAAAAAATTACAGATGTGACGTCATCTTTTGATGTTGGCGTACTAGTACTTCAAATAAAGTACACGTCTATGGTATCTACAATTAATCAATTACCTACAAATAACATATTACGTTAAATATTTTTTTATATAATTAATTAATCAACAGGTGTTTTTATAAGTCAAAATCCGGTAGGCCTACAGCGCAGTGGACGCTTACGACTGACCCCCGGATCCATTCACTTGATTTGAAATGCTTATTGTTTGAAATATATGTGTAACCTATATTGTGTGTCGTGTGCACGGGTTTGTATTGTGTAGTTATTTATGTGTGATGCGGTCCTCCCGCTCTTACTATTCTCTCGGCTAACCGAAGAACTCCAAATGCATCAGCCGCTTATACCAACGTAGATTTATGACCTCGTGTGCCTATGTTCCCTATCAGGGAGCTTTTATTTTAGTCCAGACGATAAAAACAGATGAGTTATGACGTCAACTTTGGCCGAAATCGGAAACACGCCCCTTTCCTTATATGGTCAGTTAGATTGGAGAAATTGTGATAGTCGAAAATGCAATGGAGAAAATCTGTTAGTTGAAAATGCAAAGATGAAAAATTTACAGTGAATTTTCAAAGGCGAAAAGTAGAGAGGGAAAAAACACAACTAGATTTTTACATTGGTAATTTTTGTTGAGCAATTTTTGTTTTGATACTGATAGTAATTTTCATGATGGTAAATATTCATTAAAATGTATTAACCGTTATGTGATATTTACAAGTGAAAAATGTCGAAAATGGCCATTTTTACCATTTTGACTATGATAATTTTGCAATTTTAATCATGATATTTTCTCTTAATATGGCAACGATTCGGCTCCATACGCCAAATTGAGCACACGGTGGCGACACGAAACAACGTCATAATGATGGTTGCTAGATGTTCATGATTAACATGTAAAGCGACAATGAAGTAGACATTTTTCGTCTTAAAGGGACAGCTTCAAAAGCATTCTGAAGATCTGAGAGAAGTATCTCAGACACAGTCAATAGCCATGATATTCATATCACGTGATCTACACATCACAGGTTATGACATTGATGTCAATGGGTCATGAGGTCAACAGCACGTTACATTGTAAACAATAGGTTTATCTTCAGCATTGTGTCCTTTGCACCCATAAAGACTATATAATTCGTACAGCCCCAACGTGTTTTCTCTTCTTCCAATGATTTTTCACAAAAATAACATCTACAATTCGTAGAATTGACGTTGTCTTCAATGACAGCGTCTGCAAATGGTTGTTCATAGAGGCTGCCATCTTGGCACTATTTTGTGCGTCGGTCGTGTCTATTTCCGATATACACAATCAATTATGTTGATGTTTTTAGCGTTGGGATTGACTAATAGTTAATTTATTTCAGTTCTAAAACAAATATTTTAAACTTTAACGCAAATTTAGAAAATAGCCAAATTCTGGCTGGGATTACTGAACAAAATGGCCATTCACTGTATACGTGCGAAAAAAAAGCTAGCCACCAATTAATTTTCGTACGTTAGTTACGTACGCTTCAAAAGATAAAAAAATAGCCTTATTCTAAGTACTATATGTGTTAGTGTCTTACCTGTTGTGTAAATTATCCATTAAATCCTATTTTACTTGTCCAGAGGGTTAGAAAATATTTTTAAATCCAAGTCACATTTGAAAAGCTTTACGTTAGGCTTTTCAAATCATTTGAGAGCCAGTTCTATCAAGGGAGGTAATAAGCTCCAGATTTGATTGACTTCCTGGTCTAAGAATAGCTTTCTGTGATGTCATCACCGGGATACCCCACGCGTGTGGCGCTATATTGTCAGTATTGTCCCAAATAATAATAAATGCCTAAGATCAGCGGAAATGGGGGTTAAAATGACTTGGATTACCACACAATTAATTCAAGTTGATTAATGACATTCTATAGACAGTCCGTCCGCGGATTTGTATTGTTTACAGATATATACTATATAGCCTATAACAAGCTGGTGTCTACACGACTACAGGTTCGAGTTCGAACTTGATTGACAAGTGTTGATTTTTTCCGTCGATTGACAAGTCGGAAGTAATATTTAAGTCACGCGTGTAATTATTAGTAGATCGTTATGCCTATTGATTCGACTAAGAAGCTCAATCAAGCACCATAGGCGTACGAGGCAGGGGGGGGGGGGCAGCTACCTCCCTGACTTTCGGGCAAACTGACTTTTCGGGCAGATGGGTAAAGTGTAAAAAAAAATTATTTCATCTACTTGGCAAAATAAAGTGCTCGAAATCTAATAAAACACTAATTTTACGGACTGGAATAGCAGGAAAATGCGTTTGTGGCTGTCAAATATTCCAAAATTTTCTTGGGGGCTCCATACAAAGTCAGTTCCGCTTCTTCGCCTCTCGAAGAAAACCGGCGCCGCTGCCTGTTAACCCGAAATTTTTTCGGGCATTTCTAGTTCTGCTTCCATTACTGTTATCGAGCCCTAATATAACACTATTTTACTTTTCTTTTAATTGAATACCACGAATTTGTAGTGAGTTGACTATGGATTAAAAAATGTTGCCTGGAGCCACTCTACTTTGTGCGACATTTTTCGGGCATCGATTATTGTTTGTGAATGCAGCTACAACAGACTGATTGGATGGTTGGAATTCAGAGTGGGATTTCGGTTACAAAACCATTGGATACTTTTGGAGTTACACGGGATAGAATAGCAGAAAACGCAATTGCGGTGGTTAAATTTTCAAAATTTTCTATTACAGGATATACCCCCGAACCAAGCGACGATTGATTGGTTGTTTTTGGAATTCCGGTCAGCCAGGTAAGCTATATTGGACCAAATTGAAGTTGCTGTATTCAGCATGTTACTTCAAGTTTGTGTATCTCAATTAGTATATATGCTACTTCAGGTTTGTGCTATTTCAAGTTTGTGTATCTCAATTAGTATGCTACTTCAAGTTCATCTTTCTGAAAATTTCACTAGTCAACCCCATACAGAATCTGGAGCAAAGACGTGACTATATTGTTGTTTTATTCATTGGTTGTTTATATGTTTCGTATACATACATAATTAAATGATATAGAGATGGACATTGCAGTTAGGACTCGCTACCCGCTCGCCAGGTTCTGTAGTCTCTAATATCCAGATATTACGGGAGCATATATTGTGATGTACAATATTATAAAAGGGACCAGTTATTATACATTTAGCATGCGATATGGACACTACATCCCTCCCCCTTTTAGATTAAACCTCCATATTGTATTATTTCACAAATTACTATTATTATGGAGCGAACAAGACAACTCTGGATAAGTGTCAATATGATATTAATGTCATTGTGAATAATAAATTGTAAATAAACTTATTAATGAACAGATGTTTTCTATTAACCATCCTTACCTATTTAGTCATTCATAATTAAAAATATAGTGTTGTTAATCCTTAGTACACTTATACACTGTAAAACGCATTGTCGAAAATATTGAAACACTTATTAATATTACACTATAAAACACATTGTTGAACACGATCATTTTAATACATAGTCATTCAGGTAACGCGGTCTAACATGGTGTCTTCTTGATCTTCTGCAGGCCCGGCGGAATGGGGGGGGGGAGGGGGCTAAGCCCCCCTCCCCCAATAATTTGGCCGCAAGTACTCTTTTCTCCAGGTTATTGCGGCCCCTTGACCCTTGCCTATAAGGACCTAGGATGGAAGCCCCCCCAATCAAGAATTGCTTCCGCCGGCCCTGTTCTGTACAGTTGAGTTGGGTTGTTGCGATTAGGTAGATAATCAATCGGTCCTGGATCATCTTTATCATCCAACTCAATATAATCCGCGTTTGGTGTATATTGCGGGGCGTCACATGGTATTCGCTTAAACTGTGAGCTGTTCTTTGCGAATACTTTACCATTTGGAGCTTTTAGTACGACCATTGATCCTTTGGTATCTATCACAATAGAAGCATGATGAGTAAAAGGCGTTGATAATTTATTTTTTCTTTGCCTGCTTGACCAGTACAAAATTACCTTGGCTCAAATTAGATGGTTTTGCTCTGTTGATCTTATCAGCATGTGACTTCATCTTCCTTTTTAGACCTTTTATCATTTTCGCGAGCAAAGGTATTTAGTTTATCCTTGCAAGCTGGTGCGGGAGATGGATTCTCTGGTAATTTGGTTTTAATTGGGCGGTTGAATAACAGTTCAGCTGGAGATACACTTGTACTTGAGTGAGGTGTTGCTCTATAGTTAAGTAGAAATTGGTAGAGTTCTCTCTTCCACTCTTTCCCTTCAATGAAAGATGAACGAATCGACTTTTCAACAGTGCGCATAAAACGTTCAGCTTCTCCATTCGCCTTAGGCCAATAAGGCGTGATTTTACGATGTTTGAAACCTTTGATCACAGCGTATTATGCAAAATCACGTCCGTTGAATGGGGGTCCATTACCAGATTTTAAGACATCTACAATTCCGTGAGTAGAAAACATCTTGTCTAGTTTTGGTATGATACGTTGCGCAGCTGTTGATTTGACGATTTCAACTTCCGGATATCGAGAATAATCATCCATGACGACAAAGAGTGATGATGTGCCGGTGCAGGATGCTTGACAATGCCCTGGTGGCCTTCATGAGCAAGGTCCAAAACAGTTTTACGTAAGGAGGGTGGAATTACCAATTTTGCGTCACGAAGGACCACTGATGATGTTACTGACAATTGGTGCCGAAGCTTGTAGAATGGTTTCAAATCAGGATCAGATTTTCAGCCATTGTCCTGATTTAATTGCTTGGATGAGCTTGATCAAAAACTGACTGATTAGGTTGTGGGTGTCTGGACAAAAAATCTGCAGGATTGGTAGCTCCAGGACGATACACAACTTCCATAGTATAAGACTGTAAACCGCTCAGATGCCCATACTATTGCGAGTGCTTCACGTTCTATCTGTGAATAGCTTCGTTCTACCGCAGTGAGTGTTCTGCTGGCATAACTCAAAATGTAACGTGTCTTATCATCGTCGATCTGCGTAAGAATAGCTCCAACTCCAACCGGATTTGCATCAGCAATGATTTCTGTGTCCTTGGTTGGATCGAAATAGGAGATAACATTGTCAACAGATAAGCTGTTCTTTAAATTCTAGAATGACTTTTGGTGTTTTTCAGTCCATATCCATTTAGTACCTTTCTTGGTTAGGTCTCGTAGAGGATCTGTGATGATGGAATGATTTGGGATAAAACGGGCAAGAAAATTGGTCATTCCAAGTAGACTACGTACTGCTGCTGCATCTTGTGGTACAGGAGCTTGTTGAATGGCAATCTGGAGAAGGTGAATCCGAAAAAATCCAACTTGGTTTGATTAAAAAGAAACTTGGCAATGTTAAGAGTTAGATTTTTTCTCGTAGACGACAGAACACTCTTCGTAAAGAGGTATCATGCTCTTCGGAAGATTTGCCAAACACTATGATGTCATCTGAGATATTTTTAACTCCAGGTATGCCATCAAGTACCTGTTGGATAATATGCTGAAATATCTCGGAAGCCGATGATAAACCAAATAGAAGTCTCTTGTTACAGAGGTAAACGGTCGTTTACATGATTTATGTGACGATACTTCAAATACATAGTCATCGTCGGATGAGAAGTGCTCTTCAGTGATTTGGTTAACTGACTTTGGTTTCGATGCATAGATTTCACCGATTGGTTAGGCTCATTGGTATGAAGATTTGTAAGATTGTCGGTTATGGTTAGAAAAATCAGTTTTCCTGCAAACTTTAGCAAAGTGGTTCAGTGTGCCACACTTGGAACATTTTACTCCTTTTGCTGGACATGGTCTGTTTGTATGAGGCCATATACCACCACATAAGCCACATGTATTATTAGATTGACGTTGGTTGTTTGAGATTTTATCCACTGGCTGTCTTCGTGTGTAGGTTGGTTTGTTGTGAGACATATAACTAATTGATTCTGGTAGGTGATCAATTTGGTTGGTTTGGGTTTCTGATGATTCCATGGCGGTAGCTATTTCTACTATTTTATCAAGAGTGATGTCTGGTTTTCGAAGGATTTGTCGTTTGAGCTGTGATGAGTGGCATTTCTCAACAACTTGATCGGCAATGGCATCATTTACATTCGTAAATTCACATGTAGAGGCTAGAGATCTAAGACGTGTGACGAATTGACAAACAGATTCTCCGCTGCGTTGTGATTCTTGTTTGAAGACGTACCGTTCAAAACGAATGTTTTTCTTAGGAAGAAAATATTCATTTAATTTCTCTGATGCAGTTTTAAAGTCTTCGCCTGTGTTAGTAAGGCCATCGAAAACATCTTGCACTGAATCTCCTGCTAGATGCAACAATAAAGCCCTCTTTTGCTTATCGTCTGTCACGCCGATTGCCTGACTGTAGACATCGAAACGATCCCGCCACTTTTACCACCTGGTTGCAAGTGATGTGGGGTCTGAATCGGCTTGAAACTTCGGTAAGGCTGGTATATTTAATAAAGTAGCCATTTAGGAGTGAAGGAGATTTACCTCGTAGCCAGCTATAATGTTGTTTTATTCATTGGTTGTTTATATGTTTCGTATACATACATATAGAGAAAGACATTGCAGTGAAGCGACGAGTTTGGCGACAAATATCGCCATTATTTAAGTGGGGTGAGCACACTACACGACGACTTTGGCGATCCCGCAAAATACAACAGATCACGTGATTCGTCATGTGACACCTCAAAATGGCAGCATTTTCGTCGTCAGGACGTCGAAAACTTCAATTAGTGTTGTTTTTGTACATGGTGATGAGGCGTCGGCGTAGTCGACTTGGTATTGTGACACGAACCTTCTGGACACGAGATTTTATTTTGCGGAGGCGAGCCCAGGGCGTTTATTGTCATCTAATCAA
Organism: Patella vulgata; assembly: GCF_932274485.2. Lineage (NCBI taxonomy): Eukaryota > Metazoa > Mollusca > Gastropoda > Patellidae > Patella > Patella vulgata. The sequence continues at coordinate 42,097,575 of NC_065885.2, read as the reverse complement.
CGAGCTGAAATTGGGCGACTCATGTATGTACAAAAAATACATGCGGATGAGCCCAGAAATATTCGAGAGCATTCTAGATATAATTGGTCCTCTCGTTACCAAGCAAACCACCAGGATGAGAGAACCAATAATGCCAGGAGAGCGATTGGCCGTCACCCTCCGTTTTCTCGCTACAGGTAAGAAAAAACAACGCTCATTCTAATTACCATCCATGAATCTTTCCTAGGCCTATATTATTATTGAGTAGCCTGTATATTGTTATATAGACAGAAAAGTCCATTGACAGTAGCCCTACTGTATGTATTCTACATGTTTCTTTTCTAATGAATTTGCAGTTCACAAGTTTAATTAGTGTCTGAATTGCAAACTTAATTTCACTCAGGAAAGTAGGGCCTACCCAACTCACTCATATGCAACATAAACAAATTCAGCGAAACTTGTTATAATTATAACCATTGAATATGACCAGGCATGGCCGGGTTAAAGTGTGTGTGGAAGGAGTGTGAATGGGCTGCAGCCAGGGATCCCCACATTAGTTCTTAAATAATTTTTGTACCATAAATAAATCTGTCATTTATTATGTTGTGCGTACGTGTATGTTTATGCCAAATAAATATATCTATCTAACATACTAACATGTACAATTCGATTTGTGTAAGCCTGACGGACAATGAATATTATTCTGGAATTTTTCTGTGGTGTAAAATCATGTCATCCGATATTTTGTTTTAAAGGAGAATCATTCAATAGTTTAGCCTTTTCATACAGACTCGGGGCTAGAACAGTATCAGAAATAGTAAAGGAGACAACTGAAGTCATTTATGGCAGTTTGAAAGACAGGTACTTAAAGATATATAACTTCTTTATTATTAGATCAATTTCAGTAAAAACTACATGTGATCATTCTATAAGACTGTCAAATTGCCGTTATTCCAATATACCGAATCACTGTTTAACATCTGAGTGAAACTTTGTTGACCCGGTAAGGTACCCATTTGAGCCTGAAATATACTATTCTGTATATTGTGCTTAACAAGATTTTGCGTCCTTTCATCAAATTTTCGGAGGTTCTGTGAAATGTAATTGCAGAATGCAGTTATTTCATCCTCCTCCCTCTGCTCATTAATTGGTTCAGATAAAGATTTGGCTAAACCCTGAAGCAATTCAAACTCCTGTTCTTCTCGTTTACGTTTTGCAATCTTAGTAGGTACTTTCTGTGAAGTGGGTCGCTTTGTTGATCGCTTGGGTTCTTCCAAATCACTCTGGCTGTTAGAATTAAATGTGTCATTCTCAATCACAGAATCGTCACATTGAGTAGCACCTTCATCCTCTTCATCAGATTTTGTTTGACATGATTCAGTAGATAACTGAAATATAAATATGACTGTATATATAATTTCAGACGCCAAATACTGAAGACGAATGGAAAATTGTTGCTGCGAAGTTTTCCGATAAATGGAACTATCCTTGTTGTGTTGGTGCACTCGATGGTAAACATATCGCCATCCGTCAACCACCATGTAGTGGATCAACATACTTCAATTACAAACATTTTTTCAGTATTGTATTACTGGCCATGGTTGATGCTGACTACCGTTTTTTATATGTTGATGTTGGGGAAAGTGGTCGTTGTGGCGATGCTGGGGTTTTTCCCAGTCATCTCTTAAGGACGCTATGGATAAAAATGTCTTGAATTTCCCTAGCCCCAAAGAGCTTACCGGAACACAGGATACATGCGCATTTCACATAATAGGTGATGATGCCTTCCCCTTGCGAATTGATGTTATGAAACCTTTCCCTCATCGTAGACAGACACGAGAGGGGAAACTATTTAATTATAAAATAAGCAGAGCAAGGCGTGTAGTCGAAAACGCCTTTGACATTTTGGCAAATCTATTTCGTGTGTTTTTGACTACAATCGCACTGGATCCCAAACATGTGCAGACATTGAGTCTTGCAGTGTGTTGCTTGCAAAATTATCTCATTGAACATCAATCCAGTCATTATACGTCGTCTGGAATAATATTAGAATTGAAACTACTAGGCTACATTGTGGTCAGAGTGACATAATAGAGTAAACATTGATTCTTGCAGTGTGTTGCTTGCAAAATTATCTCATTGAACATCAATCCAGTCATTATACGTCGTCTGGAATTATGGATGTCGAAGACACTGAATATAATGTCATTCCTGGTGTATGGAGAAGTGATCCAGAACTTACAGGTTTAGCATCTACAAATTGCAAAGTTGGAGACCGTGGCCCTAATTCCAATAAGTATTGTCAAGTATTCATGCTGTTCTCTTTGTCATATGCTTCCTAGCACTCCCACTGCTTGCTGGCTTTTTCAATTTTACATACTGGGTACGAAGAGATATCATGCGCCTTTGTATTTCAAAAACTGGAAATTAATATAAAAGATTTAATTACGGCACAGAAAAGGTATATTGTGACTAGTTTTATTCACAATATCTTAAAATGTAAATACTATTTTGTCACAGAATACATGACAGCTAGGCTTTTACGCTATAAAATTAATGAGGATAGTAGCGACACTAGGCCTACTTGGCACCCGGGAATAATATTAGAATTGAAACTACTAGACTACATTGTGGTCAGAGTGACATAATAGAGTAAACTATAACTTCATTTGGAGTAAACTCTGGACAGCTAACCTTGGTGATATATACAATCGAGGCCTAGGCCATATCGATTGACTAGAGGCAGATTATCTCAAGCCTAGGCTATGATAACTTGCAGATAAGCCAGGAAACTGGAAATTAATTAGAATTCTAGCTATTATTATTATTATTATTATTAACATTTATAGAGCGCTATCTTTCACAAAACGTGTTCAGATGCGCTGTACAATACAATTCAATAAAATATGTAATAAAAATAAATATACATATAGGAAAACTAAATAAATCTGTAGAAGTAAAACATAACACGGTAGCGTAGAATAAAATCTGATATCACAAATAGGTTTTAAAAGAATTATAAGTTAAAGGCTTTCTTAAACAAAAATGTTTTAAGAAGTGACTTAAAAGAGATTAAATTTGTGCAGCATTATATATTAAAAGGTAAAGAATTCCATAATTTCGGTGCCTGGACGGTAAAAGATCGATCTCCAAAAGATAAAAGTCTTGCTGATTTATTTACAAGTAAAAAATGATCAGCTGAAGAGCGCAGAGTGCGACTCGGTGTGTACATTTCTAAAAGTGAAGATAAATAAGAAGGTGACATATCATTCATACATTTAAATGTTAAAAGGAGGATTTTAAATTCAATTCTAAAAATAATCGGTAACCAATGGAGTTTCTGTAAAATAGGAGTAATATGGTCATTATAATTACTTCCGGTGATGAGCCTTGCTGCTGAATTTTGAACTTTTTGTAATTTGTTAGTGATGCGTACAGGAGTACCAATCAGTAAAGAGTTACATTGATCAGACGGGAGGTGATGAGAGAATGGACAAGAGTTTTAACAGATGAAGTGGGGAGATTCTTCCGGATGCGGGCTATTTGGCGGAGATTAAAATAACATAATTTACAAGTATTATTTACATGAGGCTCCATGGTTACGTATTTATCAAATATAACTCCAATATTTCTAGCAGACGGGACTGGTGATATTACATGGGAACCTATAGATAAAGATACGTTGTAATTGACTTTGCTAATAAGATTATAAGAACCTAACAGAATATATTCAGTTTTATCTTCGTTCAATTTAAGAAAATTATTACTCATCCAACACCGAATTTCTTCAACACAACATTCGAGTTTGGCCTTACAGAAATTAAAACTATTATTTACAGTAGGTTTAAAAGACAAATATAGTTGAGTGTCATCTGCATACAAGTGGAATTCAAGACCATGCCTGCGAACAATTTTGGATAGCGGAGTTGTATAAATGCTAAATACAATTGGACCTAACACTGACCCCTGCGGTACTCCATACCGAAGACCTTTGTGAGATGATGTTTTATTATTTACGATGTAAGATTGTGACCTATTAGTTAAATAAGATTTTAATAGATCTAAAGCTAGATCAGTAATTTTAAAATCAGTGGATAGAAGGTTAAATAAAACAGTGTGGTCGATGGTATCAAATGCGGCAGACAGGTCGAGAAGTATTAAAAGAATGCAATTTTGTTGATCAATGTACATTAAAATATCGTTTTGAACTTTAAGTAGTGCAGTTTCTGTGCTGTGGTATTTACGATATATTATTAACAGATATATAGTCGATAAGTTGAGTTGCTATACATTTCTCGAGAACTTTTGAGATGAAACTTAAATAAGAAACAGGTCTATAATTTTTGTCTATATTCGGATCAAGGGAAGATTTCTTTATGAGGGGGGTAACAAGGGCATGCTTATAAATATCCGGAAAACACCCGGTAGTAATTGAGGTATTAATAATGTCACAGATTGCTGGTAGTAATTCAGTCAAGTGTTTTTTGAGAAGCCATGTTGGAATAACATCCAGTGAACATGATTTAGTTGCCATAGTACGTATAACTGTGGTTATTTCAGAAACAGGAAGGGGTTTAAAACAGTCCAAGACACAAGTTTTGTTGTCATTACAAGGTTCGTGTAATTCGGGTTAGTCACCATGCTATTTCTGATTTTAACAATTTTAGATTCGAAGTAGTCCGAGAAACGCGTTGGTAGATCATCATTGTCAACTGTAGGTAAAATCTTCACACCATGGTTATTATCTAACAGAGTATTTACCACTTTATACAGCTCTTTTTGGTTATTTTCACTATTCTCGATTTTATTCACACAAAAATCATTTTTCGAGCGTTCAATTAAACGAGTAACTTTTAGTTTGGTACTCTTGTATATTTCTCTGTGAACCGTCAGTCCAGAATTCCTCCACGTACGCTCGGCTTTAGTACGAATCCTTTTGGCTTCAAGAATATTATCATTTAGCCATGGGGCACCAGGTCGAAAAGTTTTAGTTTGGATTGGTGCAAGATCATCAATGGTATTTTGAACGCATTTGTTAAAATATGCTGCTTTCGAATTGACGTCATTAATTTAGTTTAGAAGAACACAGAGAAGAGCTCAGGTCAGCATCGTTCAGCGATTTGAGTTTTCGAAAAGAAATTTGTCTCGTTTCAAAGTGTTCTTTCCTTGTGTTTAGATTCAGGATAATAGGAAAATGGTCCGATATAAGTTTATCTCTAACAGATAAATTATTTATTAAATGTTTTTGTCGGGTTATCACAAGATCTATGTCCTCGATTGTGGGTAGGGGTATTAACATGTTGAATTAAAGAATGCACTTGTAACAGCTCGCAAAACTGAAGAGAGAACTTGTCATTAATGTTGTCTACATGGCAATTGAAATCACCCAGTATAACCAGTTCCAGACAGCATTTTGCCAATTGATTAATCAAATCAGAAAATTCATCGATAAACTTTGATTTAGATCCATTGTCATTGTCATAGCTATATAAAAGATTTAATTTTGGTACAGAAAAGGTCTATGTGACTAATTTTATTCACAATATCTTAAAATGTAAATACTATTTTGTCACAGAATACATGACAGCTAGGCTTTTACGCTATAAAATTAATGAGGATAGTAGCGACACTAGGCCTACTTGGCACCCGGGAATAATATTAGAATTGAAACTACTAGGCTACATCGTGGTCAGAGTGACATAATAGAGTAAACTATAACTTCATTTTGGAGTAAACTCTGGGCAGCTAACCTTGGTGATATATACAATCGAGGCCTAGGCCATAATCGATTGACTAGAGGCAGATTATCTCAAGCCTAGGCTATGATAACTTGCAGATAAGCCTAGAAACTGGAAATTAATTAGAATTCTAGCTATATAAAAGATTTAATTTTGGTACAGAAAAGGTCTATGTGACTAATTTTATTCACAATATCTTAAAATGTAAATACTATTTTGTCACAGAATACATGACTTCTGGGCTTTTACGCTAGAAAATTAATGAGGATAGTAGCGACACTAGGCCTACTTGGCACCCGGGAATAATATAAGAATTGAAACTACTGGGCTACATTGTGGTCAGAGTGACATAATAGAGTAAACTACAGCTAACATTGGTGATATATACAATCTAGGCCATACTCGATTGACTAGAGGCAGATTATCTCAAGCCTAGACTATGATAACTTAGACTATGATAACTTGCAGATAAGCCTACCTGTACCTGGTTGATCGGAGGCAGATTGGCTGTGATCTTAAGCAATCCCCACTTTGGGGTTGGGATTGACTAGGCCATACTCGATTGACTAGAGGCAGATTATCTCAAGCCTAGACTATGATAACTTAGACTATGATAACTTGCAGATAAGCCTACCTGTACCTGGTTGATCGGAGGCAGATTGGCTGTGATCTTAAGCAATCCCCACTTTGGGGTTGGGATGGGAACGGGAAAGTACAATGTCAATGGAATGATGTAGGTTCGAAGGTAGGCCTACAACGATCGACGAATTTTACCTGAAATTTCCAACTTATCGGCAATTTCTTCCAGAGCACTTGTCTTCACAACTCTTTTTGAACACTCTGGACAGGCACGGTTCCTGCGACCACTAATCAGTCAACAAACTCTCTTTTTCATCTGTCCAAACTGTCTCGTTAATGTTTTGCAAAGCCATATTGTGTGTTTATGTCACATGAGACAAATAACCCAAAATGATTGGTTATATAGATTATTTGGGTTCCTTGGCTGTCGCCCAACCCGTTGCCGAGGTGAGCACACTCCACGATTGATCGCCGACGAAGCGACGACTTCAGCGATCAAATCGCTTGCGATCGAGTGCGCACACTAGGCGAGTTTTTGAATTTTCACCGTCGGCGACCGAAATCGCCTATGTCGTCGCGTAGTGTGCGCTAGGCTTTAGGCCTCGCTACCCAGGTTACTGTTGTCTCTGATATCCAGATATTACGGGAGCATATATTGTGATGTACAATATTATAAAAGGGACCAGTTATTATACATTTAGCATGCGATATGCATAGGCGCCTGGGGGAGGGGGGCAGGGGGCGGGGGCATTTGCCCCCCAAATCTATTTTCGGGCAATGAAAAATTCGACGACCTTTTTTCTATTAATGTTTAGAGAAAAAATATAACTAACTTATTTCCAAGAGATCCACACTGTCCGAAAATTATTTTCTCGTCTTTTTCTTGTCCACTGCATGCCCGAAAATATGCCCGAAGCTCCCTTATGATATGTATGCCCGAAAAAACGGTATTGATTTCGGGCAATTTTCTCTTATGCCCCTCTGAATTACTTTGAGCTCCTACGCCTATGGCGATATGGACACTACAGTGACTATTTTGTTACACTGTGGCGAAAAGCATTCACCCCAATGAAAAGTTGGATCCGGGCAAAAAGACCAGAATTAACACTGAAGTCAATGGGGAATTAATGGTAGTCTGCATCTCTCTTGGTATAGATTATGTCAGCCAGAATTGCAACCGAATGACGCGGTGGTGTGAGTAGAATCGTGACGTAATTAAATATGGCCGTATGTCCAAAGTTCCAACATGCTATCGTCTAATTTCTAACTTCTATTCATGTAATTTCTAAATTAAGACCATGTATAATCCATTTTTATAGGTCCACATTCATAATGTTGACGTATATTGCCGTCGCCCCTGTCTGTGCGTGTCTCGCCTACAGGCCACAATTCTTACGTGATCATCATGAAACTTTTTTTGTATTTGTTTGTCGTTTACAGGCCACAATTCTTAATGAATCGTCTTGAAACTTTAGATACTTATTCTTTGTATCATAAGGAACATCCCTATCGTTTAGGGTGCATGCCCAACCCCCAGGGGCAGAGCCACGCCCATTTCTTGTATTTGTTTGTTTGTCGTCTACAGGCCGCATTTCTTAACGTATCATCTTGAAACTTTGCATACTCATTTTTTGTACACTAAGGAACACCCCTACCGTGCAGAGCCACGCCCATTTTCTTTATGTGTGTCTGTGTGCCGCCTACAAGCCACAATTCCTAATCGATTGTCTTGAAAATATTTTGTATGAATTCCTTATACCCTATGGATGATCCCTATTGTTTTTGGTGCATGCCCGATCCCCAGGGGCAGAGCAACGCCCATTTCTTGTATTTGTTTGTTTGTCGTCTACAGGCCGCATTTCTTAACGTATCATCTTGAAACTTTGCATACTCATTTTTTGTACACTAAGGAACACCCCTACCGTGCAGAGCCACGCCCATTTTCTTTATGTGTGTCTGTGTGCCGCCTACAATTGGTAGCAATTAATAAAAGGACATACTCTTTTGATCAATTTCCTTGCTTGGTGGTGGCGGTACTAGAATTGGGTAACCTCATATGGTCAAAACCAGTGCCAATCTGATTAAAATACAGATCTAAATTTCGTTTCGTTTTTTTATACTTTCGATGGCCTACACTACATGAAGATCTGACAGGTTATAGCGATAGGTGACGTCAGGGGTCAAAAGACCGACTTATGACCCTATGACGTCAGGCATTTGATTTACCAATCAGCATTGATGTTACTAGTGGATTACCCACAGTTCTGTGGAAAACACGCCTCAAGCTCGCCGTAACAGACCGTTTCATTGGCTTATCCCTGACACCATTCAGAATACAAGTGAAATAACAACTCTTCCAGATCCAAGTGTAGTAAAGACAACTAAAACGAAATTTTGAACTATAAAACCGAAACGAAATAGGATCTGTGTTTTAACCAGATTGAACCAGTGCAAGATTTGAGATATTCAAAACGAAAAGAAAGAAATTTTAACCCGTTTTTTTTAAAAAAAAAAAAAAAAATATTTGAATAGAAACCAGCGGATGCCAGGCAGGATACGCCCACATTTTGCAAGAAATGGATAGAGAACAAGCTAAATCCAGAAAGTTATGCTCTGAAATGCGCAAATATCAAAAGGGATTGAGATTTTTGGAATATAAAATTTAGATAAAAATTGTGACCTCTAGAGGGTCCATAACCTTTGAATTACATACTTATATACAATTTGCATACAAAGAGCGGCCATTTTGTCGGCAGTTTCATTTCCCAAAATTACAATTCAACCTTCATCATGGTGGAATAGTGATCTAAACGGTTTTTAAAAACGAAAAACAAATTGTGACCTCTAGAGAATCCACAAGTTAAAAATGTGATTTTTCGACCAATCACGGACCATAATCCAGGACGTTACAATCCGATATGCGCGAATATCGAAAGGAACCAAGATCTTTGGGTTATAAACATGCATTTCAAGTTTGATCAAAATCGGATCAAAATTGTAACCTCTAGAGTGTCCACAAGCTAAAAATGCGATATTTCGTACAATCAGGGGCCATAATTCATGATGTTTCGATCCAATATGCGCGAATATCAAAAACAACCAAGATCTGTGGGTATAAACATGCATTTCAAGTTTCATCAAAATCGGCACAAAATTGTGACCTCAAGAGGGTCCACAACCTTGATATACCAGATATTTACACTATTTGCGTATGACTGAGGGGCGGGCAGTTTGGTCCGATTTTTACGAAATTCAAACTCAACCTCCATTACGGTGTAACGGTGATATAATCAAACGTTTTTTGAAATCGGATAATAATTGTAACCTCCAGAGGGACCACAAGCTAAAAAAAAAGGTGATTTTTCGTACAATCAGGGGTCATAATTCAGGACGTTACGATTCGATATGCCCAAATATTGAAAGGAACCAAGATCGTTTGGTTACAAACATGCATTTCAAGTTTCATCAAAATCGGATTAAAATTGTGACCTCTACAGGGTCCACAACCTTGATTCACCATTTTGTCCGGCAGTTTTGGTCAGATTTTCATGACATTCGAGGTCAACCTTCATTACGATGTAACACGGTGATATAATCAAATGGTTTTTTTAAATCGGATAATAATTGTAACCTCCAGAGGGACCACAAGCTAAAAAGATAGGTTGCCAGGCAACGAAATATACGCCCACAGCAACTAAATCGTCCAAGCAATCAACAAGGGTTGTCGCATATTTTTACTTTTTTCGGTAATGAAACTTTTATAATACACTAAAAACTGATTAAGAGCAACAACTCACGAAGGAATTATCAGAAAACTATTAGAATTTGTTTGGTTTTTATAAAGTTCTGCCCCATGCTAACGTTTTGTATGCAAAGCTTTTAATATCATGGATTTAACTGTTCAAGTCATAAAATTTCATTGAAAATCAATATACTTGTTCGTCTCAAGATCTTTAACTCTGTGTATCAATCTGAAGTCAATCGGATGATAACTTTAGCCTTTAGAGCGTCACAAGATTTTGCAAAGAGATCAAGGGCCATAACTTTGGCAGTAATTATCGGAAATCGCTGAAAATCAATGGGCTTCTTCGTCTCATGACCTTAAACACTGTGTATAAATTGAAAGTCAATTGGATATTAACTTTGGCCTCTAGAGCGTCCACAAGATTTTTCAAAGTGATCAAGGGCCATAACTCTGGTAGCAAATATTGGAAATCGCTGAAAATCAATAGGCTTTTTCGTCTCATGACCTTAAACACTGTTAATAAATTTAAAGTCAATCGAATATGACGTTAAACACTGTTAATAAATTTAAAGTCAATCGAATATTAACTTTCGCTTCTAGAGCATCCACAAGATTTTTTGAAGTGATCAAGGGCCATAACTCTGACAGTAATTATCGGAAATCGTTGAAAATCAATAGGTTTCTTCGTCTCATGACCTTAAACATTGTGTATAAATTTAAAGTCAATCGGATATTAACTTTGGCCTTTAGAGCGTCCACAAGATTTTTTGAAGTGATCAAGGGCAACTAAATCGTCCAAGCAATCAACAAGGGTTGTCGCATATTTTTACTTTTTTCGGTAATGAAACTTTTATAATACACTAAAACCTGATTAAGAGCAACAACTCACGAAGGAATTATCAGAAAACTATTAGAATTTGTTTGGTTTTTATAAAGTTCTGCCCCATGCTAACGTTTTGTATGCAAAGCTTTTAATATCATGGATTTAACTGTTCAAGTCATAAAAATTCATTGAAAATCAATATACTTGTTCGTCTCAAGATCTTTAACTCTGTGTATCAATCTGAAGTCAATCGGATGATAACTTTAGCCTTTAAAGCATCCACAAGATTTTTTGAAGTGATCAAGGGCCATATCTCTGGCAGTAATTATCGGAAATCGCTGAAAATCAATGGGCTTCTTCGTCTCATGACCTTAAACACTGTGTATAAATTGAAAGTCAATTGGATATTAACTTTGGCCTCTAGAGCGTCCACAAGATTTTTCAAAGTGATCAAGGGCCATAACTCTGGCAGCAAATATTGGAAATCGCTGAAAATCAATAGGCTTTTTCGTCTCATGACCTTAAACACTGTTAATAAATTTAAAGTCAATCGAATATGACCTTAAACACTGTTAATAAATTTAAAGTCAATCGAATATTAACTTTCGCTTCTAGAGCATCCACAAGATTTTTTGAAGTGATCAAGGGCCATAACTCTGACAGTAATTATCGGAAATCGTTGAAAATCAATAGGTTTCTTCGTCTCATGACCTTAAACATTGTGTATAAATTTAAAGTCAATTTAAACTCAATCGGATATTAACTTTAGCCTCTAGATAATCCACAAGACTTTGCAAAGAGATCAAGGGCCATAATCTCTGGCAGTAATTATCGGAAATCGCTGAAAATCAATGGGTTTCTTCGTCTCATGACCTTAAACATTGTGTATAAATTTAAAGTCAATCGGATATTAACTTTGGCCTTTAGTGCGTCCACAAGATTTTTTGAAGTGATCAAGGGCCATAACTCTGGCAGTAATTATCGGAAATCGTTGAAAATCAATCGGCTTCTTCGTCTCATGACCTCAAACACTGTATATAAATTTAAGGTCAATTGGATATTAACTTTGGCCTCTAGAGCGTCCAAAAGATTTTTCAAAGTGATCAAGGGCCATAACTCTGGCAGTAATTATCGGAAATCGCTGAAAATCAATAGGCTTCTTCATCTCAAAACCTTAAACACTGTGTTTAAATTTAAAGTCAATCAGATATTAACTTTAGCCTCTAGAGCGTCCACAAGCAATTGTGGACGCCGGACCGACAGACGGACGGACGGGGGCGACGACAATATACGACCACATTTCAATCATAGGCGTACGGGCTCGATGACAGTTGGGGGGGGGGGGGAAGGCAGGAACCCGAAATGCCCGAAAAAATTTCGGGTTTACAGACAGCGGCGCGGTCTTCCTCGAGAAGAGAAGAATCGGAGCTTACCTTGTGTAGACCCCCCCCCCCCACCCCTCCCCACAAGAAAATTTTGGGATATTTGACGGCTGCAAACACATTTTCCTGCTATTTCAGCCCGTGAACAATCAAGGTCAAAGTGGTCTAATATAGGCTAATTAAGATGGCTGGCTCGGATTCCAATCAAAAGATCAATCGTTTACAGTCCACGGAGACGTGCCCGTTGGGAGAAAATTTTGAAAATTTAACTGCCGCAAACGCGTTTTCCGGCTATTCCAGCCTGTGAATACAGCAACTTCAATTTGGTCCAATATAGCCTGTCTGGCTGACCCGAATTCCAAACAACCAATCAATCGTCGCGGGGTATGGGGGTCTCACCCTCCCGGAGAAATTTTTGAAAATTTAACCACCGCAAATGCGTTTTCTGCTATTCTAGCCCGTGTAAGCAACTCCAAAAGTATCCAATGGTTTTGTAACCGAAATCCCATTCTGAATTCCAACCATCCAATCAGACTGTTGCAGCTGCATTCACAGATAATAATCAATGCCCGAAAAATGTCGCACAAAGTAGAGTGGCTCCAGACAAAATGTTTTAATCCATAGTCAACTCAGTACAAATTCGTGGTATTCAATTAAAATAAGTGTTTTATTAGGGCTCGATGACAGGGAAGCAAAACTAGAAATGCCCAAAAAGAATTTAGGTTTACAGACAGCGGCGCTGGTTTTCTTCGAGAGGCGAAGAAGCGGAGCTGACCTTATATGGACCCCCTAAGAAAATTTTGGAATATTTGACGGCCGTAAACGCGTTTTACTGCTATTCCAGCCCGTAAAATTAGTGTTATATTAGATTTCGGGCACTTTATTTTGCCAAGTAGATGAAATAACAATTTTTTTTCACTTTACCCGTCTGCCCGAAATGTCAGCTTGCCCGAAAGTTAGGGGGGCAGCTGCCCCTCCTCCCTGCCCCCCTGATTTCAATGTGGGCGTATAAAAAGGTGATTTTTCGTACAATCAGGGGCCATAATTCAGGACGTACGATCCGATATGCGCAAATATCGAAAGGAACCAAGATCTTTGGGTTATAAACACGCATTTCAAGTTTATCAAAATCGGATTAAAAGTGTGACCTCTACAGGGTCAACAACCTTGATATACCATATTTTTAAACTATTCGCGTACGAGCGGCGGCTATTTTGTCCGTCAGGTTTAGTCCGATTTTCACGAAATTCGAACTCAACCTTCATTACGGTGTAACGGTGATATACTAATACGGTTTTTTAAATTGGATAGGAATTGTGACCTCTGGAGGGACCACAAGCTCAAATCGCGAATTTTCGTACAATCAGGGGCCATAATTCAGGAAGTTACGATCCGATATGCGCGAATATCGAAAAGAACCAAGATATTTGAGGTTATAAACATGCATTTCAATTTTCAACAAAATCGGATCAAAATTGTGACCTCTAGAGTGTCCACAGGCTAAAAACGCGATGTTTCGTACAATCAGGGGCCATAATCCATGAAGTTATGGTCCGATACATGCCAATATCGAAAGGAACCGAGATCTTAGGGAGATAAAGCTATATTTGAAGTTTCGTTGAAATCGGATAAAGATAGGTTGCCAGGCAACGAAACATACGCCCACAGCAGCTAAATCGTCCGGGCAGTCAACAAGTGTTGTCGCATATTTTTACTTCTTTCGGTAATGAAACATTTATAATACACTCATGAAGTATTTATCAGAAAACCATTAGAATTTGTTTGGTTTTTAATATCATGGATTTAGCTGTTCAAGTCATAAAAATTCATTGAAAATCAATATACTTGTTCGTCTCAAGCTCTTAAACTCTGTGTATCAATCTGAAGTCAATCGGATGATAACTTTAGCCTCTAGAGTGTCACAAGATTTTTCAAAGTGATCAAGGGCCATAACTGTGACAGTAATTATCGAAAATCACTGAAAATTAATAGACTTCATCTTATGACCTTAAACACTGTGTATAAATTTAAAGTCAATCGGATATTGACTTTAGCCTCTAGAGCGACCACAAGATTTTTCAAAGTGATCAAGGGCCATAACTCTGGCAGTAATTATCTGAAATCGCTGAAAATCAATAGACTTCTTCGTCTTATGACCTTAAACACTGTGTATAAATTTAAAGTCAATCGGATATTAACTTTGGCCTTTAGAGCGTCCACAAGATTTTTTGAAGTGATCAAGGGCCATAACTCTGGCAGTACTTATTGGAAATCGCTGAAAATCAATAGGCTTCTTCGTCTCATGACCTTAAACACTATGTATAAATTTAACGTCAATTGGAAATTAACTTTGATCTCTAGAGCGTCCACAAGATATTTTGAAGTGATCAAGGGCCATAACTCGGGCAGTAATTATCGGAAATCGCTGAAAATCAATAGGCTTCTTCGCTTCATGACCTTAAACACTGTGTATAAATTTAAAGTCAATCGGATATTAACTTTAGCCTCTAGAGCGGACGCACGCCGGACGGTCGGGGGCGACGACAATATACGACCACATTTCAATGTGGGCGTATAAAAATTGTGACATGTAGTTTCCACAAACAAATTGTGGACGGACGTGTGGACGGACGTACGGACGGACAAAAAGGGGCGACGGCAATATACGTCCACATGAAAATGTGGGCGTATAAAAAACCTATCCCGCTATAATTCTGATTCTAAGCTACACCCTACAGAGTTCATTACATGAGGTATCTTTAGTAAATGCCGAACCAATGTGTTTTGTTAATTTTTTTTGTGGGGTCTTTCGAATGGGATGAAAACCAGAGGTACCGTGTACACATTGGAGTGCACATAAAAGATCCCCTGGCAGTTGGAATTCGATATAAGAGTAGGCCGTAGCGCCGCTGTCCGGGCAGAATTTCCCTTATAGTACACTGTATGGCGTACGCCCGTCTTCATTAGTCCAGTCGGAGCAGAACAGTAGGATGTAAAACTCCATTTCATTTCATTTCTTATTTGTGAGCAGGGTTGTCCCAGTTTTGCTCTAATACTCCACTGGTTACCACGATTTGGTATTCTTTTTGAGACAGCTAAGTTGTACATTACAATCAAAAGACGAAAATATGCCTTTATACACATACATAATTACATAATAAGAACAATTATATCAATAAATATACAGTATAATCCAGTAATTTACGTATAGTAGATCAAAATAAGTTCCGACAAAGTGGGCAGGTAGAGTTCATGCTTGTGCTAAACCACTTGTAAAGGCAAGCAGAGTGGTATTTCTTCTTGCATGTACGGCATTGAAGTTTCGGTAACTGAAATGTTGTCCCATGGAGCACAGAAAAACAAATCATACAATCCTCTACACCATCGAATCTCTTATCGATGTTCTTCTTCCATAACTTAAGTCCTTCTATAATAGTTCCATTCTGGTGCTGGAGAAAAATATTGAGCTGCAACAACCAACGATCCCACTGAGCCTGCGTAGCGCCTACTCTTTTATCACTACTTACAGCTATGACTCCTAGTGGGAAGTTCTCGGGTAATGTGATGGTTACAACTATCTTAACTTCAGCCATGATGTAAGTAGCCACTACTTCACGTGTGGATGGTCTTGGTTTTATTGTAATTCCTTCTAAATCCTCTGAAGATGGTTGAACAGCTGATATTTCGTCCCCACACAGTAGTGGACTTACGTATTTGCTTGTGAATTTATCCACATATAATGATGTCTTTCTATCTAGATCCATCCACCACTGCCGAACCAATGCGGGTGTGGTCTCCAAACATTGGTAAAGGAGACTGTATGCTTGTTGCTGTACATCGACATCACTGGTGTTGAGAGCATTAACAATACTGTTGGAAATAAAATAACTGGTACTGACAGCTGCTAAAGTCCTCTCCGATGGAAGAAGACAAAATATGTGTCGCAAGAGTCCTGCCATTAAGCCATTCTCTTTAAGATATGTTGCATATTTCGCTCGCATTTGGGGATTGGCGGTTTTGAAGATGGTCAATACGAGTTTCCACGCTAGCATATACCCATACACAAATTGAAATTCTTCGGAATGCGGACTGATAATATATTGTTCACCAATTGATAAATTACCGAGAACTAGTTCCATAGCTTGTCTTCCCTTCTTAACTATACCCATTAATACCTTTGGGGGGGATTGGATACAAGACTCTTCAGTTCGGGTTTGTGAACCATCTTCTTTACCAAGTTCTTGATATTGCTTGGCAACTTCACCCATTATCTTCTCCAGTAACGAATAAACCGTTTTCTGAACATCCAACTGTTCACAAAGTAAATAGGGACAGAAATGATTTAAAAATGTTTGAGTGTCTTGTTCAAGTAAGGAATCATCATCTGCATCTAGATAAACAGGAAGTTTGTGTTTCAAAATATGGCATTTGTTACAGTAAGACAAAGACTTTCCCAGTGCAGTAATCATCATTTTAACTACAGCTGAGCAACACCTTCGTCCTGGCAAAGCTATATATACCGGAATTAGCTCTCCGAAGATTGCTTCACTGAAAAATTCTTTCCACTCTGATGACAAACATTCTGGATATTCTGATGCATTATATTTAACTTTTTCGTTTATGCACTTTGAAATCTCTAATAGAAGACGACTAACAGCTGTGGCAAATGCAACAGATGTAACATGGGGATCTTTAACATGTGCACAACTTTTAATTCTATGCACCCAGTCAACAACACAACATAAAACCATATCCCATTCTTTATCTGATATACTTTCAGGAGCTGTTACAATCACAATATTTAAAAACTTTGCAACCTCTATGCTTGACAGTACTTTTCTAATATCATTCAAATCTTCATCAGTTAACACCATAAAGTGATCATCTGCTCCACGCCAATTCCTCACAATCTGAAGTACATTATTAACCAATGATCTGAAAGATGCAAAGATCTCGGGCTGTGAGTTTTTACCCATTGAAGACAAGCATGAAGTAATGACAGCAAGACTTCTGTATCCTAACCATTCATTTGTAGTTGACATAGAAGATATCAGGACCGGTATTTGTATTTCTGCTAGTCTCTGGGCTTTAGAAGAAGGGAAAAAGGGTGCAAGGGTTTGTATAGAATGAACAATTCCACAAGAAAGGTCATTCCATCTCTCCATCATTTCATCAAAATTCAAAGAACAGTATTTGGGAACAAAGGCATCTAGTATGAAAGCTAACAATAATGATTTGAGTTTGCCTTCTTCTTCTGAATCTGTGATGGCCTTTTGTAACAATTGTTTCTTGTCGTAATCTGTTAGTGCCAATTTAACTGCTTGCACTATACCCTCCAAATTCTTTATGTCTGTCAAAAGTTGGCAAGACTTTAGCTTTTCATGAACAAGAAGCGTTTTTGATATTGACAAAGCTTGAAAAACATGAATTAGGTAGTCATTTATGTTAATGCTAAGGTTTGACTCTGAACTCACAATTTTGTCTGAACTTTCTTCAGAAATGGTTACTGACATACCTCCTCGGCGACAGAATAGAACTAGTTGTGCATTTAGAGTTCCTTGGTTTACTAACACAGGTAGGTGGTTTGCACTACTTACTGAAATATGCTGTGGAAGATTTTCTGCAGCTGACAAAACATCACCAGAGATATAAACATAACCCAAGAGGGAGATATATTTTAAGCATTCCTTTTCTCCAAATGGTATATGGAGGAGTTGTAGAAGCAGATGGAGAATTGTTTTGTTAGAAGTTGTATTATATTTTACATTGTTCAATAAAATCTCAACACTTTTCAGTAATCTAATTAATGACTGTCTATTAGTCTCTTTAGCCGAGACAAGTTTCTTGATCAATATACAAGCTTGGTATAAAAATCCATCATCATTTAAATCAGTAACTTCAGATTTGAGAAGTAGAATTAGACCCTTTGACCATGCCCGCTCACAACATTCCAATACTTTTTTTTCTAGGTTATAAAAGGAATCAACACTTATTCTGAACAGTGTCATCATGAGTTCTTCAGAAGCTTTCGGGCACAAAATGTCTTTGAGGTTATCAAAGAATGAACAGGCTGCTCTGGTAACGAATTGTACAACCTGAACTAAGTTACTGTTACTAGCTGTATGGTTCAAGGAGTTCAGTACTTCTCCTATTGCTAAAATAACTGCCTCGACACAATCATTATCATACACAGTCTCCTCCTCGCCGCAAGATGATAAAACAAGAGTAATAACGCTCCACCCTCTTTCAATAAGTTCATTATTATCAGAGTTATCTGTTTTAGTACTTAATACACAGGTTTCCCTGACAAGACCCAAAATCATCTGAGTTACACTTGAACTTCTAAAGATAGTTCCAGCTTTAGGATCAAATTTTCGTTTCTCTGTGAGTTTCTCTATAACAATACAGCGCTGAATAAGACCATTACAGTTTTCAATCAGTTCTGGAAGTAGTACTGAGCAGTCAACTGTTTCAACATTTTCTAAGCATTTGAAAGAAATTGTTACAATATTTTCGGAACTCACATAGGAACGGGAACTGGACTTTAGCCATGGCATGCATGCTACTTTAAAAAATTCAACAAAAATATTTTTATCTTGATTTTCTTCCAAGGACAGGAGTTTTGATAATATATTTTTAGTTATGTATAGATCAAACATGTCTGCAAAAAACGGTAAATATAGTTCCTGTTTGGATTCCACTATCATTTCACTATACACATAAACTAAAATAGAAGCATAGAAGTCAGAAAAACTATCGGACAATGTGTCTGGGTTGACTAACACTGTAACAGGATCTCTTTTATATTTTTGTACACTATTATCAGCAAATCTTAAAGCCTTCTTAGTAGAGAAACTTGGCACCAAAAATCCCTTCATTAAAGCTGAGAGCCTGTCAGTTATTCCATGAGACTGATCTTTTAATAGGGTAAAAAGAAAATCTCTGATCTGATTCCAGAAATATTCTGATAGTCCCTTATCTTTTGAAGACTTATCCAAAGATTTCATAAATGATCCTACACAAGAATACAAAGGTGAAGCAATTGCAGATATTTTCTCTTCAGTCAGTGTGGATTTTAAAAGGTCTAAAATGCACACATCAAGGATATTCTTTGATATCTCTTCTTTCGGATTTTCTACAAGTGTTGTTTGATTTATGGTGTAACGACAACATTCAATATAAGCTTTAATTAGAGCTGAAGATTCAATATTACTTTGTGATACACTTTCCACTTTAAATCCTGTTCTCATGGATGTTAAAAATTCTAGATAAAAAGTACTTTTACCATCAGACTGGTATAAGTTTACTGGAATTTTGCTGAGCAGAGGCATTAAATTTGGGGCTATTGTTGATGCATTACCATGACAACCCCCTTCTAATGATTTCCTCAGTTTAGGCCAAAATGCTTTCTGCAAGGAAATATGCTCCCAACAGACTGGTGAATAATTCACTAAAGATAGAATGGCTTCCCACATAGACCCAACAATTAATGGATTTGAAATATCAAGGTTGTGAAGTACTAGCGGAGTTAGCTTACTACTATAACTATTTGCTACTTCAGGGTACCTTTGGCAAACTACTGCAAGAAATGAATAAAGTCCAGCTTTTACACTAGGTACCACTGATTTTCCATGCTTCCAAAATTTTCCATTTTCAAACAAGCTGATAATTGATGATACTAGTGTTGACAATTTATCTTCTGGTATAGCACTAATAAGTTTTCTACAACCTAATAAAGAAGATGCTACAGTACGGGTATATTTACTTTCCATATCTTCTGAATCAGTTGTTTTTGAATCACTTAAGGACTGTGCGGTTTTATTTACTAGATTGTCCACAAAGTAATTAATTATTTCTTGTCGGTAAATTGTCAGAGCTTCATTCTGTTTCCCACTTGGGAAGGTATTATGGAAAGCTTGATTTGCAGCAGAAGCAACAGTAGGATAGGTATCACACTGGCTTAATATCCAACAACCCATTATTGATTTCAAGTAAGGGGCTATTTCCTTCTTAACTTGACTAGTTATGATTAAAAATGTTTGTTGAACAGCCTCTCGTACTTTGTGATCAGTATCAATAGATAGTCTGTTGTAAAGTCTTGGCCAAAAGGGAAGCATGGATTTAATAACATCTGCATCTTTCTGTTGACAAATTGCTCCCAGTTCCTGCAATGCCTTTATTTTTGTAGTTGTGTCTCTTTTAGATAATTTTCGAAGTAAAAGTCGTACATCAGAGTCTAAAGTGCTATCTACATCATCCAAAATATGGCTTAGAGGAACAAAAGATGGTGACGTTTGGGCACCAAAACCAATAAAGCCAGGAGTTTGGCCAGCCAGTAAACTTGCAGCTTGACTGCTACTTGATGGCTTCAAGTTACCTTTCACACGATTAGATCCTTTCTTACCAGACATCTTTAAATTTTCAATTTACAGGCAACATTGACCTGAAAAGATATAAGATTTCAATATATAAAGATATGTTGCCAGGCAATAAAACATATCCCTAAAATGAAATGCAGTTTAATGTCCTACTGTTCTGCTCACTTGGCTAATGAAGACGGGCATACGTCAATGCAGTGCGCTATGAGGGAAATTTTGCCTACTCTTATATCAAATTCCATCTGCCAAAGGATCTTTTACGTACATGCCAATTGGTACACAGGACGTGAGTCACCTTGGTTTTTTGTCCCATCCGAATGACTAGACAGCTGTCCTTGTTAGGCCATCCGTCCTGCACCGCTGACAAGGGGAAACCATGCCGGAAAGTCCTGATGAACTCACATCCCTACAGCAGCTAAGTTGTTCCAGCAGTCCACAAATGTTATCACATATTTATTCTCTTGATGGTAATGGGAGCCTTTGCAAGAGGCTAAAAGTCAGTAACAACCTATCAGAAATAATTAAAATTTGATTGACTGCTACATGTAGTTCTTTCTAGTGCTCACAAGCCAACAGTGAGGCTGATTTGCCATGGCTGAATTCCAAAATACATAGTTCACACATTAACTAATTGCATATTTCTCTTTATATAAAGCAATTAAGCAACCAGCAATCAAACTGCTTATCTATACTTACATGTAGCTTTGGCAGAAAGATTCATGATCGAACTTAGTCAAGGTCATGATGAATAGTGAAGTATCATCACTAGATACATGTACCTTGACCAGAAGAGAAGTTATCGTGTCTGAAAGCATTGACCAAGCAAAATTACCAAGATTGAACATTCTACCTCAATTAAAAACACAGTTATTGTGTTCCAGAGTCTTGACCAATCAAATCCATTATCACTACTTGGTCAAGGCAGAAAATTGTCATTGTCGAACTTAATCAAGGTATTGATGTAATGAAACTATACTCAAAGTTTCATCACTTTCACATTTATTAGAAAGTCTGAACCATATCACATTGTTTAGCTCTGCTTAGCCTTAGACGAAAATTTTATGACAAGGTAAATACATGTATACCATCGGTCCATAATTTGGCGCTTAAATTTAATACGTACACAGACTTTTATTTCGGAAACTCTGTTAAAATCGGGATGGTGACCATCTGATGCAGGTCACAAAATTTCATGCAAACGATACCAATCGGTTCTTGCGGTCGCACCAGCTCAAAAACATGCGACTGATTTCCTGGTTACGCAAATTGAAATATCGGTTACGTTAACAAATTTCACTAACAAATTTATTCACATTTGATCAATTTTTATACAGGATGACTTTGTGACACAGGTCTAAATTATCTGTATTATAGCACAAACTGCATTCATTCATTCTTGGCATTTCATTTCTCCATCTTACCAGTACTTTGACAGATCAGGTATTTTGACAGCTGCCATAATATTTGAAAGTGTACCTTTGGATTTTCGAACACAAAATGAGAAATGAGTTTGACCATTTAACATGCCAGGTAGATTTCCAAATAATTTACTACACGTGTCCCTTTCAGTTTTCACTATAGCCATGCTGTACGGTAGTACCAATGACCTATATGTATGTCGTCAACTTTGACCCCCTCTGGCATCGCTGTAAACGATTTTACTGTCCTGTCAATTTTAATATTATTTCATGACATCAAACTATTCTGTTTCCTTTTGAGACTTTGTGTATAGAGTGCCGCAGTTAATAAATACTGTTTGTCAATCAGTCGCTACCTATGAGTGAGGCTATCTCATGCTACCAGGGGCGGATCCAGGAATTTTTGCAGTAGGGGGTTTGCGTCATTTTGGCATATATACATACACATTGATCTTTTTAAACAGAGAAATCCAATATCCTGTTCTGCCAATAAAGGATAAAGCACAATTATGACACTTTTCTCATAAAAAAGGTTGCAAATAATTTTATGTTGCTGAGCAGAGGGGCTGGGGGGGGACCCCAGACACCCCCCCAACCCTTCTGGATCTGCACCTGGCTACGTCTACGTACTTGGAAGAATGATTACAAATGACAAGTGTAATATGAAGCACGTATGTAGTCTTTAGTGACCGAAAACAGTATGGTAGCTACCATTCATGGTTTTTGAAGTTCAGATATGATATAAAAACGAAAATCCATTAGTAATGTTTGAAAAAGCTGATTGATAAAAGAATTTTTAAAATATAGGGATTTAGTGAAGTGGAACAATTTTTTCTAATGTTTAAATGGGGATGTACCGTGGGATTAAAGTCATAAACACTGAACCTCAAAATATAATATTAAATATAAATATATATAAATTAGTCAAGTTATTTCTTTTAAAAATACATTCACTGCAAGTGGAAATGAATAATAATAGCACCATTTAAATCTGGATAAAACATGAAAATAGCGCAACCATTTTATGTAACCAATTGGTTACGCAATGGTCATCTGGCGTAATCAAAGAAAATGGTTATGAAGAGCATAAACTCGCAACCATTTTTCTGGTTACACCAAAATTTGAAATTTCGTGGCCTGTGATGGTCCCTTTAAAGTCAATCAGATATTAACTTTAGCCCTTAGCTCGTGGATGCCGGATGGACAGACAGGGTTGATGGCAATATACGAGCACATTTCAAAGTGGGCGTGTAAAAAGGAGAGTCAACATGTTCTAAAGTCTCGCTGCCACGTGGAACGTACAAACTGTAAATCGGACTGCTCCCAATAAGGATGTAATGGTTCAAAAATTCTTGAACCGGTTAACTGGTCGTTAAAAACCCAACCGTAACCAGTTAACCCATAAAAATTTTCTATGAAAATATTTGTTGCATCAAAATAAGACTTGATAATATATTATTAGTATTACAGTTTTTAAGTTAACAGTCAGTTCAAATTCCATTAATTCATTCATTCTTAATGTTTCATTTCTCCAACTTGCGCGTTGACAGGTCACGTATAGACCAGTTGAATTGATTTGAAATCATGTTGATTTAAAAAAAAAAAAAAAGCTTCACTAATACTTCATAAGATTAGTTATGAACTCAATATTTGAAAGCATACCTTTGGATTTTTAAATACAAAATAAGTTTGATTATTCAACAACAGCTAATTCCAAAGGATTTACTACACGTGTTTCTGTCGCAAGCCATGCTGTATCCTATGGTACCAGTGACCCGTATGTCAACTTTGACCCCATCGGCACAGCATCGTGCGCTCGAGTGATAATACATGTATAAACAATTTTACTAAATTATATCCTATCTATTTTAATATTATTTCATCACTTCATACTTGTTTTATTTTGAGACTTTGTTTATGGATTGATGAGGTTAATACTGTAAAACAATTAATTTGTCAGTCAGTTGAGGCAATTAATGCTTGACAGCGAGGGCTAATAACGTAATGTCAAAACTTGGAGTGGGAATTTACAGTCGTTAACTTCCCGAGGCTTATCACAAATGACATGTGCTATTTGAAATAATTATGTGGTCTTAGTGAAAGAAAACAATATTGTGGCTATCATTCCTGGGTTTGAAGGTCAGGTATCATATGAAAACGAATACCGAATAGTAATTTTTTGAACCGGTTCAACAGTGCAACCGAACCGTGACCGGTTAACCGAGTGACCGTAATTGACTCACCGCAACT
Source organism: Patella vulgata (assembly GCF_932274485.2). NCBI lineage: Eukaryota > Metazoa > Mollusca > Gastropoda > Patellidae > Patella > Patella vulgata. Next base: position 42,073,283 of record NC_065885.2, on the reverse strand, counting down.
CTTTATCATATAACATTCTTCGAAACAGATTGAAGCCAATGCCAAACTATCTATACATCCTTGTGAAATGCAACCATACCAATAATATCAACAAACTAAAACTCAACCCAAGCACCTTTTAAAACATCTCAGAACGAATATATTACCAAAACTGTTATCATTGGTAGCCTCATCACAGGTGACAACCTAACAACCACACCTAAAGCCCTCAAAGAACTTCAGAAAGACAGGGCAATAAACATAATACCTGCGGACAAAGAGACGGTAGCTCAGGTCTAGAAATTCATCATATATGGAATCTGCACAAATCCTCCGAATCTTAATTAATAATACTGTCTAAAAAACAAAATTGTGTTTATTGTGTTAATCTAAAACACCAAAATACAACAACAATGATAACAAGCCAACAGTGAGGCTGATGTCCTCCGCCGAAATCCCCAAATAAATATATTAATTAATCGCACATTTATTTTTTCCAAAAGTATCGAGCAATCAAACTACACACTGAGTTTCATCACCCTCTATCAGATAGAATCAAGATTATCTCTTCCCAAAGCATCGACCAATAAAATTGATTAGCTCTGCTTAGCTTTCGCTTGAAATGTTATTCATTGAAATCAGTCAAGACATTCACCTAATGAACATCTACATCAGGTTTAAACATTCTACCTCAATTAAAAGCAGAGTTTTTATGTTCCAAAGTCTTGACCATACAAATTGTTTATCACTCCTTAGCCCAGGCAGAAAATTCGCACAATCGAACTTAGTCAAGGTAATGATATAATGAATCTATATTCAGAGTTTCATCACTCTCACTTCATTATAACCAAAGTTATCGTGCCCTAAAGCATCAACCAATCAGATTGCTTATCTCTGCCTACCGTAAGCAGACAATGTTCATCATCGAACTCCATCAAGGGATTCACCAAATGAATGCCTACACCAAGTTTGAACATTCTACCTCAATTTGAAGGAGAGTTATTGTGTTCCAAAGTCTCAACCAATCAAATTGCTTATCGCTCTGCTTAGGCTGACCTTAAAAATATCTTTGTTTCGCCTAACGCGACCGACTAACTAAAACCACCCCCGACTTAAATTATTTTATTGCACTTTTCCGCGATCTTTTTATTTTATTTTGTGTGTCAACCTGAAATATATCACGAGAGTTATTTCCCTTTACTATGGCTATGGTTTGATTCATTATTGAAACTGGTTGATCAAGACAAAAGCGTCATAGGTGTCGCTTCTCAACAAAATGGTTGCAGACGAAAGCACGTCCATTCCCACGAAATGATTCTGCCTCTATGTCTGTGGGCGTCGTTTTAAACATGACGACGATATTTTCAATATCCGTTTTCGAGAAAAATAAAGGCACAACCCGCACGATCGTTAAAAACGTGTTGAGGGAGTTTCAAACGTGAGTTTGTCGCAATTTGTGTGCGAGTCGTGCATCAAGAAAAATCCCGATGTCATTGATTTGTTTGCCAATAAAAGAAGACGAATGTTTGCACCCGGAAAATTATCAAGCTGTCAAATTAGCTCTTCAAAAAAAAAATCTGAAAAAAAACCCGACCTACCGACCCTTCTCCTCGATTGTGGGTCGGGTTTGGTGAAACAAAGATATTTTTAAGGTCAGCCTTACCCTCAGTAGAAAATGTTCATTATCGAACTTAGTCAAGGTATTGATGTAATAAAGCTATACACCAAGTGTTCTCACTCTCACTTAATTAGAACTAAAGTTATCGTGTCCCAAAGCATCAACCAATCAAATTGCTTATCTCTGCTTACCCTAAGCAGAAAATGCTCATCTTCGAACTCCATCAAGGCATTGACCCAATAATTATAAACACCTACACCAAGTTTGAACATTCTAGCTCAATTAGGAGAATTATTGTGTTCCAAAATCTTGGCCAATCAAATTGCTTATCGCTCTTTTACCCTGAGCAGAAAATGCTCATTATCGAACTTAGTCAAGGTATTGATGTAATGAAACTATACACCAAGTTTCATCATTCTCACTTAATTACAACTAAAGTTATCGTGTCCCAAAGCATCAACCAATCAAATTGCTTATCTCCGCTTACCCTAAGCTGAAAATGCTCATCTTCGAACTCCATCGAGGTATTGACCTAATAAACACATTCTAGTTCAATTAGAAAGAGAGTTATTGTGTCCAAAAAAGTGTGACGAACAGACAGACAGACGGACGGACGGACGGACAGACAGACAGACAGGCGGACGGACAGACAGACAGACGGACGAACCCATTTTAATAGTCCCCGCTTTCTTCGAAAGGCGGGGGAGAAAAATAAAACAATCAGATGGAATTTTTGGTAAACACTTAAATTGAGTCAAAAGTAATATCCAGAAAATGCTGTAGCCAAAATAAGCTGATACGGTACCATGGCATTTATTCATAGCACAATTTTTAGTCTTTTGTCCACCACGTAACTTGAAAAAGTTTTTATTCATTCGTCGATGATACACAAACGGCACAATGATCACATGACAACCATAACTGAAATCGCTATAAAATAAAATTCTGTACGACTATGATATAGCCTTCAATAATATTCTTAAAATTAAGCCTCTGTCAGCATGTGTATAAAATAAACAAGCTGTTGCCATACAAGATACACCCACATTTTGCAAGAGATGGACAGAGAGCGAGCTAAAAAAATAATGTGATTTTTTGTACTATCAGGGTCCATAATCCTGCAAGATATGGTCCGATATGCGAGAATATCGAAAGGAACCGAGATCTTTGGGTTATGAACATACATTTCAAAGTTTCATCAAAATAGGATAAAAATTGTGACCTCTAGAGCGTCCACAACCTTCGTATTACATACTTTTACGCAATTTGCGTACAAAGAACGGCCCAAATTCGAATTCAACCTTCATTATCGTGGAAGGTTTTATATTTGAACGGTTTTTAAAATCGGAAAAAAATTGTGACCTCTAGAGAATCCACAAGCTAAAAATACGATTTTTCGAACAATCAGGGGTCATAATCCAGGAAGTTACTTCGGATATACCGATTATCAAAAGGAACCAAGATCTTAGTGTGTACAGTGATATATTCACACGTTTCTTTTAAATCGGATAAAAATTGTGACCTCTAAATTTTGTACAATCAAGGGCCATAATTCAGGAAGTTAGGCTGACCTTAAAAATATCTTTGTTTCACCAAACCCGACCCACAATCGAGGAGAAGGGTCGGTAGGTCGTTTTTTTTTTCAGATTTTTTTTTAAAGTTAGAGAAATCAATACAGAAAACTTATTAGCTGTATACTACAGATTCATTAATTTTGTTTAATGAATTTGGGGTCCGACGTAAAAAGTAACCAACTGAAAGTTTTTTTTATTAAACTTAAGAGCTAATTTGACAGCTTAATAATTTTCCGGGTGGAAACATTCGTCTTCTTTATTCAATTGGCAAAAAAATCAATGAGTGAATGACATCGGGAATTTTTCGTGATGCCCGACTCGCACACGATTTGCCACGAACTTGAAGTGTGAAACTCCTTCAACACGTTTTTAACGATACTGCGGGTTGTGCCTTCATTTTTCTCGAAAACGGATATTGAAAATATCGTCGTCATGTTTAAAACTATGCACCACAGACATAGAAGCAGAATCATTTCGTGGGAATGGACGTGTATTCGTCTGCAACCATTTTGTTGAGAAGCGACACCTATGACGCTTTCGTCTTGATCAATCAGTTTCAATAATGAATCAAACCATAGCCATAGTAAAGGGAAATAACTCTCGTGATATATTTCAGGTTGACACACAAAATAAAATAAAAAGATCGTGGAAAAGTGCAATAAAATAATTTAAGTCGGGGGTGGTTTTAGTTTGTCGATCGCGTTAGGCGAAACAAAGATATTTTTAAGGTCAGCCTTACGATCCGATATGGAAAAATATCGAAAGGAACCAAGATCTGTGGTTTATAAACACGTATTTCAAGTTTCATCAAATTCGGATCAAAATTGTGACCTGTTGAGGGTCCACAACCTTCATATACATGTACCAGATGTTTCCACTATTTGCATATGAGGGGCGGTCATTTTGTCCAACAGTTTTGGTCCGATTTTCACGAAATTCGAATTCAACCAACATTACGATGTAACAGTGATTTATTCAAAGGCTTTTTTTAAATCTGATAATAATTGTGACCTCTAGAGGGACAAGCTAAAAACGCGGGGGACAATTTATTGTGACCTCTAGAGAATCCACAAGCTAAAAATGTGATTTTTCGAACAATCAGGGGTCATAATCCAGGAAGTTACTTCGGATACACCGATTATCAAAAGGAACCAAGATCTTAGTGTGTAACGGTGATATATTCACACGTTTTTTTTAAATCGGATAAAAAAATTGTGACCTCTAAATTTTGTACAATCAAGGGCCATAATTCAGGAAATTACAATTTGATATGCGCAAATATCGAAAGGAACCAAAATCTTTGGGTTATAAACTTACATTTCAAGTTTCAACAAAATCGGATAAAAATTGTGACCTCTATAGGGTCCACAACCTTGATATACCATATTTTTACGCTATTTGAGAAAGAACGGCGGCCATTTTGTCTGTCAATTTTAGGCCAATTTTCACGAAATTCGAACTCAGTCGTCCTTATGGTGTAACGGTGATATAATAATACGGTTTTTTAAATCGGATAAAAATTTTGACCTCTATAGGGTCCACAAGCTAAAAACGCGATTTTTCGTACAATCAGGGGCCATAATTCAGGAAGTTACTGTCCGATATGCGCGAATATCGAAAGGAACCAAGATCTTTGGGTTATAAACTTACATTTCAAGTTTCAACAAAATCGCATAAAAATTGTGACCTATATAGGATCCACAACCTTGAAATACCCAATTTTTACGCTATTTGAGAACGAAGGGCAGCCATTTTGTCTGACAATTTTGGGCAGATTTTCACGAAATTCCAACTCAGTCGTCCTTAGGGTGTAACGGTGATATAATAAAACGTTTTTTTAAATCGAATAAAAATTATGACCTCTATAGGGTCCACAAGGTAAAAACGCAATTTTTCGTACAATCACGGGCCATAATTCAGGAAGTTAAGGTCTGATATGCGCGAATATCGAAAGGAACCAAGATCTTTGGGTAATAAACTTATATTTCAAGTTTCAACAAAATCAGATAACCAGCGGCTGCCAGGCAGGATACGCCCACATTTTCGAGAGATGGATAGAGAACAAGCTAACAAGAAAGTGATTTTTCCTACAATCAAGGGCCATAATTCAGGAAATTACAATTCGATATGCGCATATGTCGAAAGGAACTGAGATCTTTGTGTTATAAACTTACATTTCAAGTTTCAACAAAATCGGATAAAAATTGTGACCTCTATAGGGTCCACAACCTTGATATACCATATTTTTACGCTATTTGAGAACGAACGGCAGCCATTTTGTCTGTCAATTTTGGGCCGATTTTCACGAAATTCGAACTCAATCGTCCTTATGGTGCAACGGTAATATAATAATACGGTTTTTTAAATCGGATAAAAACTATGACCTCTATAGGGTCCACAACCTTGATATACCATATTTTTATGCTATTTGAGAATGAACGGCGGCCATTTTGTCTGTCAATTTTGGGCCGATTTTCATGAAATTCAAACTCAGTCGTCCTTAGGGTGTAACGGTGATATAATAATATGTTTTTTTAAATCGGATAAAAATTTTGACCTCTATAGGGTCCACAAGCTAAAAACGTGATTTTTCGTACAATTAGGGGCCATAATTCAGGAAGTTACGGTCCGATATGCACGAATATTGAAAGGAACCGAGATCTTTCGGTTATAAACTTACATTTCAAGTTTCAACAAAATCGGATAAAAATTGTGACCCCTATAGGGTCCACAACCTTGATATACCATATTCTTACGCTATTTGGGAACGAACGGCGGCCATTTTGTCTGTCAATTTTGGGCCGATTTTCACGAAATTCGAACTCAGTCATCCTTAGGGTGTAACGGTGATATAATAGAACGGTTTTTTAAATCGGATAAAAATTATGATTTCTATAGGGTCCACAAGCTAAAAACGTGATTTTTCGTACAATCAGGGGCCATAATTCAGGAAGTTACTGTCCGATATGCGCAAATATCGAAAGGAACTGAGATCTTTGGGTTATAAACTTACATTTCAAGTTTCAACAAAATCGGATAAAAATTGTGACCTCTATAGGGTCCACAAGCTAAAAACGTGATTTTTCGTACAAACAGGGGCCATAATCCATGAGGTTTCGATCCGATACATGCCAATATCGAAAGCAGCCGAGATCTTTTGGGGATAAACCTATATTTCAAGTTTCGTCGAAATCGGATAAGAATTGTGACCTGTAGAGAGTCCACAAACAATTGTGGACGTCCGGACAGACAGGGGCGACGGCATAATACGTCCACATGAAAATGTGGGCGTATAAAAATTGTGACCTCTATAGGGTCCACAACCTTGATATACCATATTTTTACGCTATTTGAGAACGAACGGCGGCCATTTTGTCTGTCTATTTTGGGCCGATTTTCATGAAATTCAAACTCAGTTGTCCTTATGGTGTAACGGTGATATAATTATACGTTTTTTTAAATCGGATAAAAATTATGACCTCTATAGGGTCCACAAGCTAAAACCACGATTTTTCGTACAATCAGGGGCCATAATTCAGGAAGTTACGGTCCGATATGCGCAAATAACGAAAGGAACCAAGATCTTTGGGTTATAAACTTACATTTCAAGTTTCAACAAAATCGGATAAAAATTGAGACCTCTATAGGGTCCACAACCTTGATATACCATATTTTTATGCTATTTGAGAACGAACGGCGGCCATTTTGTCTGTCAATTTTGGGCCGATTTTCACGAAATTCGAACTCAATCGTCCTTATGGTGCAAAAATAGTTTTTTTTAAATCGGATAAAAATTTTGACCTCTATAGGTAGGGTGACCCATGTACTCACAGAAATACAGTCCACCGCTGATATTTCGAGACTACCACTGAAGCGTGCACATTCGCCGTGTCGAGACCAACTTTCTGACAGTATGATACTACAAATAGCCATGGCACGTGCAATTCTCTACAAATCTATCAACTATTACAGCCGTAAAAAATTTATTGTTGACGATTTTGAATAGCAGTAAAATTAAGCTTCTTGGTTATTACAGCAGATTTAGAAATTATGTTCGTTTCATTTTTTAAATCGCTTTATCATTAACTGTACCGTTAAGAGCGGCATCTTTTGGTTTAGTACAAATAATATCTCTGAATCACTCGGGTTAGACAGGAACATGATACTAGCAGTAGTTTCATTTTACTTTTACAAGCTTCTTAAAACGATTGTTGAGCTACCTAACGTGCTTATTTCTAAATTCAATTTCTTGTTCTAGCTTTCTGTTATGTTTCGTAAAAAAGTAGTCTTGATTATCCCGACCTGTCAATCAGACGTAGAATGGTCGATAGACTGGTTAAGCGAGACTAATTTCAAAACAAGGGCACGTAACCTATCTTTTACTCAAAATTGTCTGGATGTTATGGACGACTCTTGGAACCAGTTTTCAGTCTATTATTTATACATGATTAATGGTCATAGCTAATTAAGTACAACATGATCGTTTATTTAGTGACTGTAATTGTGTGAAACTGATTTGAGGCTTGGCATATATATAAATATTGTGGCGTAATTGTCGAGATATATGGAGATATTTATTTATGGTGGGTCACCCTACTATAGGGTCCACAAGCTAAAAACTTGATTTTTCGTACAATCAGGGGCCATAATTCAGGAAATTACGGACCGATATGCGGGAATATCGAAAGGAACCGAGATCTTTGGGTTATAAACTTACATTTCAAGTTTCAACAAAATCGGATAAAAATTGTGACCTCTATAGGGTCCACAACCTTGATATACCATATTTTTACGCTATTTGAGAACGAACGGCGGCCATTTTGTCTGTCAATTTTGGGCCGATTTTCACGAAATTCGAACTCAATCGTCCTTATGGTGCAACGGTGATATAATAATAGGTTTTCTTAAATCGGATAAAAATTTTGACCTCTATAGGGTCCACAAGCTAAAAACTTGATTTTTCGTACAATCAGGGGCCATAACTCAGGAAGTTACAGTCCGATATGCGGGAATATCGAAAGGAACCGAGATCTTTGGGTTATAAACTTACATTTCATGTTTCAACAAAATCGGATAAAAATTGTGACCTCTATAGGGTCCACAACCTTGATATACCATATTTTTACGCTATTTGAGAACGAACGGCGGCCATTTTGTCTGTCAATTTTGGGCCGATTTTCACGAAATTCGAATTCAGTCGTCCTTATGGTGTAACGGTGATATAATAATACGTTTTTGTAAATTGAATAAAAATTATGACCTCTACAGGGTCCACAAGCTAAAAATGCGTTTTTTCGTACAATCACGGGCCATAATTCAGGAAGTTATGGTCCGATATCCGCGAATATCGCAAAGATCCGAGATCTTTGGGTTATAAACTTACATTTCAAGTTTCAACAAAATCGGATAAAAATTGTGACCTCTATAGGGTACACAACCTTGATATACCATATTTTTACGCTATTTGAGAACGAACGGCGGCCATTTTGTCTGTCAATTTTGGGCCGATTTTCACGAAATTCGAACTCAGTCGTCCTTATGGTGTAACGGTAATATAATTATACGTTTTTTTAAATCGGATAAAAATTATGACCTCTATAGGATCCACAAGCTAAAAACGTGATTTTTCGTACAATCCGGGGCCATAATTCAGGAAGTTACAGTCCGATATGCGCGAATATCGAAAGGAACCGAGATCTTTGGGTTATAAACTTACATTTCAAGTTTCAACAAAATTGGATAAAAATTGTGACTTCTATAGGGTCCACAACTTTGATATACCATATTTTTACGCTATTTGAGAACGAAGTGCGGCCATCTTATGTCACTTTTGGGCCGATTTTTACGAAATTCGAACTCAGTCGTGCTTAGGGTGTAACGGTGATATAATAATACGTTTTTTTAAATCGGATAAAAATTATGACCTCTATAGGGTCCACAAGCTAAAAACGCGATTTTTCATACAATCAGGGGCCATAATTCAGGAAGTTACAGTCCGATATGCACGAATATCGAAAGGAACCAAGATCTTTGGGTTATAAACTTACATTTCAAGTTTCAACAAAATCAAATTAAAATTGTGACCTCCATAGGGTCTACAACCTTGATATATCATATTTTTACGCTATTTGAGAACGAAGGGCGACCATTTTGTCTGTCAGTTTGGGGCCGATTTTCACGAAATTCGAACTCGGCCGTCCTTAGGGTATAACGGTGATATAATAATACGTCTTTTTAAATCAGATAACCAGCGGCTGCCAGGCAGGATACGCCCACATTTTCGAGAGATGGATAGAGAACAAGCTAACAAGAAAGTGATTTTTCCTACTATAAAGGGCCATAATTCAGGAAATTACAATTCAATATGCGCGAATATCGACAGGAACTGAGATCTTTGTGTTATAAACTTACATTTCAAGTTTCAACAAAATCGGATAAAAATTGTGACCTCTATAGGGTCCACAACCTTGATATACCATATTTTTACGCTATTTGAGAACGAACGGCGGCCATTTTGTCTGTCAATTTTGGGCCGATTTTCACGAAATTCGAACTCAACCTTCCTTAGGGTGTAACGGTGATATAATAATACGTTTTTTTACATCAGATAAAAATTATGACCTCTATAGGATCCACAAGCTAAAAACGTGATTTTTCGTACAATCCGGGGCCATAATTCAGGAAGTTACAGTCCGATATGCGCGAATATCGAAAGGAACCGAGATCTTTGGGTTATAAACTTACATTTCAATTTTCAACAAAATCGGATAAAAATTATGACCTCTATAGGGTCCACAACCCTGATATACCATATTTTTACGCTATTTGAGAACGAACGGCAGCCATTTTGTCTGTCAATTTTGGGCCGATTTTCACGAAATTCGAACTCAACCTTCCTTAGGGTGTAACGGTGATATAATAATACGTTTTTTTAAATCGGATAAAAATTATGACCTCTATAGGGTACACAAGCTAAAAACGCGATTTTTCGTACAATCAGGGGCGATAATTCAGGAAGTTACAGTCCGATATGCGCGAATATGGAAAGGAACCAAGTTCTTTGGGTTATAAACTTACATTTCAAGTTTCAAAAAAATCGGATAAAGATTGTGACCTCTATAGGGTCCACAAGCTAAAAACGGGATTTTTTGTACAATCAGGGGCCATAATCCATGAAGTTTCGATCCGATACATGCCAATATCGAAAGCAGCCGATATCTTTTGGGGATAAACCTATATTTCAATTTTCGTCAAAATCGGATAAGAATTGTGACCTGTAGAGAGTCCACAAACAATTGTGGACGTCCGGACGGACACGGGAGACGGCATAATACACCCACATGAAAATGTGGGCGTATAAAAATTATGACCTCTATAAGGTCAACAAGCTAAAAACGCGTATTTTCGTACAATCAGGGGCAATAATTCAGGAAGTTACGGTCCGATATGCGCAAATATCAAAAGGAACCAAGATCTTTGGGTATAAACTTACATCAAGTTTCAACAAAATCAGATAAAAATTGTGACCTCTATAGGGTCCACAACCTTGATATACCATATTTTTACGCTATTTGAGAACGAACGGCGGCCATTTTGTCTGTCAATTTTGGGCCGATTTTCACGAAATTCGAACTCAGCCGTCCTTAGGGTGTAACGGTGATATAATAATACGTTTTTTTAAATCGGATAAAAATTATGACCTCTATAGGGTCCACAAGCTAAAAACGTGATTTTTCGTACAATCAGGGGCCATAATTCAGGAAGTTACGGTCTGATATGCGCAAATATCGAAAGGAACCGAGATCTTTTGGTTATAAACTTACATTTCAAGTTTCAACAAAATCGGATAACCAGCGGCTGCCAGGCAGGATACGCCCACATTTTCGAGAGATGGATAGAGAACAAGCTAACAAGAAAGTGATTTTTCCAACAATCAAGGGCCATAATTCAGGAAATTACAATTCGATATGCGTGAATATCGAAAGGAACCGAGATCTTTGGGTTATAAACTTACATTTCAAGTTTCAACAAAATCGGATAAAAATTGTGACCTCTATAGGGTCCACAACCTTGATATATTCACATTTTTACGCTATTTGAGAAAGAACGGCAGCCATTTGGTCTGTCAATTTTGGGCCGATTTTCACGAAATTCGAACTCAGTCGTCCTTAGGGTGTAACGGTGATATAATAATACGTTTTTTTAAATCTGATAAAATATATAACCTCTATAGGCTCCACAAGCTAAAAACGTGATTTTTCGTACAATCAGGGGCCATAATTCAGGAAGTTACGGTCCGGTATGCGTGAATATCGAAAGGAACCGAAATCTTTGGGTTATAAACTTACATTTCAAGTTTCAACAAAATCGGATAAAAATTGTGACCTCTATAGTGTCCACAACCTTGATATACCATATTTTTACGCTATTTGAGAACGAACGGCGGCCATTTTGTCTGTCAATTTTGGGCCGATTTTCACGAAATTCGAACTCAGCCGTCCTTAGGGTGTAACGGTGATATAATAATACGTTTTTTTCAAATCGGATAAAAATTATGACCTCTATAGGGTCCACAAACTAAAAATGCGATTTTTCGTACAATCAGGGGCCATAATTCAGGATATAATAATGCGGTTTTTTAAATCAGATAAAAATTATGACCTCTATAGGGTCCACAAGCTAAACACGCGATTTTTCGTACAATCAGGGGCCATAATTCAGGAAGTTACGGTCTGATATGCGCAAATATCGAAAGGAACCGAGATCTTTGGGTTATAAACTTACATTTCAAGTTTCAACAAAATCGGATAACCAGCAGCTGCCAGGCAGGATACGCCCACATTTTCGAGAGATGGATAGAGAACAAGCTAACAAGAAAGTGATTTTTCCAACAATCAAGGGCCATAATTCAGGAAATTACAATTTGATATGCGTGAATATCGAAAGGAACCGAGATCTTTGGGTTATAAACTTACATTTCAAGTTTCAACAAAATCGGATAAAAATTGTGACCTCTATAGGGTCCACAACCTTGATATACCATATTTGTACGCTATTTGAGAAAGAACGGCAGCCATTTTGTCTGTCAATTTTGGGTCGATTTTCACGAAATTCGAACTCAGCCGTCCTTACGGAGTAACGGTGATATAAAAATAAGTTTTTTTTAAATCAGATAAAAATTATGACCGCTATAGGGTCCACAAACTAAAAACGCGATTTTTCGTACAATCAGGGGCCATAATTCAGGAAGTTAGGGTCCAATATGCGCGAATATCGAAAGGAACCGAGATCTTTGGATTATCAACTTACATTTCAAGTTTCAACAAAATCGGATAAAAATTGTGACCTCTATAGTGTCCACAACATTGATATACCATATTTTTACGCTATTTGAGAACGAACGGCGGCCATTTAGTCTGTCAGTTTCGGGCCAATTTTCACGAAATTCGAATTCAGCCATCCTTAGGGTGTAACGGTGAAATAATTGAACGGTTTTTTAAATCAGATAAAAATTATGACCTCTATAGGGTCCACAAGCTAAAAACACGATTTTTGGTACAATCAGGGGCCATAATTCAGGAAGTTACGGTCCGATATGCGCGAATATCAAAAGGAACCAAGATCTTTGGATTATCAACTTAGATTTCAAGTTTGAACAAAATCGGATAAAAATTGTGACCTCTATAGTGTCCACAAGCTAAAAACGTGATTTTTCGTACAAACAGGGGCCATAATCCATGAAGTTTCGATCCGATACATGCCAATATCGAAAGGAACCAAGATCTTTTGGAGATAAACCTATATTTCAAGTTTCGTCAAAATCGGATAAGAATTGTGACCTGTAGAGTGTCCACAAACAAATTGTGGACGGACGGACGTCCAGACGTCCGGACGGACAGGGGCGACGACAATATACGTCCACATGAAAATGTGGGCGTATAAAAATTGTGACCTCTATAGGGTCCACAACCTTGATATACCATATTTTTACGCTATTTGAGAACGAACTGCGGCCATTTTGTCTGTCAATTTTGGGCCGATTTTCACGAAATACGAACTCAACCTTCCTTAGGGTGTAACGGTGATATAATAATAGGGTTTTTTAAATCGGATAAAAATTATGACCTCTATAGGGTCCACAAGCTAAAAACGCAATTTTTCGTACAATCAGGGGCCATAATTCAGGAAGTTACGGTCCGAATATGCGCGAATATAGAAAGGAACCGAGATCTTTGGGTTATAAACTTACATTTCAATTTTCAACAAAATCATATAAAAATTGTGACCCTCTTTAGGGTCCACAACCTTGATATACCATATTTTTACGCTATTTGAGAACGAACGGCGGCCATTTTGTCTGTCAATTTTGGGCCGATTTTCACGAAATTCGAACTCAGCCATCCTTAGGGTGTAACGGTGATATAATAATACGGTTTTTAAAAGCGGATAAAAATTATGACCTCTATAGGGTCCACAAGCTAAAAACGCGATTTTTGGTACAATCAGGGGCCAGGGGCGACGGCATAATACGTCCACATGAAAATGTGGGCGTATAAAAAGGTGTAAAATTAAGCTATTTACAACCCATACAGCGTTTTCATATTTTAAAATATTACTTCGTTACTTTCATAAACTCGTAGCAATAATCTATACGGAGAGAATGTATGTGAAAATGAATTTGTAATATGCGCAGTTGCCGAGAAATGGTCAATTTTGCATGAGTCACTCTTTACGCTATTGTGCCTGTAAAAGAGTCAATTATTTTTGGATTTTCATAAAAGTGAACCATTTGATGCATAATGTTAATTGTGACTAGTTCAACTCAATTTAACATTTTCAATGTCACCGGAAATGACAAAATTTGGACAAAAACTGTATTTATAGCCTTTTCATACGATCAAGAGCCATAATTTAGGAAGTTACAATCTGATATGCACGAATATCGAAAGGAACCAACACCTTTGTGATATAAGCATAAATTTAAGGTTGCATCAAAATCGGAAAAAAATTGTGGCCTCTAGAGGGTCTACAACCTTGATACACCACATACATGTATTTACACCATTTGAGTTATACGAGGGGAGACCATTTTGTCCGTCAGTTTTGGTCCGATTTTCACGAAATTCAAACTCAACCATCATAACGGTGTAACGGTGATATATTCACACGGTTTTTTAAATCGGATAATATTTGTCACCACTAGAGGGACCACAAGCTAAAACGAGATTTTTTGTACAGTCAAGGGCCATAATTCAGGAAGTTACGATCCGATATGCGCATATATCGAAAAGAACCAAGATCTTTAGGTTATAAACATGTATTTCAAGTTTCATCAAAATCGGTTCAAAATTGTAAGCTCTAGAGGGTCCACAACCTTGATATTTATGTACCATATTTTTACACTGTTTGTGTTCGAGGGGCGGCCATTTTGTCAGGCAGTTTTGGTCTGATTTTCACGAAATTCGAACTCAACTGTCATTAAGGTGTAACGGTGATATATTCAAACGTTTTCTTTAAATCAGAATAAAATTGTGACTTCCATAGGGTCCACAAGCTAAAAAAAAATGATTTTTCGTACATTCAGGGGCCATAATTCAGGAAGTTACGGTCCGATAGGCGCGAATATCGAAAGGAACCAAGATCATTGGGTTTTAAACTTAGATTTCACATTTCAACAAAATCAGATAAAAATTATGACCTCTATTCCTCTATAGGGTCCACAAGCTAAAAACGCAAATTTTCGTACAATCAGGGCCCACAATCCATGCCAATATCGAAAGGAACCGAGATCTTAGGGAGATAAACCTATATTTCAAGTTTCGTTGAAATCGGATAAAAATTGTGACTTGTAGAGTGTCCACAAACAATTGTGGACGGACGGACATAAAAATGTGGGCTTATAAAAAGGAATCACTCCGGAAATCGGGTTTAATGTCCCTACTTTTCTGGTTGTAATGGTGGCTCGTGAGCAAGACATTGGCTCACTAACGTTGAGGCCTCTTGTTCGATCACTGCGTTGGCCAAGAAAGCTCATCGGGAATTTTCCAGCGTGAGGGCCTGGCAAGGATCCTGGCAGGGGATAAGGTATAATCTTTTAGATGGGACGAAAAATTGAGGTTTCGTGTACATTAGCGAGTACGTAAAAGACCCCCTGACAGTTGGAATTCATATAAGAGTAGGCCGTAGCGCCGCTATCCGGGCAAAGTTTCCCTCACAGTACACTGTATAGTGTATGCCTGTCTACATTAGCTCAGTTAGAGCAGAGTGCTATGACGGAAATTTTCAATGGACCGTGGCATTTCTTCATCGAAATTCAACTGTGATTGTGAAGGATTCTTTCATGTGCACGCCAATGTGTACACAGGAGCTTGTTTTTTTGTCCCATCTACACAATTAGACTCTGTACTTTGCCAGACCCTTTGTCCTGCACTACCGACAGGGAGAAACCATGCTGCAAAATCCTTGGGAGCTTTCTTGACCAACACCAGGATCAGTGTTTATATAACCTTACCATAGCATTGATTATATTGAGAGGAATATGGCCGATAACCCGACACCACGACTGAAGACAACCCGACATTTTAACCCGACATTTTTACGCGACATTCCGACATTTTTAAACTTATCTCTCCTAGAAGCTAAAAGGTCGGTAAAATGAAAAGTTACTGATCGATTCGACTGAAATTTGGTGTGCGATCATGGCCAGTCTCCTTTAACACCGATTCGGGAACCGGTCACTGGTTAGTGGTAGAGTAGGGGTGCGAAAGTGCAATATCAATAGGGCCCTTGTGAATACCCTCCTCCAGTCCAATCGTAGCTAAAAACAAACATATCCGATAGACCAACGTCAACCACTTACCAGAAGACTAATCTTGTTTGTTACCAAGAATATATAACAAGAAAAAAATATAAGAATAACCAAGACTATTATAGAAAAACGTGTCCACTTGTTATGCAATCAGGTTAACACTCTTTCGTGGCCAGTACAAAGTGACAGGCATCATAGCCACTAGCCCAGAATGATTGACAGCTGTCAGCCTTCACCTTCGAAATATCAAGGGAAATAATTTGAACAACTGGAGGCAGACCACCATTAATTTCCCCATTGACTTCAATGTTAATTCTGGCCTCTTTGCCCACCTCCAACTTTTCCCCAAATTTTCGTTGGGCTGAATGCTTTTCACTACAGACAGAGGAACAAATGGTCATGTCTTTACACTAAAATTTGTATGAGGTTGACCACCAAAATTTTGAGATACACAAACTTGAAGAAGCATACTTAAAACATGTAACTAGTTGCCGTACATATCGCCGTAGCCAACCTGATGACCCTGTTATCCTTCCGCCTCAAAATCATGAATATTTGCCAAAACCTGGCAGAAAATGTTAATTCAAACCCTCTTCGTCCATTCTAGACCAAAAAATCAACAAAAATGGGCATGCAAAAGGGGAGAAAAGAGAGAGAGAGAATTGCTATAAATAGACGAACTACAATTCGTGTGGGTACCGAGATGGTGAAATTTAATGGTGGTCTGCCTCCAACTGGGGGCAGACCACATTGACTACTACATAAATGTTAAAACCCGTTTACCTGCTATTCCAGGCCAGGGGCCTGTTTCACGAAATTTTAACTAAGATAAAATCCAGATTTTAGTAATTTGATTGGATAATATTAGATTGATTTTAGTGCTTAGCCAATCAAAATTGAAGTATCTACTAAAATTTGGATTTTATCTTTAGTTAAAATTTCATAAAACAGGGCCCAGGAGTTTAAAGTAGAAAAATAAACTAATATAGCCTTATTTATATCGCTAACTTTGACAATCTGTCACCCATAACGCCATTAATCCCGCCCCCAAGATACACAAAAAAGTGACGAAAGAAATAAATATTCTATACACCCCCACCCCCACCCACAAACACCGTATTTATATCGTAGATTGGCTCTCACAGCAGCAGGATTTTTTTAAAATTTCGATTGGCCCCAAGACACGATTTTGTATTTAGATTCGTGTCACAGCAGGAATTTCTTCATTGGTCCCAACAACAGGATTTTTTTAGGTTATCCCTCACGGCAGGGATTTTGCTCAGATTAATCTCCAGCGGGATTTTTCTGTATTGATTTATATTAGTTCAGATTGGCCCTCACAGCAGGATGTCCTTCTATAGGTTGGTCCCAACAGTAATATTTTCTATAGATTACTATCACAGCATATTTATTACTATTACAGCATATTTATTAATATAACAGCATATTTATTAATATAACAGCATATTTATTACTATTATTTATTACTTTTACAGCATATTTATTACTATTACAGCATATTTATAGTGCACCCTTTCATATACAGTGTTCAGGGGCACTTTACAAACTGGCAATGTAACCATATATAAAAAAAACAAAACAAAACAAACCAACAAGCAAAATTATGGGCATAATTATCAGTCGCATACTGTGTCAGTTAAATCCTGTTTAGTGTTAAGTTGTTTTTTAAAAAAATATAAAGATGTACACTATTTTATACTAAATGTGAGATTATTTCATAAAACAGGCAGTTAAAAACTAACAGAGTCCCGGTGATAAGAGACAAATAAAACAGGGTTGGCCTTGAAAAGTAGTTTTATCTTAGGCCCTATGTAGGTTATGATCGTTCGGCGCATCAGAATTTTTCGTCAGAATAGCCACTACACCAGACAAATTTTTTTGTCAGAATAGCTATCGCAGCAGAATTTTCTATAGAATGGTCCCAGCCAATAGGAGCTTTTACGCGTGACGTACTTCCGGTGTCTATTTTTAGCCTGGCCTTTTTCTATCCGTATCTTAACATGGTAAATGCTAGGGAAAGCGGGGTTTTCCCTCTTTTTCTCTTTATAGAAAACGTATTCTTTAATGCCACTCTTGTTTTAAGTTGCGTGTAGCATTCGTAATAAATTACCGATTTCAAATCATGTCTAAGTTATTATTTTTTTGTTTTAATGACCATATACTGCGTTGTAGCAGACGATATATGTCAAGCTCGCACACGGCCCAGTTGACCACAGTACGGAAAAGCATTACAAAGATGCATTGCTGTATGAAGCCGATTTATATGTTTTGTTTTAATTTTACTGCAAACAATTAATAGATAACATCTGTTTGGTTGTAAAATGCCATGAAATAGAGCATAAGAGTAAATTATAGAATGGGTAATTAGAGATGGTGACCTGCGGTTCCACAAAAGAATTATTCAAGACGATATTAAAATTTAAGCACGACCGTAGCACATCTAATAAAAAAGAGAACAAATAATAATCACGATGTATAGAATGCACCGAGTCCAGTTACATATTTTCATTCAACAGTTGTTCTCTGAACCAAATACTGAATTAGAAATTGATAAAATGGACACAAATGTATCGTTCTTCTTCTTGGTTGCGGCAAGATAAACTGATTGGATTAAAATTTCACTGAGTGCCAAAAGCTGAGCCAAGACGATTTATGTGACTACAATTAACAGAAAAAAAACGGTTTTAAAAATTTTCACAGATTCAACTTGATCGTCGTTTTATTCTTTCTGTTATTCATATCCAATCAATCAAGAGAAAAATTTATAAAAATGGCTGAAGTTTTACCCCGTGCACCAAACAACTATTTTATCATTGGTAAGAGCCGTCTAAACGCGGGGAAATTTACAATAGCTATTGGCTAACAGCACGCATGCATAAACAATCTTATTTGCATATTGCATACTATTTATAGTATTATTAGCTGGAATTATTTTCAAGTCGACAGCCTCAAACAAAGACCAACATAGTACCGTGTTTTGTGTCGAGTACGTAGGGTCGTGGCATGCAGTGCTATAGCAGACGATATATTAACCTCGCAAAGAACTGTCCAGTTGGCAGTTGAATGTAAATAGGATAGACCATTTTTAAAAATCTTTTGTGTTAATAGTCCCGTAATTAATATATAACATCTGTTTGACCGTAAAATGCGTAATAAACCTCACTTAATTTTAGTTCGGGCCATTGAGCACGGATCAGTCATCCACTTGTTTCAATTGCAAACGGCCAATTACGGGTCTGGTAAACTTGCCGTATCTTTCCTATATCGAAGTTTTTGTAAATATCGCTTTCTGCCATCGGTCGGTAAACCGTACGCATATATAGAAATGGCATTCAGTTCCATTTTATGTAAAAGAAGCTTACTGTACGACGGTATTTTCACAAAAAAACACACACTGGCCTATGGGTTTCAGTCTAAGAATAAGGCCAATGTCTGCGCATGACCGAAAATAACGTCAAAATGGAAACCCGTAAAAGCTCCTATACACCAGAATTTTCCTCACAATAGCCATTACACCAGAATTTTCTTCACAATAGCCATTACACCAGAATGGCTTTTCAGCTTGGTTCTCACAGTAGGATTTTCTATAGATTGGTTCCAACAGCACCATTTTTCTTTAGAATATCCATTATATCGGGAATTTCGTGACATTATCCATCACAGTAGAAATATTCGGCAGAATAGCCACTACACCAGACAAATTTTTTTGTCACAATAGCTATCGCAGCAGAATTTTCTATAGAATGGTCCCAGCAATTGGAATTGTGATTAGATTATTCAGCAGAGCAGGAATTGTCGTTAGATTATCCACCACAGCAAAAAAAAAATCATCACAATAGCCATTACCCACATAACAATATGATGTTAATTTTACGTTACATTTACGTAAAAATGGTCAGTCAGTTTACCATCATTTTGCTCATCTTTTTAACGATAATTTTACGTCAGGAAATGACGTTAATCTAACGTAAACTTTACGTCATTTTTACGTTATATTTACGTCATGGGTTTTCTCTGGGTCCTCCTGGTGCGGATGAATTATTCAACTTGAATTGAATCACTTAGTCCCAAAGGACAGTTTATGTCTATTGGATGTTTTACCCCATTGCTCTCTATCTACCCATAACCAGTCAGGATTCTAACTGTATTGCACAGAAAAGTTAAAAATCTAGCAGAATTATATGACAAAATATACTACAAGTATGTATACATATACTTTATTTAAAAGACAAAAATATAATGTTATAAAATACAAAATACACATTTAAATATTAACAGTTTTTATCCACAGCTGTTAGAGAAATGAAGACGGGCATATGCCACACAGTGTGCAGAGCTATGGCGTACTCTTATATAAAATTCCAACTGCCAAGGGATCTTTCACACACACACACTTGAGTTTACACTGTACCTTGGGTTTTTTTTTTGTCCCTTCCGTATGACTAGTCAGCCATCCATGTCAGGTCCTCTGTCCGGCATCACTGACAAGGGAAAATGTTCAAGAAAAAGGTCTACATTAGCGCTATGAAAGTGTTGATATGCATATAAGAAAGAAAAAACTGGGATATTGACCAAATTGGGCCAAAACCTATAGCCTCTATCTTATTTGCTCAAGGTATTGATGGAATAGGAGTTAACTTTGGAATGAGTGAAATGAAATGGGGTTTAATGTCCTATTCCGACAGGGCTAATGACATGGAAATATGCTATACAGTGTCCTATTATGGAATTTTATCCAGACAGCGGCGCTAAAGCCTACTCTTATATCGAATTCAAACTGCCAAGGGATCTTTCACGTGCGAACCAATGTGTGCACAGGACCTCGGTCATTCGTACCATCCAAACGACTAGACAGCTGTCCCTCCTTGTCAGGCCCTCTGTCCTGCACCTCTGACAAGGGGAGGAAACCAAGTCTGGAAATCACAAAGAACTTTCTCGGCCGACACTGGAATGGATTGTTGTGGAATACTGAATATTGATAGGTTTCGTCCTCTCATGATTCCAGTGTGTAACACAAATTTGAAAAAGATCAATTAAGAATAAACACAGCATCTATTGCATTTGAAAAAAGGAGAATTAACCAAGGAAGGCAAAGTCCTGAAAAGCTGTATATTGATAATGCTTGTCCTCTCACAATCGGAATGATTCACATTTCACACCCAGTGTACGGACAAACAGGGCCAAAATTGATATGTGGGTGTATAAACAAAGATATATACTACACCAATATTACATGTGTTGCAGAATTGGTTTAACACATTTCAAATATAATTGTAACACGGATATTTGCAATGGTTGATCCATGACAAAAGATTTGAAATATTTTGAAGAGACGCAAAAGGTTACGCCATACAGTGTGCTATGAGGGAAATTTTTCCCGGGCAGCAGCGCTATAGCCTACTCTTGTATCGAATTCCAACTGCCAGGGGATCTTTTATGTGCATGCCAATGTGTACACTGGACCTTGTTTTTTTTGTCCCATCCAAACGACTAGACAGCTGTCCTCGTCAGGCCCTCCGTCCTGCATCACTGACAATGATAAACCACACCGGAAAATCAGGATGAACTTTCTCGGCCAATGCAGGGATCGAACACCCGACCTCAAGGCTAGCGAGTCAGCGTCTTACCCACTTAGCCACATGATCCCCCCCTTGGCCTATGTACATGTAGAGATGAATTTTGAGCTACCTTTATATATATCTTTCTATTTTTAAAACCTGCGACAAGTATATTTATATCAAGGATGTAACCCTCTATCAGTTAACCCGTCACAGATTGGTTGCATTGGTGAACCGGTTCAAAATATTCGTTTCATATCATACCTGACCTTCAAATCTAGGAATTGTAGCCACAACGGGGATCACGTTGGTTAAGTCGGTAAGACACTGGCTATCTAGTCTGGAGGTCGGGTGTTCGATCCCTGCATTGGCCGAGAAAGTTACTCCAGATTTTCCGGCGTGGTTCTCCCTTGTCAGTGATGCAGGACAGAGGGCTAGACAAGACAGCTATCTAGTCATTAAAATGGGACAAAAAAATGAGGTCCCATGTACACATTGGCGTTCACGTACAAGAGCCCTTGAAGTTAGAATTCGATACAAGAGAAGGCCGTAG
The DNA here is from genome assembly GCF_932274485.2 of Patella vulgata. Taxonomy (NCBI): domain Eukaryota; kingdom Metazoa; phylum Mollusca; class Gastropoda; family Patellidae; genus Patella; species Patella vulgata. The sequence goes on along the minus strand of NC_065885.2, from coordinate 42,051,172 downwards.
TGCCACTGTCCGGGCAAAATTTCCCACATAGCACACTGTATGGCGTATGCCCATCTTCATTAGCCCAGTTCAGAGCAAAACAGTAGGACGTTAAACTTTCATTTCACTAGCCACAGCTCTGTTTTCTTTCACCAAAGGGGGGGGGGGGGATGGATGGCTGAATGGTTAGCGTGTGCGCGCTGTATCATAAAGTCTGTCATTGAGTCGACTGGCATGGTTTCGAATCCCCGGTTGTACGTGGCAAGGAGTAGGGTCGCCTGTCCAACCTCGTGGGTTTTCACCGGGTCGTCCGGTTTCCTCCCCCTGCTAAAGACCCCTACGCGCAAGCGAATTATGTAAATAAAAAATTAAACCATGTTAGTCCCGAAATGACCTAGTTTGTGTCCAGTGGACAGTAAACCCCATTTCTCTCTCTCTCTCTTTCACCAAAGGAGGGGATCAAGTGGCTAAGTGGGTAAGACGCTGGCTCGCTAGCCTGGAGATCGGGTGTTTGATCCCTGTATTGGCCGAGAAAGTTCATCCTAATTTTCCGGCGTGGTTTCCCTTGTCAGTGATGCAGGACGGAGGGACTGACAAGGACAGCTGTCTAGTCGTTATGGGACAAAAAAACGGGGTCCCGTGTAGACATTGACGTGCACGTAAAAGATCCCTTGGCAGTTGGAATTCGATATAAGAGTAGGCCGTAGCCCCGCTGCCCAGGCAAAATTTCCCTCATAGCACACTGTATGGCATATGCTCGTCTTCATTAGCCCAGGTTAGGAGCAGAACAGTAGGACGTTAAACCCCATTTCATTTCATTTCATTTCTTTCACCAAAGACCACATAAATACTTCATTTAGCACTTGTCATTTGAAACAGTTATAGCATAAGTCGATGTTGAGTATAAGTCAAATTGCCAAATTTTACATTTTTCCGACCTACATCCATAATTAAGTAGAGGCGGTATATAAGACTAATGTTTATCCTAGTCTAATACCGTGCCGGTGTACCCCGAAGAAAAGTTGGGCCATATAAATAATGAGGGTCTGGGACAGTTGTCAATAACACTTGCATTTATAAACAAACATGAATAGTGATGACGAATTAGGATTCAATAAAAAAACAACATAGATATGGCCCATGAAGAGAGAAATTTTACAATAAAAAAAATTAAGAGTGTTGGATATTGAACTGACAATGCAATCAAATGGATTTTCGGAAATGGCATTCTTATATAAATTTCATGGTCGTCAACATCTTGTTTTAGGACTAGTTACCTCCCTTAGACTTTGTTTATGATAATGTAAAAGACCGGATAATCTAGCCTATGACCGATTATTCTCAAATGTTGACAACGCAACCACACTAATATTCGTAGAATATAGAATATTTTTTTCTAGATGATAGAGACTAATAATATGCCAATATTGAAATGTGTGCATAAATATGGTATATACTTAACTACACCAATATTATACCTATGTCATAGAATTTGTTACACACATTACAAATATAATCTTAATAGAGATCTTTGCTATGGTTGATCTATCAGTAAAAATTGGAACATTTGTAAGGAACGCAAAAGGTTATTGTTTACTGGCTGCAGCAGGGAGCAATAACAGGAACACAGATGATTTTCAACTCACTGATACAACTCAGTTTAAATTTTAAGCCAAAGAGCTGTTATATAATACTGTGACAGGATATCTGCTCTAAACTAACTAGTCATCAAAGAATTGACTGTCAAAAGTTCAGACAGAAAGTATTTTAGGCCTACAATGCTTGTAAAGCTTTGGCCTACATTCTGATGATATTTGTGCTACCATAGATACATATATATTTATATCATTACATTATGTGACAAGTAGTAGTGTTTGGCAAGTAGTAGTGTTGTCTAACTTTCATTATAAATCTTTTTAGAACTTCTTTGTCATTACTGCCACCACGGGTGCTCAAATATACATGAAGGATCTGTAAAAAAAAAATAAAAAAATAAAAAGCAACTTTATACTCCCAAAAAAAACGATATTGGGTTAAACGGCCTACTGTTCAGCTCCAACTGGGCTGACAGCCAACCTACTGTGGATCTGTAATGAAATGGGGTTCAACATCATACTGTGCTGCTCAAACTGGGCTAAAGAAGTTGGACAAATGCTTGAAAGTGTGCTATGATGAAAATTTTGACTGGACCGTGTGTACAAAAGAGCTTGGTTTTTTGTCGTATCCGAACAACTGTACATTAGCCCTTACCAGCCCCTCTGTCTTGCACCAGTTAAAAGAGGAACCATGCCAGAAAATCCTGATGAACTTTCTTGGCCACCACAAGAAAAAATAAGCAGGGGAGTAGGACTGAAACCTTTATGTACAAGTATGTACGGGCAAACTTGTTATTTAATGTTATATCATATAAATAGGCCTATGTATATAAGCTTAAAGTCTTGATTATCCATTTTTCAATTAAATTAAATCATTAACATTAACCGCCAGTGTTTGAATCTGTGAACATCTCGAGCACCCGATGGCATTGAGACTTGATTATAGACTTAGCAAGTTAATACATTAAAATGTCTTATAAAAAAATTTAACATTTACAGTCTCAAGAAATACCTACTTAACCTACGTACAATATATAGATTTAGCTCTTGCATTATGCATTATTAAATTTGCAAAAATATCAGTACAATAACAACAAAAAAACCCAACCTGAAACACCCATAAAAATGTTTAGAAAATACTACATGTACTTATATTATAATTAGCACAGCCTGAATTTTAACAGTCTACATCATTAATAAATTCGTTATGTGTTTGATAATTTTTGGATCCAGATTTTTTAAAAACAATTTTGGAACCAGTATTACTTTCGATAACCTAAAGCAATGTTGATTTTGTTTATGAATAGTATGGTTTACGGACAATGTAACTGCATCGTGTTAAAAACAAATACTGATTGTCTGATATACAAAGTTGCGTGCAAACTTTTTCCACGGCCAGATTATTTTTTTATCAACATTAGATCTATCGGTATACTGTCAACGGAAGTTCGCATAAAAAGTGCACTTACCTTCAACTTTACTTTGCTGAATCCAAAATCGTGTGTGTATGTGTGGAATAGCTTTATTTAACTTTAAATCACGGCATCATTTCTTCTTTGGGAAAAATAATAACCTATGCCGCCATTTTAAATCCCAGAATTCCGTACGTTCCGGTCAAAGGAACAAACAAAAAATATGTAATAAATAATTGAAGGAATTTTGATAAATAACAACAATAACCGTAACCTATAAAAAAATATTGTAATGTGAATAGAAATAATATGATATAAACCGATTTAAACACAATCATCAACCGTGAACAGATCGTGACCTTGACCTTGCCCGAGACGATAAAAATATATTTGTACATCTACATGTATGTAAGTTTAAAAATGGCGACTGTTCGTTTGAAAGGCCTGTAATATTTCTGATAATGAATCTATTCATATAATTTGTTTGTATACGCTCTACCATATTTTATATGAGGTTACATGATTACGTTATATTAAAAGAATAATCAAATCGGGTAATTTTAATTTTCAGAGATAGGTCTTTTATCGAGAGACGATAAATATATGGACTCATATAGCTAGAGTAGATCTCTATGTTAATTGACTGGGTCATTATTATCTATTTTTCAGATTCATAACTTAAAAAATGGAACTAGTCTTGGTCCAACCTTTATTTTTATATGGTTTTACAACTTATATAATTAAGTGTTGAACTTTTAAATTCGAAATAAAAAAACCGCAACAATCGACTCATGACCTATTTTATATATTGTATATGTAGACAGCCGCCATTTTGAATGACATTAACAACACACATTGATTTAAGCAATATTTTATTTAGATAGTTTCATATTAAGAACTAAATTTTCAAAAATTTAAGGATTCATGAACAAGGCCAAAGGTTATTATAATTGATCTCCATATTGTTAATGGTAATACAATTCCAAGAATGTACACTTGTACAAACATACATTAAGGCCTTATATAAATAATGATCATGCATTTTATATTTACTGGTGCAAGGATCATTAATTTTATATTTACTGGTGCAAGGTTGATGAAGGCCTTATATAAATAATGATCATGAATATTATATTTACTGGTCCACGGATCATTAAGTTTATATTTACTGGTGCAAGGTACTACATTTAATAACTTTAATTATAAAAACACAATGCATTGTCGGCCTATGAATTTTATATTTACTGGTGAAAGGATCATTAATTTTATATTTACTGATGCAAGGTACTATATTTAATAAATTTAATTATAAAAACACTTCATGCATAGTCGGCCTAGGTGTGGACTACTCCGAACATTTGGACAGTGATAACCTTTTAGTAGAGAACAACTTTGCTCTATGAAACAGTTTCCGACAATCAATCATTATTTGTTTTGTCAAATTTTTGGGTATCAAAATTGAGAGAGAGAGAAGTGGGGTTTAACGTTCACTTGACTCGATGATACAACAAAAAACACAATTACTATTTTAATTAAAGCGACATTTCGTTGAGGGTTCTCTCAACGTTTTCAAGTAAATGATGCTCAATAGTCAATGGGTGCACTCGTCCGCTTGCCAGCCTATCTTTTATAGTCCCATTGGTGCAGAAAAGTAGGAAAATTAAATAAAATTAAATGAGATTAAACATCCTACTGTTTTGCTCTGAGTGAGCTAATGAAGACAGGCATACACTATATACAGTGTACTATGACGGAAACTTTGCACGGATAGCGGCACTATGGCCTACTCTGATATTGAATTACAACTGTCGGAGTGTCTTTTACGTGCATGCCAATATGTACACGAGGACTTGATTTTTCGTATGACCCGAACAACTATACCTTATCCCTTGCCAGATCCTCCGCCCTGCCACAGTCCATAGAAAATTTCCGTCATAGCACTCTGCATTGCGTATGACTATCTTCAATAGTCCGATTGGTTCAGAAAAGTATAAAAATGAATTTTAAATGGGGTTTTAAATGATGTTGGGTTATCGCCTTACGAAGGGTGATATCAGTCACCATATCTACTGGGTTTCTTTAATACTCATATTTATAGTATTTTATAGAGTCAGACTAGTGGACTAGTGAATGCACGGATTAGTGCACCCACAGACTAGTGAACCCGCAGACTAGTAATTGGTAATGATGGAAAAGTGTGTAAAGACCTGTTTTACAGGTTGGCGTGCACTTAGAACTATTGGTAATGACTATATGCGGAAATGCTGCTCTCCAGGCTTTCCTAGCACTTCTTCATTAGTAAGTGCGGTAATGCTGCTGTCCAGGCAAAATTTCTGTCATAGCACATCTTCATTACTAATTTTGATAAAGCCATGGTGGCTAAGTGCGTAAGATGCTGGCTCGGTAATCCGGAGGGCACGTGTTCGATCCCTGCATTGGTGGAGAAAGTTCATCAGGATTTTCCGACATGGTTTCCCCTTGTCAGAGGTGCAGGAACAAGGACAGTAGTCTAGTCACTCAGATGGGACAAAAAACCGAGGTACCATGTATACATTGGCTTGCACGAAAAGATCCCTTGGCAGTTGGATTCGATATTAGTAGGCAAAATTTCCCTCATAGCACATTGTATGGTATGTACCTGTCTTCATTAGCCCAGTCGGAGCAGAACAGTAGGACAATAAACCGATTTCATCAGGACAAACCTACATGAGGAAAAAACTTAATTTCACAAACTTAGTAATTAGTAACGGGGGGTTGGATGGCTGAATGGTTAGCGTGCGGGCGCTGTATCATAAAGTCTGTCATTGAGTTGACTGGCGTGGTTTCGAATCCCCGGTTGTACGTGACAAGGAGTAGGGTCGCCTGTCCAACCTCCGGTTTTCTCCCACTGCTAAAGACCCCTACGCGCAAGCGAATTATGTAAATAAAAATTAAACCATATGTTAGTCCCGGAATGACCTAGTTTGTGTCGAGTAGACGTTAAACCCCATTTCTCTCTCTCTCTCTCTCTCTAGTAATTAGTAACACACTGGCTAGCAAATGAGGGGTTCAATTTCCGTGTTGGTCGAGAAAAATGAAATGAAATCGGGTTTAACGTCCTACTGTTCTCCTCCTAAACTGAGCTAATGAAGACGAGCATACGCCATACAGTATGCTATGAAGGAAATTTTGCCCAGGCAGCGGCGCTATGGCCTACTCTTATATCAAGTTCCAACTACCAAGGGATCTTTCATGTGCACTCTTGTGTGTACACGTGACCTCAGTTTTTCACCCCTGACTAGACAGCTGTTCTTGTCAGGCCCTCCGTCCCGTATCACTGACAAGGGGAAAACACGCAGAAAAATCTGGATGAACTTTCTCAGCCAATGCAGGGATCGAACACCCGACCTCCAGGCTAGCGAGTCAGCGTCTTACCCACTTAGACAACGTGATCCCCATGTTGGTTGAGAAAGTTCCCTTTGTTAGTAGTGGTGTAGGACAGAGGACCTCAAAAAAACAGTGTCTAGTCCATCACGTGGGTGTGCACGTAAAAGAATCCTTGACATTTGGAATTTGAATTGAGAGTAGATCATTCATTCATTCGTTTTCTCTTTGTGTGTCACCTACAGACCGCAACTATTAAAGGAGCTAGATCTCTATTCTTGGGCACTTAGAAATGGATACAAAATGTAATGAAATGAAATGGGGTTTAACGTCCAACTGTTCTGCTCCGAACTGGGCTAATGAAGATGGCCATACACCATACAGTGTGTTATGAGGGAAATTTTGCCCCGACAGTGGCACTACGGCCTACTCTTATATCGAATTCCAACTGTCAAGGGATCTTTTACATGCATGCCAATGTGTACACAGGACCTCGTTGTTTTTTTTATCCCATCTGAACAACTAGACAGCTGTCCTTGTCAGGCTCTCCGTCCTGCATCACTGACAAGGGGAAAACCACGCCGGAAATCTGGATGAACTTTCTCGGCCAATGCAGGGATCGAACACCCGACCTCCAGGCTAGCGAGCCAGGGTCTTACCCATTTTAATGACTAGACAGCTGTCTTGTCAGGCCCTTAATTGTTAGTATCATGACATTAAACTGACATTTGTTTTACGTTTTACAACTAATATCAGGTTTATGTTAGAAAACTAACGTTAGATTTATGTTAGAAAACTAAAGTTAGATTTATGTTATAAAATTAACATTAGATTTACGTTAGAAAACTAACGTTAAATTAACGGTTAAAATTATGACATAAAACTAACATTATATTAACGTTAGAAAACTAACATTATATTAACGTTAGAAAACTAACGTTAGATTTACGTCAGAAAACTAACGTTAGATTTACGTCAGAAAACTAACGTTAGATTTACGTCAGAAAACTAACCATAAACTAACGGTTAGAAACCTGATGTAAAATTTACGTTAGATTAACGTTAGAATTATAACCAATAATACATATATAATTATTATGTCTGAATTCCGACTATATATCAATTGTTAGAATGTGCACACACTTGTAATGTTATTTAATCAAGAAGTATTCAAAGGGAAAAAAATTGGTTAGTAATCCGTCATAAAGTTTACGTTACATTTACGTCATTTTCTGACGTAAAAGTAACCAAAACCATTATGACGTAAAAGTAACGTAAATTTAACGAAAGAATTTTACCATTATTGGACGCTAACCAAAATCTAACCATAATGACGTAAACTTTACGTAAATCTAACCATGAATGTTAACTGGGTACACCAGAATTTTCCTCAATAGACATTACACCAGAATTTTCTTCACATTAGCAATTACACCAGAATGGCTTTTCAGCTTGGTTCTCACAGTAGGATTTTCTATAGATTGGTTCCAACAGCACCATTTTTCTTTAGAATATCCATTATATCAAGAATTTCGTGACATTACCCATCACAGTAGAAATATTCGGCAGAATAGCCACTACACCAGACTAATTTTTTTGTCAGAATAGCTATCGCAGCAGAATTTTCTATAGAATGGTCTCGGCAATTGGAATTGTGATTAGATTATTCAGCAGAGCAGGAATTGTCGTTAGATTATCCACCACCTTTTTGTGTTTTTACTAGGTGCGATATAGCATCAACCAATCGTACATGTGTAGCCGAGATCAAGTCAGCCCTCACTGTCTCTCATCCTTCACTAAGAGAATACCCACCCTTCACTAAGGTTAACACTCTTTCGTAGCCAATACAAAGTGACAGGCATCATAGCCACTAGACCAGAATGATTGACAGCTGTCAGCCTTCACCTTCGAAATATCAAGGGAAATAATTTGAACAACTGGGGGCAGACCACATTGACTACTACATAAATGTTAAAACCCGTTTACCTGCTATTCAAGGCCAGGAGTTTAAAGTAGAAAAATAAACTAATATAGCCTTATCTATATCGCTAACTTTGACAATCTGTCACCCATAACGCCATTAATCCCGCCCCCAATATACACAAAAAAGTGACGAAAGAAATAAATATTCTATACACCCCCACCCCCAACCCACAAACACCATATTTATATCGTAGATTGGCTCTCACAGCAGCAGGATTTTTTTAAAATTTCGATTGGCCCCAAGACACGATTTTGTATTTAGATTTGTGTCACAGCAGGAATTTCTTCATTGGTCCCAACAACAGGATTTCTTTTAGGTTATTCCTCACGGCAGGGATTTTGCTCAGATTAATCTCCAGCGGGATTTTTCTGTACTGATTTATATAAGTTCAGATTGGTCCTCACAGCAGGATGTTCTATAGGTTGGTCCCAACTATCACAGCATATTTATTACTATTACAGCATATTTATTAATATAACAGCATATTTATTAATATAACAGCATATTTATTAATATAACAGCATATTTATTACTATTATTTATTACTTTTACAGGATATTTATTACTATTACAGCATATTTATAGTGCACCCTTTCATATACCGTGTTCAGGGGCACTTTACAAACTGGCAATGTAACCATATATGAAAAATAAAATAAAAAAAAAACCAACAAGCAAAATTATGGACATATTATCAGTCGCATACTGTGTCAGTTAAATCCTGTTTAAATAAACGTGTTAAGTTGTTTTTTTAAAAGAATATACCGTCATAACAATATGATGTTAATTTTACGTTACATTTACGTAAAAATGGTCAGTTTACCATCATTTTGCTCATCTTTTTAACGATAATTTTACGTCAGGAAATGACGTTAATCTAACGTAAACTTTACGTCATTTTTACGTTATATTTACGTCATTTTCTGACGTAAATCTAACGTAAAGTTTACGTCATTTTCTGACGTAAATCTAACGTAAATTTTGCGTAAAGTTTACGTCATTTTCGTTAGATTTACGTCAGAAAATGACGTAAACTTTACGTTAGATTTACGCCAGAAAATGATGTAAATATAACGTAAAAATGACGTAAACTTTACACTAGATTAACGTCATTTCCCGACGTTAAATTGTCGTTAAAAGGATGAGCAAAATGATGGATATCTAACTGACCATTATAACGTAAATCTAACATTAAATTAACATCATTTACGGATGCAATTCTAATGTCAAATTTTGATGAGCAAAGTTACGAAAATATAACCAACCATTAAAACCTTAACAGAACACAATTTTTATGGGAAAACAATCAAAATTATTCACTATTTGCGGCAGTAAATGGGAAATACATTCAACCAATAATCAAATTTTCCTGACTCGTGGGTGAGGCTAGACGATGAGTGATCCAACATGTGCGCTTTGGATCATAAGGTCTGTCCAGTGGTTTGTTTCCACACCAAACTTGAACATGGGTTTTCTCTGGGTCCTCCTACTACTAAAGATTCCTGGTGCGAGTGAATTATTCAACTTGAATTGAATCACTTAGTCCCAAAGGACAGTTTATGTCTATTGGATGTTTTACCCCATTGCTCTCTATCTACCCATAACCAGTCAGAATTCTAAATATATTGCACATAAAAGTTAAAAATCTAGCAGAATTATATAACAAAATATACTATAAGTATGTATAGATGTACTTTATTTAAAAGACAAAAATAAAATGTTATAAAATACAAAATACACATTTAAATATTAACAGTTTTTATCCACAGCTTTTTGAGAAATGAAGACGGGCATATGTATAGATGTACTTTATTTAAAAGACAAAAATATAATGTTATAAAATACAAAATACACATTTAAATATTAACAGTTTTTATCCACAGCTGTTTGAGAAATGAAGACGGGCATATGCCACACAGTGTGCTATGAGGGAAATTTTGCCTGGACAGCAGAGCTATGGCGTACTCTTATATAAAATTCCAACTACCAAGGGAGCTTTCACACACACACACCAGAGTTTACACAGTACCTTGTTTTTTGTCCCTTCCGTATGACTAGTTAGCCATCCATGTCAGGTCCTCTGTTCGGCATCACTGACAAGGGAAAATGTTCAAGAAAAAGGTCTACATTAGCACTATGAAAGTGTTGATATGCATATAAGAAAGGAAAACTGGGATATTGACCAAATTGGGCCAAAACCTATAGCCTCTATCTCGTTTGCTCAAGGTATTGATGGAATAGGAGTTAACTTTGGAATGAGTGAAATGAAATGGGGTTTAATGTCCTATTCCGACAGGGCTAATGACATGGACATATGCTATACAGTGTGCTGTTAGGGAATTTTATCCAGACAGCGGCGCTAAGGCCTAATCTTATATCGAATTCAAACTGCCTGGGGATCTTTTAGGCGCACACCAATGTGTGCACAGGACCTCGGTCATTCGTCCCATCCAAACGACTAGACAGCTGTCCCTCCTTGACGGGCCCTCTGTCCTGCACGTCTGACAAGGGGAGGAAACCAAGTCTGAAAATCACGAAGAACTTTCTCGGCCGACACTGGAATGGAATGTTGTGGAATGCTGAATATTGATAGGTTTCGTCCTCTTATGATTCCAGTGTGTAACACAAATTTGAAAAAGATTAATTAAGAATAAACACAGCATCTATTGCATTTGAAAAAGGGAGAATTAACCAAGGAAGGGAAAGTCCTGAAAAGCTGTATATTGATAATGCTTGTCCTCTCAAAATCGGAATGATTCACATTTCACACCCAGTGTACGGACAAACAGGGCAACAGTATAATACGCCAAAATTGATATGTGGGTGTATAAACAAAGATATATACTACACCAATATTACATGTGTTGCAGAATTGGTTTAACACATTTCAAATATAATTGTAACACAGATATTTGCAATTGTTGATCTATGACAAAAGATTTGAAATATTTTGAAGAGACGCAAAAGGTTACCGTTCAACTCATTGGTGCTCGAGTTTAAGCTGAAAGGTTGTTATTTGATACTGTGAGAGGATATATGTCGGAAACAAGCTATTCATAAAAGGAATTAATTGTCACAAGATCGTACAAAAAATATTTTAGGCCTACTGTTTATTCAGTATTGCCTTGGCCTATGTGAAATGGAATGAAATGAAATGGGGTTTTAACGCCCTACTGTTCTGCTCCTAACCTGGGCTAATGAAGACGGGCATACGCCATACAGTGTGCTATGAGGGAAATTTTGCCCAGGCAGCAGAGAGAGAGAGAGAGAAATGGGGTTTAACGTCCACTCGACACAAACTAGGTCATTTCGGGACTAACACATGGTTTAATTTTATTTCAATAATTCGCTTGCGCGTAGGGGTCTTTAGATGTGGGAGGAAACCGGAGGACCCGGAGAAAACCTACGAGGTTGGACAGGCGACCCTACTCCTTGTCGCGTACAACCGGGGAATCAAAACCCCGCCAGTTGACTCAATGACAGACCGTATGATACAGCGCACGCGTACTTACCATCGGGCTACGGCCTACTCTTATATCGAATTCCAACTGCCAGGGGATCGTTTACGTGCACGCCAATGTGTACACGGGACCTCGTTTTTTTGTTCCATCCAAACGACTAGACAGCTGTCCTCGTCAGGCCCTCCGTCCTGCATCACTGACAAGGGGAAACACACCGGAAAATCAGGATGAACTTTCTCGGCCAATGCAGGGATCGAACACCCGACCTCAAGGCTAGCGAGTCAGCGTCTTACCCACTTAGCCACATGATCCCCCCTTGGCCTATGTTCATGTAGAGATTAATTTTGAGCTACCTTTATATATATATTTCTATTTTTAAAACCCGAGACAAGTATATTTATATCAAGGATGTAAACCTCTATCAGTTAACCCGTCACGGATTGGTTGCATTGGTGAACCAGTTCAAAATATTCGTTTCATATCATACCTGACCTTCAAATCCAGGAATTGTAGCCACAACGGGGATCACGGTGGCTAAGTACACATTGGCGTGCACGTAAAAGATCCCTTGGCAGTTGGAATTCGATATAAGAGTAGGCCGTAGCACCGCTGCCCAGGCAAAATTTCCCTTATAGCACACTGTATGGCTATGCCCGTCTTCATTAGCCCAGGTTAGGAGCAGAACAGTAGGACGTTAAACCTAATTTAATTTCATTTCATTTCTTTCACCAAAGACCACATAAATACTTCATTTAGCACTTGTCATTTGAAAAATATCCATTAAGAACAGTTATAGCCTATGTCTTGTCTAGAAGAGGTGTAATACTTTTAGTAGAATTTTTGCTCGAGAAATAACATATTCGCATAATATGTGATATGTACTTAAAATACTTAAATCAACTTAGTCTGTAATTGACAGTTGACACATAAAAAAGAGCTATTTATCGAAAACATATGTCACTCATTTACCACCAGAATTACACGTGAGTGGAATTATTCTAATTGCATCATTTGGTTTAAAGTAACCAATCATATCGTTAATTGCACAGGTTCAGGGCCATGAACAGGCTTTCTGTGCGTGATCTGCAGGAGTCTTATAAAATAAATCATAGTAAAGTTTTAAGGCAGACTTGCATTAGATTCCAGAGATCGAGGGTACATCTGAGTTCCTAGACAGCCGAGAGGCTGGATAGGGTGGAGAAGTGGTTTTAGCTATATAGTATTGTAATTTGTGCTATGCTTGTATACCTGTATTCAGTTATATGCTATATAATATGTAGAAGCAAATTTTCGCATTGTTATTCCTGGTAAGACAGACGTCTTAAGAAACTGTGAGAAGTAAATACACAACGTGAAGCAGAAGTAAAGACAGCTAGAGACAAATTCTAGACGATCACAAGGCTACAGAAATATGTAGTAAGAAAAGATGCATGGGTTCTACGTAGGATGTGGCGACTGGTTTGACAACGTCCGCTCTCCACGTCAGCGTGTTGTTTATTGGTTATGATGTTATGGTTATCCAATTGACTCATAATATTAGAGCATACTATGTGTTTAGTAATTTGCATAAAATACATGTTAAAGAGACTGGGCGGTAGTTCGCTGGAATTGAACGGTCGGCTTTTTTAAATAATGGACAAATATTTGCTTTGGTCCACTCTTCAGGTGTAGAACTTGTGTTAAGTGATTGTTGAAACAGATGTTTAACTATTGGTGATAATTCTTTGGATAATTCTTTCAATATTTTCGGGCTAATGTCATCTGGTCCACATGCTTTAGATGTGTTTAATCCTAACATCAGTTTTTGCACTCCTCCTTCAGTGATCTTTATGTCATCCATTTTTGGATATTGATATTTTAGTAAGGGTGTTTCATTCGACGTTTTCTTGGTAAAAACACTGCTGAACTGTTCATTTAGGGATTTTGCTTTCTCCCGGTCATTTTCCGCCGTCTGTCCAGATTTTGTTTTTAACGGTGGTATGTTCTGAGAATCTTTTTTCTGTGCATTTATATATTTCCAGAAAGGTTTACTATTTCCTTTAATGTCGCCAATCATGTTTTCAACATATTTGTTATGTGCATTTTTTATTCCTATCTTGATATTCTGTCGCAGTTCCTGCCATTTTAATCTTAATCTATCACTCCTTGTTTCTTTGACTTGTCTGTGAAGCTTGTTTCTTTTTCTGATCATACCTCTGATGTTTTTCTGGGATTTGTAGATTTTAGCTTGAATATTTTCATTTACCGTTTCTAAAATAAATGTTTTAATTAACCTCCAATTGGATTCTATATCTCTGGTGTTTTGTTGACCATTGAAATATTTTTCTTTACTAAAAGCGTTTGTGTCATCACGCATTTTATCATAGTTTCCTTTAACTGTACAGGTAGCATTTTCTCTTTACTGTTTTGGTTGGTTGGGTAAATACAGATAGAGTATATGCTACCACTTCGTGGTCACCAAGTTTGTCAGGTGAGATGACATTATGTATTTGACCAGGTAGTGTAGATAAAATCAGGTCTAGTACGTGATTTTCTCTAGTTGGAAAGTCTACAAGTTGTTCCATGTGGTGGTCATTTAGAATATCTATGAAGGCTTGGCCCTCACTTTGGCTTAGGGTTTTCCCATCTCTGCCTGTCTTGGAGTTCCAATCGATATTTGGAAAGTTAAAATCCCCCATGAGGTGTATATTTGTTGTTTTATGTTTGGCAGATTGATTATTTATCTTCATAAGTTGATCTTTCAAAAGTTGGGTATGATCTATTGGGTTTTCGGGGTGGTTATACCATCAACCGAAGAAATGGGGTGACCCGTTAAATATAACTTTTGCCCAAACAGATTCGGAACCGTTTTCAATCGTGTACAAGGGCATGGCGTTGAAAGATTTATTTACGAGGAGTATAACACCGCCACCATGAAGAGTTCTGTCATTTCTGTAAATATCATAGTTCAGGCTGTCTGGCAAGAGTTCGGGAGTTAATATACTTTTATCTATTTTCGTTTCTTGTAATGCTACGATATCGGCATTTTCTTGTTCTAAAAATGAGGATAGTTCTAATTTTTTTCCTCTGATACCATTTATAGACATGATCTTGATTTGGTTATTGAATGTTTTCTTTCGATTGTTGTCTGTACTGGTAGTTGTTTGACTGCCAGTAGAGCTGGGAGCATTTATATGGTGTTCTAAAGCCCTCCCAGTTAACATTGATGGTTAGATTTACGTAAAGTTTACGTCATTATGGTTAGATTTTGGTTAGCGTCCAATAATGGTAAAATTCTTTGGTTAAATTTACGTTACTTTTACGTCATAATGGTTATGGTTACTTTTACGTCAGAAAATGACGTAAATGTAACGTAAACTTTATGACGGATTACTAACCAATTTTTTTCCCTTTGAATACTTCTTGATTAAATAACATAACAAGTGTGTGCACATTCTAACAATTGATATATAGTCGGAATTTAGACATAATAATTATATATGTATTATTGGTTATAATTCTAACGTTAATCTAACGTAAATTTTACATCAGGTTTCTAACCGTTAGTTTATGGTTAGTTTTCTGACGTAAATCTAACGTTAGTTTTCTGACGTAAATCTAACGTTAGTTTTCTGACGTAAATCTAACGTTAGTTTTCTGACGTAAATCTAACGTTAGTTTTCTAACGTTAATATAATGTTAGTTTTCTAACGTCCAATGTAATGTTAGTTTTATGTCATAATTTTTACCGTTAATTTAACGTTAGTTTTCTAACGTAAATCTAATGTTAATTTTATAACATAAATCTAACTTTAGTTTTCTAACATAAATCTAACGTTAGTTTTCTAACATAAACCTGATATTAGTTGTAAAACGTAAAACAAATGTCAGTTTAATGTCATGATACTAACAATTAAGTCCCTGACAAGACAGCTGTCTATTCATTAAAATGGGTAAGACCCTGGCTTGCTAGCCTGGAGGTCGGGTGTTCGATCCCTGCATTGGCCGAGAAAGTTCATCCAGATTTCCGGCGTGGTTTCCCCTTGTCAGTGATGCAGGACGGAGAGCCTGACAAAGACAGCTGTCTAGTTGTTCAGATGAACTAAAAAACCGAGGTCCCGTGTACACATTGGCATGCATGTAAAAGATCCCTTGACAGTTGGAATTCGATATAAGAGTAAGCCGTAGTGTCACTGTCGGGGCAAAATTTCCCTCATAACACACTGTATGGTGTATGGCCATCTTCATTAGCCCAGTTCGGAGCAGAACAGTTGGGCGTTAAACCCCATTTCATTTCATTACATTTTGTATCCATTTCTAAGTGCCCAAGAATAGAGATCTAGCTCCTTTAATAGTTGCGGTCTGTAGGTGACACACAAAGAGAAAACGAATGAATGAATGATCTACTCTCATTTCAAATTCCAAATGTCAAGGGTTCTTTTACGTGCACACCCACGTGATGGACTAGACACTGTTTTTTTGAGGTCCTCTGTCCTACACCACTACTAACAAAGGGAACTTTCTTGACCAACATGGGGATCACGTTGGCTAAGTGGGTAAGACGCTGACTCGCTAGCCTGGAGGTCGGGTGTTTGATCCCTGCATTGGCTGACAAAGTTCATCCAGATTTTCCTGCGTGTTTTCCCCTTGTCAGTGATACAGGACGGAGGGCCTGACAAGAACAGCTGTCTAGTCAGGGATGAAAAACTGAGGTCACGTGTACACACAGGAGTGCACATGAAAGATCCCTTGGTAGTTGGAACTTGATACAAGAGTAGGCCATAGCACCGCTGCCTGGGCAAAATTTCCTTCATAGCATACTGTATGGCGTATGCTCGTCTTCATTAGCTCAGTTTAGGAGCAGAACAGTAGGACGTTAAACCCGATTTCATTTCATTTTTCTCGACCAACACGGAAATTGAACCCCTCATTTGCTAGCCAGTGTGTTACTAATTACTAGAGAGAGAGAGAGAGAAATGGGGTTTAACGTCTACTCGACACAAACTAGGTCATTTCGGGACTAACATATGGTTTAATTTTTATTTACATAATTCGCTTGCGCGTAGGGGTCTTTAGCAGTGGGAGAAAACCGGAGGTTGGACAGGCGACCCTACTCCTTGTCACGTACAACCGGGGATTCGAAACCACGCCAGTCAACTCAATGACAAACTTTATGATACATGAAATCGGTTTATTGTCCTACTGTTCTGCTCCGACTGGGCTAATGAAGACAGGTACATACCATACAATGTGCTATGAGGGAAATTTTGCCCCAGCAGCGGCACTATGGCCTACTAATATCGAATCCAACTGCCAAGGGATCTTTTCGTGCAAGCCAATGTATACATGGTACCTCGGTTTTTTGTCCCATCTGAGTGACTAGACTACTGTTCTTGTTCCTGCACCTCTGACAAGGGGAAACCATGTTGGAAAATCCTGATGAACATGCTCCACCAATGCAGGGATCGAACACGTGCCCTCCGGATTACCGAGCCAGCATCTTACGCACTTAGCCACCGTGGCTTTATCAAAATTAGTAATGAAGATGTGCTATGACAGAAATTTTGCCTGGACAGCAGCATTACTGCACTTACTAATGAAGATGTGCTAGGAAAGACATTTTGCCTGGAGAGCAGCATTTCCGCATATAGTCATTACCAATAGTTCTAAGTGCACGCCAACCTGTAAAACAGGTCTTTACACACTTTTCCATCATTACCAATTACTAGTCTGCGGGTTCACTAGTCCGTGGGTGCACTAATCCGTGCATTCACTAGTCCACTAGTCTGACTCTATAAAATACTATAAATATGAGTATTAAAGAAACCCAGTAGATATGGTGACTGATATCACCCTTCGTAAGGCGATAACCCAACATCACGGCATTTTAACCCGAAATCACAACATTTTAACCATTATAGCATATGCCCTTCTTCATTAGCCCACTTGGAACAAAATAGTAGGATGTTCAAACCCCATTTAAAATTCATTTTCATACTTTTCTGCACCGATTGGACTATTGAAGATAGTCATACGCAATGGAGAGTGCTATGACGGAAATTTTCTATGGACTGTGGCAGGGCGGAGGATCTGGCAAGGGATAAGGTATAGTTGTTCGGGTCATACGAAAAATCAAGTCCTCATGTACATATTGGCATGCACGTAAAAGACACTCTGACAGTTGCAATTCAATAGTGCCGCTATCCGTGCAAAGTTTCCGTCATAGTACACTGTATATAGTGTATGCCTGTCTTCATTAGCTCACTCAGAGCAAAACAGTAGGATGTTTAATCTCATTTAATTTTATTTAAATTTCCTACTTTTCTGCACCAATGGGACTATAAAAGATAGGCTGGCAAGCGGACGAGTGCACCCATTGACTATTGAGCATCATTTACTTGAAAACGTTGAGAGAACCCTCAACGAAATGTCGCTTTAATTAAAATAGTAATTGTGTTTTTTGTTGTATCATCGAGTCAAGTGAACGTTAAACCCCATTTCTCTCTCTCTCAATTTTGATACCCAAAAATTTGACAAAACAAATAATGATTGATTGTCGGAACTGTTTCATAAAGCAAAGTTGTTCTCTACTAAAAGGTTATCACTGTCCAAATGTTCGGAGTAGTCCACACCTAGGCCGACTATGCATGAAGTGTTTTTATAATTAAATTTATTAAATATAGTACCTTGCACCAGTAAATATAAAATTAATGATCCTTTCACCAGTAAATATAAAATTCATAGGCCGACAATGCATTAAGTGTTTTTATAATTAAAGTTATTAAATGTAGTACCTTGCACCAGTAAATATAAACTTAATGATCCTTGGACCAGTAAATATAATATTCATGATCATTATTTATATAAGGCCTTCATCAACCTTGCACCAGTAAATATAAAATTCATGATCATTATTTATATAAGGCCTTCATGTATGTTTGTACAAGTGTACATTCTTGGAATTGTATTACCATTAACAATATGGAGATCAATTATAATAACCTTTGGCCTTGTTCATGAATCCTTAAATTTTTGAAAATTTAGTTCTTAATATGAAACTATCTAAATAAAATATTGCTTAAATCAATGTGTGTTGTTAATGTCATTCAAAATGGCGGCTGTCTACATATACAATATATAAAATAGGTCATGAGTCGATTGTTGCCGTTTTTTTATTTCGAATTTAAAAGTTCAACACTTAATTATATAAGTTGTAAAACCATATAAAAATAAAGGTTGGACCAAGACTAGTTCCATTTTTTAAAGTTATGAATCTGAAAAATAGATAATAATGACCCAGTCAATTAACATAGAGATCTACTCTAGCTATATGAGTCCATATATTTATCGTCTCTCGATAAAAGACCTATCTCTGAAAATTAAAATTCCCCGATTTGATTATTCTTTTAATATAACGTAATTATGTAACCTCATATAATATATGGTAGAGCGTATACAAACAAATTATATGAATAGATTCATTATCAGAAATATTACAGGCCTTTGAAACGAACAGTCGCCATTTTTAGACCTACATAGATGTACAAATATATTTTTATCGTCTCGGGCAAGGTCAAGGTCACGATCTGTGTACGGTTGATGATTGTGTTTAAATCGGTTTATATCATATTATTTCTATTCACATTACAATATTTTTTTTACAGGTTACGGTTATTGTTATTTATCTAAATTGCTTCAATTATTTATTAAATATTTTTTGTTTGTTCGTTTGACCGGAACGTAGGGAATTCTGGGATTTAAAATGGCACTTTTTATGCGAACTTCCGTTGACAGTATATCGATAGATCTAATGTTGATAAAAAAATAATCTGGCCGTGGAAAAAGTTTGCACGCAACTTTGTATATCAGACAGTCAGTATTTGTTTTTAACACGATGCAGTTACATTGTCCGTAAACCATACTATTCATAAACAAAATCAACATTGCTTTAAGTTATCGAAAGTAATACTGGTTCCGAAATTGTTTTTAAAAAATCTGGATCTAAAAATTATCAAACACATAACTTATTTATTAATGATGTAGACTGTTAAACTTCAGGCTGTGCTAATTATAATATAAGTATTTTCTAAACATTTTTATGGGTGTTTCAGGTTGGGTTTTTTTTGTTGTTATTGTACTGATATTTTTGCAAATTTAATAATGCATAATGCAAGAGCTAAATCTATATCTTGTACGTAGGTTAAGTAGGTATTTCTTGAGACTGTAAATGTTAAATTTTTTTATAAGATATTTTAATGTATTAACTTGCTAAGTCTATAATCAAGTCTCAATGCCATCGGGTGCTCGAGATGTTCACAGAATCAAACACTGGCGGTTAATGTTAATGATTTAATTTAATTGAAAAATGGATAATCAAGACTTTAAGCTTATATACATAGGCCTATTTATATGATATAACATTAAATAACAAGTTTGCCCGTACATACTTGTACATAAAGGTTTCAGTCCTACTCCCCTGCTTATTTTTTCTTGTGGTGGCCAAGAAAGTTCATCAGGATTTTCTGGCATGGTTCCTCTTTTAACTGGTGCAAGACAGAGGGGCTGGTAAGGGCTAATGTACAGTTGTTCGGATAGGACAAAAAACCAAGCTCTTTTGTACACACGGTCCAGTCAAAATTTCCATCACAGCACACTTTCAAGCATTTGTCCAACTTCTTTAGCCCAGTTTGAGCAGAACAGTATGATGTTGAACCCCATTTAATTACAGATCCACAGTAGGTTGGCTGTCAGCCCAGTTGGAGCTGAACAGTAGGCCGTTTAACCCAATTACGGTTTTTTTTGGGAGTATAAAGTTGCTTTTTATTTATTTTTTTTTTTTTTACAGATCCTACATGTATATTTGAGCACCCTTGGTGGCAGTAATGACAAAGAAGTTCTAAAAAGATTTATATGGGCTTTATAATGAAAGTTAGACAACACTACTACTTGCCAAAGACTACTACTTGTCACATAATGTAATGATATAAATATATATGTATCTATGGTAGCACAAATATCATCAGAATGTAGGCCAAAGCTTTACAAGCATTGTAGGCCTAAAATACTTTCTGTCTGAACTTTTGACAGTCAATTCTTTGATGACTAGTTAGTTTAGAGCAGATATCCTGTCACAGTATTATATAACAGCTCTTTGGCTTAAAGTTTAAACTGAGTTATATCAGTGAGTTGAAAATCATCTGTGTTCCTGTTATTGCTCCCTGCTGCAGCCAGTAAACAATAACCTTTTGCGTTCCTTACAAATCTTCCAATTTTTACTGATAGATCAACCATAGCAAAGATCTCTATTAAGATTATATTTGTAATGTGTGTAACAAATTCTTTGACATAGGTATAATATTGGTGTAGTTAAGTATATACCATATTTATGCACACATTTCAATGTTGGCATATTATTAGTCTCTATCATCTAGAAAAAAATATTCTATATTCTACGAATATTAGTGTGGTTGCGTTGTCAACATTTGAGAATAATCGGTCATAGGCTAGATTATCCGGTCTTTTACATTAGTCCTAAAACAAGATGTTGACGCCCATGAAATTTATATAAGAATGTCATTTCCGAAAATCCATTTGATTGCATTGTCAGTTCAATATCCAACACTCTTAATTTTTTTTATTGTAAAATTTCTCTCTTCATGGGCCATATCTATGTTGTTTTTTTATTGAATTCTAATTCGTCATCACGATTCATGTTTGTTTATAAATGCAAGTGTTATTGACAACTGTCCCAGGCCCTCATTATTTATATGGCCCAACTTTTCTTTGGCGTACACCGGCACGGTATTAGACTAGGATAACAGTCCCGAAACT
This sequence comes from Patella vulgata, assembly GCF_932274485.2. Classification (NCBI taxonomy): domain Eukaryota; kingdom Metazoa; phylum Mollusca; class Gastropoda; family Patellidae; genus Patella; species Patella vulgata. Next base: position 42,029,568 of record NC_065885.2, on the reverse strand, counting down.
CGTGGAGTTGAAAAACATTAGTCTTATATACTGCCTCTACTTAATTATGGATGTAGGTCGGAAAAATGTAAAATTTGGCAATTTGACTTATACTCAACATCGACTTATACCCTGTATGGTAATGTGATGATGCCCCCTCTTCCAGACAAGACATAGGCTATAACTGTTTCAAATGACAAGTGCTAAATGAAGTATTTATGTGGTCTTTGGTGAAAGAAATGAAATGAAATGGGGTTTAACGTCCTACTGTTCTGCTCCTAACCTGGGCTAATGAAGACGAGCATATGCCATACAGTGTGCTATGAGGGGAATTTTGCCTAGGCAGCGGGGCTACGGCCTACTCTTATATTGAATTCCAACTGCCAAGGGATCTTTTACGTGCACGCCAATGTCTACACGGTACCTCGGTTTTTCGTCCCATAACGACTAGACAGCTGTCCTTGTCAGTCCCTCCGTCCTGCATCACTGACAAGGGAAACCACGCCGGAAAATCAGGATGAACTTTCTCGGCCAATACAGGGATCGAACACCCGATCTCCAGGCTAGCGAGCCAGCGTCTTACCCACTTAGCCACTTGATCCCCCCCTTTGGTGAGAGAGAGAGAAATGGGGTTTACCGTCCACTCGACACAAACTAGGTCATTTCGGGACTAACATATGGTTTAATTTTTTATTTACATAATTCGCTTGCGCGTAGGGGTCTTTAGCAGTGGGAGGAAACCGGAGGACCCGGAGAAAACCCACGAGGTTTGACAGGCGACCCTACTCCTTGCCACGTACAACCGGGGATTCGAAACCACGCCAGTCGACTCAATGACAGACTTTATGATACAGCGCGCGCACGCTAACCATTCAGCCATCCACCACCCCACCCCCCTTTGGTGAAAGAAAACAGAGCTGTGGCTAGTAAAATGAAAGTTTAACGTCCTACTGTTTTGCTCTGAACTGGGCTAATGAAGATGGGCATACGCCATACAGTGTGCTATGTGGGAAATTTTGCGCGGACAGTGGCACTACGGCCTTTTCTTATATCGAATTCTAACTTCAAGGGCTCTTGTACGTGCACGCCCATGTGTACATGGGACCTCATTTTTTTGTCCCATTTTAATGACTAGACAGCTGTCTTGTCTAGCCCTCTGTCCTGCATCACTGACAAGGGAGAACCACGCCGGAAAATCTGGAGTAACTTTCTCGGATCGAACACCCGACCTCCAGACTAGATAGCCAGTGTCTTACCGACTTAACCAACGTGATTCCCGTTGTGGCTACAATTCCTGGATTTGAAGGTCAGGTATGATATGAAACGAATATTTTGAACCGGTTCACCAATGCAACCAATCCATGACGGGTTAACTGTCGCGGGTTTTAAAAATAGAAATATATATATAAAGGTAGCTCAAAATTCATCTCTACATGTACATAGGCCAGGGGGGGATCATGTGGCTAAGTGGGTAAGACGCTGACTCGCTAGCCTTGAGATCGGGTGTTCGATCCCTGCATTGGCCGAGAAAGTTCATCCTGATTTTCCGGTGTGGTTTATCATTGTCAGTGATGCAGGACGGAGGGCCTGACGAGGACAGCTGTCTAGTCGTTTGGATGGGACAAAAAAAACAAGGTCCAGTGTACACATTGGCGTGCACATAAAAGATCCCCTGGCAGTTGGAATTCGATACAAGAGTAGGCCATAGCGCTGCTGCCCGGGCAAAATTTCCCTCATAGCACACTGTATGGCGTAACCTTTTGCGTCTCTTCAAAATATTTCAAATCTTTTGTCATGGATCAACCATTGCAAATATCCGTGTTACAATTATATTTGAAATGTGTTAAACCAATTCTGCAACACATGTAATATTGGTGTAGTATATATCTTTGTTTATACACCCATATATCAATTTTGGCCCTGTTTGTCCGTACACTGGGTGTGAAATGTGAATCATTCCGATTGTGAGAGGACAAGCATTATCAATATACAGCTTTTCAGGATTTTGCCTTCCTTGGTTAATTCTCCCTTTTTCAAATGCAATAGATGCTGTGTTTATTCTTAATTGATCTTTTTCAAATTTGTGTTACACACTATCAATATTCAGCATTCCACAACATTCCATTCCAGTGTCGGCCGAGAAAGTTCTTCGTGATTTCCAGACTTGGTTTCCTCCCCTTGTCAGAGGTGCAGGACAGAGGGCCTGACAAGGAGGGACAGCTGTCTAGTCGTTTGGATGGTACGAATGACCGAGGTCCTGTGCACACATTGGTGTGAACGTGAAAGATCCCTTGAAAGTTTGAATTCGATATAAGAGTAGGCTTTAGCGCCGCTGTCTGGATAAAATTCCATAATAGGACACTGTATAGCATATTTCCATGTCATTAGCCCTGTCGGAATAGGACATTAAACCCCATTTCATTTCACTCATTCCAAAGTTAACTCCTATTCCATCAATACCTTGAGCAAATAAGATAGAGGCTATAGGTTTTGGCCCAATTTGGTCAATATCCCAGTTTTTTCTTTCTTATATGCATATCAACACTTTCATAGCGCTAATGTAGACCTTTTTCTTGAACATTTTCCCTTGTCAGTGATGCCGGACAGAGGACCTGACATGGATGGCTGACTAGTCATACGGAAGGGACAAAAAAAAAACCAAGGTACAGTGTAAACTCAAGTGTGTGTGTGTGAAAGATCCCTTGGCAGTTGGAATTTTATATAAGAGTACGCCATAGCTCTGCACACTGTGTGGCATTCGCCCGTCTTCATTTCTAAAACAGCTGTGGATAAAAACTGTTAATATTTAAATGTGTATTTTGTATTTTATAACATTATATTTTTGTCTTTTAAATAAAGTGTATGTATTCATACTTGTAGTATATTTTGTCATATAATTCTGCTAGATTTTTAACTTTTCTGTGCAATACATTTAGAATTCTGACTGGTTATGGGTAGATAGAGAGCAATGGGGTAAAACATCCAATAGACATAAACTGTCCTTTGGGACTAAGTGATTCAATTCAAGTTGAATAATTCATCCGCACCAGGAATCTTTAGTAGTAGGAGGACCCAGAGAAAACCCATGTTCAAGTTGGGTGTGGAAACAAACCACTTGACTCAATGACAGACCTTATGATCTAAAGCGCACACGTTGGACCACTCAACTTTTAGCCTCACCCACGGGTCAGGAAAATTTGATTATTGGTTGAATGTACTTCCCATTTACTGCCGCATATAATGAATAATTTTGAAGGTTTTAATGTCATCAAAATTTGACATTAGAATTGCATCCGTAAATGATGTTAATTTAATGTTAGATTTACGTTATAATGGTCGGTTAGATATCCATCATTTTGCTCATCCTTTTAACGACAATTTAACGTCAGGAAATGACGTTAATCTAGCGTAAAGTTTACGTCATTTTTACGTTATATTTACATCATTTTCTGACGTAAATCTAACGTAAACTTTACGTCATTTTCTGACGTAAATCTAACGAAAATGACGTAAACTTTACGCAAATTTTACGTTAGATTTACGTCAGAAAATGACGTAAAGTTTACGTTAGATTTACGTCAGAAAATGACGTAAATATAACGTAAAAATGACGTAAAGTTTACATTAGATTAACGTCATTTCCTGACGTAAAATTATCGTTAAAAAGATGAGCAAAATGATGGTAAACTGACTGACCATTTTTACGTAAATGTAACGTAAAATTAACATAATATTGTTATGTGGGCTATATCTATTATCTAGGTAGATAGATGTTTCGTTTTCAAAGAAGGAGTCTGAGAAGTTTATAATTTCACATGCAGGACAGATCCATTTGTATTCGTCGGTGTTTATGCCGCAGCATTTGTTGTGTATCCAGTTATTACAACTATCGCATTGTACTGCTGGATCTAGAGATTTTACTTGTTTGTTACATAAGTAGCTACTTGCAATGCAATTTGAACAATGCCAATCATTCTCATCATTGTTTTTTATAAGTTTATTATATTCTTTTTTGCTTATGTTTTCGCATCTTATGTGGATCCATAGATCACATGTGTCACACCGAATGGCTCTATCAGCTCGTTTTACGAGGGTTTTTTTTTTACATGTTCCACAATGATGTTTTGGACCTGGGTTGCGTTCAATGTCGCCTGATAATATTAGTAATAAGGCAAAGTTTGTTCTGTTGTTCGGTCTAAAACGTTTATCAAGGGTAGTCTTTTGTTGTTGGCCGGGTTTGTTTACATAAAGTAGGTATTTTGACTTGTCATTAATCACAGTATCATTGTTGGTTCCTGGTGAATATTTGTAGACTAAGACACATAAGATGATGAAATGAAGAGTAAAACTTAGTTTAAAATGATTAAGGTTTGACATCTTTCAAGGGTAAAACTGGGGATGATAAGAGTTGTAAAAGAGTTTAGGAAACTAAAAACCACGTCACGTACGTGGAAATTCGGTTTGGAATGGGTAAGACATTACTACTTAAAAATATCTTTAAAAATTACGCAATGTGGCTTAATTTGTTTTTTGAGTAAATATATGTGGTATAAAAGAATCCTGTAGATAAAATTGTTGTTTTCTTCAACTTAAAACTATCAAAACACTGTTAAAATCATAAAAAAAATTCTTCTCAAAAGTTTGTGGCTGACATCTTGACGCATGCTAATAAAAAATAACTTCACGTTTTACGTTATTAGTTTCAAAATAAATGATACTATGCATATTGTATCGAAGCCTATAACTACCATTCATAATTTCTACTTTTCGCCTCTTCAAAATACGAAAGTCGAAAAGTAGAAGTTACGACAAAATGTGAGGCGACAACACGCTATACAAGCCAAAATGCAACTCGAAAATAGGAAATTAAGAAATAACACACAGCGATAATAGCGTCCCTAGTTTTTTCCTAATTTCTTATTTTCGACTTGCATTTTGGCTTGTATACCGTCTTGTCGACTTTCGACTTAGTCATATTTTTTTATTTATTGATGTCAGTAACAAGGCGCCAACACGCACACCAAGCCAAAATGCAACTGTAGCACCATAGGTCCTTTGTCTGACGTGGAGAGCGGACGAGGAAACCGGTCGTCACATCCTACGTACGACCCATGCATCTTTTCTTACTACATATTTCTGTAGCCTTGTGATCGTCTAGAATTTGTCTCCAGCTGTCTTTACTTCTGCTTCACGTTGTGTATTTACTTCTTACAGTTTCTTAAGACGTTTGTCTTACCAGGAATAACAATGCAACAGTTTGCCTCTACATTTTATATATATATAGCTGAATACAGGTATACAAAACATACTAGATAACAATACTAGCTAAAACCATTTCTCCACCCTAGCCAGATGTAAGCTCTCTGGAACCTAATAGAAGCCTAACTTGAAAGGTTATATATATATATATATATATATATATATATATATATATATATATATATATATATATATATAGCTGAATACAGGTATACAAAACATACTAGATAACAATACTAGCTAAAACCATTTCTCCAACCTAGCCAGCCTCGCGGCTGTCTAGGAACTCAGATGTAAGCTCTCTGGAACCTAATAGAAGCCTAACTTGAAAGGTTCAAATAGATATCTTATATAGCACCCAGGTTTATCACGCAGAAATAAGCGTGTTCATGGCCCTAAAACTGTGCAATTAACGATATGATTGGTTACTTTAAACCAAATGATGCAATTAGAATAATTCCACTCACGTGTAATTCTGGTGGTAAATTATTGACATTATGTTTTCGATAAAAAGCTCTTTTTATGTGTCAACTGTCAATTACAGACTATGTTGATTTAAGTATTTTAAGTACATATCACATATTATGCGAATATGTTATTTCTCGAGCAAAAATTCTACTAAAAGTATTACATTCGTCCCTTTCTTTAAGACTTTTTGCTCGGTATTGGGTAAAAGATCCCTTGAATCCTTTACAATAACCATACCAACATCTGTAGAATTATATAACTATTCATAAATGTAGCAGAAATCTAGAAAATCAACATATATAATTATCACCTCCCCGCCTTCTAAGATTTATGCAAATGAAGAGGTAGGAGACTCTTAAAAACTGCCATGTACTAAACCCTATAATTATTCATGCATATATATATATATGATTACTATACCATAAAACAAAGCTATGAAATAAAAAACCCACAAATAATCAAAAATCAAAAGTCAAAAGTTGCATGCAAAAGTTCTCCAAAAAGTTCATCACTGTAAAATCCTACGAAAATTCACTAAGCCTAAACACAGAAAACACAAATTGCCTTTTTTAAATCTTCAAATGTCCTAATTTCAAAACACTATAACACATCACGTAATATTTATAAAGTTCAGGTTTCACTTTAAATTCTGTTTCAGGAAATGTCAATTTGGTAAACTGGTAAACCATTTCTTCTTCTTGGATTTGTATTGGTCTGTTTCAGCTACCATAGTGTCAAGTTGAAACTTTCTTTATGTCTTCTAAGTATGATTGGTTTGTACAATTTTATCCGTCAATCAAACATGTCATTGCCATCAGACCAAGAACTAACTATTCCTAAATCTTTATTTTGATATTATTATTTCGAAAAAGTATTTGTAAATCTTACTCTTAATTAAAATTAAATTTAAATTTTATTTAATTATTAAATAAACTTTGATGTGTCTCTTTAATTATAAATCTTCAAACTTACTTTAACCTCTTGACCTGAACTCGATCAGTAATTTTATAATTGCGTTTTCTGTTTTAGAATTTCCGTTTGTGTTTTAGAATTCCGCCATTATTATTTTATATTTCTCAGTCAGTAATGTGACCTTTTTGACCTAATCATTTACAATTTTGTATTTGTTTTATTTTTTTTAAAACCTTCCTATCAGACTGAGCTCACACCTATGACAATACCAGACTATAATGTATCCAAAATAGAACTGTGTCCCAAATAAACGACTGCAGTTTCATTCACCTAGAACACATTCCACTTTATATAAACATTCTCTTTATTATTACATTAGCCAGGATGACACACAGATATGGCCACTATCTGAATGGCATCCCATTTTATCCTATATATTGTGACTTTTACACACGTCAAATTTAACACAGTGTTAGAACCTATTGTTTATATTAATCCGACCTAATGTCAAATTACACATTCTAATCATGTTTTGTTAACAATTTAAAGCAACATTTAATAAATGAATACAATATAGCAATTAGCAAAAATATATTAAACGTTTATATTACGTTTCTAAAGCAAAATTTAATTACATAAAATTATATACGGACAAAATTTACCGTATATCTCCACTTGTCTAAAAAGTGTCGTATTCTTAATTAAACCTCCTATTAAACTCGTATTAACGACTTTGCGATAATCTCACAATTTAACGAGCCTTTAAATTTAGTTTTTCCCCAGGAAAACTATAACCAACATCCCTAGATTAACCATATGGGATTTTTAACATAACCTAACTTTTTATTCAAAAGTTAAATTACTTAATTTTGAAACCATGGACGAGAGATTCAAAATTACACTACTCTACTTATTTAACCACGTGGACGACACAAAAACACGAATAATAGCAATTCAACCTTTTAGTCAAAAGTTAAACTACGACCAAAATTAAAATCTTGAGACTTTGGACTAGAGCCTCAAAATTATATTAGCATTATATAGCTAATTAACCACACATACAAACGACACAAAAACACAAATTAACGAATCACAGTAGAAACCACGGCCAACTAGGAAACTAGAGTTAATGACTCATAAACTTCATCCTTAGCTCTGCCGTCGTTCTCACTGCGATCCGGAGACAACATTAGTTCCTTATTTTATTCCCTATTCCGTTTCCTTATCATTATTATTTTTTAAAACCTACTCCCTAAAGACCCTCACTTTAACTTTAATTTTACTCAAATTTACTACAGGTCATGTTAACCTGATAATATACACACCTAACCAGTGATATTATTTTGTTTAATAAACCTATCAATCTAAACTTATGAATGACTCTAATTTATTCTCTATACAGTTAAATTTTAAATACTTAGTTTCTAATCAGATTTTAACTTTAAATTAATATTATTTGGTCTTTAAACAAATTTAACACATTTAATTTACCAAACAAAATGTATTTACCCAATTTTTCGAATATCTTCACAAGATTTTTTTTTTCCACCAGACTTTTCTGTTGCTGGATTGTACAGGTTTTCTTCTTAACGTCTTCAAATATGTATTCGTCTTCTAAAGTGACTTCTTACCCCAAAGGTTGATACTTCAGCACGGCACCAAATCGAATATGTAGCACCATAGGTCCTTTGTCTGACGTGGAGAGCGGACGAGGAAACCGGTCGCCACATCCTACGTACGACCCATGCATCTTTTCTTACTACATATTTCTGTAGCCTTGTGATCGTCCAGAATTTGTTTCCAGCTGTCTTTACTTCTGCTTCACGTTGTGTATTTACTTCTTACAGTTTCTTAAGACGTTTGTCTTACCAGGAATAACAATGCAACAGTTTGCTTCTACATTTTATATATATATATATATATATATATATATATATATATATATATATATATAGCTGAATACAGGTATACAAAACATACTAGATAACAATACTAGCTAAAACCATTTCTCCGCCCTAGCCAGCCTCGCGGCTGTCTAGGAACTCAGATGTAAGCTCTCTGGAACCTAATAGAAGCCTAACTTGAAAGGTTCAAATAGATATCTTATATAGCACCCAGGTTTATCACGCAGAAATAAGCGTGTTCATGGCCCTGAAACTGTGCAATTAACGATATGATTGGTTACTTTAAACCACGTGTAATTCTGGTGGTAAATTATTGACATTATGTTTTCGATAAATAGCTCTTTTTATGTGTCAACTGTCAATTACAGACTAAGTTGATTTAAGTATTTTAAGTACATATCACATATTATGCGAATATGTTATTTCTCGAGCAAAAATTCTACTAAAAGTATTACACAACTCCAAAAGTAGAAATTAGGAAATTAACACACCGCGCTATTAGCGACCTATCATTTTGACTTTCGCCTCGGAAGTTGTTGTAGTCTCAATTTTCCAGGTCGTATTTGAATACGTGCAATCAGGGCTCACACTGTATTTCATTCTTTTCCGTCAAAATGGATAATAATTTTTATATAAAAAAAAAATGTTCATATTTTTTTTTTCCGACAACTGGGATATTTTACCTGCCAAGAATGTCTTATAAAAAAACAAAACAAAAAAAAACCACCTTAGGCTACAATTTAATTTATTATATAGGCCTATTATAAAACAAATTTCCCGTGCCGGTATATACAATATACAACAACTTACAAAATCCGTCTTACATGGGGATTGGGTGGTCTAGTGGTTTAACACGTGCGCGTGAAATCGCAAGGTCTGAGATTGATTCAAGTGGTGTGGTTTTGATTCCCCGCTTAAACATGACAAGGGAGTAGGGTCGCTTGTCCAACCTTGTGGGTTTTCTCCGGATACCCTAGTTTCTATCCACAGCTAAAGAACCCTACGTGCAAACGTAGAAATTAGGAAATAAAGACACGCGCTATTAGCGACCTATCATTTTGGCTTGCTGTCGTACTGGCAACTTTTCGAGTTTCGCCTCGGAAGTGGTTGTAGTCACAATTTGTCAGGTCGCATTTAAATACATGCAATTTGCGTTAACAAAATAGTCTGTATGATAAAATCTAGTATTGAAGGCGATATTAGCGACCTATGATTTTGCTTTGGTGTCGTGCTGTCGACTTTTCGCCTCGGAAGTTGATGTAGTCTCTACTTTCAAGTTCACATTAGAATACGCGCATTGATAATTGAATTTCATTTAGGCCTAATGTGGTTTCATACCGCATAGAAAATATACAGGTTTTCCCGATTGTATATTATTATTTTATTTCAAATTATATTATCACCATGGGTAGGAAATGTAAGAACGAGTCGAATAGTGACGTTTCAGTACCGCCGCCAACATTCTCTAATAAATATAAGCATGTCTTACATTGAAATTGGAATTTCTATGAGGATTCAGATTCTGGATCATTACGGTACCTGCAATTAAGAATAGGCCTATTGTACATGCAAAACGTTAAAAAGGGAAATCCTTGGATGAGACTGGCGTGTAGAGGCTGAATATATATTGTTCATTAGATGTTGAAATAACTAAAGACAACAAAAATAAATTCTGATCTTAGTGGATCACCTCAAAACTGCACTAATGTATTCGTGAGAGAGAGAGAGAGAGAGAGAGAGAGAGGGGTGGGGGAGATAACGTCCACTCGACACAAACTAAGAGTTATTCAGTGACTAACATGGTGCAATTTTATTTTAAAAATTAGCGATGAGAGAAAGAGAAATTAAATGAAATTGGGGTTTAACGTCCTACTTCACTGCTCCGAACTGGGCTAATGAAGACGGGCATACGCCATACAGTGTGCTGTAAGGAAAATTTTGTCCGGACAGCGACAATATGGCCTACTCTTATATCGAATCCCAACTGTCAAGGGATTTCTACGTGCACGCCAATGTGTTCACGGGACCTCGGTTTTTTGGTCCCATCCGAACAACTAGACAGTTGTCCTTGTCACACCCCCCCCCCCCCCGTCCTGCATCACTGACAAGGGGGAACCCGCCGCAAAATCTGGATGAACTTTCTCGGCCAATGTAGGGATTGAAAACCGGACCTCATGGCTGGCTTAACATCCACTCGTTGCGAACTAAATCATTTCAATAATTCGTTTGCACGTAGGGGTCTTTACCACGCGCACGTGTTAAACCACAAGACCACCCAATCCCCATGTAAGACGGATTTTGTAAGTTGTTGTATATTGTATATACCGGTACGGGAAATTTGTTTTATAATAGGCCTATATAATAAATTAAATTGTTGTATTCAAATGCGACCTGGAAAATTGAGACTACAACAATTTCCGAGGCGAAAGTCAAAATGATAGGTCGCTAATAGCGCGGTGTGTTAATTTCCTAATTTCTACTTTTCGAGTTGCATTTTGGCTTGGTATGCGTGTTGGCGCCTTCTTACTGACATCAATAAATACAAAAATATGATTAAGTCGAAAGTCGACATGACGGTATACAAGCCAAAATGCATGTCGAAAATAAGAAATTAGGAAAAAACTAGGGGCGCTATTATCGCTGTGTGTTATTTCTTAATTTCCTATTTTCGAGTTGCATTTTTGCTTGTATAGCGTGTTGGCGACTTCTTACTGACATCAATAAATACAAAAATATGACTAAGTCGAAAGTCGAGAAGACGGTATACAAGCTAAAATGCAAGTCGAAAATAAGAAATTAGGAAAAAACGAGGGGCCCTATTATCGCTGTGTGTTTTTTCTAAATTTCCTATTTTCGAGTTGCATTTTGGCTGGTATAGCGTGTTGGCGCCTTCTTACTTACATCAATAAATACAAAAATATGACTAAGTCGAAACTCGACAAGACGGTATACAAGCCAAAACGCAAGTCGAAAATAAGAAATTAGGAAAAAACGAGGGGCGCTATTATCGCTGTGTGTTATTTCTTAATTTCCTATTTTCGAGTTGAGTTTGGCTTGTATAGCGTGTTGTCGCCTCACATTTTGTCGTAACTTCTACTTTTCGACTTTTCGACTTTCGCGTTCTGAAGAGGCGAAAAGAAGAAATTATGAATGGTAGTTATAGGCTTACTAATTTTTGATTGGTTAAAATGATAGACAATGTCAGGGTCATTGTAAGATGCAAGTTCAAGGCCAGGTCTATTATTAGACCACAATAATTTAGCTTAAGCGTACACATAACATAATGATAGCCAATCTGTTTCACAGAGATCTTCGAATATCTCTGTAACAGATGACTGTTTCGACACGTGACGTCACATAACACGGCGTCAATCATTGGCTCAATAGCGCGTGCATTGTTTACATAAGACGTTACTGATTCGGGCTAAATGGTGAATTTTACTTTTTAATACCCATTTACACTAAATAGGAAATGATTTTTACCTACAAACAATGAAAATGTCTTTTTTTAGTTTTCTAATAAATTGAAAAAAAATGTTTTAGAATTTAATTTGACGGAAGAAAAAAGTTAATATTTGGGACGCATCGATGTCATCCTTATCAGTGATTGTAGAGGCCTAGCGAAAATTCACTGCTGATCAGTGTGGATGATAGCAGTGAAATACAATCATAATAACAATAAATGAGTCTTGTCAATAACTTACTCCAACCATAGAACTAGAATACTAACTAGTTCTATGCTCCAACACAGGCACAATCATATTAAAGGGGCGCGATCTCAACCTGAACATAGCCAATTTTTCAATATTTTAAATATAAAGATAGGCCTGTATTTTTTTCGAAGTTCAAATTCGGATCATCGTACAAAATTCTGAGCATTCAACTATATATATTCTAAAAGGTAATTAAGTAAGCTTTCTAAATATTATTAGTAAAAGTTGGCGCAATCATATTAAAGGAGCACGCTCTCAACCTAAATATTCTAAATTTAAAGATAGACCTGTATTTTTTTCGAAGTTCAAATTCGGAGAAATGTATTGCTTCTCAGATAAAGGCCCATCTAGATGATAACTTTTTGTATGAACCATTTCAAAGTGCTTATAAACAATTTCACAGTACCGAAACAGCTTTTACCCGGGTTTCAAATGATATTTTAATGGAAATTGATAATAGAAAATGTACATTTTTAATTTTATTAGATTTATCTGCTGCTTTCGACACGGCGGACCCTTCCATTCTTCTTCCACGTAGACTTTAATTTAAATTCGGTATTTGTGGCTCTGCATTAAAGGGACTATCCCGATTTGAACAGAGTCTCAAAAACTAAAAGTCTGAGTACGTATAACATTTAAGTGCCAAAATATAGATGTATTTACCCTGTCTCAAAATACCAGCTCAAAATATCCAGTCGTTTGGACGTGAACGTTGGGTGACCTGATAATCGATTCCTGTTCGATTCAGTGAATGGCCCATGCGCTGTACTTGATAACGAAAGGTAAATTTCACCTACACATTACTTTAATAAAATAAATGACTAGTTTTATCCAGACACCGCATAATACAGCTTGGGACACCAGTCTCCATTTCAAGATTAAGACTGACGGGTTTAAGTTGTTTGAAAACGTATCACATATATTGAGTTTCTTGCTCGGCCCTAAGGTAGGGGATTTTAAGGGATCTTAACACAAAATTAAGCAGTTTTATTCTCCAAAATATTGTCGGGATTGGCCCTTTAAATCTTTTAGAAAGCTATCTTGTGGGTAGAAAACAGTGTATTTTAGTTAATTGTCAATCGTCGTCTGAATCTGCTTTGTCATCTGGGGTTCCCCAAGGTTCTGTTCTTGGTCCGATTTTATTTACCCTCTATACGTCACCATTAGGTGATATTGTCAGAAAATATGGTCTCAGCTTTCATCTGTATGCCGATGATACTCATTTATATATTTCATTTACACCTAATTATCCATCTTCTTTCAATTTATCAAAATTGCAACTTGAGAACTGTATTAGTGAAATTAGAAAATGGATGTCAAAGAACTTTCTAAAATTGAATGATGATAAAACCAAATATTTGTTATTGGGCTCAAGACATCAGTTAAGTAAATTTGCACATGATTACCCCCCTGTTGTAATTGGTAATTGTGATATATTTTCATCTTATTCTACTCGTAATCTTTGATAGTTTTATGCTTATGGGAGCTCAGGTAAATAATATTTGTAAATTGTGCTATTTTAATATCAGAAATATAGGTAAAATACGTAAATGTGTAACTGTAGAGGCCACTAAGTCACTTGTTAATTCTCTGGTCACTTCTCGATTAGATAACTTTAATTCACGTTTAGTTGGTTTACCTTTAAAGCTTATAGATAAATTATAAAAAGTACAGAATACTGCAGCTAGACTTGTTACTTTAACTAAGAAATGTGACCGCATAACTCATGTTTTATATAATTTACACTGGTTACCTGTTAAATATCGAATTGATTTTAAGATTTTATTACTTACTTTAAATGTTTAAATAATTAAGCTCCTGTTTACCTCTCAGATCTTTTAGAACTTTATACACCTGGCCGAACATTACGAACATCAGATAAACTACTTTTAAAGCCCAAAACTGTTCAACTAGTCTCTTCTGGTCAGCGCTCTTTTAGTTATCAAGCACCTGTTTTATGGAATAATCTACCATTTAGTTTAAGATGTTGTACATCTCTATATTCTTTTAAATAACAACTTAAAACACCTTTATTTAATCAGGCATTTAACTGACTCTGTATACAATCGTTAACATGTCCATAATCTTTATTTATTACATTGTCACTTTGTAAAGTGCCCTTGAACATGTTATATCAAAGGGCGCACTATAAATATGCTGTAATAATAATAATAATAATATATTCTAAAAGGTAATTAAGTAAGCTTTCCAAATATTATTGGTAAAAGTTAAAAAGGTGCGCTCTCATCCTAAACATGGCCATATTTTTTTTTTTTAAAATTAAAGGGAAAAACAATTAATATTTCGTGTCAAAATTCGGATCATCGTCCAAATTCTGATGATCCAACTAAATATATTCTGAAAGATAATTTAATAAGCTTTTTAAAAGTTGGCACAATCATATTAAAGGGGCTCGCTCTCAACCTGAACACAGCCAATTGATCAATATTCTAAAGGGATAGACCGTTCGGGTTGAGAGCGCGCCCCTTTAATATGATTGTGCCAACTTTTACTAATAATATTTGGAAACTTATTTAATTATCTTTCAATATATGTTTAGTTGGATCAAAATTTTGTACGATGATCCGAATTTGAAACTCGAAAAAAATACAGGTCTATCTTTACATTTAGAATATTGAAAAATTGGCTATTTTCAGGTTGAGAGCGCGCCCTTTAATACGATTGTGCCAACTTTTACTAATAGTTTTGGGAAAGCTTGTTTAAATTACCCTTCAAAATATATATATAGTTGAATTTTGTACCATGATCCGAATTTTGACACGGAATATTAATTGTCTTTCCGTTCAGAATATTTAAACATTGGCAAGTGTTCGGGTTGAGAGTGCGCCCCTTTAATATCATTGCGCCAACATTTACTAAATTATTTGGAAAGCTTAGTTAATTACCTTTCAGAATACATTTAGTTGGATCATCCAAATTTTGTACGATATGATTGTGCCAACTTTTACTAATAATTTTTGGAAAGCTTGTTTAATTACCTTTCAGAATATATATAGTTGGATGCTCAGAATTTTGTACGATGATCCGAATTTTGACACGGAATATTAACTGTCTTTCCCTATAGAATATTGAAACATTGGCAGTGTTCGGGTTGAGAGCGCGCCCCTTTAATATGATTGTGCCAACTTTTACTAATAATATTTGGAAAGCTTATTTAATTACCTTTCCGAATATATTTAGTTGGATCATCCAAATTGTGTACGATGGTCCGAATTTTGACTATTAACGGTCTTTCTTTTTAAAATATTCTTATAAATTGGCTATGTTTAGGATGAGAGCGCACCTCTTTAATATTATTGTGCCAACTTTTACTAATAATATGTGGAAAGCTTACTTAAAGGAGCTAAATCGCTAATATTTAGGACCTACAAATTGACAGAAATGGGTAGCAACGTATATAATAAGGAAATATGAATGTATATAAACTGATTTACATTCAATCGTTTCCGTTTTTACTCTAATTTCAAAGCAGTTTTGTTCGGCGAAATATGCCAGAAGTCTCAATTCAATGGCAATCTCTGGTGTCTGGTTATTCCAGTCTACACCGATAGTATTTATTGCGCATGTTCTCCAGATAAAAATATGGGGTCACCGTTTGACATGACTTGTGGAATATGTCTAACCTCGTTCTTCGAGTCGCTCGTTACAAATTGCTCTGAAACGCATTATGGTACACGATTCGTGTACCGATCGTAAACTGTTTATTTTGTCTTAAATATTGGATATCAGAAGGCCATTTTTTCCGGTAAGATCACAACAACAATGTTGATTAAAATTGAAAAATAATTCGTGTTTTCATTGTCGAAGGGTTTGGATGATATTGAATTAGAGACTTAGCTACTTTAATTCTCCTTCAGAATATATGTAGTTGCAATGGATGCTCAAAATTGTGTACGAGGGTCCGAGTTTGGACTGGAAATATTACCTGTCTTTCACTTTAAAATATTGTAGGCTAAAATTGGCGACGTTTAGAGTGCACCCCTTTAATATGATTGTGCCAACTTTTACTAATAATATTTGGAAAGCTTATTATGTAGTAAGATGCTAAGAATTTTGTATGATAATCCAAAATTACACCTCAATTCTGAGCTAAAGGCATAGCTAGCTTAATATTGTAGTAGTGTACGGTATAATGTATTCTACTTTTATTTTATACGTGTAACGTTGGATTTTATTGGTTTATAAATATAGATGAGTTTGGGCGATTCTTGTCTTTATTCTGAATAGGTTGCCAACGAAAGGGTTGCCAGCTTGATCGGTCGAATCTGCCGCTAGGCGAATGAGTTGCCAATTTGTGTTCGGTACTCAATACGTTGGGCTGAAGTCAGCGGACGTTAAGCTGAGCGGACGTTTTATGACCTTGACTCTCATCGTCGAAAGCTGCGGTTAACAAAACACAATATTTAGCCGTTGAAGTGAGCGTACGGAATAAATAACAAATGTCCGCATTACTAATCTATTTAAACCACCGAAGACATACAATAATTGGCACGAAATGAAACAGTCTTTATCCCCCATTTCTGTAGCACCATAGATAATTTCGGAAAGTCACTGGAATACACCGCAAAATAGGTTGAATTAATTACCGGTTAAACCGCAAAACACTTTAATGTCAATTCTGTTTACCAAACGTCCGCTGCCGTTTCATTTTTTTGAGCCACTCAATATTTGGCATTGCATGAAAGAGTGTTTATCCCTCTATCATGTGGCACCATAGATTATTCTTGAAAGTCCTCAGCATAATCTGAAATCCGTCCTAGGAAAGCAGTAGGCTACCCCCCCCCCCCCACACACACACGTCTTGTTTGTCAATTCTGTTTTACCAAACGGCCGCTGCTATTTTATTTGCTTGAGCCACTAAATGCATGTCATGGAATTAAAGAGTGTTTATCCCTCTTTCATGTGGCACCATAGATTATTTCTGAAAGCCCTCGATTCAGTCTTAAATCCGTCCCAGGAAAGCTGCCCCCCCCCCCTCTTTTATGTCAATAATCATACCAAACGTCTGCTGTTTCATGTTCTTGAGCCACTCAATACATGGCATGGAATTAAAGAGTGTTTATCCCTCTTTCATGTTGCAACATAGCTTATTCTTTAAAACCCTCGTCATAGTTTGAAATACGTCCGAAAAGCCCCCCCCCCCTCTCTTTCTTTGTGAACTGTGCTTTACCAAACTACCGCTACTATTTCATTTTCTTGAACCACGCAATACTTGGCATAGAATGAAAGAGTGGTTATCCCTCTATCATGTGGCACCATAGATTATTCTTGAAAGTCCTCAGCATAATCTGAAATCCGTCCTAGGAAAGCAGTATCCCCCCCCCCCCCCTCCGTCTTGTTTGTCAATTCTGTTTTACCAAACGGCCGCTGCTATTTTATTTTCTTGAGCCACTAAATACGTGACATGGAATTAAAGAGTGTCTATCCCTCTTTCATGTGGCACCATAGATTAATTCTGAAAGCCCTCGATTCAGTCTTAAATCAGTCCCAGAAAAGCTGCCCCCCCCCCTTTTTATTTGTCCATAATCATACCAAACGTCTGTTGTTTCATATTCTTGAGCCACTCAATACATGACATGGAATTAAAGAGTGTTTATACCTCTTTCGTGTTGCAGCATAGCTTATTCTTTAAAATCCTCGTCATAGTCTGAAATACTTCCGAAAAGCCCCCCCCCCCCCCACTCTTTCTTTGTGAGCTGTGCTTTACCAAACGTCCGCTGCTGTTTCATTTGGACATAAAAGGAGGGGGGCAGCTTTCCTTGGAGG
This sequence comes from Patella vulgata, assembly GCF_932274485.2. Taxonomy (NCBI): domain Eukaryota; kingdom Metazoa; phylum Mollusca; class Gastropoda; family Patellidae; genus Patella; species Patella vulgata. The sequence goes on along the minus strand of NC_065885.2, from coordinate 42,011,546 downwards.
GATAAATACTCTTTAATTCCCTGCCATGTATTGAGTGGCTCAAGAAAATAAAAATAGCACCGGCCGTTTGGTGAAACAGAATTAACAAACAAGACGGAGGGGGGGGGGTACTACTTTCCTAGGACGGAATTCAGATTATACTGAGGACTTTTAAGAATAATCTATGGTGCCACATGATAGAGGGATAAACACTCTTTCATTCTATGCCAAGTATTGCGTGGCTCAAGAAAATAAAATAGCAGCGGACGTTTGGTAAAACAAAATTGAAAAACAAGACGTGAGGGGGGGGGGGATTTCAGATTATGCTGAGGACTTTCAAGAATAATCTATGGTGCCACATGAAAGAGGGATAAACACTCTTTCATTCAATGCCAAGTATTGAGTGGCTCAAGAAAATGAAACAGCAGCGCAGCTAGGACGGATTTCAGATTATGCTGAGGACTTTCAAGAATAACCTATGGTGCAACCACTCTTTCATTCTATGGCAAGTATTGCGTGGCTCAAGAAAATGAAATAGTAGCGGTAGTTTGGTAAAGCACAGTTCACAAAGAGTGGGGGGGGGGGCTTTTCAGACGTATTTCAGACTATGACGAGGATTTTAAAGAATAAACTATTTTGCAACATGAAAGAGGGATAAACACTCTTTAATTCCATGCCATGTAATGAGTGGCTCAAGAACATGAAACAGCTGACGTTTGGTATGATTATGGACATAAAGGGGAGGGGGGCAGCTTTCCTGGGACGGATTTAAGACTGAATCGAGGACTTTCAGAAATAATCTATATGTTGCCACAAAGAGGGATAAACACTCTTTAATTCCATGTCATGTATTTAGTGGCTTAAGAAAATAAAATAGCAGCGGCCGTTTGGTAAAACAGAATTAACAAACAAGACGGAGGGGGGTACTGCTTTCCTAGGACGGATTTCAGATTATGTTGGGGACTTTCAAGAATAATCTATGGTGCCGGTAATTAATTCAACCTGTTTTGCGGTGTATTCAAGTGACTTTCCGAAATTATCTATGGTGCTACAGAAATGGGGGATAAAGACTGTTTCATTTCGTTCCAATTGTTGTGTGTCTTCAGTGGTTTAAATAAATTAGTAGTGCGGATATTTGTTATTCATTCCGTACGCTAACTCTAACGGCTAAACATTGTGTTTTGTTAACCGCAGCTTTCGACGATGAGGTCAAGGTCATAAAACGTCCGTTCAGCATAACGTCCGCTGACTTCAGCCCAACGTTGTTGAATTATATTGGCCTAAATGGAGTTGTTTTTAGAAATTCCTTGTCATTCGTCATTCGCTTGTCATTCGCCATACAGGGAGGCCCCAGATTCATCAATCTAAGAGTAAAACCCGGAAGAGCAACCCGGAAAACCCTACGTAGAATCATAGATCGAATTTTGTCAAGTTATTGTTTCGATGTAAAATATTTATTTATTCTAATTAAATATGTCTCACCAAAGACCAAAGGCTACAAACAAGGCATCGCTATTATTGCTGAATGATGAAAATGAGGCGCTTTTTGCTTTGCTCGGAAAAGGATGTGTGGTAAGAGTAAGAAACTAATAAATAAAACATTAACATTCTAGATAAATTACTAATATAATATCAATAGGGTGGGGCTGATCGAATCAGAATAGTGATCTTAACTCATTTAAATTAATTCGGGGGGGGGGGGGGGCTGAATGGTTAGCATGTGCGCGTTGTATGACAAAAGTCTGTCATTCATTGAGTAAACTGGCATGGTTTCGATTCCTCAGTTGTACCTAACAAGGAACCTTGTGGATTTTCTCCGGCTCCTCCCGTTTCCTGCCACTGCTATAGACCCTCTATAGAAATGGTTCCACTACGATGTCTTCCGTCTTGCTCCAACCACAGTAGTGGACAGTCCTAAGGCTATCCTTTGAGCAAATTTTGTAGTCATCTGACTAGAAAAAAAGTTACTGGCATATAACTCCCTTAATTTCCAATTACACTGACCCCAAATTGTACTGTACATATAGCTTAACATATATATAATAAAACAATACCCATTGAAATAAAAATGAACCATATGTTAGTGTCGAAATGACCTAGTTTGTGTCGAGTGGATGTTAAACCCCATTTCTCTCTCTTTAACTCATTAATGATCATACCATGTAAGGGTTAAAAAATTATTGAACTGGTTAACTGGTCTTTAAAAACCCAAGGGCAATCGCCAATCGGTTAACCGATAAAAAATTTCTATCAAAATATTTGTTGCACCAAAATAAGACTTGATAATATATTTTTAAATTATTAGTATTACAACTTATAAGTTAACAGTGGAGACCGGGGCACATTGAACATATGGGTACATTGAACCACCATGGATATATCCTTTATAAATAATACTATGCAACCCAACACTACACAGAAGTGAGATAGCTTCTTAGTCCTATTTCCCCGTCAATAAGCAGTAGCAACATGCTGTCAATTATTTTTTAGGCAATGATTTTTTCAAAAGAGCTCTTAAAAGTGAAAATGCACAACTTCCACATCATTTTTCATACATGTTAGCTGTTTAGTCTAGGAAATTCTTGTACTTAAAATCAGTTCATATATTATGTCTAATCTACAATCCAGATAAACAGGGGCTTGATCCATAGAGGGCATATTGAATTTTTTTTAAAATTTTGATCATGAAACTGTGATGGGGCAGATTGAACCACTGTCAATGGGGTACTTTGAACCATGGTTTAATGTACCCCAGTGCATTATAGACTATATATCATTTGATAATTTCTAATATCTTTGAAAATAAAAACAATATTAGAATATCAATTGATCCAACTCTGTAGGCCTGTCATATAAAAGGAATTAAAACTTCATGGGAGCAGTGTTCGAAACTTGGCTGTGACATACAGGGGCGCAATGGGTCTCCCTGACTAAGAGTTGCTTGTCAGCAAATCAGGCTGTCCAAATTTAGACAGAATATTGGACAAATTTTGGTTTGATTCACTGCAAAAGTTGACTGGGATCCCACTATCCCACCAAACTGCCAACTTAAGTGCAATTTAAGGCGATTTGTAGTAGCCCAGGGAATCTGGACTACTGCTTGTTTCGATCGTTGCACGGATGTCAAATCTGTGGATATTTGTTTTTAACTAAACATTGATTGTTTGCAGATTCATTAGATCACTACGAAACAAGTGACTAGGTTTGTGACCCAAATTCAGATCTATGTTTAACATGGAATTTTTACCACTGTTCAATGTGCCCCATTATGTGGTTAAACCTGCCCCGACTATTTTGTACAGCAGGGTACATTGTACAATTACGGTCAAGTGGATTAAAATGTGTTTTTTAAAAAAAGTTAAAAATTAATTGAATTGAAATGAAATGGGGTTTAACGTCCTATTAATTGAATTGAATCTGATACACAATAGCAACTATGATATGTCTTCAAACAATACAATACAGTAAAGAGATCTTCTAATAAAAACATTTAATATGGAAGGAGGACAACCATGTATGTGAAAAAACTGGTTCAATGTGCCCCAGTCTCCCTACAAATTCCATTCATTTATTCATTCTTGATGTTTAATTTCTCCATCTTGCTCGGTACTTTGGGGTCATGTATAGACCAGTTGAAATCATGTTGATTTTTATACGCCCACATGGAAATGTGGTCGTATATTGCCGTCGCCTCCGTCCGTCGGTCTGTCCGTCCGTCCATCGTCCACAATTTCTTGTAATCACTCTACAGACTATATTTATCATCTGATTGTTTTGAAATTGATATATGTTGTTTGCATTAGTGAGATGAAGAAGCCTATTGAATTTCAGCAATTTCCGTTAATTAAGTCTAGAGTTATGGCCCTTGTTTCACTTTGTTGAATCTTGTGAACGCTCTAATGACAACAGTTATCATCCGATCTGTTTGAAATTGATATGCATCTTTTAAATTAGTGAAATGAAGAAGCCTATCGAATTTCAGCAATTTCCGTTAATTTCTTCTGGAGTTATGGCCCTTGTTTCACTTTGTTGCCCCTTGTGAACGCCCTAACAACAAAAGTTACCAACCGATCTGTATGAAATTTATATGCATCATTTAAATTAGTAAAGCAAAGAAGCCTATTGAATTTCAGCAATTTCCGTTAATTACATCTAGAGTTATTGCCCTTGTTTCACTTTTGTTGAATCTTGTGAACGCTCTAATGACAACAGTTATCATCCGATCTGTATGAAATTTATATGCATTATTTGAATTATTAAAACGAAAAAGCCTGTCGAATTTGAACAATTTCTGTAGATTACTTCCAGAGTTACGGCCCTTGTTTTAGTTTTTATACGCCCACATTGAAATGTGGACGTATATTGCCGTTGCCCCCGTCCGTCCGTCCGTCCGTCGTCCACAATTTCTTGTGAACGCTCTAACGCCAAAAGTTATCATCCAATTGTTTTAAAATTGATGTATGTTGTTTACATTAGTGAAACGAAGAAGCCTATTGAATTTCAATAATTTCTGTTTATTACGTCTACAGTCGTGGCCAAAAGAATAGGACCACGCTTGAAAATGGTTGGATTTCTTAAATGTAAATTCATTTGATCATATATCTGCCACCTGAAGACTGATTTTCACAAATGAGGTATCAATGGATAGGTTATGCTTAGTATGTCCATTACGCGTGCACATGCATGTTTGAATGATGACGTCATCACAGCTATGATGTCATCAACGAATAGGAGCACGCTTGAAAATGATTGGATTTCTTACGTGTAAATTCATTGATCTTTCTGAAATTCATATGCATTATTTAAATTAGCGAAACGAAAGAAGGCTATTGAATTTCAGCAATTTCTGTTTACTACATCTAGAGTTATGGCCCTTGTTTCACTTTATTGAACCTTGTGAACGCTCTAACGTCAAAAGTTATCATCCGATCTTTCTGATATTTATATGCATTATTTAGATTATTGAAATGAAGAAGCCTATTGAATTTCAGCAATTCCCGTTTATTATGTCTAGAGTTATGGCCCTTGTTTCAGTTATTGGTCCTTGTGAACGCTCTAACGTTAAAAGTTATCATCCAATCTTTCTGAAATTTATATGCATTATTTAGATTATTGAAACAAAGAAGCCTATTGAATTTCAGCAATTTCCGTTTATTATGTCTAGAGTTATGGCCCTTGTTTCACTTTATTGGTCCTTGTGAACGCTCTAACGTCAAAAGTTATCATTCGATCCTTCTGAAAATTATATACATTATTTAAATTAGTGAGACGAAGAAGCCTATTGAATTTCACCAATTTCCGTTTATTACGTCTAGAGTTATGGCCCTTGTTTCACTTTATTGATCCTTGTGAACGCTCTAACACCAAAAGTTACCACCCGGGCCCTTATTCATGAAAACTTAAACTAAGATACAATCGAAATTTTAAGAAATACTGCAATTCGATTGGCTGACCAGTAAAATCAATTTGCATATATCCAATTTGCATATTGGTCAGCCAATCGAATTGCAGTATTTCTTAAAATTTCAATTGTATCTTAGTTTAAGTTTTCGTGAAATTTATAGGCATGATTTAAATTAGTGAAACGAAAAAGCCTATAGTATTTCAGCAATTTACAATAATTACTTCTAGAGTTATTGCCCTTGTTTCACTTTGTTAAATCTTGTGAACACTCTAATGACAACAGTTATCATCCGATATGTATGAAATTTATATGCATAATTTAAATTAGTGAAATGAAAAAGCCTATAGTATTTAAGCAATTTACAATAATTACTTCTAGAGTTATTGCCCTTGTTTTACTTTGTTAAATCTTGTGAATACTCTAATGACAACAGTTATCATCCGATATGTACATGTATGAAATTTATATGCATCATTTAAATTTGTGAAACAGGTCTATTGAATTTCAGCAATTTCTGTCAATAATTTCTAGAGTTATGGAGATTGTGAACGTTTCAATGACAAAAGTGATCATGTGACCTGTATGAAATTTATATGCATTATTTAAATTAGTAAAACAAAAAAGCGTGTCAAATTTCAACAATTTCTGTAGATTTCTTCCAGAGTTGAGACCCTTGTTTCAGTTTGTAGAACTTTGTAAACCCTCAAACGACAAAATTTATAATCTGATCTGTATGGAACTGTCTTGTAAAGGCCCCCAATTACCTACAAAGGAATAAATATGCGACAACCCTTGTCGACCGCTGGGACGATTTAGCTGCTGTGGGCGTATGTTTTGTTGCCTGGCAACCTATCTTTAAAACCTTGTGAACCCTCAAACGACGAAAATTACAATGTCATCTGTATGAATTTGTCTATTAAATTCCCCTAATTACCTACAATAGAATAAATATGTGACAACCCTTGTCGACTGCTCGGACGAAATTTAAATGCATTATTTGAATTAGTAAAACGAAAAAGCCTGTCGAATTTGAACAATTTCTGTAGATTACTTCCAGAGTTACGGCCCTTGTTTTAGTTTTTAGAACCTTGTGAACCCTCAAACGACGAAAATTATAATGTCATCTGTATAAAATTGTCTATTAAATTCCCCTAATTACCTACAAAAGAATAAATATGTGACAACCTTTGTCGACTGCTCGGACGATTTAGCTGGTGTGGGCGTATGTTTTGTTGCCTGGCAACCTATCTTTTAAAAACAAAAGCTTCACTAATACTTCATAAGATTAGCTATGAAATCAGTATTTGAAAGCATACCTTTGGATTTTTAAATACAAAATAAGTTTGATTATTCACCATCATCTAATTCCAAAGAATTTACTACACCGTGTTTCTATCACAAGCCATGCTGTATCATATGGTACATGTACCATTAACCCGTATGTCAGCTTTGACCCCATCGGCACAGCATCATGCACTCAAGTGGTAATCTAAACAATTTTACTATTATATACTCTCTATTTTAATATTATTTCATCACAACATACTTGTTTCATTTTGAGACTTTGTTTATGGAGTGATGAGGTTAATACTGTAAAACAATTAATTTGTCAATCAGTTGAGGCTATTTAATACTTGGCAGCCAGTGCTAATAAGGTATACAAATGTCAAAACTTCCAAAGGGGGGGTGGGGGGAATTTAAAGTAGCTAAGTCTCTAACTCAATATCATCCAAAGTCTTCCACATTGAAAACACAAATTATTAGTTAATTTAAATCAACAATTGATGTTGTAATCTTACCGGGAAAGACGTTACTTCCGGTGATAACGAAAATGTTAAATTACTTGTATGAAATCGTAAATGGCATTAGGTGTCAAACACTGAAAATTTTATGAAAATCGAATAATAATTGAAACTTTTATGCACCAAAAACCTCGAAAAGTTACCTGTTGAAAATCGTCTATTTCTCCGCAACTGAACAAGTTAAAAACCATTTTGTGATATCTATATGATCGTATGGGTTCATTCTATTAGTTGATTGAAATCAAATATCAAAATTTAAAAAAAAAAATAACAAATAGGACTCATTTGAATAAAATATCCCTTTTAGAGGCCAAAAATACATTTTTTGCCCAAATGATGTCATTTCCGCTGACAGTGAAAATGTTAAATTGATTTGACCTAGTCAAAATTAGCATAAGGCATCAAATGGTAAAAAAAAATGAAAATCGAATAATAATTGACTCCTTTACAGGCAAAATAACGTGAAAAGTGGCGCATGCAAAAATTGCCTATTTCTTGGCAACCGCTCATATTACAAACTAATTTTAACAAACATTCTCTTCGTATGGATTATTGCTACGAGTTTTTGAAAGCTACGAAGAAATATTTTAAAATATGAAGACGCTGAATGGGTTTTAAATAGCTTAATTTTACACCGTTTTTCACCTTTTAATCGAAATAGCCCGAAATCGAAATTAAGAAAACTGAGTCCGATGTTTTGTGCACATTTACATGGCGCATTCTTTTGGTAATATCAAATTTTGAAAAAATAATATTTGCTTTCAAAAAGTGGTACCAAACTGTCAAAATTATAGTTATTGTTAAAATTATGTCACTTCCGATGCCGATAGATAACTCTATCGGTAACAAAAAAAATGATATTTTGTAAAAAGAAGCATATGAACTTTGTTTTAAACAAATCGAACAATAAATAATCAATCTAGGACCGAAAAACTGAATTAGCCAATGGTGGCTATGCAAATTAATGAGATATAAATTGTTCACATTTTTGCTCAAATCAGATGACCCTTTAGCCCTGGATAAAATACCATAAAGAAATATTCATTAATAAAAAAAATGTTTGTAAAAATTTAAATCCAAAATCTAAAGACCCATAGCTTTGTGCCTTGTCTCTGGCTATGTCAAAATGTATTAAATGTTAAAATCCGGCAATTATTGTTAATATTACGGCAATATTTAGCAAAAAAACAACTTTGGTGATTTCGGACATTTCGCATTGTCGCAGAATGTTCGAAATAGATTTAATCTATAAGTTATGCCATCTTTCCTGTAAAACCAAAGATATCGGATTGATCCGACAAGTAGTTTCTGAGATATACTCAAGTGGAAAATAAAACGGCCAATGTGTTGGATGATTGTTTTTTGGTAAAAACAATCATCACTAGAACTGCGAACTAGAACCGGTGCCACGTTACCCTAAACATATTTCACTTCCAGTACCGGTGAAACCATTAAACAGGTTTCCATATAAGCATTGCACACATCAAATAAAATGTACGCAGAATCAACCAAATCCGGAAATATCAATTCATTGTATACATTTCTTACATGTAAGTGATCCTGACAAAATTACATTACTTCCGGTGATAATGAAAATTCTAAATTAGTTTTATGAAATCATAAATGCCATAAGGCATCACATGGTGAAAATTTTTATGTAAATCGAATAATAATTGCCACTTTTATAGAACAAAAACCTTGAAAAGTGACCTGTAGAAAATCGTCTATTTCTCTGCAACCGTACAAGTTAGAAACTATTTTTTGGTATCTGTATGATCTTGTGGGTTTAATCTATTTGTTGATTGGAATCAAATATCATAATTTTAAAAACAATACAAATCAGACTCATTTGAATAAAATATGTTTTGACGGCTAAAAATACAGTTTTTGCCAAAATGACGTTATTTCCGGTGATAATGAAAATCTTAAATTACTTGTATGAAATCGTAAATGGCATTAGATATCACACACTGAAAGTTTTATGAAAATCGAATAATAATTGACACTTTTATGGACCAAAAACCTTGAAAAGTTACCTGTTGAAAATCGTCTATTTCTCCGCAACTAAACAAGTTAGAAACCATTTTGTGATATCTATATGATCGTATGGGTTCATTCTATTAGTTGATTGGAATCAAATATCAAAATTTTAAACAAATAACAAATACGACTCATTTGAATAAATTATTGGTTTTAATGGCTCTAAATACAGTTTTTGCCCAAATGACGTCATTTCCGGTGACATTGAAAATGTTAAATTGGCTTGACCTAGTTAATATTGACATTACGCATCAAATGGTGTCACTTTTATGGAAATCCAATAATAATTGACTCTTTTACAGGCAAACTAGCGTAAAAAGTCACTCATGCAAAATTGCCCATTTCTCGGCAACTGCTCATATTACAAACTAATTTTCACATACATTCTCTTCGTATGGATTGTTGCTGCGAGTTTATGAAAGTTACAAAGAAATATTTTAAAATATCAAGACGCTGAATGGGTTGTAAATAGCTTAATTTTACTCGTTTTTTCACCTTTTAATCGAAATAACCCAAAAACGAAATCGAAATTAAAAAAACTGAGTCCATGTTTTGTGCACCATTGCATTGCGCATCGATTTGGTAATAACAAATTTTGAAAAAATAATATTTGCTTTCAAAAAGTGGTACCGAACTGTCAAAATTATAGTTTTTGTTGAAATTATGCCACTTCCGGTGTCGACAGGAAACTTTATCGGTAACCAAATAAATGACATTTTGGAAAACGGAGCATATGAACTTTGTTTCAAACAAATCGAACGATCATTAATGAATCTAAGAGCGTAAAACTGAATTAGCCAATAGCGGCCAAGGAAAATTATTTAGACAAAAATTGTTTACATTTTCGCTCAAATCAGACGACCCTTTAGCCCTGGATGAAATATCATCAAAAAATATTCATAAATAAAAAAGTTTTTTGTAAAAATTTAAATTTTCAAAATTTGGCGCCTAATATCTCCGAAGATTCATCGAAAATCAACAATCTAAAGAACCATAGCTACGTGTCTTGTTTCTGCCTATGTTAAAATGTATCAAATGTTAAAATCCGGCAATTATTTCAAAAATTAACCACTTCGGTTATTTCGGACATTTCGTATTGTCACAGAACGTTCAATATAGCTTTAATCTCTAAGTCACACCCACTTTCCCAGTGAAACCCAAGAAATTGGATCAATCCGACAAGTAGTTTCTGAGATATGATCAAAATGGAAAAAAAAAAATAATAATAAGAATAATAATCCGAACAAAAACAATAGTGTTTCACACAAGCTACGCAGTGTGAAACCCTAATAAGAATAATAATCCGAACAAAAACAATAGTGTTTCACTAATAGTGGCTACGCAGTGTGAAACCCTAATTACCAGGGCGTATGTTTTGTTGCCTGGCAACCTATCTTTTCAACTGGTTCAGCAGTGCAACCAAACCGTGACCGGTTAACTGAGTGACTGTTTACATCTTTAGTTAACATCCTACTGTTCTGCTCTGACTTGGCTAATGAAGACAAGCACACACAATGCAATGTGCTATGAGGGAAATTTTGCCCGGACAGCGGCGCTATGGCCTACTCTTATATCGATTTCCAACTGCTGAGGGATATTTTACGTCCACGCCAATGTGTACACAGGACGTCGATTTTTTGTAACTTCAAATGTCTGCCGAATCGATCAATAACTTTTCATTTTACCGACCTTTTAGCTTCTTCCGAGAAATACGATTATCCGATTGACGCAATTTTGTTTGTTGACTATTTAGACTTGAATAATAATACACACTGCTCTTCCTGCCTAACGCTGCAGTTCATAATAATAATAATTTTTGTATATTTTAATTTTTGCACCAAGCCACTATTTTCTATAAACAACTATTTGGCATTGACCAGTTGGATTTGCCTTTACATGTGAATATCACCGTGGCCTTGACTTTTACCCTGACTTCAGATTTTCCATCGAGCTCGGGGCCTTTGTACTTATGTGTTCTAAGCTGCTATTTCTTGCTGTATTATCGAGGTTAATGTCTAGGAGAAAGGAGTGAAGACGTCCTTCAGAAAAGATGATTGGTTACTTACCCGGTAATATTCTAATGAGGGGGTGAGGAATTTATATTTTCAAAACATCACACTACATATGATTTACAAAAACTTCTTTTTTTTGGATGATGTTCGAAAGTTTAGCCTGTCAACGCATCCCTATGTCGTGTGTGTGAAATACTGTTATTTAATGTCCGCTTCCACCAAAGTAATATAGCTGACAATTACATGTACATATGGATATAAATTATTTACAAAGTAATAAGCTTAAAAAATTAACAGATTACTGAAAACAAATTATAGTTTATTATGCCTATAACAAGCCTATATTGTACTAAAGTACAAGGGGTCGTTGATAACACCGTATGGAAACTTAACTGTGTATATTATACTAGAATACAAGAAGGTTGTATTAACACGCTTTCATACTAAGGGACGATGGAAATAACAGTCTGTTATATTTATGGGTCATCTGCCAGAACGAACATTCGCACTAATGGACGGACTGTCAGATTTATGGATCGTTAACTATATAAAACTAGCAAAAAGTCTGAAGAACGAATTGCCGTGTAATGGATGGTCAGGATAACGGGACTTTAACTGTGTAAAAGGAGCTAAATCGCTAATATTTGGGACCTAGATTGACACAAATGGGTCGCAATGCGTATAATAATGCAATATGAATGTGTGTAAACTGATTTACATTCAATCGTTTCTGTTTTCATTATATGCCCACATTGAAATGTGGTCGTACATTGTCGACGGTCCGTTAATCAGATTTTAGTGTATTATAAATGTTTCATTACCGACAATAGAAAAAATATGCGACAACTCTTTTTTTGTTGACTGCTCGGACGACTTAGCTGCTGTGGGTGTATGTTTCGTTGCCTGGCAACCTATCTTTTTATAAATTGTTGATGTAATAAAGATTAATTATTTATTTGCTGTTATGTATTACCGGTAAAATATAATAAGTAAAGATAAATAAATAACTATCATTGTCTCAGTGGTCTACTATCTTGGCCCGAGTGGTCTTCTGTCTTGGTCCGAGTGGTCTTCTATTGGTCTGAATGGGCTTTGGTCTGAGTTGTCATGCATTCGATTTTGCAACATGTCTATGTAGTGATAGTTTTAGTTTAGCGCTAAACCACTTCATTCTGTATACTGCTCTACAAGTTTTAGAATGCCTTCTAAGTGGGGTGTGAAATGAAATGAAATGGGGTTTAACGTCCTACTGTTTTGCTCCTAAACTGGGCTAATGAAGACAGGTGTAAAGGTAGATTCACATTATTAGATTCTACTGAGAAATTTGTTCTACACACAGCATTGAAAACTGTCTTCATGAATATGTCTAAAGTAAATTGATGCCCTTATCAAATTGTTACATGTAATCCTATTGTGTACTCCAAAAATCTCTATAAAAAGCGATATTGGCTGCCAAAAGTTTGATATGGTCCCTTTGAAGTGTAATAGTATGGTAATGGCTTAATTGTCTGTTATAGTGATTTGTGAAGCATAAGCCTGATTATAGTTGATTTGAACTCACTTGGGAGAGGTTTTTTGAGATATTTAAGTAAAGGTAGTTTTCATTTGCTACTGCTGGTTCTCAAAAAATTTCCCTGACAGAATATTGTCTGGATTGTGGGTGTGGCAATAATAATACTAATAGTCTTTATTCACAATCTTAACCAGGAGATACATACATGTATAATACAATGTACATACCAGTAATATATATACAGTCAGTGACCGCCCTAGACTCTTAAAACCTTTAGCCAAATTTTTAGCCAATTCAAAATTTTATTAGCCAATTCAGAAAGTTTTAGCCAAATATTTTATATCATTTTTATTCATATGTTTGTTAATTAAAAATGAAAATAAATGTGTGTGTGTGTTTGTTGTATTTTACGTCCGCTTCCACCGAGGTGATATCGCGGACAAAATAAATGTTTAATATGTACTTTTATTTTATGATCAGTAGTGGAATATCGCGTTTTATCAGTGAAATAAAAGTGTTATTCCACTGGCTAGTTGTTTTTACCTAAAATGATTGTAAAATCATAAAATAAATAGAACATTTGTCGTTTTGTCGTGAATAACATATTTTATTTCATCTCTAAGCAAGAAAACGTTTATGTTTTCACTCATGCTACGCATTCGTGAAAATATAAGTTTTCTTGCTTCTCGATGAAATAAAATATGTTATTCACTCTAAAACGACAAATATCCTCTATATATAGTACACAAGAATATTATTTTATCTCCTTGTTCATGCAAAAGTTCACATTATTGAGAGAATGAATGCAGATAACAAAAAAATGTTTATAGGACGTACTTCACAGTCACATGATTTAATTTACTTCATCGTCATAACAGAAAAGACACGACGATTCTTTTTAAGACACCGCTGATTTGAAATTTATGTCCGGTCCATCCATTTTTATAAGCATGAGGTCATTGAGGGTTAGCTCGACGGTCTCGGTTAAAGGTCTAATTTTTGTCCACATGTTGATGAAGCCAACGAAGGACTTGCGTCCGAGATGACACGCTCACTCACGGAAGTAGATTCTGGACTAACAGTAGTCGTAGGAAGGAAAAAGGAATCTATCCTTATTTTGGGTTTACTAGTATTAGTTGTAATTAATGTGCGTTTTATTTATTTGCTGCGTAAGTAAAGAAAACTTGTAGTGAAGCGAATGTAAACAACGCAGTGCCACACAAAAGGGGCGTAACTGTGTTTTATAGTCTCCAGACTCGATCTTTCGGTCGTTTTAATGCGTAATATTGTAACATTGACTGATTTGCGACTTGTAAGATTGAGACTAGAGTAATTAATGTACTAAAAATAGACACTCCATCGAGTCGATCGAAAGAAGCGTTTAACGAGACGATTTCAAGTTTAATATTAGCAGATTTACGAAATAACACTCTCTAAAATTCATTCGCCAAATTTTTCGCCAGTATCATCACTTTATTCGCCAATAAAAATAATTGTCGCCATTGGCGAATTGGCGAATGTCTAGGGCGGTCACTGTACAGTCAAACATGACAATTACTATTTTTAAACATTTACTAAATTGACTTATAACTGAGATAAACGTACATAGTTTTATTAATTTTAGACCTTGAACTGTTCATTTTATATTGGTTGAGGGAGATCTGTTAACATGTTAAATATAAAAAAACCCATTTCTTTAGGAAAAAAAGAACATTTGAATACATATAGTTATCATCTGAATTACATTCATTATCATTACATAATGTAGGTCTACAGATTCTATCTATTTTGTTTGGTATGTTTGTAAAGGTAGCATGCATGGCTTCTACATTGAAATCTTGTAAATCTAACACAGTATTTTCTAGGAAGGCATACTAGATATTCCTCGAATTTAAAACGATAGAAACTTGCAATTGTCGTTTACTTTAGGCTTCCAGTAGGTACACACACTACTCCATTAGTTGTAACTTGATACTTTTCTTACATACTCCTCCCAACACCTTTCTTTATTATTTGCCAACTAACAGTATGGAAAGAAATGGGGTTAGGCATTCTTCTTTTCTGTGCTAACTGGTCATGCAGTGTGCTATATGTGGGAAATTTTGCCCTAAACTTGGTGCTATGGCCTACTCTTACATGTACTTAAATTGGCTATATCTTTTGTATTATATTTTTTACGAAGGCAGGATGTTAGAAAGGCTATTATAGCCTAATCTTCAATCCTTCTTAAATAAAGTCATCATTATTATTTTTATTAACTGTCAGGGATTTTTAACATGCTGGCAGTAGTATATTCTAGACATCATTTTTTTTCATACCATTCAAACGACAAGGCGCTTTTTCTTGCTAGGCCCTCTGTAGTATGGAAGGGTATCGCTGCCAACATTAAATGCTCTGCTAAAATGTCTTTTCTATTGATTACGTGTAAAAAGTACAATGTACAAAGTCTTAATACCGGTAACGATAAAGTCAAATTACCTCTTAAGACCAAAGTTAAATGTAAAACGTCAAATGCAATGCATCAAATGTGAAATGTTTTATTGGAAAATGCTGTTTTTGACGTGTCTACTTTTGACATTTCCCTCATCACATTTTACATTTGTGTTCTGCCGCATCTCATTTGTCCTTCACGTTTTCTACGTAACATCTTACGCAGAGCACAAAGTTTGATATGCAAATGTAGGATATCACGTGACTTAACATATACGAAAACGAGGCCGATATCACCTCGTTGGAAGCAAACGTTAAATAAAGCTATTTCACACACACAAGATATTTACACCCACGATATTGAAGCAATCAACATGGCAATTACCTATAAGAAATTCACGGGACAACCGTGTCTGCAATAAAATCATGTGATTTCTTTGGTTAATCCGAGCCTTTGATAAATAACATAAATTGACAGTATAGTCTATATTTAGCAATTAGGTTACTAAAGGATAGCAACACATTTCTTTTGACCAATCTGATTAAAACCCAGATCCTATTTCGTTTCGTTTTTATAGTTCAAAATTTCGTTTTACTTGTCTTTACTACACTAGGATCTGGAAGAGTTGTTATCATTGACGTGTTCTGAATAGTGTGAGGTATTAGCCAATGAAACGGTCTGTTACGGCAAGCTTTAGGCAAGTAACATCAATGCTGATTGGTTAATCAAATGTCTGACGTCATAGGGTCAAAAGCTGCTCATATGACCTCTGACGTGACCTAACGCAACAACCGGTCAGATCTTCATTTAGTGTAAGGCCATCGAAAGTATAAAAAAATGAAACAAAATATAGATCTGTATTTTAATCAGATTGTCTTTCAACAAAACATGGAGGACTTTTCTTTCTCTAAAGTAGGTAATTATGAATGTGCCAGAAAATAATTGATAGATTCATAGAGCCATAGAAACATACTTTCCAGTGATGTATAACACGATAACTGGAATTTCGTATTAAGACCCATATTTTTGACATTTTAAACTCTCGCCACTGCCACTGCCCCCACACCCTCTCTCTAAATTTAGTACAGGCTAAGTTATATTTATAGCACGGCTTTCATGAGTTAACATTTTAAACTATCGCCACTGCCCCCACACCCTCTCTCTAAATTTAGTACAGGCTAAGTTATATTTATAGCACGGCTTTCATGAGTTAACAGGTTTAAACATTGAGACCTGCTCAACATGCACGGTGTTATTGCACAGAAAACCCACCCCACTTCACTTCTCTATATGATTTCTACTAAAACTAGTGTAAACCGGCAAAAGAGTGCAATAACATTGAACATGTCTAGTTATTGCACGGTTAAGCTCCACCCAATCTACTAGAGGGAAAACAATCTGCTTATACAACGAAAAGAACAAAGGAAGATTTCCCGTCCATGTTACAATTAAAGTATAATCATTATGCCCAACAAATAATGAATATACATGTAGGCTACTTAAAGAGAGGAAAGAGTATACATGAAAGTGCTTTTCACTAATATGTAACACGATATCATGAATATCGTATTATGACCCGTAATTTGACATTGCATACCCTCCCCCTATCCGTAATCATGGTAATATAGTTTAGTACCATCCAAATTTGATCGTGTTTTCAAGGTAAGTAAATTTCTTATAGTATGCCAGGTTGATTTCCCCTTATCGTGTGCTGGCTTATAGTGTGCTAGGTTGATCTCGGCCTCGTTTCCGTATATGTTAATAAGTCACGTGATATCCTACATTTGCATATCATAGTTAGTGCTCTGTGTAAGATGCTATGTAGAAAGCGTGAAGATCAAATGAAATGCGGCAGAATGCAAATGTAAAATGTAATGAGGGAAATGTAAAATTTAGACATGCCAAAAAACAGCCTTTTCCAATCAAACATTTCTCATTTGACATTTAACTTTGGCTTTAGAGATATTGTGACTTCATCATTACCGGTTTTAGGACATTGTACATTGTACTTTTTACATATAATCAATGAAAAAGACATTTTAGCAGAGCATTTAATATTGGCAGCGATACTAAACTATAACATATTTTATTGCAAAAATATTCTTTACAAAGGGATAAGAACAATTTATAACAAATAATGAATCTTCTCCCAAAATATCAGTCAAACTTTTATATAAAATAGTATGGCGAATTAATTTTTAATTTAACTAACATATGTATATCTATTTACAAAACTTCCTTGTAAATTATATTAATTAATGCATACTAATACGTTTACTTATTGGTACATTATTATAGTATTTGTTTTTAATTATATGTAAAACGTTTCGAGTCTTTGATATATCTTTGAATAAGTAAAACTAACATTTTATTTATTTTTTTTGATAGTAGCGATGAACCATGTAGAAATATTTTGTGTAATTCAGTGAAAGGAATATTTCCAAGCCATGTCAGTTTACTGAAAATGGCACAGCGTTGAGTACTATACTTCGGGCAATCAAAAAAATAATGATACGAATTTTGGACAGATATAGCGTTACAACTACAGTATCGATTTTCAATTATATGTGAACGAAATAGATCGAAATTTAAACTACTACACTACATCCATGTTGAATACTATTGTGGTATATAGAGAATGGCCTAGAACCAATACTTCTGAATTTTGGTGGCTTTATTTTAGGTTTTAGAGATTTTTAAAATTCTTTAACGTTTGCAATGTCTTTTAAATCTTTTGATAAATTATTGTATTCACGAATAGTTTTCGGAAAGAATGATTTTCATCTGATTCTAACACGACAACAGGGTTCCCGAATGTTGGAGTTTCGTAAATTGTAAAGTGCTTGGGATTCGTTTACAAAGTGTATAGTATTACTATTAGTAAAATACACAGGACAGATTCCATGGATTATTTTATGTAACTGATACAAACGTCTAAGCTTTCTTCTTTCACAAAATTTTGACCATGCAATTTCAAAATATAAAGATTGGCTGGGTGCATAAATTGTATTTCCTGTAACAACCCGAGCTGCTTTCATCTGAAAAATTTATAATTTATCTGAATTATAACTACTACAGTTATCCCAAACTTCACAACAGTATTCAATTATAGGCAAAATAAAACATTTATAGAGTTTATTAAGTGAATCTTGAGAAATTAAAAATTTTAATTTGCGAAGTTGATTCAGTTTGAATGAAGCTGCCTTAAGTATAAAGTCAACATGATGATTCCATTTCCCGTTATTCTGAAGAAACACCCCTAGGTGTTTATGGACCGACGTATCTAATATATACTTGTTATCATATTTCAAATTAAGTGGATAACTAATTTTTTGATAACTGAAGATCATTAGTTTTGTCTTTTCTGGATTAAAAGTCAGATACCCTTCCATACTGTAGTCTGTACCCAAATTTAAATACTCCCATGCCCCTTTAGTAACTGTGCAGTTGCAGTATAGAAAGGCATCATAATGAATATTTTAGTATTACTGATTATTACATTACTGTTGTTAGTTTGGTATTCTCGATTATCTTGATGTGGTAACTGCATGCTAGTACCAATAGTGTATAATGCCTGATGATAACAACTACATGTACTATGGAGATAGCCAGAAAATGTTGTTTATGTAGAATATATTTTCTACACTATGAACAGACAGATAATGATTTTTATACGCCCACATTGAAATGTGGACGTATATTGCTGTCGCCCCGTCTGTCAGTCCGTCCGTCCGTCCGTCCATCGTCCACAATTTCTTGTGAACGCACTGACGCCAAAAGTTATCATCCAATTGTTTTAAAATTGATATATGTTGTTTACGTTAGTGAGATGAAGAAGCCTATTTAAGTGCCAGTCCACGAGAAAACCATGCAGAAATCGGGAAGGTGAGGGGTCGGCCGATTCCATTCATATTCACAGGGTTTGGTCATGCCCATGAGGCTACTCGATAGCCAAAACCACCGATCTCAGAAATTGACCATAGCTGAGATACGGCAAACAGGTGTTTTTTGGGGCTTTTTGCTCATTTTTTCGTCAATTTTAGGCAATGTTAGCTGCTGTTTTTCAGGTTGTAAATGAGTACTTATGAAACAAATGATGATTCAATATATTAGGCTAGGTAGTAATGTTTCAAAAAAAAGAAAAAAGAAAAATCTATCTTTCCACTGATGGGGTGCCATTTGGTTATTCCTGAAGGGTATAAATCGAACCCTATAAAGTACCCAACTTTATAACCCGATATCTCCACTGCCGCGGGGTCCCATGAATTATTTTTGTGGTTGTTTGTAAACGGGTACAAGGTCTCTCGATTAAAAAAATAAAATTTCATATATCTTCATACGCATGCGCGATAACATTGTCTACGTTTGGACAATTTTGATATTGGATCATCTGATACTTATATGTTCTAATCAATATAGTGACAAAATATGGATGCTAAACGACTCGATACCATCAGCAATTGACAGACTAGCATTTCGAACCCGCTCAGGCAGTCGTAGAACCCGCTCTGTCAAAACTATCAGTTCTGGTATCCAGCCATCCAAGATGGTGGCTGCTGTATGTGGTTTTTCGCAGTTTTCTACTTCAAAATGCGGCGTTTTCACTGTGTATCCTAAAGAGACTGAGCATGTTTTATTGAAAGAGTGTACTAAAGACATCTGAGGGTACCTATCATTGGTAGCAGTGGATTTATTATGCGGACGCTAAATACTAAGAGTGATTACTGGTGATATCTGAGGGAGCATTTCATTGATATTTACGATTTATCAATGATAGTAACATCGTCCTGCTCATATTTACTATTTTTCAATGATAGTAACATCGTTCCGCTGATATTTACTATTTTTCAATGATAGTAACACTGTTCTACTGATATGTTTGTCAATGATTATAACACCGCCCTGATGATATTTACTATTTTTCAATGACACCGTCCTGCTCATATTTACTATTTGTCAATGATTATAACACCGTCCTGATGATATTTACTATTTTTCTATGATAGTAACATCGTCCCGCTGATATTTACTATTTGTCAATGATAGTAACACCGTTCTGCTGATATTTACTATTTGTCAATGATTATAACACCGTCCTGCTCATATTTACTATTTGTCAATGATAGTAACATCGTCCAGCTGATATTTACTCCTGTAGTGGCATTTAGCAATTGGAAACATAACAAAACTATACAGTTATATGGGACAACAATCACTGGTTTATTATACACAAGCACGACGTTTCGATAAGTATTCTCTTATCGTTATCAAGCACAATGACATTTAGTAAACTTGAGGGTCTATATATATGTACAATGCGAAACCATTCTTATTACTAATCATTAGAAGAGTTCAACCAATTAACAGACATATTTAACATCAAAGACCTGAAAAGCACCGTGTGATGACAAGGATATAGTTGTACATGAACCTTAAAACCACCCTGATATTGAAAAAGAAAAATGATTAGGGGGAAACCATACATTAAACAAACAGTATATAACAGATAGAGCTTATAAACACACGGTCTTGTAAGTAAAACCACATTCACAAAATGTTATGAAAACAAAGCATAATAGCACTAAGATAACACAATAAACTGATCCAAGGGTTTGAAGGATCTAATATAGGCTTATTATAATATACTAAGTAAACATAGTAATCACAATTCAAGGTGTTAAAGTTCAGAGAATATATGTTATTAAAATTTAATAACTGGGGGGGGGAGGGAATCAAAAATATACATAATTAAAAGTGATAACTGGGGGGGGGGGGGAGAAAAATCCATTAGACCACTTGTATGTAACTGATAAGGGCTTATAACACCGGATCTTGACTGAAAAGTAATTCAGCATAATATCACAATAACTTAAAAGGTTATTAAAACACAGCATAATAGCACTAGGATAACACAGAAATCGCGAGCTAAGGCGTTGTAGGTTGATATTGGGCTAAAACTGATTGGACTAGGTTAACATAGTGATGTGCGATTAACGTGTTGTAAGTTCAAAAATAATTATTGAGAGTTAATGGTTACCCCCTAATCATTTTTCTTTTTCAATATCAGGGTGGTTTTAAGGTTCATGTACAACTATATCCTTGTCATCACACGGTGCTTTTCAGGTCTTTGATGTTAAATATGTCTGTTAATTGGTTGAACTCTTCTAATGATTAGTAATAAGAATGGTTTCGCATTGTACATATATATAGACCCTCAAGTTTACTAAATGTCATTGTGCTTGATAACGATAAGAGAATACTTATCGAAACGTCGTGCTTGTGTATAATAAACCAGTGATTGTTGTCCCATATAACTGTATAGTTTTGCTGATATTTACTATTTTTCAATGATAGTAACACCGTTCTGCTGATATTTACTATTTGTCAATGATTATAACACCGTCCTGATGATATTTACTATTTGTCAATGATTATAACACCGTCCTGATGATATTTACTATTTTTCAATGACACCGTCCTGTTCATATTTACTATATTTCAATGATAGTAACATCGTCCCTCTGATATTTACTATTTATCAATGATAGTAACATCGTCCTGCTGATATTTACTATTTATCAATGATAGTACATGTAACATCGTCCTGCTCATATTTACTATTTTTCAATGATAGTAACATCGTCCCGCTCATATTTACTATTTTTCAATGATAGTAACATCGTCCCCCTGATATTTACTATTTGTCAATGATTATAACACGATTCTGCTGATATTTACTATTTGTCAATGATTATAACACCGTTCTGATGATATTTACAATTTGTCAATGATTATAACACCGTTCTGATGATATTTACTATTTTTCAAAGATAATAACACCGTCCTGCTAATAGATCCTGATATACACTGAGGAGATTAGATTCATGAGGTACTTCCACTATTTTATCCTTCTGATATTTTGTAAAAATTTATGAATGTAAATTTTGTATGATATTTTGCGAAGGTTCATGAATGTAAATTTTGTATAATACTGTATTTGATATTTTGTAAGGAAAGGATTCATTGAATGTCTCTGATATATTGTGAAAAATTATGAACGTAGTTTTTGTATCACATTTGATATTTTGTGAGGGTTCATGAATGTAATTAGATGTGATATTTTGTAAGGATTAGTATTCCCTCCCGAAAGTAAATTTTGTATATATTTGATATTTTGTGAGGATTAAGGATTGACTCACGAGGTCAATAACGGGCATTGCCCAATTTAGTATTTAATCTGCGACCTCAGAGAGCAATCTGCGCTTTCTGCTTTACGTACAACAAGTTAAAAAAAATGTTACGAGTTAGACCAACATATATAAAACTACTCTACTACTAGTACCAATAGTTGCTGTTCGATATTCTGATATATACGTACACCTATTGCTACATTAAGCCAATTGAAAAAAAAAAGTTTTTTGTTTATTTTTGGGTCTTTTTGTGAAGATGATGATCACCGTACTTTAAGAGTGTAGGACTACTACTTGTAGGTAGGGTATAGTCTAAATATAGATGATTAACTCGTTGGTCGCAGGTAGAGGTAAAGATAACATCGGTCCTGAAAATTGAAAGAAAAGACAAAATCTTGCCTATTTAGTTGTGCTGACCTGGAACTTTTTAGAGTGTAGAATTTATTTTCCAATCTTGAGGATTTAGACCTACATTTTACTATTCATTGACTACTGTGAGCTATGACAGTTCTCTCAACTGCAGCTTATAATGAGATCTGTACATATCAAGAGATTTAAGAGTGAAATAATGCGAATTTTAGCAAATTTTCACTTCCAGTTGCAGTAAGAGTTGTCATACGAACATTATGTTGCGAAAACATAGCAGCTGTGAAGGCGTCTGTATTATACTACATTTGTTTGAATATCAGTTTGATAATATTGGGGAAAAAGCTTCGTAAAATTGTTGAATTTATCCGATTTTTGTCCAAATTACCCACTTTTTTTGAGAGTGTAGTTATAGACATATATGAAATTTTATTTTTTTAATCGAGAGACCTGATACCCAGTTACTAACAACCACAAAAAGAATTCATGGGACCCCGCAGCAGTGGAGATATCGCGGCATAAAGTTAGGGTTCTTTATAAGGTTTGATTTATTCACTTCAGGAATAACCAAATGGCACCCCTGAGTGGAAAGATAGATTTTTCTTTCTTCATTTTTTATATGCCCACATTGAAATGTGGTCGTATATTGTCGTCGCCCCCGTTCGTCCGTCCGTCCGGCGTCCACAATTGCTTGTGGACGCTCTAGAGGCTAAAGTTAATATCCGATTGACTCTAAATTTATATACAGTGTTTAAGGCCATGAGACGAAGAAGCCTATTCATTTTCAGCGATTTCCGATAATTACTGCCAGAGTTATGGCCCTTGATCACTTCAAAAAATCTTGTGGACGCTCTAGAGGCCAAAGTTAATATCCGATTAAGGTTTAAGGTCATGAGACGAAGAAGCCTATTGATTTTCAGCGATTTCCGATAATTACTGCCAGAGTTACGGGCCTTGATCACTTCAAAAAATCTTGTGGACGCTCTAGAGGCCAAAGTTAATATCCGATTGACTTTAAATTTATACACAGTGTTTAAGGTCATGAGACGAAGAAGCCTATTCATTTTCAGCGATTTCCGATAATTACTGCCAGAGTTATGGCCCTTGATCACTTCAAAAAATCTTGTGGACGCTCTAGAGGCGAAAGTTAATATCCGATTGACTTTAAAATTTATACACAGTGTTTAAGGACATGAGACGAATAAGCCTATTGATTTTCAGCGATTTCCGATAATTACTGCCAGAGTTATGGCTCTTGATCACTTCAAATAATCTTTTGGACTCTCTAGAGGCCAAAGTTAATATCCGATTGACTTTAAATTTATACACAGTGTTTAAGGTCATGAGACGAAAAATCCTATTGATTTTCAGCGATTTCCGATAAATACTGCCAGAGTTATGGCCCTTGATCACTTCAAAAAATCTTGTGGACGCTCTAAAGTCTAAAGTTAATATCCGATTGACTTAAATTTATACACAGTGTTTAAGGTCATGAGACGAAGAAGTCTATTCATTTTCAGTGATTTTCGATAATTACTGCCAGAGTTATGGCCCTTGATCACTTCAAAAAACCTTGTTGATGCTCTAGAGGCGAAAGTTAATATCTGATTGACTTTAAATTTATAAACAGTGTTTGAGGTCACAAGGCGAAGAATCCTATTGATCTTCAAAGATTTCTGATAATTACTGCCAAAGTTATGGCCCTTGATCACTTCCGATTGACTTCAGATTGATACACAGAGTTTAAGATATTGAGACGAACAAGTATATTGATTTTCAATGAATTTTTATGACTTGGAACAGCTAAATCCATGATACAGTATTAAAAGTTTTGTATACAAAATGTTAGCATGGGGCAGAACTTTATAAAAACCAAACAAATTCTAATGGTTTTCTGAGTTGTTGCTCTTAATCAGATTTTAGTGTATTATAAATGTTTCATTACCGAAAAAAGTAAAAATATGCGACAACTCTTGTTGACTGCCCGGACGATTTAGCTGCTGTGGGCGTATGTTTCGTTGCCTGGCAACCTATCTTTTGAAACATTACTACCTAGCCTAATATATCGAATCATCATTCGTTTCATAAGTACTCATTTACAACCTGAAAAACAGCAGCTAACATTGCCTAAAATTGACGAAAAAATGAGAAAAAAGCCCCCAAAACACCTGTTTGCCGTATCTCGGCTAGGGTCAATTTCTGAGATCGGCGGTTTTGGCTATCGAGTAGTCTCATGGGCATGACCAAACCCTATGAATATGAATGGAATTGGCCGACCCATCACCTTCCCGATTTTGCATGATTTTGCATGGTTTTCTCGTGGACAAGCACTTAATTTCAATAATTTCCGTTTATTACGTCTAGGGTTATGGCCCTTGTTTCACTTTGTTGAACCTTGTGAACGCTCTAATGCCAAAAGTTAACATACGATCTTTGTGAAATTTATATGCAATATTTAAGTTAGTGAAACGAAGAAGCCTATTGAATTTCAACAATTTCTGTTTATTACGTATAGAGTTATGGCCCTTGTTTCACTTTATTAAACCTTGTGAACGCTCTAACTCCAAAAGTTATCATCACATCTTTCTGAAATTTACATGCATTATTTAAATTAGTGAAACGAAGAAGCGTATTGAATTTCAGCAATTTCTGTTTATTACGTCTAGAGTTATGGCCCTTGTTTCACTTTATTGAACCTTGTGAACGCTCTTACGCCAAAAGTTATCATCCAATCTTTCTGAAATTTATATGCATTATCCGAGGTGTATCGGTGAATATCAGGACAGTTTTGGTCGAGGGGCCCAGCCGAGGCGGCTCCCGACCAAAACTGTCCTGATATTCACCGATACACCGAGGAAAGGTGCTAATAAGTTACTTACATCACATTTCTATCGAGTATTGTGAAGCAAAATTTGAAAAATAGTATTTATTATCGAGTTGTTTCAACCGAAACGTGTCAAATACTTTCTGCTCTTTCATTTATCCCTTTCTGAGCCTCACGTTACATTTCATGGTAGAATGATTTCGCAGTGGAGAGACGACCTGAGTAGTATTTACACGTGCGTCTTGCTATGATACTCTGAGCGTAAAACAATCACGTGTTTGTTTAGACCACATCGTCAAAACAACTTGTCTATGGCGTAGAGGACTGCGATATTATTAAATGTAGTGTAAAGGAAATGCGAAACGTGGGTCATTCCTGGTGAAAGTATGCATCGGCGGATGGTTCTTCCGTTGAAATTTATTTGTAATAAAGTTTATGACTTTCTAGGCGTTTTTTTTCTTCCTGCTTATTTTCAATGCCTGTGAAGTGTCCAGCAAGAGAACTGCGCCTTCTATCATCACAATTAATTAAAATAATTATTCAATATTCTAATTTATATATTTTGCATATTAATATAAATCAAACCAAATTATGAAATAGATGCCAATTGATATGTATAATAATTCATGTTTGTAATATATTGTTATGTTAATTTAATGTCATTGTATATGTTTTTGAACTGCCAGGTAGTTCCCCCCGATTTGTTTTGTTACTATGATTTTGACTAGTTGTTTCATGTACATTAGCCTTGTGCATTGTATAGAGCCATCGTTATCAATTGCGATCTGGGTCGGACTAAACGTCCGCTACTTATTGCTTGATAGGTATCTAAAACAGTATAAAAGTATCCGTGTATCAGAAATGAACAGTACTCTTTCTGTATATTTCTGATACACAGATACTTTTAAGCATGTATTGAAAATAAACAGCACAGTTTTATCAACGAGTAGAAGTGGGATGTAACAAAAGTTAAACGCATATAAAATGTAAAAAAAAAATACTTCACATATTAGAAAAGTAACCTCGCTACAATGGATATTTTTCCTGAATTAATTGGTCCTTGAAAGATATAGGAAGTTCTTAATCAACATCAGGAAAAGTCTGTGATTGAACAATCTGTTTGATATCTTTTTCAGTAATTGCATTTGATAAAGATTTGTACATGTACTTTCAGAAAATCCATGAAATTTTATTTATAAACCACCAGAAACTGACATTATGCCGAATTAGTTCAGATACCTAGGCTAGAGTGAATTCACAACTGTTTTTGTTTCACTTTCAGACACTTGCTACAGGAATTGTACAGTTGTATTTATCAGATTTGTCAGATAATCATAGATGGAACAAGAGATGTTGTGGTGTTGCAGCTTTTGTCAAAGACAATACAAAACGTTCTTATTATATCCGAGTTTTTGATTTAAAGGTAAGTGATGAATTGGTGCTAAGATATATCATCCATAACATTGTTAACCGCTCACTAGACAGAATAGCTTTCAAATAAATACATACACACTAATATATCTCCAAACAGCTTTATTTATACATCGAATATGAAGATGTTATAATTTGGTTGTTGGGATAGCTGAACAACACCGATATAACAGGTTCGGGACGCTTTGTGGGCATCACTAACAATATTCAAACACTTTTTATACGCCCACATTGAAATGTGGTCATATATTGACATCGCCCCCGTCCGTCTGTCCGGCTGGCGTCCACAATTGCTTGTGGATGCTCAAGAGACTAAAGGTAATATCCGATTGACTTTAAATTTATACACAGTGTTTCAGATCTTGAGACGAACAAGTATATTGATTTTCAATCAATTTTTATACGCCCACATTTAAATGTGGTCGTATATTGTCGTCGCCCCCGTCTCTCCGTCCGTCCGTCCGTCTAGAGGCTAAAGTTAATATCCGATTGATACACAGAGTTTAAGATCTTGAGACGAACAAGTATATTGAATTTCAATGAATTTTTATGACTTGGAACAGCTAAATTCATGATATTAAAAGTTTTGTATACAAAACGTTAGCATGGGGCAGAACTTTATAAAAACCAAACAAATTCTAATGGTTTTCTGAGTTGTTGCTCTTAATCAGATTTTAGTGTATTATAAATGTTTCATTATCGAAAAAAGTAAAAATATGTGACAACTCTTGTTGACTGCCCGGACGATTTAGCTGCTGTGGGCGTATGTTTCGTTGCCTGGCAACCTATCTTTATGACTTGAACAGCTAAATCCATGATATTAAAAGTTTTGTATACAGAACTTTATAAAACCCAAACAAATTCTAATGGTTTTCTGATAATTACTTCATGAGTTGTTGCTCTTAATCAGATTTTAGTGTATTATAAATGTTTCATTACCGAAGTAAAAATATGCAACAACTGTTTCGTTGCCTGGCAACCTATCTTTATGACTTGAACAGCTAAATCCATGATATTAAAAGTTTTGTATACAGAACTTTATAAAACCCAAACAAATTCTAATGGTTTTCTGATAATTACTTCATGAGTTGTTGCTCTTAATCAGATTTTAGTGTATTATAAATGTTTCATTACCGAAAAAAGTAAAAATATGCAACAACTCTTGTTGACTGCCCGGACGATTTAGCTGCTGTGGGCGTATGTTTTGTTGCCTGGCAACCTATCTTTAAAATATATGTACCTCATTTTTAAAGGATATCGACTCAATTTTTGAAAATATGGACTCTTTTTAAAAGATTTATACTCCATTTTTGAGAATACATACTTCTTTTTAAGGATACGTCCCCCCTTTTCAAAGGATATGTACTTCTTTCCAAAGGATATGACGTACTTCTTTTCAAACGATATATGTTATCGTTTTCAAAGGATATGTACTCCCTTTTAAGGGATATGTACCCCCTTTAAAGAACATGTACCCCTTTTGAAGGATATGTACTGCCTTTTTTTTAAAGGATATGTACTCCCTTTTGTAAACAATTTATATACTCTTTTTTATTATTTGAAACAAGAATTTGTAGCATTATCTATGAAAATACCAATGTAATTCATTTTTCTCCAAAAACGACTACATTATGAAATATTAAAGTAAACGTGTAAATATTATGTGTGAAATATATCTTTAATGTAATTATATCTATTACTTCATAGATAATGTTAGTATCAATTAGGTAACTGATATTATTAGTATAGTGTGCATTATATATTTATTACGTCATAGATATTATTGAGGTACGTGATCCTGTGTATTATGTCAGAGATAGTATTAATGGATTGTATTATATACTATTCAAAAAAAGTAGGGGATATTTGATTTTTAAGTGTTATTAAAGTCACCTAATGAAACTGACGAAGAAACAAATGACAAAATTAAATGAAGTTCACATTCATCGATTTATTCCAAAGGCACAGACTGACCATTATAAGGGTAAAATGATACCCGGGGTCAAACAGCAAAGTTACCACAGCATCACAACCAAGTCAGTAACGGGTAAATCCTCCTCTGTTTGCCAAACAAGCATTGATCCGACGTGGCATACTCCTAATGAGACGTCTAAGGTCATTTTGGTCCAGATTGTCCCATTCCTGTTGCAACGCAGCAGCAAATTCTTGGACATTGGCAGGACGTTGTTGACGTTGACGTAACCTCTGTCCAAGCATGTCCCAGACATGCTCGATGGGGGAGAGGTCGGGACTCAGTGCTGGCCAAGGTAATGTGGTGATGTTCTGTTGTTGGAGGTAACCTGTAACTATCCTGGCCCTGTGACATCTTGCGTTGTCATCCTGGAAGATGAAACGGCGGCCATGACGTCGTGCGAACGGCACAACATGGACTGCCAAGATGTTGTCCCGGTAGTACTGGCCTGTAACACGCCCTGCAAAAACATGTAAAGCCGTTCTTCCAGCAACAGTGATGCCTCCCCACACCATAACAGAACCACCCCCAAATCGATCATGTCTGATGACGTTAACGTCTTGGAAGCGCTCATTTCGACGACACCACACCCTCCTACGTCTGTCCAAAAAATCAACAGTGAACCTTGACTCATCTGAAAACATCACATTGCTCCAGCGTCGATTATCCCAGTGTTGACGATCCCTACACCAACGACGTCTTGCCTGAATGTGATGATCTCTCAAACAAGGGATCACGCGAGGACGTCGGGCGCGAAGGTGACCCCTATGCAGTCGATTCCGAATCGTCTGGCCACTCACTCTCACACCAGTGTCTGTTTGAAGACGAGCGCTGATCTGATTTGCTGTGATGACACGATTTCTCAAGGCCAAGGTACGGATAAATCGATCCTGGGCTTGGGTTGTCGCCCTTGGTCGACCTGAGCGTGGTCTGTCCTGTACAGATTGTGTATCACGGTATCTGGACCATAGCCTGCTTATGACAGACTGAGAAACATTCATCGTCCGCGCCACAACCGCCTGTGTTGTGCCGATCTGTAGCATGCCAAGGGCACGTAACTTTTCATTTTGGGTAAGCCGACGCATATCAAAATTTGTTTTCTGGTCACTAAAACAATTAAACTGATGTTTCCACCCTGGAATTCAATGCCACAATGACTGTAACATTCAAAGTCAGAGTCGTGCAAATCTTGGGTTGGACCCCCATGATGATCCCAAGCATCACCTGCATTCCATGCGGTAGCTATTGGTGCGTTTGGGCGTCACATGTAACTGGAAATGTTTCTTCTGTTAGGTTCTATAGTGACTTTTTTCGTAGTCATTTGCATATTTTAGTATTATGCCCCCAAAATCAAATATCCCCTACTTTTTTTGAATAGTATATATCCATGACGTAATAGATATGTATATATCATAGTATTATGTAATTGTATAGCAAAGACGCCAATAGTGTATAATGTGTAGTGTATAATTTATGACGTCACATTATTAGTGTATGTTAATTATTAAGTGTAACATAATAACTATTACGCCATAAACTGTATTAGTAAGAAACACATGCATTTTATACGTTATAGATTGTAGATTATTCTAGATCTGTTACGTCATAGATATAATGATTATATAATATGTATAATATTATACTATTAAGTCATAAATATATTATGATATAAATTCTATACTATAATGTGTATTGTGGATTTATTACGCGAGATATATATACATACATACATACATACATATATATAAAATAGAGTAAATGCGTCCATTCTAGATAGTTATTTTATTACTGACATGTTTCATATAATTTTCAAAGTAATGTAGGTAACTAGGTATAGAAACAATAGTGTGACGTAATTACGTCATTAATGGAGAATAATACATTATGTGAATGGGTTCAAATCAAACCATTTAATTTCGGTGCGAAGGATAAAAACCCTAATTTTGTCGTATATCCATTCTATAAAATGTTTACATCTGATAATATACGAATGGGGATCAAAGAAAAATATTTCATCGATAAATATAAACCGAAATTAAATGGTTTGATTTGAACCCATTCACATAATGTATTATTCTCCATTATAATGACGTAATTACGTCACACTATTGTTTCTATACCTAGTTACCTACATTACTTTGAAAATTATATGAAACATGTCAGTAATAAAATAACTATCTAGAATGGACGCATTTACTCTATTTTACGTATATATATATATATATATATATATATATATATATATATATATATATATATATTTTTATATAAAGACAAAGTATTAAAGGGAAGGCACACCAAACACATTAAAGAAATATTGACAAATAAGATAAAGAAATCTACATTACGTAAATATTATGAATCAAATAACAAGAAAATTATGATAAACTTGTTTAAATATTATTACAAACTGTGATGTGACATTTGTTAAGCGCTTAGAAATATCACCGGATATAATGAAGCGCTATAGAAGATGAATAATAATAATAACTAGATCTGCAAAGCAGATATGAAAGCTTTCATATTTACAGTCACTTCTGTTGGTTATATGAAGAATCTCAGCAACCTCTAACTAGTCTAATGAAACTAGTCTAATGAAACATGGGTCATGCAGTGAACTATGGGGGAAATTTATTTTGGTCAGCAGCTTTCTGGCCTGCTTTTATATCGAATGTTGCAATGATTCTTTTATGTGGATGACAATACGGTTCTTAATGTTGCAGGGTAATGTGCACAAGGTACAGCAATTTTTGTTCGATCTGAATGACTGAACATTGCTCCTGGCCATATACTGTCCATCGTGAGATTAGAATATTTATTTGATTCCCTGGTTGTATGGACTAGGAGTAGGGTTGTCTGATCCAAGTTTGGGTTTTTTCCCCCGGTCCTACAGTTTAATCCCACTGCTGAAGAGACTACAGGATGCAAATTTTTGAAAGAAAATTGAACGATAAGTTAGTTCTGAAATGACATAGTTTTGAGTAAACTCGATTTGTTTCTTTCTCTTCGTTTCAAGATGGTGGCACTTGCGGTTCAATTGGCAGACTTCATATTTTGTGTACACATCAGTACTTTCTTTGCTAGTACAGAAAAAAAAATTCAAGGCAATCTGACCTATATTTCGTCGATTTTTTTAAAAATTTGATCTTTAATTTCATCAAGGGGAGATAATTTAGAACATTTCTAATGACATCTTTCAAGTCGCTTCAATAAGGTCTACTTACATACTAAATTTCATAAAAATCGTGCAACTATTAAAGAAATCAAATCAAAGCGATTTGAAGTAAATGTTTCAAGGTACTCAAAGAAAAAAGAATTAGTAAAATTTAACCTCTAGAGCGTCCACAAGATTTTTTGAAGAGATCAATGGCCATAACTATTACAGTAATTATCGGAAATCGCCGAAAATCAACAGGCTTCTTCGTCTCATGACCTTAAACACTGTGTATAAATTTAAAGTAGCTAAGTCTCTAACTCAATATCATCCAAAGTCTTACACGTTGAAAATACGAATTATTTGTCAATTCAAATCAACATTGATGTTGTGATCTTACGAGGAAAAGACAGGCTTCTGATATCCAATATTTAAGACAAAATAAACATTTTACCATTGGTACACGAATCGTGTACCATAGTCCGTTTTAGCGTCATTTGCAACAAGTGACCAGAAAGAACGAGGCTAAACATATTCAACTGGGGAGCCTGCGCAATAGACTGGAATAACCAGAAGCTAGAAATTACTATAGGGTTGAGACACATGGCGTATTTCGCTGGACATTTGAAATTGATTTGAAATTAAGAGTCAAAACGGAAACAATTGAATGTAAATCAGTTTATATACAATCAGATTACATTATTATATGCGTTGCGACCCATTTGGGTCAATTTCTAGGTCTCCAATATTAGCGATTTAGCTCCTTTAAAGTCAATCGGATACTAAATTTAGCCTCTAAAGCGTCCACAAGATTTTTTCAAGTGATCAAGGGCCATAACTCTGAGTAATTATCGGAAATCGCTGAAAATCAATAGACTTCTTCGTCTCATGACCTTAAACACTGTGTATAAATTTAAAGTAATCGGATATTAACTTTAGCCGGCCGGACGTGGGCGACGACAATATACGACCACATTTCAATGTGAGCGTATAAAATTAACCGCATGCATATAATATTTAATATATGATAAAGTCAAAATAGTCGATTTCGGTTTTTAGTGTTGCGGTCATTTTAAAAAAATGTCTTTTAAGGACAATGTGTATAGTACTAATAGCAATCACATACGAGAGAAGTGATAAGATCCCTTTGCATTTGCAATTTCAAAATTAATTAAAACCAAATTTAAATTCTGAAAATCTTTTTTTTTTTGCTAAAACTCTTTTTTTTTAATCGGATCAAAATGGGAGTAAGGCACAGAGTAATGGGCGTATTGTGTCCAAATTTCATGGTTTTCGGACAATCGGCGCCGGTGTCGTGGCGAAATTCCACTTTTTTCGCCCTTACTAAAGCCGTAAATGGCGGAAAAAGCTGAACGGCAGGAACCGTGTGAAGAACAAACGACCTGAACGAATGCAGGTATCGACTTGAATTTTTCAGGGCACCTAGGTACCAACGTGAAAAGTTCCTCGCCGGAATTTGGTAGTCATGGTACCTTTTGTTCCAGCGCGGCGCATGCGCGAAGTCAAAAGAAATTATGGTAAATTTTGGGATTTTGAGTATATTTCGGAGTGGTTTGGTAAGTGACGTTGTATCTAAGATGGCGGTCATAACACAATATTATAATAACTTTGACGAATGAGCAAATTTTCGCGACCGGGTTGATTTGCTCTGCCCAGGCAACGTTTCTGTGGTCCGATTGCCTTCAAATTTGCAAAGAATGTACCTTGGGATTCTAGCTATCACATATTAAAAATAGAAGCGTGTGGGATTCCGAGAACGTTCAAAATAAATTCAAAACCCACCCCCAACCATTAAAGTTTTTTTGCTTAAAAAATTGCCGTATTTTATCGAATTTTTATTGTCCCCCGCCTTTCGAAGAAAGCAGGGGACTATTAAAATGGGTTCGTCCGTCTGTCTGTCTGTCTGTCTGTCTGTCGATCGGTCCGTCCGTCCGTCCGTCACACTTTTTGGGACACAATAACTCTCCTTCTACTTGACCTAGAAAGTTCAAACTTGGTGTAGGTGTTTATTAAGTCAATGCCTTGATGGAGTTCGAAGATGAGCATTTTCTGCTTAGGGTAAGCAGAGATAAGCAATTTGATTGGTTGATGCTTTGGGACACGATAACTTTAGTTCTAATTAAGTGAGAGTGATGAAACTTGGTGTATAGTTTCATTACATCAATACCTTGACTAAGTTCGATAATGAGCATTTTCTGCTCGGGGTAAGCAGAGTGATAAGCAATTTGATTGGCCGAGACTTTGGAACACAATAACCCTCCTTCTAATTGAGCTAAAATGTTCAAACTTGGTGTAGGTGTTTATTAGTTCAATGCCTTGATGGAGTGTGAAGATGAGCATTTTCTGCTTAGGGTAAGTAGAGATAAACAATTTGATTGGTTGATGCTTTGGGGCACGATAACTTTAGTTCCAATTAAGTGAGAGCGATGAAACTTGATGTATAGTTTCATTACATCAATGATGCCTGTGCGAGGGATGAAAGCCCTAATTTTGTCGTGTATCCATTCTGTAAAGTGTTTGCATCTGATAGTATACGAATGGGGATCAAAGAGGGGTATTTCATCGATAAATGTGAGCCGAAGTTGGATGGTTTGATTTGAGCCCATTCACATAATGTATTGTTCTCCATTATTATGACGTAATTGCGTCGCACTGTTGTTTCTATGTTTGGTTGCCTGCATTGCTTTGAAAATTATATGAAGCATGTCAGTGGTAAAGTGGCTATCTGGAATGGACGCATTTGCTCTATTTTACGTATATATATATATATATATATATATATATATATATATATATATATATATATTTTATATATATATATTTTTATATATATATATTTTTATATAAAGACAAAGTATTAAAGGGAAGGCACACCAAACACATTAAAGAAATATTGACAAATAAGATAAAGAAATCTACATTACGTAAATATTATGAATCAAATAACAAGAAAATTATGATAAACTTGTTTAAATATTATTACAAACTGTGATGTGACATTTGTTAAGCGCTTAGAAATATCACCGGATATAATGAAGCGCTATAGAAGATGAATAATAATAATGATAATAATACCTTGACTAAGTTCGAGATTGAGCATTTTCTGCTCAGGGTAAACAGAGCGATAAGCAATTTGATTGGCCGAGACTTTGGAACACAATAATCCTCCTTCTAATTGAGCTAAAATGTTCAAACTTGGTGTAGGTGTTTATTAGTTCAATGCCTTGATGGAGTGTGAAGATGAACATTTTCTGCTTAGGGTAAGTAGAGATAAACAATTTGGTTGATGCTTTAGGGCACGATAACTTTAGTTCCAATTAAGTGAGAGTGATGAAACTTGGTGTATAGTTTCATTACATCAATAACTTAACTAAGTTCGAGATTGAGCATTTTCTGCTCAGGGTAAACAATTTGATTGGCCGAGACTTTAGAACACAATAACTCTCCTTCTAATTGAGCTAGAATTTCCAAACTCGGTGTAGGTGTTTATGAGGCAAATGCCTTGATAGAGTGCGAAGATGAGCATTTTCTTGCTTATGGGACATGATTGGTTGATGCTTTGCGACACGATAACTTTAGTTCTAATTAAGTGAGAGTGATGAAACTTGGTGTATAGTTTCATTACATCAAAACCTTGACTAAGTTCGATGATGAGAATTGTCTGCTTAGGCTAAGGAGCAATACGCATTTTGATTGGTCAAGACTTTGGAACATAACAACTCTGCTTCTAATTGAGATAGAATGTTTAAACTTGATGTAGATGTTCGTCTTGACTGAGTTCAATGATTAACATATCGAGTTAAAGCTAAGCAGAGATAAGCCATTTCCTTGGTCGATGCTTTGGGACAAGATAACTTTGATTCTATCTGATAGAGAGTGATGAAACTTAGTGTATTGTTGATAATCAGTTTGATTGCTCGATACTTTTGAAAAAAATAGATGTGCGATTAATTAATATGTGTCATCTATTTATTTGGGGATTTCGGCGGGGGACATCAGCCTCACTGTTGGCTTGTTGTTCTTGATATCTGAACATTTTCTCATTTTAGTATGTGATAAGTATCATCGAGGCGCAGCCTACCGCTAGAAATTCCAGAGATTTGGACCACCGGAAGGATGCTTCAGCAGTCAAAAAAGGTCAAAATAGGCGATTTCGGTTTCTAGTGTCGATACATTGTCAGGTCATTTTAAAAAATTGTCTTTTAAGGATAATGTGTATAGCGATAAAATCTCTTTGCATTTGCAATTTCAAAATTAATTAAAACCAATATTAAATTCTGAAAACATTTTTTTGCTAAAACTCTTTTTTTTTTAAATCGGATCAAAATGGGAGTAAGGCACAGAGTCCGGGGTGGTAATGGGCGTATTGTGTCCAAATTTCATGTTTTTCGGACAATCGGTGCCGGTGTCACGGCAAAATTCCACTTTTTTCCCCCTCATGTAAGCCGTAAATTGACTTAGAAAAAAAAAAACGACGAAAGGCAGGTGACAAGAACAAATGACTTGAACAAATGCAGGTATCACCTTGAAATTTTCAGGGTACCTAGGTACCAACGTGAAAAGTTGCTCACTGGAATTTAGTACTCATGGTACCGTTGGTTCCAGTGTAGCGCATGCGCGAAATCAAAACCAGCTAAACTCGAAAACAACCTTGTCGGCACGGGAAACATCAAAGGCGAAATTCGAATTTTTGAAATATTCAAATACCAAACATTCGACCATTATCCAGGCTATCCTGAAATGTATTAATTTCGGTAATAGGAGACAGATTCTCTAAGCCACGACCAATTGTGTATGTTTTCAAGCCCATTAATGTGGATTTTTCACTAATTTTCATTTTCATTTCAAAATGGCGTCCATCAGTTGACCAAAATCAAAATTCTAAACCGATAGATTTTTAGGCTTTCCTTCAAGGATTCGGAAAATATAATTGCCTTGTCTGTAAGTAAAATATCAAAAAAGCCTTAGGGATTTTTCACATTTCAAGATGGTGGCACTTCCGGTTTGGGCTACAAACTTCAATTTTTGTGTACGAATCAGTAGTGTCGTAGCTAGTAAAGAAAAAAAAATTCAAGGCAATCTGACCTATATTTCGTCGATTTTTTTGAAAACTTTGATCCTTAATTTCATCACGGGGAGATAATTTAGAAAATTTCTAATGACATTTTTCAAGTCGCATTGGCAAGATCTACATACATACTAAATTTCATGAAAATCGTGCAACTATTAAAGAAGTTGTCAAGTTGGTTTCAACTTCCGGTTCGAAATCACAGCGACGAATTTTTAGAAATTCGAAAATCCGAAATTGCAGATTTGAAATAAATGTTTCAATGTACTCAAAGAAAAAAAAATTAGTAAAATAGGTGAAAAAGTCACAAAGTTACAGCAATGTAGGTCAAATGCATTCGTAAGATTTGGTGATTTCGGACGAGTAAAACGTTTTGAAAATATATTCATTCCAAAGCCACCACCCATTCTTGGGGGGGTAAGTCAAAGTTTCAGAAAGATCCTACGGTTAGATTCTGAGATATAAGATTTGCAGGAAAAACACAAAAAAAAAAAAATAATAATAATAATCTTAACAAAAACAATAAGCTTTCATATGTAATACAGACAGATTTAGCTCTTCCATAATGTATGTTTAAAAAGGCATTATGGAGGATTAGATAAATAATAGTTAAAAGATAGATAACATAAATAGAATATGCATAAAATTTCAATCAGATTGCTCGACTTTGTAAAAGGAGATATTAGCTTTTGAATTTTAGGCTACCCTTGATCATCATTACTAAAGTCGGTACAATAAAAGACAAAGTCTCGATTATCCATTTTTACATTTAATTATTTAAAAAAAAATGTATTCCAATCCGCTAAATATTGCAGTCTAGTCATGGCATCGAGAGTTGATTATGGTCTGGATAAGTTAGGTAATGTCTAATTAATATTTTAGATAACATTTCAGGCCTAAAGAAAGACCTGGAATAGAGCTCTTGCATAATGTATGTTTAAGAGAGGCAGAGGATTTTTTCCTCAGTATCCCCAGTGGTCTCATTCCGTTCTACCCCATTAACCCCTGGGTTAATCCATGGATGGGGGGGGTCAAGTTTTCAAGTTATCCGATCTTGATGATTGTGCTATTTTTATCGACCAATCCCATAAATCGTTAATTGCAAAAGAAGTTGGCAAAGGGAAGTAATTCTCATCGGATTATAAAATTATAAAATATATTATATGAATGAAGACCGGACGTTTATGTATGTAGGTTCAAGAGTTTTATTGAGAATAGTTCGTTCGTTCCCAGAGTTTTACGTCCATGTGATATCATCATAAACAGAATGAAGCATTTCAGACAAAGAACGAATAGTAATAATAACAACAAATGTCAAACATATACATGTTATACGTATTTGAAATCAGCAAAACATACTACAGATTTTGATAATGCAATTAAATATAAATGAATCAGGAATATATACATTAGTTACATAAATCTTTCATTAAATGGACTGAATATGGTTATCTACCCTTATAAAAACAAACGCGAAACGACTGGTTTGTAAACTGTTTTTTGATTGGTTTGTAGACTTTAGCTACAATCAAGGCCAGGACAGATAATTTGAAATCGTGGAAACCCTATGGATTAACCCGGGGTATAGTGGAGTAGAACGGAATGAGAACACTGGGGATACCAAGGATGGATTTTATCATACTAGTAATTTAAATTACACATTAATATATTTCAGAAACAATCAATGATATGGGAGCAAGAGTTGTACAACCAGTTCCGATATAAATCACCAAGAGATTATTTTCACACATTTGAATGTGATGTAAGTACATTTTATTTTTATATCTTTTGGTGCACTCACTATTGACCGGATATCATTCCACAAAACAGATGTAAGACTTACGTACATTGAAATTAAACAATTTTACAACTTGTAGGTAGTGATGTACGGTTTTTATACGCCCACATTTTCATGTGGACGTATATTGTCGTTGCCCCTGTCCGTCCGTCCGTCCACAATTTGTTTGTGGACACTCTACAGGTCACAATTCTTACCCGATTTTGACGAAACTTGAAATATAGGTTTATCACCAAAAGATCTTTGCTGCTTTCGATATTGGTATGTATCGGATCGAAACTTGGCATGGATTATGGCCCCTGTTTGTACGAAAAATCACGTTTTTAGCTTGTGGACCCTATAGAGGTCATAATTTTTATACGCCCACATTTAAATGTGGTCGTATATTGTCGTCGCCCCCGTCCGTCCGTCCGCCTAAAGTTAATATCCGATTGACTTTAAATTTATACACAGTGTTTAAGGTCTTGAGACGAAGAAGCCTATTGATTTTCAGCGATTTTCGATAATTACTGCCCGAGTTATGGCCCTTGATCACTTCAAAAAATCTTGTGGACGCTCTAGAGGTCAAAGTTAATATCCGATTGACTTTAAGTTTATACACAGTGTTTAAGGTCATGAGACAAAGAAGCCTATTGATTTTCAATGATTTCCGATAATTTCTGCAAGAGTTATGGCCCTTGATCACTTCAAAAAATCTTGTGGATGCTCTAGAGGTCACAGTTAATATCCGGTTGACTTTAAATTTATACACAGTGTTTAAGGTCATGAGACGAAGAAGCCTATTGATTTTCAACGATTTTCGATAATTACTGCAAGAGTTATGGCCCTTGATCACTTAAAAAAATCTTGTGGATGCTCTAGAGGCTAAAGTTAATATCCGATTGACTTTAAATTTGTACACAGTATTTAAGGTCATGAGACGAAGGAGCCTATTGATTTCCAGCGATTTCCGATAATTTTTGCCAGAATTATGGGTCTTGATCATTATTGAAAAATCTTGTAGATGCTCTAGAGGCTAAAGTTAATATCTGATTGACTTTGAATTTATACACAGTGTTTAAGGTCATGAGACAAAGAAGCCTATTGATTTTCAGCGATTTCCAATAATTACTGCCAGAGTTATGTCCCTTGATCACTTTGAAAAATCTTGTGGACGTCGCTCTAGAGGCTAAGGTTAATATCCGATTTACTTTAAATTTATACACTGTGTTTAAGGTCATGAGACGAAGATGCCTATTGATTTTCAGTGATTTCCGATAATTACTGCCAGAGTTATGGTCCTTGATCACTTTGAAAAATCTTGTGACGTTCTAGAGGCTAAAGTTATAATCCGATTGAC
The DNA here is from genome assembly GCF_932274485.2 of Patella vulgata. Lineage (NCBI taxonomy): Eukaryota > Metazoa > Mollusca > Gastropoda > Patellidae > Patella > Patella vulgata. Next base: position 41,971,202 of record NC_065885.2, on the reverse strand, counting down.
TTCAGTTTAAGTTCTTGAGACAAACAAGTATATTGATTTTCAATGAATCTTTTTGACTTGAACAGCTTAATCCATGATGTTAAAAGTTTTGTATACTAAATGTTAGCATGGGGCAGAACTTAATAAAAACCAAACAAATTCTAATGGTTTTCTGATAATTACTTAATGAGTTGTTACTCTTAATCAGATGTTAGTGTATTTTAAATGTTTCAGATCTTAATGTATTATAAATGTTTCATTACTGAAAAAAGTAAAAATATGTGACAACTCTTGTTGACTGCCCGGATGATATAGCAGCTGTGGGCTTATGTTTCGTTGCCTGGCAACCTATCTTTAGCAATTTCAGATAATTACTGCCAGAGTTATGGCCCTTGATCACTTTGAAAAATCTTGTGGACGCTCTAGAGGCCAAAGATAATATCCAATTGACTTTAAATTTATACACAGTGTTTAAGGTCACGAGACGAATAAGCCTATTGATTCTCAGCGATTTCCGATAATTACTGCCAGAGTTATAGCCCTTGATCACTTCAAAAAATCTTGTGGACGCTCTAGAGGCCAAAGTTAATATCCGATTGCCTTTAAATTCATACACTGTGTTTAAGGTCATGAGACGAAGACGCCCATTGATTTTTAGCAATTTCGGATAATTACTGCCAAAGTTATGGCCCTTGATCACTTTGAAAAATCTTGTGGAAGCTCTAGAGGCCAAAGTTAATATCCGATTGACTTTAAATTTATACACAGTATTTAAGGTCATGAGACGAAGAAGCCTATTGATTTTCAGCGATTTCCTATAATTACTGCCAGAGTTATGGTCCTTGATTAAAAAAATCTTCTGGACGCTCTAGGGGCCAAAGTTAATATCCGATTGACCTTAAATTTATACACAGTGTTTAAATTCATGAGACGAAGAATCCGATTGATTTTCAATGATTTCCGATAATTACTACCAAAGTGATGGCCCATGATCACTTTGCAAAATCTTGTGACGCTCTAAAGGCTAAAGTTATCATCCAATTGACTTCAGATTGATACACAGAGTTTAAGATCTGGAGAGGAACAAGTATATTGATTTTCAATGAATTTTTATGTGGACGTATAAGTCGTATATTGTCGTCGCCCCTGTCCGTCCGTCCGTCCACAATTGTTTGTGAACAGTCTACAGGTCACAATTTTTATACGCCCACATTTTCATGTGGACGTATTATGCCGTGGCCCCTGTCCGTCCGTCCACTATTGTTTGTGGACTCTCTACAGGTCATAATTCTTATCCGATTTTGACGAAACTTGAAATATAGGTTTATCCCCAAAAGATCTTGGCTGCTTTCGATATTGGCATGTATCGGATCGAAAATTAATGGATTATGGCCCCTGATTGTACGAAAAATCACGTTTTTAGCTTGTTACCCTATAGAGGTCACAATTTTTATCCGATCTTGTTAAAACTTAAAATGTAAATTTATAACCCAAAGATCTCGCTTCCTTTCGATATTCGCGCATATCGGACCCTAACTTCCTGAATTATGGCCCCTGATTGTACAAAAATCGCGTTTTTAGCTTGTGGACACTATAGAAGTCATATTTTTTACTGTATTATTATATCACCGTTACACCCTAAGGACGGCTGAGTTTGAATTTCATGAAAATTGGCCCAAAACTGACAGACAAAATGGCCGCCCTTCGTTCTCAAATAGCGTGAAAATATGGTATTATCAAGGTTGTGGACCCTATAGAGGTCACAATTTCTATCCGATTTTGTTGAAACTTGAAATGTTAGTTTATAACTCAAATATCTCGATTCCTTTCGATATTCGCGCATATCAGACCGTAACTTCCTGAATTATGGCCCCTGATTGTTCGAAAAATCGCATTTTTAGCTTGTGGACCCTATAGAGGTCATAATTTTTATCCGATTTAAAAAAACATATTATGATATCACCGTTACACCCTAAGGACGGCTGAGTTCGAATTTCGTGAAAATCGGCCCAAAACTGACAGACTAAATGGCCGCCCCTCGTTCTCAAATTGCGTAAAAATATGGTATATCAAGGTTGTGGACCCTATAGAGGTCACAATTTTTATCCGATTTTGTTGAAACTTGAAATGTAAGTTTATAACCGAAAGATCTCGGTTCCTTTCAATATTTGCGCATATCGAATGGTAATTTCCTGAATTATGGCCCTTGATTGTAGGAAAAATCACTTTCGTTTTAGCTTGTTTTCTATCCATCTGTCGAAAATGTGGGCGTATCCTGCCTGGCAGCCGCTGGTTATGACTTGGAACAGCTAAATCCATGATATTAAAAGTTTTGTATACAAACCGTATCTTTATCTGATTTAAAAAAACGTATTATTATATCACTATTACACCCTAAGGACGACTGAATTCGAATTTCGTGAAAATTGGCCTAAAATTGACAGACAAATTGGCCGCCGTTTGTTCTCAAATAGCGTAAAAATATGGTATATCAAGGTTGTGGACCCTATAGAGGTCACAATTTTTAGCGGATTTTGTTGAAACTTGAAATGTAAGTTTATAACCCAAAGATCTCAGTTCCTGTTGATATTTGTGCATATCGGACCGTAACTTCCTGAATTATGGCTCCTGATTGTACGAAAAATCACATTTTTTAGCTTGTGGACCCTATAGTGGTCATAATTTGTATCCGATTTAAAAAATCGTATTACTATATCACCGTTACACCCTAAGGACGGCTGAGTTCGAATTTCGTGAAAATCAGCCTAAAATTGACAGACAAAATGGCCGCCGTTCGCTCTCAAATAGTGTAAAAATATGGTATATCAAGGTTGTGGACCCTATAGAGGTCACAATTTTTATCAGATTTTGTTGAATCTTGAAATGTAAGTTTATAACCCAAAGATCTTGGTTCCTTTCGATAATCGCACACATCTCGAATTGTAATTTCCTGAATTATGGCCCTTGATTGTAGTAAAAATCACTTTCTTCTTAGCTTGTTCTCTATCTCTCAAAAATGTGGGCATATCCTGCCTGGCAGCCGCTGGTTAAATTTTCTTTCGGTTTCAGTTTTCGGTTTTTCTGTGGCAAAAAACCTTGGTTTCAGTTTTGGTTTCGTTTTTTTATTCATTTAAACACTGTATTATGAATGTACTGATTTATGGTTATTTTTTAGGAATGCTTGGAAGCTAGAAAACATATCAAACATATTGATGTAAATTGTAAACAACAGGTTTTTTTTTACTGTTATATGACTTTAATTATGACTAGTAGTAGTAAAAACAAAGTTTAAAACCGTTAAAAAAATCTGACAAACTTTGTCAAACACAACACCATAATAATAAATTAATATAACAACATATTACCAATAACAATAAAGTTACTGTAAAAAAAAAGATGCAGCAGAAATATGTTTTTTACAAAGATTACATCTACATTTCGTGTCATCTAATCTTTCATAGTGAGCAAGCCATGGAGACATTTTACTTTTAGAGGAAGCCATCGTGTGTTATTGACACCCGGCTTAGGCTTGCATAAAAGTTTGGATTATAAACCGAACTGAATTGAGAAAATAAATAGTCTAGGCCATCCAGACTTATTGAAAACTCTATACATAGGGGGTCTGGTTGATCGAAAATAAAAACGGAAGTGGTGGCTACATGAAAATTTTGGAATTATTAAGTAAACGAAGTACGGTTACATAAAAATTAGGAATTTTTCAAACATTTCCGAAACGAAAAACAGGTAAATTAGGAATTTGGAACAAAAATAAACTGAAATGCACCATTATTTTTTGTTTTACCGGTTCGGTTTTCAGTTTATATGTAAAAACCGATACCGTACGGTAAACCGAAAAACCACACATCACTACTTGTAGGTACATACATGTATATCAGTGATGGGATTTAAAAAATGTTCTTGTCAGACATTTTACCCAAAATAAAGGGGCATATCTCTTATCGTTATTTAAGCAGAAGAATTCATGCCACAATTAAAAATCACATGTCAACAAAACATTCAGTAAAAATTCATATTTAATTCTCGTACGGTATTCACTTCATACTACAATTCAAAATCACATGTCAACAAAATATTCAAATCCCGTACGTAATACAAATAGGTGAACCTCGCTATTTTTCAAATTTAATTCCCGTACGGCATTCAAATTTATGTCAGTAACATTCCTACAAAATTAAGCATTTTCGTAATAGGGCCTACATTGAATCCTGCTTCGGCATCAAATTCACAACCGTAATATTCCTTCAAAATTACGTGTCTTCGTTTATATGGCAGCAAATGAATGCAGAACTTCTGAAATAAGAATAGTTTGTGATGTCAGAACATTGTTTTTTATACGCCCACATTGAAATGTAGTTGTATATTGTTGTCGCCCCCGTCTGTCCGTCCGGCGTCCACAATACCTTGTGGACGCTCTAGAGGCTAAAGTTAATGTCCGATTGACTTTAGATTTATATTCAGTGTTTAAGACCGTGAGACGAAGAAGCCTATTGATTTTCAGTGATTTCAAATAATTACTGCCAGAGTTGTGGTCCTTGATCACATCAAAAAATCTTGTGGCCGCTAATAGAGGCTAAAGTTAATATCCGATTGACTTTAAATTTATACACAGTGTTTAAGGTCATGAGACGCAGAAACCTATTGATATTCAGCGATTTCAGATAATTACTGCCAGAGTTATGGCCCTTAATCACTTCAAAAAATCTTGTGAACGCTCCAGAGGTCAAAGTTAATAATCGATTGACTTTAAATTTATACACAGTGTTTAAGGTCATGAGACGAAAAAGCCTATTGATTTTAAACGATTTCTAATAATTACTGCCAGAGTTATGGCCCTTGATCACTTTGAAAAATCTTGTGGACGCTCTAGAGGCTGAAGTTAATATCCGATTGACTTTAAATTTATACACAGTGTTTAAGGTCATGAGGTGAAGAAGTTTACTCATTTTCAACGATTTCCGATAATTACTGCCAAAGTTATGGCCCTTGATCACTTTGAAAAATCGTGTGACACTCTAGAGGCTAAAGTTAATATCAGATTGACTTTAAATTTATACACAGTGTCTGAGATCATGAGACAAACAAGTATATTGATATTCAATGAATTTTAAGATGTTAAAAGTTTCGTATACTAAACGTTAGCATTGGGCAGAACTTTATAAAAACCAAACAAATTCTAATGGTTTTCTGATAATTACTTAACAAGTTGTTACTCTTAATCAGATTTTAATGTATTATAAATGTTTCATTACCGAAAAAAAGTAAAAATATGCGACAACTCTTGTTTACTGCCCGGACGATTTAGCTGCTGTGGGCGTATGTTTCGTTGCCTGGCAACCTATCTTTCTTTATAAAATGTCAACAAATCCGTGCGTAATAAAAATAGGAACACCTCACTATTTTTCATATTTAATTCCCGTATGGTTATGGTATTCAAATGTATGTCCGTAATATTCCTACAAAATTACATTGGTTTATACGGCAGCAAATGAAAGAAAGGCATTCGAAATAATAATACTTTGTGGTGAATTAGTGGTGATGACATAGCTAACTTCAGCGTATGGCGTAGGTGACTCGTAGCACATAGCTTCATAGTAAACACTGCCTTATATGTTAAGAAAATTTCGTACAGCAATCGAGATCACAGGAAAGTGCCACTGTGGATGAGAATTTATATATGGAGTCTTAAAAGACGTAAAAGATATCGCAGACAAAATGACTGTCTATTGATTTAGGGTGTTATATACTCTTACGATATGTGACATCTATGACTAGTTTATAGATGCTGTCGGCTCACATCAATGCCATTAAAATGTACGCCAATGGAGAAACCACGAGGTAAACACGTGGATTAAAGTTAGAATCTCTCTTATTGGATTGATGAATAGTCCGACAAAGGGGAAGCAATGACTTCTGTTTAAGTTTAGATTGATGAATTGTCCAACAAAGGATTAAGTCAGTCAATCATGGCAGATTATGTAGTTAATCAAGGTAGGTGTATAGACGGTATAACACGAAAAATGCGTTGATCACTTAATTATCTAATCAATTCCACCTATTATCAACGATAATCCGGTTAAGATCTAGTTATACACTCAGTACACTATATTAATTTTGGAATGTTTTTTCCATAACGTCCTACTTTTAACACCAACTGAACAAACGAAGACAGGTTATCATCCGAAAGAGAGTCTTGCTAGGACCTCAAAAGAAGGGTAAACAGACCAAACTTAGGGCATTTTAGGAGGAAGTCGCGAGGGAGAGGGGGGGGGGCTGTCTCCCCCAGTGCCAAGTAATGTTTGGTTCTGTGGCACATGCTAGAGTCGATTTGACGTATCTGAGCCAGGGTATACCGTACCTTGACACTTGATTTAACACATCGTCATTTCCAGACGAGGTGCAAAGTTGATAACCAATCTTGTATATCTATACACTGTACACCCCTTCTGTGTACTTTCATTCCATTCTGATTGCCAATAATCTTTGCAAGCTTGAAAATTTATGGCGTCATAGAATTAGATATGAAAATCAAGAAAATGTTTCTGTTAACTGCCTGCGCCTTGATGTCTAGTATACATGTATATGCCAAATATCATTCGATTCATGAGTAATCTGAGAAGAAGAAGATGATCAAGATTTAGACACTGGTGTGGCCCCTGTGTAAACAATTTACTGTAAGTCTGGCCAATGAAATTACTGATGACAGATGAATGTCAATAGGGTTCATGGTAACGGTAAGCACATTGGCCTTGAGTATGCTAGCAGCTAAAAACGTTACTATGGCCGGTGTTGCAATTCACGTTTTTTTTTTTTCATTTTTCGAAATTAATTTAGTGAAATAAATTAAACAAAGATGGATTCTGAATATTGATATTATGGAAATATTAAACAAGCTGTGAAATCTAATCGGAAAGCCTTCAGTTCAAATGGATTGGATGTTGGATCCCAAAATAAAAAAATATCCCAAAATATCAGAACGCTTCATTTTCTCTGTAAAATTTGTGCCAAACTCCAACACTTCTTTACTCAGCTGTTTTAGAAAACATATCAACGTGCAAATGCTGGCCTAAATGAGGAATTGGGACCATAAATCAGTGCAAACTTTTTAGAATCGAAACCATAATCAGAGAAAATTGGATATAATATTGCCTTTATCTGTAAAAAATACTATATTAGAAATATTCTTACTGAAGTTGGACTTTGGCCCAATACCCATAATGACACTTATAAATGCATTACGGATTTAACTAAACTAGATATTTTACATAACCAATATATACTGAGCGCCATGGAAAACGCCCCAAATATTTTATTACTAGGTGGTTTTGTATGTATAATATTATGCAATACTATGAACTATTGTTTCACACAATGCTCCCAAACGCAAAAAATATCGGCCCGTGTGCAAAAAAAAAAATTGCACGAGATGCACATGAAAACCCCAATATTCACATGCAGCATCGTGTGTGAGCCCTTTAAAAGCATGTTTTCAACTTAATGTGCAGTACATGAACTGTGAAACGTCAATCTGTCGTAATTTGTTGTTGGACGTGTGAAGGAATCGAGCTAGAGATGCCGAGACTTACTGAAAATCAACGTAATGAAACCATGGGAATGTCTAGGGCTGGCATGTCTTCACGTGCTATTACCATACACTTCAATTGTCATCAGTCCACTATTGTAAGGTTGGTGGAACGTGTTCGAGTTACTGGATCAACACGTGACCGACAACGTCCTGGTCCACAACGCGTTACAACCCAGGCTCAAGACCGCTACATCCGGGTCACTCATCTGCGTGACAGATTCCGCCCAGCGACTCGAACAGGTGCAGCAGTTGTCGGAAGACAAGGACCAGTAAGTGCCAACATTGAAGATGTCGTCCAAGAGAGGTAGGACTCCGTGCACGACGACCTTATGTTGGAGCTATCCTCAGGGATCATCACCGTCAGCGGCGTTTGATATGGGCTCTCAAGGACACCAGACATGGAGAAGAGTAGACTGGCAAAGTGTGCGCTTCAGTGATGAGAGTCGGTTTCATCTTTATCACGCTGATGGCCGTCAACGTGTGTGGAGACGTCTTGGGGAACGTCTTGCAGACTGCTGCGTCTTCGAAACGAATCGATGGGTTGGGGGTAGTGTAATGGTGTGGGGAGGATTCACATTTCATCACCGGACGGCCCTACACATTTGCAGGGGTCGCGTTAATGCTGTAGCCTACCGTGATGATGTCTTGAAACCAATTGTTGTTTTGATGTTTCGAGAGCACCCACAACTTCAGCACTTCCAACAGGATAATGCACGTCCGCATACTGCTCGTTTTAGTATGGACTACCTGGCCGCTAACAACATCATTGTCTTCGACTGGCCAGCCATGTCTCCGGACATGGCACCGATAGAACATGTCTGGGATGAGATTGGACGCCGTCTGTATCGGAGACCACAGATGCACACCATTGCTGCTTTAGAAGCTGCTCTTGTTCAAGAATGGAACAATTTGCCCCAGGCCTTCTTTCAAACATTGGTAAATTCCATGCGACGTCGCTGCACAGCGTGCGTAAGAACCTGTGGAGGACACACGCGCTACTGACATCTGTGTCGTACTTTTGGTTTTGACCCATCTGACTTTGTACCGTTGATTACAAATTAAACATCCATAAGTGTACAAATGTGTTGTTATTGATGTGTTCCCATTTGAATATTGTTCACAATAAGAAGCAAAATAAATAAGATATGTTTACAGGATCATTTTGTTGTACGAAAAACTAAGTGATGCGTTTTCCATTGGCGCTCAGTATACATTTAACAGGAGTAATGATATTAAAGACAATGTGAAAATAGATGTACTATCTTACATTTATTCTACACCAAAATTCCATAAAAACCCAGTAAAATTCAGATACATAATATCCTCCAATATCTGCCAAACGAAACCATTAGTTAAGACTATCACCAAAGGACTTAAATCATGCCAAACCCAACATGCCATTTGGTGCAGAACACTTCGTAGCTATACAGGAATTAATAGTTTTTTCATAATTGATAAAAATAAACCTATAGTAGACACTTTAGAAAAAATCAATAAAAATGTTAATGCAAAAACAATAGAAATGTTCGATTTTTCTACTTTGTATACTATGCTTTAACATATGCAGATCTTAAAGATAATTTGGATTGGTTTGTAGATAAAACCTTTAATGGAGCTTTCGGGAAAGGCAGAAACTTTATGGCCATTTATGCAGAAGATGCTAAATGGATTGGGGGGTTGGATGGCTTAGTGGTTAGCACGTGTGCGCTGTATCATTAAGCCTGTCATTGAGTCATCTGGCGTGGTTTTGAATTCCCAGTTGTACGTGACAAGGAGTAGGCTGTCCTGTCCAAACTCGTGGGTTTTCTCCGGGTCCTCCGGTTTCCTCCTACTGTTAAAGACCCCTACGCGCAAGCGAATTATGGAAATAAAATTGAACCATATATTAGTCCCGAAATGACCTAGTCTGTGGACGTTAAACCCCATTTCTCTCTCTCTCTCGCTAAATGGATTATAAAACGTCGCAATGCCGACACTGTAGTTTTTGATAAAGAAAAATTTCAAAACATCATACATTTCCTCATTGACAATGCCATATTTGAGGTTGGGGATCAGATAATACAGCAAACCATTGGTTTACCAATGGGAACTGACCCCGCCCCATTTATGGCTAATGCACATTTATATATATACAAATTCTACTTTCAAGACCATAAAAGAAAAACAGATTAGCTAAAAGTCTAAACTATACCTTCCGATACATTGATGACATAACACCTATCAATGATAACGGAAATTTCAACAAATATAAAAGTGAAATATATCCTCCTGAACTAATATTAAATAAAGAAAATTCTGGCACTATAAATGCATCTGTTCTTGACCTGGACATCAATATAATTAACAATAAATTTAATGTCGGTATTTTGGACAAAACGGACAAATTTGGTTTTGAAGTAGTAAAATACCCATCAATCTATTGTAACATACCAGATACCACGCTATATAGTGTTTTCTATTCATAGGCATTACGATTTTTGACAATATGTAACAATAAAGAACTATTTCTCTCCTGAATAAAATCTCTTTACTTTAAATAAATGCACTGCCAAAGGCGGTACACAATTACGCATTTTAAAAGAAATTTTGAAACTTCCATTCTTCAAAATACCAAGTTTGAAATTTCTTTTAAGTATATAACCGACTACATACTGGATAATGATCCAATTTAAATTTTATTTTAGATTTTCTGTAGTTACCTAACCCTATCTGAATTACCTCCCTTATACTTTATGCCTTTATAAAATATAAATACACTTACATAGTACGATTTCTTCAGCATACCTGTTTTGCATTTTTGTGTGGGGTATTATATTAATAATATATTATAAATTGTACAATTACATAACTTAATAATTCTGATTAGTCGCTAAAACTTTTATTTTTTAAGCTTTTAACTTATTCGGATTATCGCCCTTATTACTGTGATTTTTTATCACATTCTAAGATATGACGTCATTCCCAAAATAACGTCGCCACTCAGTTAGCAGACGGCTGTCTCTCAAGACAGTCTACATTTCCTATTTGCTTCTTTGTTTTTTTTTTAGTTTTTTTTTGTGACGGATGGAACATGTGCCATATATACTATTCAAAAAAAGTAGGGGATATTTGATTTTTAAGTGTTATTAAAGTCACCGAATGAAACTGACGAAGAAACAAATGACAAAATGAAATGAAGTTCACATTCATCGATTTATTCCAAATGATCGTTAGACTAAGTAAGGCACAGACTGACCATTATAAGGGTAAAATGATACCCGGGGTCAAACAGCAAAGTTACCACAGCATCACAACCAAGTCAGTAACGGGTAAATCCTCCTCTGTTTGCCAAACAAGCATTGATCCGAAGTGGCATACTCCTAATGAGACGTCTAAGGTCATTTTGGTCCAGATTGTCCCATTCCTGTTGCAACGCAGCAGCAAGTTCTTGGACATTGGCAGGACGTTGTTGACGTTGACGTAACCTCTGTCCAAGCATGTCCCAGACATGCTCGATGGGGGAGAGGTAATGTGGTGATGTTCTGTTGTTGGAGGTAACCTGTAACGATCCTGGCCCTGTGACATCTTGCGTTGTCATCCTGGAAGATGAAACGGCGGCCATGACGTCGTGCGAACGGCACAACATGGACTGCCAAGATGTTGTCCCGGTAGTACTGGCCTGTAACACGCCCTGCAACAACATGTAAAGCCGTTCTTCCAGCAACAGTGATGCCTCCCCACACCATAACAGAACCACCCCCAAATCGATCATGTCTGATGACGTTAACGTCTTGGAAGCGCTCGTTTCGACGACGCCACACCCTCCTACGTCTGTCCAAAAAATCAACAGTGAACCTTGACTCATCTGAAAACATCACATTGCTCCAGCGTCGATTATCCCAGTGTTGACGATCCCTACACCAACGACGTCTTGCCTGAATGTGATGATCTCTCAAACAAGGGATCACGCGAGGACGTCGGGCGCGAAGGTGACCCCTATGCAGTCGATTCCGAATCGTCTGGCCACTCACTCTCACACCAGTGTCTGTTTGAAGACGAGCGCTGATCTGATTTGCTGTGATGACACGATTTCTCAAGGCCAAGGTACGGATAAATCGATCCTGGGCTTGAGTTGTCGCCCTTGGTCGACCTGAGCGTGGTCTGTCCTGTACAGATTGTGTATCACGGTATCTGGACCATAGCCTGCTTATGACAGACTGAGAAACATTCATCGTCCGCGCCACAACCGCCTGTGTTGTGCCGATCTGTAGCATGCCAAGGGCACGTAACCTTTCATTTTGGGTAAGCCGACGCATATCAAAATTTGTTTTCTGGTCACTAAAACAATTAAACTGATGTTTCCACCCTGGAATTCAATGCCACAATGACTGTAACATTCAAAGTCAGAGTCGTGCAAATCTTGGGTTGGACCCCCATGATGATCCCAAGCATCACCTGCATTCCATGCGGTAGCTATTGGTGCGTTTGGGCGTCACATGTAACTGGAAATGTTTCTTCTTTTTTTATACATTTCACTTGTATAGTTGAATTTTACTACATATGCTTACATTCGTATTTCGTGTAGCATATAGCAGTTCATGACTCATGCTGGCATTGCACAATGGTTTCTTTGGGTTGTATTCCTGATTGTTTTCAAATTTGAGTGAAGTCTGTGTCACTACAGACCCTGGACTGTACAGCGCAGTGGACACTTACGGCTAGCCCCCGGATCCATTCACTTTTTTTGAATTGTCTGTCTGTTTGTGTTTTCCTGAGTATGATGTTTTGCCATGTATTTGTTTTTGTGTAAATTTTGTGTGGTGCAGTCCCCCTGCACTTACTATTGAATGCTATTGGTTTGTAGCATTGCTGAATCTGGTTGACACAAGAGAAGGGAAGAAGGAAAAGAGGGCACAATATTGGCATTAAACATACATTATGCATGAGATAAATCTGCCAGTTGCACGGTCTTTCTTTAGGCCTGAAAGGTTATCTGAATTATTGATTAGACATTAATTTACTTATCCAGACCATAATCAACTCTTAATGGCATCGCTAGCCTGCAATATTTACTGGATTAGAACCCTGTCTGCTGCTTCTGATTAAATCAAAAAATGGATAATCGAGACTATGTTTTTTACCGACTTTAGTAATGATGATCGAGGCTAGGCCCAAAATTCAATCGCTAAATACTTGGTTCAGGGTGGATCAATTTGACTGAAATTTCAGCAAATTCCCTTTACATTATCTAGTTTTTAACTATTATAGTGAGAACTACCAGCTCTTTATCTAATCTCCCATAATGTATCTTTAAGACAATGGGAATATGATGACGTTGACACAGGCATTTCCTTGAGTATTTGAGGTAACTCTATTGTATTTGAGGGTCAGGGCACCTTTTTAGATGCGAAGGCACAGACATGTAGACACACCCCTGTAAGCCACACACGCCTGTACCCAGGTTTGAAATCTCATTGGATATGAGCGTTATCAATAATTTTCTTTTTCTTTATGTGGGAGCCAGCTACCCACTCAGCACTCCTCTGGTCCTACAGAATACAGACGTCACCAATTGTAAATACATTTCACACAATCAAATTTGTATAAATAGATATTGTCCCAAAAATGCAAATAACAATCCATGGTTTGAAGTGAAATAAGATAGCAAATTAGCTATTGTCACATCTAGATGTCTAAATATTACTGAAAAATGTGTCTGATTTTTTTATGGCTTTCTTTTTAATAGAAGTTAAGAGAATATATCATGCATGGCCATATATTTTATAGGGGAATACTTCTAACTACTGACAAGTTGTGATAATTACATGTGCTTTGTCACTATCTTAAATTAATTTATTTACTGATTAACAGAAAACTCAAGCTGGTCTTAACTTTGCTAGTGAAGATGAGGCTAATTTGTTTAAAAGTGCGGTAGAACAAAAATTGCATGAGAGGAGCTTGAGGAAGCAAGGTAAATATTACTTATTTTTATACGCCCACATGGAAATGTGGTCTTATATTGCAGTCACCCCCGTCGGTCCACCAGTCGTCCACAATTTTTTGTGAACCCACTACAGACTACATTTATCATCTGATTGTCTTAAAATTGATATATGTTGTTTAGATTAGTGAGATGAAGAATCCAATTTAATTTTGATAATTTTCATCAATTACATCTAGAGTTATGGCCCTTGTTCACTTTGTAAACGCTATAATAACAAAAGTTATCATCCGATCTGTGTGAAATTTATATTCATCATTTAAATTAGTGAAATAGAGAAGCCTATTGAATTTCAGCAATTTATGTTAATTATGTCTAGAGTTATGGTCCTTGTTTCACTTTGTTGAACCTTGTTAACGCTCGAACGCCAAAAGTTATGTATGAAATTTATATGGATCATTTGAATTAGTGAAACAAAGCAGCCTATTGAATTTTAGTATTTTATTTTCCGTCAGAGTTATGGCCCTTGTTTCACTGTCGAACCTTGTGAACACTCTAACGCCAAAATTTATCATTCAATCTGTATGAAATTTATATGCATTATTTAGATTAGAGAAACGAAGATTCGTCATGAATTTTAACAATTTCCGTTAATTACGTCTGAAGTTTAACTTTGTTGAACCTTGTGAACGCTCGAACGAAAAAAAGTTATCATCTGATCTGTATTAAATTTATATGCATCATTTAAATTAGTGAAACAAAGAATCCTATTCAATTTCAGCAATTTCCGTCATTTACTTCTAGAGTTATTTCCCTTGTTAAACTTTACGCTCGAACGACAAAAGTTATCATCTGATCCACATGAAATTGATATGCATTATTTAAATTAGTAAAACGAAAAAGCCTCTCGAATTTCAACAATTTCTGTAAATTACTTCCAAAGTTAAGGCCCTTGTTTCAGTTTGTAGAACCTTGTGAACCCTCAAACGACGAAAATTATAATCTGATCAGAATGAAATTGTCTGGTAAATGCCCCCCCCCCCCCACCACCTACTAAAGAATAAATATGTGACAACCCTTGTCAACTGCTCGGATGATTTAGCTGCTGTGGGTGTATGTTTCATTGCCTGGCAACCTATCTTACTTTTATCTTGATGTCTAGGGTGAATTCACTCTCAGTCATTACTAATTTTTAGTCAAAACAAATTCAAAACTGAACAAAAGCACATTTTGAATCAATGAAAGAGATTATGTACTATGAAGATTTGATTTGTAACGTACGCCTAGCTCACAACCCTCTGTACGTGCTACTATGGGCAGTCTATGTGGGAAAGGCTCATGCATCACTTCTGTGTGTGTGTGAGACAGCAGAGAAGATCACAGACTGGCCGTAGAGACTTTTCGTTCTGCACATGCAAAATTTTCACTAGGTTTCGTGTGGCTGCCCTGCGAGCTACCAAACCCTACGACCCATGTGTGTCAAAACACGTATGGGGGGTTGTGAGCTAGGCTTTATGTAACCAACATAGTAATGGTAGATAATTTATTGCTTGCTTGTTTTTTATTGTTTTTTAAGAAAAGAAACAAAGAACAGTTCATCATAATAATCGACCTGTAGGTGCCAGTAATCCTCCTTCAGCAGGTAATTAAACAAATTATCTTTAATCAAGGATCTCTTACGATATTTAACTAAACTTCATTCTAACAAGTAGACACTGAAAGTGACCCTACTTCAACACTACTAGTGCAGTATTTTACTGTTTGTTTTTAGATTGTTATAGCCATTACATGCAGCAAAAAGAAACCTTCCAACCACATCCATACAGATTGATAAAAAGGAGATGTATGAAAACAAATATACAGTGCACTCTGTCACATCCGACCTCTGATCACTCCGGCACTCTGTTACATCCGACACCATTTTCATGTCCCGATTTATTTCCTTATTACTTCAGCCCAAAAATCTCTTGATAATTCGACCTCTGTACGTTCCGGATTACGACATCAATCAGCCGTCCCATCATACGATTTCCATTGAATCGACACCGTATAATCCGGCCTTCAATCGGTGAGTGTGAAGCAAACACTCACCGATCAATTATCCGTGAGATTAAAACTGGATGGGCGTGAAGCCCCCAAAAGATTAACATGCAATCACCAATCAATTATCTGTGAGATTAAACCTCGCTACCGTGGGTCTTTGTTGATTACTTTGATAATTTTAATCTCTTGTACGACAGTTGTGACAAATACTCAAGAATATCAACGAATTTTCCCCCGAATTCACAGTCGTAAAAATATTCCTAACACCTGTTGGAAACATTCGTTGCGCATGCCGATTGATCCTGAATAACCTATAAGTTTGGTCACCCTACGGATCTCTTCGAACCGTGTGACGACGACCTGGGGATGCTCGATTCACAGCCCGGAACGTTCCGAATTGACAGAATTGCAATCGAGTGACGCGGAATTCAGCCCTGTCACAGTTCTATCAGTCCCGACGATGGAGGTGGTGTAAGTAAAATTGTGACGTAATTAAACACGACGAACAGGTTTCGGCTGCATGGTTGGACGAGATATTTATATATCCCGAAGTACCCATTTTCACTCGATTGTCACAATTTTTGTGCTTGCTGACAGCATTTTTCAACATAAACAGATCAAAATTATGGGCATGTGAGACATATAATATAGTGCATTTTGGCACATAATGCCGATGTGAACAGCTTTTCCTTTTTTCTTCCATTTCCACTTGAGAATGGCTCGGCTCAAATGTTTATACTGCATTACTATAGACCCATAGAAGAGATATTTTATATTCCAATACAGTGGTGTCTGACTTTGACATATTTTAGAAATTTATATATTTATTTGAATATATATGTGCCAAAAGTCTGTTGAAATAAATAAAAACACTGTCACTAGACTCAGCACAAACAAAAACATTCAAGGAGACAAAACTTGCAAGCTGTCAATCAAACAACCTGATGTAAACAATTAGCCATGTGGCGTGAATTGAGGCAAAGCGTACAGTTCAGTATGGGTGAATTTAAGCGACGGCTTTGTGTACTAAACATTAAAAAATAAAAAATTTGTGTTTATCATATCCGAATAAACTACCCATTTGATCAGATTTTTGGCCAAAGGACGGCGCGTGAACACAATACAGCAATAAACTTGTGCCAAATCTATATGCTTACTATAGAGCCCAGTGCCAACTATACTAATGTCCAAAAGAAAGTATGCACTGAGCATTTCGTCCTGCTTCAAACAAAGTCGTTTTTCCATTGTATGCGGTATTTGTGTACAATGTCCATTTGTTTTGCCGCTTATTTGCTTAGAAATATTGAGTTTGGACACACGAGACATGTTCAGTGTAGGTTTACCACATTTTTTTTATTTAAACAAAACTTAGTTGTATTTTTAGTGTGTATACTTTCTTTTGGACATCAGTATATGTCACTTCTGGTTTAATTAAAATTAAATTCTTGCCTATAAAAACTTATTTGCTTGCTTTACAGAGGGGATTATTTATCAATATATATTTAAGATTTATGGAAACCTTGTTGAAAATTGTTGCCCTTCCCCTTTAATTATCTGTAAATTTTATTTATAGACTTAAAGATGAATTATGTAAGATTTAGATAAGTTATAACAGTTCAAAAATAGGTATAATGAAAAGTGAATATATTGAACATTTCAATCTAATTACTGTATTCTGGGCATAGTTATTTCTGGTTTTGACAAGATATAGCAAGAAAAGTCTTTATTATATTGTCAAGTATTGGTATGATAATAAACAACGTTTAATTATGATATGGCACAGGTGTTCGAATTCATTCATTATCTCATCGAATGATCTAGAGAGTTGATTAAATGCTTGTCTTGTGAATAAATGTTTGAATAATAATTTATATGACATTTGAAGCCAGAAAAAAGACCTGCAATAGGCAGATTTAGTTCTTGCATAATGCATATTTAAAGGAGCTAAATCGCTAATATTTGGGATCTAAAAATTGACAAAAATGGGTCGCAACGCATATAATAATGTAATGTGAATGTATATAAACTGATTTACATTCAATCGTTTCTGTTTTTACTGTAATTTCTAATCAGTTATGTTCGGCGAAATACACCAGAAGTCTCATGTGAATGGCAATCTTTAGCGTCTGTTTTTTCCAGTCTACACCAATGGTATTTATTGCTCACACTCTCCAGATAAGAATATAGCGTCACCATTTGACACGACTTGTGGAATATGTCTATCCCTGTTCTTTGAGTCCCTTGTTCCAAATGGCGCTGAAACGCATTATGGTACACGATTCGTGTACCAATGGTAAAATGTTTATTTTGTCTTGAATATTGGATATCAGAAGCCCATCTTTTACCTGTAAGATCACAAGACCAATGTTGATTTGAATTGACAAATAATTTGTGTTTTCAATGTCGAAGATTTTTGATGATATTAGGTGGAGGACTGGGAAGTTCTAACTAGCTTAGTTTTCAAAAGTCGTTGCAACTCACCGCTGTGGAAAGTTTCAATATTTATTTCTCGAGAAATAACCCTAATGTATTGTAAACAAAACTGCCACACTCCAATTTATGTGCCAGAAACGTTTTAAACAAATAATCTAAACGACAGCATTTTTTGTCCTCGCAATAATAAAAGTAGTGAGACGGCGAGCTTTCAGCCAATGAAAATCTAGTAAATAGACGTGACCTTAAGGAGAATTTAATAGATCAATGTCGTTGTTTTGCTATAATATAATTAGGATGATTTTTTTTAGCCAAACTCGTTGTAAATCATATTTCTAATGAAAAGAAAGTGCGCGCTATTAATACTGGTATTTACCGGTGTCGGCTAAAATGTAATAAGTGCATAAATGTGAAAGATTTAGGTCAGCGATGACTCATTGGGTAGAGTGTCCAACTGACAGCTGCTTACCACTTGGCGATTATGTCACATGTGCCGTGTTTTCGGACCCTCCACCCCATCAGACGGACAGTTTTCCCCGATGCCAGACAAGCTTTACCCCTCTTACCCCCCCCCCCCCCCCCCCCCCGTGAAGCCGCTGTCGGTAATACCTGACGGGCTTGTCCTCTCTCAACAAATTTTAAGCTGTTTGTAGCCTGTGTAAATGTGATGAATCAATTTATTATTCTTAAGAAAGTAGGCCTACACGACACTGTGGAATTAATTTTTGCATGCATCGTGTTTAATAGTCCAGCTCTGAACGTAGGTCTCATTACACTCACCTCTACGTCCAGGGACCATGTTATTGAAGCCTTGGCGAAAAAGTTTGGCTTCCCAGTCAATTTTACTGGGCAACTTTTTACTGCGAAACGGTCGAGTGTCAGTCCCTGTGAACGCCTGAACAATATAAATGTACATCTTAGTGAGAAAATAAGACCTTGCTTACCTCGCTAGAGTCAGTATGAGCGACACGACACACTGTTAAAAAATACGTCTCCATCTTCTAACCGACTTGGCAGACATCATTGAAAGGGTAACGCACAAATTTAAGAACTCGGTCAAATAAGATGAAACGAAATTTAAGTAAGCCTGGGAGAAAAAAAAATGAAATCTTTGAAAAGTTGAGAATCTTCAGGGATTTATTGCTTTGCCTAGCTAAATTACAATAATTTACAATCAAATTCTTTCAAAAATCCCAATTTTTTCGCACCAGGCTTACTTGAACTTCGTTTCATCTTATATGGCCGAGTTCTTAAATTTGTGCGTTACCCTTTCAATGATGTCTGCCAAGTCGGTTAGAAGACGGAGACGTATTTTTTAACAGCGTTTTGTGTCGCTCATACTGACTCTGGCGAGGTAAGCAAGGTCTTATTTTCTCACTAAGATGTTCATTTATATTGTTCAGGCGTTCACAGGGACTGACACGCGATCGTTTCGCAGTGAAAAGTTGCCCAGTAAAATTGACTGGGAAGCCAAACTTTTTCGCCAAGGCTTCAATAACACAGTCCCTGGACGTAGAGGTGAGTGTAATGAGACCTACTTTCAGAGCTGGACTACGTGTTTAACATCCCACCACAGCTCCGAGTATTAAGATAATTTGAGAAGGGTTGGAAATGTTATTTGATAGCAATGATATAGGCCTATATATAATCGAATATAAATATAGATAATTGCCAAATATCAAAATCAATCAAGGTGTGTGAAGCTATATTTTATTAGAGGCTCTCTTCCTACTGTAGTCTTTGCGTGTGTAGACATACATACTTTGCATTGTCGAGTTCATCCTAATATTAACTGGTTAGAATAGATCCCCTAAGCCCACCCTTCCTCATCTCTAATAAAGTCGACACTGTAGCATCCATATAATGTAACTATGCATAAATCAAAGGCAAGGCCCAGCACTCCCCCCCCCCCCCCATACACTGCTTAATCCCCCACCCTCCATATAAGGTTGGAAATACCTTTTAATATCAATATACCCACAAAAGCACCCCTAATAAGGTTTGACAATGTAATAACAATTAACTGATGTTTTGTGGACAGTTATTTGTGTTTGCTAAATTATGACTTTTTGAAATTAATGCATAGGTATAATACAGGTTGTGTTCTAACAACTGGCTAAAATGTCCCTTGTTTGTCCATTCCCCTATTTTAAAAAATATATATAGACTACTTGGTCTTGCTCAAAGGAGCGGTCTATGGGAGTTTTAAAAATAAATTATTTTTTTTAACATTATTTATTAAAGATAATTGGATTATAGAGCAGGCAACCCCACTCTCCAAAAAAAAAAATACAAACAGATATAAATATTACAATTACAATCAAAACATAATGAAATTACAATAATAAATCAAATACATAAATATACACATATACATATATATATATATTACATACACTCACACACACATGTACACACTACACATACACTAATTCATTGATAATTAACATCAAACAACTGAGAAAAATGTACCATAATAGACTAAAATAAATATGTATGCTGCACATGTTTGATATATAAAGAAATACTTAAGATTTTTAATACATGTAGTTCAAAATATAAACATTAAAGTAGCTAAGTCTCTAACTCAATATCATCCAAAATCTTCAACATTGAAAACACGATTTATTTGTCAAATTAAATCAACATACATGTTGTGATCTTACCGGAAAAAGATGGGCTTTTGATATCCAATATTTAAGACAAAATAAACATTTTACCATTTGTACACGAATCGTGTACCATAATGCGCTTCAGCCCCAGTTGTATCAAGAGATTCGAGGGACGAAGCTAGACACATTGCACCAAGTCAAACGGCGTATATAGACTGGAATAACCAGACACTAGAAATTTGCACTTGTTTGAGACTGATGGCATATTTTGTCGAACATAGATGATTTGAAATTGGAGTAAAAACGGAAACCATTGAATGTAAATCAATTTATATACATTCATACTACAGTATTATATGCGTTGCGACCCACTTTTGTCAATTTCTAGGTCTCAAGTGTTAGCGATTTAGCTCCTTTAAATATTACTGTAATGACTTTAATTGACAAAAGTTCTGATTTTAATGAAAATGAATATGGAAAAAAACAGTATGTACAAGCTCTGTTGATAAGATATGAATTTATAGGCTTGAGTCAGCATACAATAGGTATGTAAAAACATATATAACAAAGTCATTTTAAAATTTAATAAAACATGTTGATTTTGATTTTAAAATTATACTAAATCAATCACGGACTAAAGTGTACAAAATATGGATAATGAATTTGTTATGGTTAATATATGTTATAGCGAGTTCAATGATAGGTTCAATATTAACAAAGATTACTTGAATTGTAAAACTGTTCAAAATTTAAACTCGACTAATGATACAGATTTAAAACATTAGTTTTACTATAAGATAAAACAAAATTATAATCCGATGGAATAACTTGATTTTAAAAATATCAGAAATTAAGAGAAAAAAAAATCACTAAACTTCAGCCGATAATAAGGGACAGACACAAAAAAAACCCTGATGTAAGAGTTATAAACTATGTGAGAATGTAGCATTCAACTGAGGATAAAATCCATGCTCCCATATATTGCTTTAATTTTAGTAATGCCAGGTTAAAGGTGTACAAAGAATTGGGGATAGAAAATCATTTTAAAGAAAAGGAAAAAATAATAATACTTTTAAAACAAATATTTGTTGATGTAATAATGAAAATATATATATATTTTTTTTTTTATTGAGAATGTATTGATTATTATCTTTGTAACAATATATAGTTTTTACATTCAACATTCTTCTTCATCATCATGATCATCATCATCATCATTATCATCCATAGCCATCTCTGTGTGTGTAGGTGTGGAATTTTGACAGTCTTAACATCCACATAGATCTGTACAGGAAAGAGCAGCAACTTTACAGGAACATCTTTTTGATTCACCTTTGAAGCTTCTTTCTTTGTTCCTAAAGAAAATAGGAAATATGATAGAAAAAACAATTGTATGTCACGTGTGAATTTTTTTTTGAGCAATGCAATCTCTAAATGAAATCAAAATCTAAAATTGCTTATTTAAATAGCATTTCCGCCTGTAGGATCAATAATCTTTGCAGATCTTTTTACGGCTTAGACTAATTGCCTTTGATTTGTCTGTAAAGGCTATTCCAAACTATGCTCCCACAAGACGGCAGGTTTTGTTTTAGACCAATCACCGACGGAATATAAATTTGACAAAGTTCCATGGAACCTGACTAAAATGATTCTAATAAGAATGTAATTTTAAATATTATGTGCTGTACTCCATATTTCTTTATTGAAAATGATATTTCATAACCCTTGACATTGTAATTAATGACTAATGTAATTTGTTAGTTATGTTTCATAAAAATGTTTTGCCCTTCACCAGTTTAGGCTTCAGTTTTGTTTTTAAACTTGAAAATTTGCCCACCACTGGTTTGCGTGATACCATGTATTGTGAACAAGTACTTTATATATTTCTTAACAACAACCAACGTGAACACTCACAGCCTAGAAAAAATTTAAATACTAAGACTAAGAAAATAATAATAAAATAACTAATAATAACATACAAACATACCTTCGAACACATCTCGATACGTGATTGCAATGTTTTTTTCTTCTCCATCCAAAGTCTGCCACTGTTTTGAATATTCCACACAATGCCTCCAGGTGTTGTCGTTAAAAACCAGTAACTTGCAGGGCTGTGTTGCATTCTGATGAATAAGGCACTTCATTTTTCTGGTCAGAATGCCAGAAAAATGTGTCCTTGTTGACTATAATACGCCATGATTGAAGGATCAGGGCTAAACGTTTTCTTTATTTTGATTGGCCAAAATGGCACTCTGCAACAAACTTTGCGTGTATTCCTACGTGTGTAATGTTTATTTTTTAGGTGATTAGGTTAAAAAGAATTCCATTTTTAAAAAATAATTATTAAATACTGGCACATGCCGAATGTGTGGAGATCATGGTTTTTAAATTAGTACAAAGAGACGTGTAATTTAAAAAATTAAAATCTCCCACAGAGGTTGTTGCAACGAACTTGAACGATAAATTTCTTCGGTCTTTCGCCTATATTGAGTTAGAGACTTAGCTACTTTAATGTGAATTGATCTTAAAGTATAACAAATTTACAGGATCAGTTGGCAACCAAACTAAAGTAACTACTAATGTTGATAATAAAATAAATGGATCTGGGACATTGTCTAAGAAAAACAAGAAAGAAAAGAAGAAAGGAAAATTAACTAAAGATGACATTGGAACTCCTACAAATTTCAAGTAAGTTGCTTTTAATATAAACTATTTTATTAAAGCTAAAACCAACAATCAACATGTCAAAATAAAAGTTGAATATATGTATATATACCCTTCCAAAAAAGTAGGGGGGCTGGTAAGCACGTGCGCGCTGTATCATAGGCCTGTCATTTAGTCAACTGGTATGGTTACGAATCCCTGGTTGTACGTGACAAGGAGTAGGGTCGCCTGTCCATCCTCGTGGGTTTTCTCTGGGTCCTCCGGTTTCCTCCCACTGCTAAAGACCCCTACACGAAAGCGAATTATTGAAATAAAAAATTAAAACCATATGTTAGTTTCGAAATGACCTAGTTTGTGTCAAGTAGAGTTAAACTCTCTCTCTCTCTCTCTCCAAAAAAATTAAGGCATAGCCCATTTATCATCATTTTTGTCCCCCCGCCTTTCAAAGTTTGTCTGTCCCCGTCCGTCCGTCTGTCTGTCTATCCTTCACACTTTTTGTGACAGAATAACTCTCCTTCTAATTGAGCTAGAATGTTCAAACTTGGGGTAGGTGTTTATTAGGTCAATGCCTTGATGAAGTTCAAAGATGGGCATATTCTGCATAGGGTAAGCACTAAGCAGAGATAAGCAATTTGATTGGTTGATGCTTAGAAATGAAATATATCCCCCTGAACTAATATTAAACATACATTATGCAAGAGCTAAATCTGATTATTGTAAGTCTTTATTTAGGCTTCAAATGTCATAGAAATTATAAATTAGATCATTATTTACACAACAAGCACAAAATCAACTCTGTAGACCCACGGATGGCTTGGATTTAAAAAGGATTTCATTGATTGATTAAATTTTTAAATGTCGTCGTAAGCGGATATTAACCGTTACGTTGACGTCATACTCCCGGAAATTTTAGATCGAAGCTAAATGATAGAGTGTACGAAGCAAGGCCGCTGTTGAGCGAGGCGGCATGTCAGTCAATTTGATTGAAAGTTCGATATATACGGCCTTGATATTATGTTTAGTTGTGGTTAAAATGAGAGTTTGGATGTCAGTATTATACGCTCTTTTTTGTCACTTGCGTTTACAGAAAAATGATGGAAATTGATAAACATCGCAGCTAACATCACCCCAGTTGAATTGTAGCCCCATTGGATCATTGTTTCCTATCTCAGTCAGTATCTTTTTGCTTCAGGAGTTATGTAGGCCTAGCAGTTACAGTACAAGAGTACACGCAGGCTAACAAGAAGTCGGCTATTATTATTCCTCGTTGATTTGGTCCATTCCTTTCAAACTTTCGCTTCTTATCTATATATTAAAAGTCTTATTTTTAATTTGTAGTAAAAATAAATGTGATACGAATTGAATTGCATTATTGCAACCCCGTCTCGAACCGAATATGCTAACGGTACCACAGAGGGTTGAAATTTGGTGTATAGCTTTATTACATCAATACCTTGACTAAGTTCGATAATGAGCATTTTCTGTTCAGGTTCATCAGAGCGATAAGCAATTTGATTGATCGATACTTTGGAACACAATAACTCTCATTCTAATTGTGCTAGAATGTTCATACTTGGCGTAGGTGTTTATTAGGTGTAAGCAGAGATAAGCAATCTGATTGGTTGATGCTTTGGGGCACGATTACTTTGGTTTTAATTAAATGATAGTGATGAAACTCTGAGTATAGATTCATTATATCATTAACTTGACTAAGTTCGTTGATGAGAATTTTCTGCTTAGGCTAAGGAGCAATAAGCAATTTGATTGGTCAAGACTTTGGAACATAACAACTCTGCTTTTAAAGTTACAATTTCATATTTTTAAGTTATATTTTTAAAATGTATTAAAATAAAGCCCTAAAATAGATGGTATCTATAAACAGTCCTACCTTGTTAAAGAATAATCCTATTAATCCTATAATTCACTATTGCCAGTTGAGAAATTGGCAAAAATATCATTTTCAACTTCAAATTCAAACGTTTGAAGATAGCTATTCCATGGTGGGGAATGGGAAAACAAGGGAGGTAATTGTGTTATTATTTCCGGTGTGAAGATTTTTAAGTGTGAGAAAGATAACCTATGATCGTATAATAGTGAGTTCACAACCTATTGAGCAAAAGACCTAGAAATAATTATGTTTTGACTTTCTTAGAAAATATGAAATTGTAACTTTAATTGAGGTAGAATGTTTAAACTTGATGTAGATGTTCATTAGGTGAATGTCTTGACTGAGTTCAATGATTAAAGGACCTAAATCGCTAATATTTTGGACCTAGAAATTGGCACAAATGGGTCTCAACACATATAATAATGTAATATGAATTTATATAAACTGTTTTACATTCAATCGTGTCCGTTTTTCTGTGAATTGTCATCAGTTATGTTCGGCGAAATACGCCAGAAGTCTCAACCGCAAGTCAGTTTCTAGCCTCTGGTTATTCCAGTCAACACCATTATTATTTATTGCGCATGCTCTCCAAATAAGAACATGATATCACCGTTTGACATGACTTGTGAAATATGTCTAGCCTCATTGTTTGAGCACCTTATTACAAATGGCGCTGAAACACATTATGGTACACGATTCGTGTACCAATGGTAAAATGTTTATTTTGTCTTAAATATTGAATATCAGAAGCCCATCATTTCCAGGTAAGATCACAACACCAATGCTGATTTAAATTGCAAAAAAAAATCGTGTTTTCAATGTCGAAGATTTTGGATGATATTGAGTTACGGACTTAGCTACTTTAACATTTCGAACTAAAGCTAAGCAGAGCTAACCAGTTTCATTGGTCGATGCTTTGGGACAAGATAACTTTGATTCTATCTGATAGAGAGTGATGAAACTTTTTGATTGTTCATAATCAGTTTGATTGCTTGATACTTTTGAAAAAGTATCATGTATCATCTATTTTGGGATTTCAGTGGGGGACATCAGCCTCACTGTTGGCTTGTTTTTTATTTGAACGGGATAGTTGTTTCCATAAATTTTACTTGTTTTTAATGTCATTATGTAAAGATAAAAGAAATTCATGATTGGTTTTAAATCTAGGGTCACCAATTGTGACTGGTCATATTTTTTGCCGAAATTTATTTTCGCTTGATTGCACCAAGACACACGAGTTTAACAACTTCCCAAGCTTTTCGCATGAAACCCAAATCGAAGGCCTTTAAAATCTTGGGGCTCTGGGTTTCAAAATCAGTTGCACATGTAAAGACTCAACGAGCCAAGTGATGCCACATCCGAACAAAGACCAACGCAACGACGCTATCAGTCGCTTACATACAAGCAGGTGAATCCCAGACAGATGTAGCCAGGCTGCTGAATGTTTCCAAGAGTACCATCTCTCGCTTTTGGGATAGGTACCGACAGTGAAGTTCAACACCTGACCGCTCGAGCTCAGGCTAAACAAGAGTGACCTAGCCTGCCCTGGATCATCACATCCAGTTACGTCATTTACGGAAATGGTTCACAATAGAGACCTCTACTGCAACAACAATTCCTGGACGATGTAGGATCTCAGACCAGACAGTCCATAAATGCCTACATGAAACCGGATTATGGGCCAGATGTCCCGTTAGAGCTACTGTTTTGAAATATGCCAACATTGTCAAATCCGACCTCAATTGGTTCAGGCACACATGGTATGGCTCCAACAACGCTGGAGGATAGTTTGGTTCAGCGACGAGTCGCAGCACTTGTTGAAACGAGACGATGGTAGAGCGAGGGTATACCGAAGACGAAATGTCACTAAGCGTTTCTTTATTTGAAGAGTATAGTTTAGCACCATAAACAACCAAGAGTAAACTTACAAAAATACTTCTGTTCCAAATATCATTCTATCAGACTTTCTAACTTAAGTTATGCCCATTTAAAGTTTACATATTCCATAATAATAACAATTCTGCTGTATTTGCTGTAGAAGCCAGCACGCTCATAATCATGTGTTTTTTCTATGCCCACATGGGAATGTTTACGTATATTGCCGTCACCCCTTTCTTGTGAACGCTCTAACGGCAAAAGTTATGATCCGATTGTTTTAAAATTGATGTATGTTGTTGACATTAGTGAGGTAAAGAAAGCTATTTAATTTCAATAATTTCCGTTTATTAAGTCTAGAGTTATGGCCCTTGTTTCACTTTATTGAACCTTGTGAACGCTATTACGCCACAAGTTATCATCAGATCTTTATGAAATTTATATGCATTCTTTGAATTAGTGAAATGAAGACGCCTATTGAATTTCAGCAATTTCCATTTATTACTTCTAGAGTTATGGCCCATGTTTCACTTTGTTGCACCTAATGAACGCTCTAACATCTAAAGGTATCTGCCGATCTGTATGAAATTTATATGTGTCATTTGAATTAGTAAAAAGAAGAATCCTATTGAATTTCAGTCATTTCCGTTTATTACTTCTAGAGTTATGGCCCTTGTTTCACTTTGTTGCACCTTGTGAACGCTCTAACATCAAAAGTAATCTGCCGATCTGTATGAAATTTATATGCGTCATTTAAATTAGTAAAAAGAAGAATCCTATTGAATTTCAGCAATTTCCGTTTATTATGTCTAGAGTTATGGCCCTTGTTTTACTTTGTGGGCGGTTGAATGGCTGAATGGTTAGCACGTGCGCGCTGTATCATAAAGTCTGTCATTGAGTCAACTGCCGTGGTTTCGAATTCCCGGTTGTACGCGACAAGGAGTAGGGTCGCCTGTCCAACCTCGTGGGTTTTCTCCGGGTCCTCATGTTTCCTCCCACTACTAAAGACCCCTACGTGCAAGCAAATTATGGAAATAAAATTGAACCATACGTTAGTCCCGAAATGACCTGGTTTGTGTCGAGTGGACGTTAAACCCCATTTCTCTCTCTCTCTCTCTGTTTCACTTTGATCTGTATGAAATTAATATTGAATTTCAGCAATTTACAATAATTACTAATAGAGTTAAGTTATGGCCCTTGTTTCACTTTTTTCAACTTTGATAATGCTCGATTGATGAAAGTTATCATCCGATATGTATGAAATTTATATGCATCATTTAAATTTGTGAAACGGAGGTCTATTGATTTTCATCATTTTTTGTCCCTTGTTTTACTTTGTGAACCTTGTGAACGCTCTAATGCCAAAAGTCATCATCTGATCTGTATGAAATTTATATGCATTATTTAAATTAGTGAAACGAAAAAGTCTGTCAAATTTTTAAATTTTATGTAAATTACTTCCAGAGTTAAGGCCGTTTTTATATGCCCACATTGAAATGTGGACGTATATTGCCGTCGCCCCTGTCCGTCCGTCTGTCCGTCTGTCCATCGTTCACAATTTCTTGTGAACGCTCTAATAACAAAAGTTATCATCCAATTGGTATACGCCCACATTTTCATGTGGACGTATATTGTCGTCGCCCCCGTCTGTCCGTCCGCCCGCCCACAATTGTTTGTGAACAGTCTACAGGTCACAATTTTTATCCGATTTCAATGAAACTTGAAATATAGGTTTATTACTCTAAGATCTTGGTTCATTTCGATATTGGCATGTATCGGACTGTAACTTCATGGATTATGGCCCCTGATTGTACGAAAAATCACTTTTTTTGCTTGTGAACACTGTAGAGGCCACAATTTTTATCCGATTTGGTTCAAACTTTAAATGTATGCTTATAACCCAAAGATCTCGGTTCCTTTCGATATTCGCGCATATCGGAACATAACTTCCTGAATTATGGCCCCTGATTGTACGAAAAATTGCGTGTTTAGCTTGTGGACCCTATAGAGGTCATAATTTTTATCCGATTTAAAAAACCATATTATTATATCACCGTTACACCCTAAGGACGACTGAGTTCGAATTTCGTGATAATCGGCCCAAAACTGACAGACAAAATGGCCGCCCTTAGTTCTCAAATAGCGTAAAAATATGGTATATCAAGGTTGTGGACACTATAGAGGTCTCAATTTTTATCCGATTTTGTTGAAACTTGAAATGTAAGTTTATAACCCAAAGATCTCGATTCCTTTCAATATTCGCGCATATCGGACCGTAACTTCCTGAATTATGGCCCCTGATTGTACGAAAAATTGCGTGTTTAGCTTGTGGACCCTATAGAGGTCATAATTTTTATCCAATTTAAAAAATCGTATTATTATATCACCGTTACACCTTAAGGATGGCTGAGTTCGAATATCGTGAAAATCGGCCCAAAACTGACAGACAAAATGGCCGCCCTTTGTTCTCAAATAGCGTAAAAATATGGTATATCAAGGTTGTGGACCCTATAGAGGTCACAATTTTTATCCGATTTTGTTGAAACTTGAAATGTAAGTTTATAACCCAAAGATCTCGGTTCCTTTCGATATTCGTGCATATGGGAATGTAACTTCCTGAATTATGGCCCTTGATTGTACGAAAAATCATGTTTTTAGCTTGTCGACCCTATAGAGGTCATAATTTTTATCCAATTTAAAAAACTGTATTATTATATCACCGTTACACCCTAAGGATGGCTGAGTTCGAATTTCGTGAAAATCGGCCCAAAACTGACAGACAAAATGGCTGCCCCTCGTTCTCATATAGCGTAAAATATGGTATATCAAGGTTATGGACCCTATAGAGGTCACAATTTTTATCCGATTTTGTTGAAACAAAGATCTTGGTTCCTTTCGATATTTGCGCATATCGAATTCTAATTTTCTGAATTATTGTCCTTGATTGTAGGAAAAATCACTTCCTTTTTAGCTTGTTTTCTATCCATCTCTTGAAAATGTGGGCGTATCCTGCCTGGCAGCCGCTGGTTTTAAAATTGATATATGTTGTTTACATTAGTGAGATGAAGAATCCTATTTAGTTTCAATAATTTCCGTTTATTACGTCTAGAGTTATGGCCCTTGTTTCACTTTGTTGAACCTTGTGAAAGCTCTAATGCCAAAAGTTAACATACGATCTTTGTGAAATTTATATGCAATATTTAAGTTAGTGAAACAAAGAAGCCTATTGAATTTCAACAATTTCTGTTTATTACGTCTAGAGTAATGGCCCTTGTTTCACTTTATTGAACATTGTGAACGCTCTAATGACAACAGTTATCATCCGATCTTTCTGAAATTTATATGCATTATTTAAATTAGTGTAATGAAGAAACCTATTGAATTTCAGCAATTTCTGTTTACTACATCTAGAGTTATGGCCATTGTTTCATTTTACTGCACCTTGTGAACGCTCTAACGTCAAAAGTTATCATCCGATCTTTCTGAAATTTATATGCATTATATAGATTACTGAAGCGAGGAAGCCTATTGAATTTCAGCAATTTCCGTTTTTTACGTCTAGAGTTATGGCCCTTGTTTCACTTTAATGATCCTTGTGAACGCTCTAACGTCAAAAGTTATCATCCGATCTTTCTGAAATTTATATGCATTATTTAAATTACTGAAACTAAGACGCCCCGTTTATTACGTCTAGAGTTCTGGCCCTTTTTTCACTTTATTGGTCCTTGTGAACACTCTAACGTCAAAAGTTATCATTCGATCTTTCTGAATATTATATGCATTATTTAAATTAGTGAGACGAAGAAGCCTATTGAATTTCAGCAATTTCTGTTTATTACATCTAGAGTTATGGCCCTTGTTTCACTTTATTGAACCTTGTGAACGCTCCAACGCCAAAAGTTATCACCCAATCTTTGTGAAATTTATTTTCATTATTTAGATTAGTGAAACGAAGAATCCTATTGAATTTCAGCAATTTCCGTTTATTCTGTCTAGACTTATGGCCAAAAGTTATCACCCAATCTTTTTGAAATTCATATGCATGATTTAAATTAGTGAAACGAAAAAGCCTATGGAATTTCCGCAATTTACAATAATTACTTCAAGAGTTATTGCCCTTGTTTCACTTTGTTAAACCTTGTTAATGCTCATTTGATGAAAGTTATCATCCGATATGTATGAAATTTATATGCATCATTTAAATTTGTGAAACAGGTCTATTGAATTTCAGCAATTTCCATCAATAATTTCTAGAGTTATGGCGATTGTGAACATTTGAATAACAAAAGTGATCATGTGATCTGTATGAAATTTATATGCATTATTTAAATTAGTAAAACGAAAAAGCCTGTCAAATTTCAACAATTTCTGTAGATTACTTCCACAGTTGAGACCCTTGTTTCAGTTTGTAGAACCTTGTAAACCCTGAAACGACAAAATTTATAATCTGATCTGTATGGAACTGTCTTGTAAAGGCCCCCAATTACCTACAAAGGAATAAATATGCGACAAGTTTCGTTGAAATATTGTCGTACCTGTCCATCCGATTTAGCAGCTAAAGCTAATATCCGATTGATTTTGAATTTATACACAGTGTTTAAGGTCATGAGACGAAGAAGCCTATTGATTTTCAGCAATTTCCGATAATTACTGCCAGAGTTATGGCCCTTGATCACTTCAAAAAATCTTGTCGACGCTCTAGAGGTCAAAGTAAATATCCGATTGACTGTAAAATTATACACAGTGTTTAAGATCATGGGACGAACAAGCCTATTGATTTTCAGCGATTTCCGATAATAACTGCCAGAGTTATGACCCTTGATCACCTCAAAAAATCTTATGGATGCTCTAGAGGCCAAAGTTAATATCCGATTGTCGTTAAATTTATCCACAGTGTTTAAGGTTATGAGACGAAGACGCTTATTGATTTTTCAGTGATTTCCGATAATTACTGCCAGAGTTATGGTCCTTGATCACTTCAAAATATCTTGTGGACGCTCTAGAGGCCAATGTTAATATCGGATTGACGTTAAATTCATACACAGTGTTTAAGGTCATAAAAAGAAGAAGCCTATTGATTTTCTGTGATTTCCGATAATTACTGCCAGAGTTATGGCCCTTGATCACTTCAAAATATCTAGATAGAGGCTTATGTTATCATCCGATTAACTTCAGATTGATACATAGAGTTTAAGGTCTTGAGGCGAACAAGTATATTGATTTTCAATAAATTTTGATAACTTGAACAGCTAAATCCATGATATTAAATGTTTCTTATACTAAATGTTGAGACGAACAAGTATATTGATTTTCAACGAATCTTATGACTTGAACAGCTAAATCCGTGATATTAAAAGTTCCATATACTAAACGTTAGCATGGGGCAGAACTTTATAAAAACCAAACAAATTCTAATGATTTTCTGATAATTACTTAATGAGTTGTTACTCTTAATCAGTTTTTATACGCCCACATGGAAATGTGGTCGTATATTGCCGTCGTCCACAATTTCTTGTGAACACTCTACAGACTACATTTATTATCTGATTGTTTTGAAATTAATATATGTTGTTTGCATTAGTGAGATGAAGAATCCTATTTAATTTCAATAACTTCTGTTAATTTCTTCTGGAGTTATGGCTAGGGATCTTAATCAGCTGTTTTTTGTCGGCTTAAGCCGATTGATCTTTAATCTAGCCGCTAGCCGATTGGTAAAACAATGAACCGGCCACTAAGGTATCACAAATCAATCTACTTTCGGCTGATCTATAAAGAATTAATTATCAGGCTGATTGGTAAAACAATGAACCGGCCACTATGGTATCATAAATCAATCTACTTTCGGCCGATTACAAAGAGTTAATTATTACTTGTCGATTAAGAAACCCATCAAAGAGTCAATCATTACAATGAATAGCTTCGGCTTATTTCATAAATAAACAACTTAATTGATGTAATCATGCAAAGTACTTGAACACCTCGCAGAATGACACCAGGAAACGTAAACGATATTTAACTGAAGATAGTGATGATGGCGTTGACCTTGAACTTCAAGCATGCACGTTGTCAATGGAAGTTCCAAAAGCCGGAAATCCTCCCATGTCCAGTATAGGTCAACCAAATTATCGGCAATAAAAGACCGTATTAATCTGACGATAATACCTGCGCAGCAAAGAAAGACGATGACAGAACAAAGAGTTTAATTCCCAAATCTATAGAAATTGTTTCAAACCGTATTTCATAGCAAAAAGAAACATTGCCATCAAAAATTTTGAACAATAATTGAACGATTTGACAGAACAGCAGGGACATAAAAAGACAAAAAAATTATATCGTGATTTTAATTGTTGTGGTGAATTTATTTCTTTAATATCCAGTGAAATTGACGAAGAGATCCTCTCAGATATCCGAACTAGTCCTGCTGCATTAAATCCCGACAATTGTATACGGGTAATGCTAAAAATAAACTAATCGGAATCACGACAATTGGCCACGTGACCTTTCGCCTGTACAGCATATTTCCGAGTTCCGACTATACATGGAAACCGATTTGTGCTACTTTGTTATTTATATACTTATATACTTTGTTATTTTTATATATATTAACATGTGCTTACGAATAAAATAATTTAAAAAAACAT
The DNA here is from genome assembly GCF_932274485.2 of Patella vulgata. Classification (NCBI taxonomy): domain Eukaryota; kingdom Metazoa; phylum Mollusca; class Gastropoda; family Patellidae; genus Patella; species Patella vulgata. The sequence continues at coordinate 41,937,544 of NC_065885.2, read as the reverse complement.
TTGTATGTACTTGTAGTTTTTACTAATTTATAACTTCCGTTTAGTTAGATGAAACCAAAAGTAGGAATATGCAATGCAAGTTGCTGAAATAATAATATGACTATAAATGTCAATATTATAGCGATGTATGAATACAAGTATGCAATTACAAATGTCTTGTTTATACGGAGTTTCAGCTTTTATTATCCCAAATACATTATGCAATTAGTGAATTATGCAATTACTGTCGTGAATAGAGTAGGCATAAACTAACATGTTTTTTTGTTGAAAAGACGATTATCCGTTAGGCCAAACCGTGGCCGGTTCATTTCAAAATGAATTAAGAACCGTGGTTATGGCCCTTGTTTCACTTCGTTGCACTTTGTGAACGCTCTAACGACTAAAGTTATCAATCGATCTGTATGAAATTTATATGCATCATTTAAATTAGTGAAACGAAGAAGCCTATTGAATTTCAGCAATTTCCGTTAATTACATCTAGAGTTATGGCCCTTGTTTCACTTTGTTGAATCTTGTGAACGCTATAATGACAACAGTTATCATCCGATCTGTTTGAAATTGATATGGTTATTTAAATTAGTGAAACGAAGAATCCTATTGAAATTCAGCAATTTCCGTTAATTACGTCGTGAGTTATGGCCCTTGTTTTACTTTGTTGAACCTTGTGAAAGTTCAAACGACAAAAGTTATCATCCGATCTGTATGAAATTTATATGTATTATTTGAATTAGTAAAACGAAAAAACCTGTTGAATTTCAACAATTTCTGTAGATTACTTTCAGAGTTACGGCCCTTGTTTTAGTTTTTAGAACCTTGTGAACCCTCAAATGACGTAAATTATAATGTCATCTGTTTGAAATTGTTTATTAAATGCCCCTAATTACCTATAAAAGAATAAATATGCGACAACCCTTGTCGATCTCGCGGGACGATTTACCTGCTGTGGGCGTATGTTTTGTTGCCTGGCAACCTATCTTTAGTGTATTATAAAAGTTTCATTACTGAAAAAGGTAAAAAAAAAAAAAAATTATGTGACAATTCTTGTTGACTGCTCGGACGATTTAGCTGCTATGGGCAGATGTTTAGTTGCCCGGCAACCTATTTTTAGATATTACCAATATAGGCATAGGTTAACAGGCTAATTTTCCTTTGGGGGTCAGGAGGCGCCTGAAAAATGAACCTACATAACTTCACAATCTGTGAAATTCGCTAAGACCTAAATTGTTTACATTGACTGATCTCATAGTGTATTATTCATCACACCTAATTAATAATTATCGTTTATATGCACACCATTCTAGTGAAACATGTAATACCACAACAATCTGAATCCAGATCAGTCTATGTGCAAAATAGTAATCTGTCTGTGACGAGGGATTTTTGTTGAGGGGTCATACATGTACATTATCGGACCAGATAAGGAACATGTTTTCTAGGCCAAATAGGTAGGATTTTGTAATAATATATAGCAAAACAACCTAAAGAAACAGCATTTATGATTCTTGCGATTAGCAAAAGTATTGTTTATACTATCTCTGTCATTTTCAATCCCTGGCATTAGCATGACCCCTCCCATTGGTCAGTAAAAGTCTCGGATTTCGGGCACTTCCTATTGCGTGATCGAATAATTTTCATAGTTTTCTTTTTATATCAACTAAAGGTTTATTTTTTTAATCATTTGGCCACTGTTCCTGAAATATGGCCTATTCAATTTTCACGACTTTTCCAAAATGGGCCGCCGATATTCAAATGAACTGATACGCTAATTGCCATTGGAGGCCGCCATATTGGATTTGACGTAGGTCAAAGGTCAATCGAAGTAAACTGGCGATAACACCATTGACCATGGCCGCCCTGCTTACTTTATTAAGTTTTCGTATAATCTATACATGGTTACAGGCCCTATACATTATTGACCTTTTTATACTTTACTTTTATACATTTTTACTTATGACAGAGAATACGGATTTGACCGTAGATAACTTTTTAGCGTGGAAAAGTGATAGATTACACTTGGTGAGGTCAAGGGTGTAGGCCTATCGAAAAAAGCAGGGACTGAATTCGGCGCGTTGTGTTATTCGGTTTAGAAATTACCCGTGGTGAGGTTCAGTAAAACAATCGCCGTAAATAATATATATATAGTGAGAGTTCGATCTTAAAGAAACCCGATATACCCATAGGCGTACAAGTGCGGGGGATTTTTCTGGTAAATGGGAAAAGTGAACCAAAAAAAACCCCCGAAATGAAGTATTTTTTTTATAATAAAACTTGTACTGATCACGAGAGATTAAATTATTCTGTCTGGGGCAGCTCTCGATCCATAGCTGCTTCGTTCGAAATTTTATGTGTATCGGTTATAAAAGCTATATTTTTCATCATTTTTATACGCCCACATTGAAATGTGGTCGTATATTGTCGTCACCTCCGGCCGGCCGGCGGTCCGGCTTCCACAATTGCTTGTGGACGCTCTAAAGGCTAAAGTTAATATCCGATTGACTTTAAATTTATACACAGTGTTTAAGGTCATGAGACGAAGAAGCCTATTGATTTTCAGCGATTTCCGATAATTACTGCCAGAGTTATGGCCCTTGATCACTTCAAAAAATCTTGTGGACGCTCTAGAGGTCAAAGTTAATATCCGTTTGACTTCAAATTTATACACAGTGTTTAAGGTCATGAGACAAAGAAGCCTATTGATTTTCACCAATTTCCGATAATTACTGCCAGAGTTATGGGCCTTGATCACTTTGAAAAATCTTGTGGACACTATTGACTTCAAATTTATACACAGTGTTTAAGGTCATGAGATGAAGAAGCCTATTGATTTTCATTGATTTCCAATAAATACTGCCAGAGTTATGGCCCTTGAAAAATCTTGTGGACACCAGGGCTCGACACTGCCGGCGGCCTCAGCGACCATGGCCTTCGAATTTTAGAATTTGGCCGCAGATTCATGGCCGATTTTTAACTATCCACGGCCATGTATGGTCGCCGATTAGTGCTGGGTATCGAGAGTTATTTTTACTATCGATAATCGGTATCGAAACAATCTTATTTTCACGATCGTAATGAAGAATGGATTACGTGTTTTAAAGTCAAACCATACAATGTTTTTGTTCGTCTAATTAATAATAAACTGTCTCATATTACGTATAAATTGTTTAAATAATGTAGCCTTGGTTCTGAATGACGAAATACCATTGATGGGCCTATGTATGTGCAGGAACCAAAATAAAATGAGCAAGAGTCGATTCAAAACATTGCGTACGTGAGCGCGACAAATACCAACATGGTTGACAAATCGTTATCGATTCGTGTGCAAAAACTAAAGAAAATGTAATAGCCTAAAGAGCTTGTTATCACGAATTTGTAAGTTGTTTATTATTATTAAAAAAATACAGCCTTGATTCCGAAAGAAGAAATACAAACATTTTTGTCATCCATCATTGCTATATGAGCAGACGAATTCTGAAAGGGGAAAAACTCTGAATTATTTACACATCCGGGTATCTCCAATTTAGCAAGGCCTAGAAATGCGGCTTTTCTTGACTTTGCCTTTTTAAAGTAGCTAAGTCTTTAACTCAGTATCATCAAAAATCTTCGGCATTGAAAACACAAATTATTTGTCAATTCAAATCAACATTGGTCTTGTGATCTTACAGGGAAAAGGTGGGCTTCTGATATCCAATATTCAAGACAAAATAAACATTTTATCATTTGTACACGAATTGTGTACCATAATGCGTTTCAGCGCCATTTGGAACAGGGGACTCAAAGAACAGGGTTAGACATATTCCACAAGTCATGTCAAATGGTGACGCTATATTCTTATCTGGAGAGCATGCGCAATAAATACCATCGGTGTAGACTGGAAAAAACAGACGCTAAAGATTGCCATTCACATGAGACTTCTGGCGAATTTCGCCAAACATAACTGATTAGAAATTACAGTAAAAACAGAAACTATTAAATATAAATCAGTTTATACATTCATATTACATTATTATATGCGTTGCGACCCATTTTTGTCCTTTTCTAGGTCCCAAATATTAGCGATTTAGCTCCTTTAACATTGAATTTTAATTGTTTTAATGAACTGGAAATACACAGGTGACAATTCTATGGATTGGAAATCCTAATTATCACGAAACGTCGCTCAGTAATAAACAGTATTTGTATTCCATAGAAGTGACCCGTACATTGCTTTGAAAGCAAAGTCTTATCTAGTAGACGTCATTTTTGCTCCGATTGAACTTTGACCTCCGAGATTCAAGATGGCGGAACTGACATCGGCAATTGGTCTATTGTTCAAAATTGATGAAAAGGATGTTATTGGAAAGGTAACGGAACAAGGATTCCCAATCTGCTATTATTTTTGACACTCAAATGTTTTACCAAGTGGTGACGTTTTGATCTTTACTTTGACCTTGAATCCGACCTTGTGGCTGACGTGTTCTTGCGACGACTTTTCATTCAAAACATAGCCCTATATGTTTTCTACTCACTATAGCTAGAACATACAATATTATTCATTTGTCTGTTAAAATTCAGTGTTTTTGCACTTCAAGATTTGCGAGCTACTGTGGCTCAGTGAGTAAGATGTTCGCCCGCTAACCCGAAGATCCAGGGTTCGATCCCGGCATTAGCTGAGTAAGATGTTGGCTCGGTCACCTTGAGGTTCTGTTTTGGATCGCTACATTGGCCGGGAAAGTTCATTGGGATTTTCTGGTTTAGTTTCTCCTTGTTAGTGGTGCAGGACCTAGGGCCAGGCAAGGGACAACGTATAGTCGTTCAGATAAGATGAAGAACCGCGGTCCTGTGTATACATTGACGTGCACTTAAGAAGCCTTGACAGTTCGAATTTGAAAAAAGAGTAGGCCGTATTGCATATGCTCATCTTCATTAGCCCAGTCAGTGCAGAACAGTAGGACGCTAAACCCCATTTCATTTCCTTGCATTTACTGCCGAGACATTCTTCTTGTAAGTCAGTTAAATAAACGATGATATGAAATTTATAATAAGAAATAATAATTTAGTTTCAATCCCGAATAACGAAACATTATTCAAGCTCGAAAAACAAAATGGATTGATTTATGTCATAGAATTTGGCAGTTGGAATTCGATATATGTGTGGGCCCTAACAAAATTTCCCTCATAGCTCACTGTATGACATATGCCCGTCTTTGTTAGCCCAATTGGAGCAGAACAGTAGGACGTTAAACCTCATTACATTTTATTCTATTGATTCTATTTTTGACTATGATCTGAGGATATGTATTAGCCTGCTGCTAACTTTCTAAAAGATGGCTAACCATTTTGTCTGAAGACATTCTTTATAGGGCACTTCTGTAATCTGAAAATTCTGGTTGATCTGTCTAATCAAGGTGAAAGATACTTTACCATGATCATAGGCATCCCAAAGTTAGGCTGCCTATCTACAGTTACATGTAGATCCACCTGAGAACAGGCCCTATCCTAACTAACAGACATTTTAATTCCTACTTCGGCGATTTTAGTCGAAAACACTGAGTATGCGTTCAGAAATATTTAAAGTGTTTATTTCTTTTCTATTTTCATATTGAATGAAATTTAATATGTTTATTTAGCCGTTGTGTGTATGAAAGATGTCAAACGGATTAGAGCTAAAGCACAAAATAGTCCACTAATTATTCAACATGGCAGCGCCCATGAAAGATACGTTCACAGAAGCGGCTTTGTTTGCGAAGACAAATTTAGGAGTATCTAACCTTGTTTTGAAAGATAAACAGATTGAAACTCTAAAGACAGTTTACAATGATAAAGACTGTATTGCAATATCACCCATTGGCACATATTGTACATCGCTTTTACTGGCGTAGCAGAAATTGACATTTTGCTAACTTGATATATTTGTTTACATAAACCACATGCTTCAGGAATAAATAGCAGTATATATACGTCATTGACAGTGCAAGTCGATAAGTCCCGCCCCAAAATGATCACGTGAGTGTTTTAAATGGACGTCATTTAGCGCAGTGATGTATTCTTGAGGTATGAAGTAGATGCATCGCTGTGTGCAGTATGGATCATAGGCCCACAATTGCCTTTCTTATACATGTAATAAATCGATAAAGTTGTGTTTTTATTAATGTTATATACCCGCACCGCTACTTCTAAATGGCATATATACGGAGATATGTTAGATGATAATAGAGAAACTAAATGAAAGTAACTTCTAGAGGAGTATTTGGTTTCAGATTTTTTTGTTTACCTTCTAGTTTTTCCAAAGTAAAGTAATATTTTATATATATTTTTACTTTAAGACATGTTAGCCATGTTGGATGGGATCCTAATAAAGGTTTTGATGTAAGTATACTACTTTTTGTTTACGTTATATATTCCTTGCACCAACACTACAAACTAACATGCTTCATATTAACAGTTTTTAAAGCGACATTTACATATGTCATACCTTTAAAATATGTTAAAATAAAGCCTTAAAATACATGGCATCTATACACAGCCCTACCTTTTTAAAGAACAATCTTATTAAACCTGTAATTCACAAGTGTCAGTGGAGAAATTTGACAAAAAAATCATTTCCTTGTTAAACCTTTTGATTTTGAAAGCCATTTTAGCCATTTTAAAAACAAGGGAGGTAAATTTCCTCAGTCAACCGGGCATAATTATCCGTTCGATGTAGAGTTAGTTTTCCAGTGAAAAATGATACAAATTCCAAGTACCGTGGGCGAGTAGAGATATTTCCAATTTTTATGTGAATGCTTTTTAAGTGCTAGAATGATTCCTATGATTGTATAATAGTGATTTGGCAACCTATGAAGCAAGAGATATAGAAATAATTATGTTTCACTTTCTTAGAAAATATGAAGTTATTACTTTTTATACGCCCATATGGAAATGTGGTCGTATATTGTAGTCCTGCGGCTAAGTCGAAATATATGGCAGAATATTTCAGTTTGTGGAGAAATTATGAAACTTGGCACACTTATAGGGGACCCCTGTAGGATCATTTTTCGATTAGGACCCAACTCTGAAACGCCCCCTGGTGGCCGCCAATTTGAATTTCAAGATGGCCGCCATATTTGACATACTTTTGCCTATAACTCCGAAACTAAGGCAAATAGAAATGTAATTTCAGTGTCTACCCCCACATTTTTGGGGTCAAGGAATCCAGTAAATTCATTAGTTTGAACTTTTGATGTCGGCCATATTGGATTCCAAGATGGCCGCCATATTTGACATACTTTTGCCTATAACTTTGAAACTAAGGCAGATAGAAATGTAATTTCAGTGTCTACCCCCACATTTTCAGGTTTAAGGAATCCAGTAAATTCATTAGTTTGAACTATCGATGTCGGCCATATTGGATTCCAAGATGGCCGCCATATTTGACATACTTTTGCCTATAACTTTGAAACTAAGGCAGATAGAAATGTAATTTCAGTGTCTACCCCCACATTTTCGGGGTCAAGGAATCCAGTAAATTCATTAGTTTGAACTTCCGATGTTGACTACGTCGGCTCACGTCAATCCGATTGACTTGACTGTTGACAGTTATGACGTCATAAGGCTAATGAACTGACTATCCTCCAGTTTGTGAGGTCGGTACGAGTGTCCAATTTTGACCTGTACATTGCATCGCAAGCCGAGTTGATACCCTGGTTCTTCGCATTGGACCATCCAAATTATGCTCGCCGGTTACTGGTACATGTGCGGGATATGTTATCCTTGCAAGACAGATGTCCAGATGTCTTTCGTGAGTTCAAACGCGGAGCATTCACTGCCAAGAAGACAGTTCGGCCTTTCTCTGCCATTTCATTGGACCAGGCACATGAACAGATTAATGCACTGGTTAAGGGTGACGGTGGAGCTGTTGGACTAACTGAAAACCCCGGAGCACTTCGGAGATGGATGGTGGCAGGACCCGAAATAGCGAGAAAAGTTGAGGAGTTCGAGGACGGCTTCGACGAAGATGGGACTACCTCTAACGTCACGTGTCTGGATTGCCATCATGAGCAGACAAAAAGTGTCCAGGAGAAATTCGTTCATGATGTACGATCACTGGTGACCACGATCGAAGAGATGGGAAACCCGTTCATGGAGGAGAGCATAGACCTACTGAATCTGAATTCCAAAGTCGTCATGCCAGAGAAGGTCGTAAAAGACCTGAAGAACATCTATTCGCTGGGGAAGGAAAAATACTACCAATTCATGGAAGAGCGTTTCAACTCCAATTCGAAGTCAATTGGAGACACCATTCCACGCAACAAACTGGTCATGTTTAGCAAGCCTGGAACGGAGAAGACCAAGGCAGCAGGGAGGCTGTCTGAACTGAAAAATGACAGGGCTCTGTTTTCGAGATTGTACATTGCAAGTCAAACTAGAGAAGGCGATGTTGATGAATTCTTCCGGCACGAGAACCAGTCAACTCCACCGTCACTGGCAACTGGTGGTCCAATGCGCCAAGGTGACAAGCATAACCTTTTGGACTGCCTGAAAGAAAACTTAACACACAGTCATAATAATTCCTTGGATGTTGATTGTAAAGTTTTCGATGGACCTGCTGTAGTTCACTTTCTGGGTCCAGGAACCTGCTGTACCTTTGAGGATTATGCCAAGGTATTCCTACAATATGTGGTGAAGGAACTGGGCACTGTCCGTCGAATCGATATTGTATGGGATATTTAAAGGTCTGACAGTTTGAAAACCGTAACAAGAGAGAAGAGAGGCTGTGGCACTCGGCGTCGGGTTTCATCGTCCACAAGAATCCCCGGCAACTGGCCAGCCTTTCTTCGGAACACCGAAAACAAAGAGGAGTTTTGGTTTCTTGCACTGAAATGTGCGCACTTAAATGAAGGTACCAAAGTGACCTACAGCACGGTGGATGATCAAGTTGTGTGCTCATCTAGAGGAACCATAAGTTCAGCGCTTGCTGAGGATCTTCGTCCATATTAAGGACATGGCTCAGCAAGCACACACGAAAGTGATGATTCGCACTGTCGATACTGACGTGGTGGTCATGGCAGTTGCCTACAGACACATTGAGATACACCAGATAGTCAGCCGCATCGGGTCAGAGAAGTCGCAGGCACTGTCATTTTTCCATGCGTTTACAGGCTGCGACACAGTGTCATTCTTCTCAAACCGTGGAAAGAAGTCCGCTTGGCAGGCATGGGAGGCATATCCGGATGCTACAGAGGCCTTCCAAGCACTGTGTTCCAGGCCTCATGACATATCGAAGGTGACGATGGAGACCCTGGAGCGGTTTGTGGTCCTGATGTATGATCACACCAGCGAACTTCAAGGTATGGATGCTGCAAGGCGCCATCTCTTCTCAAAGAAGTGCAGGGAGATATACCTCTGACATCAGCAGCCCTACTGCAACATACGAAGAGAGCTGCATTCCAAGCAAGCCACATCTGGGATCAGTGCTTAGTGCCCAAGCCATTTGTTCCCTCACCAGGTGATTGGGATTGGGAGAAGTGCTATGGACAATGGGCAATTGTATGGACCACGCTTCCTGAGACCGCCAAGGCTTGCTACAAGTTACTTAGCTGCAAGTGCAAGAAGACGTGCAAGGGAAACTGCAAGGGCAAACCTGCAGTGTACTTTACTGTGTGCTTGCGATGGACAGTGTTATGGAAAATGATAGTCATTCGTATTGCTTTTATGGTTATTGTGTCTAAGGTTAGAAACTAGTATTTTACTTCTAACTTCTATTAATTGTTTACTTCTATACCAATCTCGTTTCAGATCTGGCAACCAAAAATCCAAGATGGCAGATGATCATTTGCCATAGAAACAAATAACCAAAAATAATTTTCTCTGGTAAAACGAGATTGCTTCTATACGCCATTGATGATGACGTCATTAGCCTTATGACGTCATAACTATTTCAAGTCAATTGGATTGACGTGAGCCGACGTAGTCAACATCGGAAGTTCAAACTAATGAATTTACTGGATTCCTTGACGCCAAAAATGTGGGGGTAGACACTGAAATTACATTTCTATCTGCCTTAGTTTCAAAGTTATAGGCAAAAGTGTGTCAAATATGGCGGAATCCAATATGGTCGACATCGAAAGTTCAAACTAATGAATTTACTGGATTCCTTGACCCCGAAAATGTGGGGGTAGACACTGAAATTACATTTCTATCTGCCTTAGTTTCAAAGTTAGAGGCAAAAGTATGTCAAATATGGCGGTCATCTTGGAATCCAATATGGCCGACATCGAAAGTTCAAACTAATGAAAATGTGGGGGTAGACACTGAAATCACATTTCTATAATTAGGTCAATTTTTTTAGCCAAACTCGTTGTAAATCATATTTCTAATGAAAAGAAGTGCGCGCTATTAATACTGGTATTAAAATTTAGGTCAGCGATGACTCATTGGGTAGAGTGTCCAACTGACAGCTGCTTACCACTTGGCGATTATGTCACATGTGCCGTGTTTTCGGACCCTCCACCCCATCAGACGGACAGTTTTCCCCGATGCCAGACAAGCTTTACCCCTCTTACCCCCGTGAAGCCGCTGTCGGTAATACCTGACGGGCTTGTCCTCTCTCAACAAATTTTAAGCTGTTTGTAGCCTGTGTAAATGTGATGAATCAATTTATTATTCTTAAGAAAGTAGGCCTACACGACACTGTGGAATTAATTTTTGCATGCATCGTGTTTAACGTCCCACCACAGCTCCGAGTATTAAGATAATTTGAGAAGGGTTGGAAATGTTTGATAGCAATGATATAGGCCTATATATAATCGAATATAAATATAGATAATTGCCAAATATCAAAATCAATCAATTAATTTTTGCATGCATCGTGTTTAACCTCCCACCACAGCTCCGAGTATTAAGATAATTTGAGAAGGGTTGGAAATGTTTGATAGCAATGATATAGGCCTATATATAATCGAATATAAATATAGATAATTGCTGTACTCCATATTTCTAATATTACTTTATTGAAAATGATATTCCATAACCCTTGACATTGTAATTAATGACTAATGTAATTTGTTAGTTATGTTTCATAAAAATGTTTTGCCCTTCACCAGTTTAGGCTTCAGTTTTGTTTTAAAACTTGAAAGTTTGCCCACCACTGGTTTGCGTGATACCATGTATTGTGAACAAGTACTTTATATATTTCTTAACAACAACCAACGTGAACACTCACAGCCTAGAAAAAATTTAAATACTAAGACTAAGAAAATAATAATAATAAAATAACTAATAATAACATACAAACATACCTTCGATTCGAACACATCTCGATACGTGATTGCAATGTTTTTTTCTTCTCCATCCAAAGTCTGCCACTGTTTTGAATATTCCACACAATGCCTCCAGGTGTTGCCGTTAAAAACCAGTAACTTGCAGGGCTGTGTTGCATTCTGATGAATAAGGCACTTCATTTTTCTGGTCAGAATGCCAGAAAAATGTGTTCTTGTTGACTATAATACGCCATGATTGAAGGATCGGGGCTAAACGTTTTCTTTATTTTGATTGGCCAAAATGGCACTCGGCAACAAACTTCGCGTGTATTCCTACGCGTGTAATGTTTATTTTTTAGGTGATTAGGTTAAAAAGAATTCCATTTTTAAAAAATAATTATTAAATACTGGCACATGCCGAATGTGTGGAGATCTAGGTTTTTAAGTTAGTACAAAGAGACGTGTAATTTAAAAAATTAAAATCTCCCACAGAGGTTGTTGCAACGAACTTGAACGATCAATTTCTTCGGTCTTTCGCCTACAATAATTTCTGTTTATAACGTCTAGAGTTATGGCCCTTGTTTCACTTTGTTGAACCTTGTGAACGCTCTAATGCCAAAAGTTAACATCCGATCTTTGTGAAATTCATATGCAATATTTAAATTAGGGAAACGAAGACGCCTATTGAATTTCAGCAATTTCCGTTTATTACTTCTAGAGTTATGGCCCTTGTTTCACTTTGTTTAACCTTGTGAATGCTCTAACCCCAAAAGATATCATCCTATCTTTCTGAAATTTATATGCATTATTTAAATTAGTGAAACGAAGAAGCCTATTGAATTTCATCAATTTCTGTGTATTATGTATAGTGTTATGGCCCTTATTTTACTTTATTGAACATTGTGAACGCCCTAACGCCAAAAGTTATCATCCGATATTTATGAAATTTATATGCATTATTTAAATAAGTGAAACGAAGAAGCTTATTGAATTTCAGCAATTTCTGTTTATTACGTCTAGAGTTATGGCCCTTGTTTCACTTTATTGAACTTTGTGAATGCTCTAACATCAAAAGTTATATGCTGATCTGTATGAAATTTACGTGAGTCATTTAAATTAGTAAAGAGAAGAATCCTATTGAATTTCAGCAATTTCCGTTTATTACTTCTAGAGTTATTGCCCTTGTTTGACTTTGTTCAACCTTGTTAATGCTCGATTGATGAAAGTTATCATCCGATATGTATGAAATTTATATGCATCATTTAAATTTGTGAAACGAAAAAGCCTTTCAAATTTCAACAATTTCTGTAGATTACTTCCAGAGTTGAGACCCTTGTTTCAATTTGTAGAACCTTGTGAACCCTCAAACAACAAAAATTATAATCTGATCTGTATGGAACTGTATTGTAAAGGCCCCCAATTACCTACAAAGGAAGAAATATGCGACAACCCTTGTCGACCGCTCGGACGATTTAGTCGCTGTGGGCGTATGTTTCGTTGCCTGGCAATCTATCTTAGTAATTATGAATAACAATTCTATTATTTAAGATGAACAACTTGGAACCAGAGATGCAGAATTTATTCCAATCAGTTGGTATATCATCTGACGATCCTGTAGATAAGGAAACAGTTGATTTTATATACGATTTTGTTGAAAAACATGGTGGTATGGATGCTGTTAAGAAAGAGATAGCTGGACGACCTGCCCCACCTCCACCACCTTCAGGTAAGCTATAGCACATGGTTTTTTTTTTATATCAATTGATTTCTATGTCAACAAAATTGAATATTATTATTTTTAACAATACCTGACAGTGGCTGACACTGTTAATGTTACAGTTGGAGTGTATGTTGTCTGGCAGGAATGAAAAGAGATGTTTAGTGGAAAGAGTTGGTATAATAAAAGTTGGTATAATTAAAGACGAAACATTTATTCATGTCTACGGTTAATGTTTCTGTTTTGATAAAAGGGTCTTTAAGCTGTTCAGTTTTATTTTGTATAATTACTATAATCTATTTAGTTATATTTAATCAGTTATTTTTAAAATATTTTATAGGTCCTAGAGGTGGAGCCCCCCCTCCTCCAGTGAGGTCTACCAATTCCTCCGCCCCACCTCCACCATATAGAGGGGCGCAACCACCTTTACCTCCTTCACGCTTTGCAGGAGGTCGTCCAGCTCCCCCACAATGTACTCCATCACGGACTGCTGTAAAACCCCCTAATGCAGCACCCCCTCCCCCACCTCCAGTTTCATCATCTAGACCCCCACCTCCACCAGGTGCTGGGATTCCCCCTCCTACTCCTCCTCCTCCTCCACCTGCTGTAGGAGCTGCACCCCCTGCTCCTCCACCGCCACCACCATCTACACCATTTGCTCCCTCCGGAGCCGTGACAGATGGACGATCTAATTTATTGGATGCTATCCGTGCTGGTAAAACATTACACTCTGTAGAGACAAGTTCGGGGGAAAGTATTGGTGATGAAAGAGATCAGTTGTTAAAACAAATTCAATCTGGATCCAAACTTAAAAAGGTAAATATTGTATAGGTGTTTATTTTTAAACACATTGTATGTTAATTTAAGTAGTAAATTCTGAAATGTTCACAACACTGAAAATCACTGAGGTGAGAGTCCGAAGTCTAATTGCATCAAGAAACTGAATCTTAATTACAGGGAGTAATTAAATCAAATGTAACATCATTTATAGGATTCATTTCTTGACTAGATGATGCATAAGGATATATTCTGTAAGTTTTCACATATTCAGTTTATGAAATCTATTTTAATATCAACAGGTTGATCATCAAGTGCAGGCCAAAACCCAATCAGTTAATGAACAAGATGGTTTAGTTGGAGCTTTAGCTAGAGCATTAGCTAATAGACAGAGAGCTGTTAGAGGTTCAGGTTTGTTGTCCTACTTATGCACTTGTTACTTATACTCCAGTCTGTTACACAGTACCATATTGTATTACTGGGCCAGGAGATTCTTAATAAACAATGGTGTAGTTCCTATTCAATTACTAAAATGCCATTGAAACAATTTATACAGTGTTACAGATCAAGTTTGCATTGGGTGGGATTCTGTTCATTTTTGTCTGAATTATGGCTCTTAAAGTAGCTATCATCCAAAATCTTCGACATTGAAAACATGATTTATTTGTTGGTTTAAATCAACATTGATGTTGTGATCTTACCGGGAAAAGATGGCCTTCTGATATCCAATATTTAAGACAAAATAAACATTTTACAATTGGTACACGAATCGTGTACCATAATACGTTTCAGCGCTAGGCACACTCCACAAGTCATGTCAAACGGTGACGCTATATTCTTATCTGGAGAGCAAGCCCAATAAATAATATCGGCGTAGACTGGAATAACCAGACGCTAGAGATTGAAATTCGATAGAGAATACTGGTGTATTTCGCCGAACCTAACTGATTAAAAATTACAGTAAAAACAGAAACGATTGAATGTAAATCAATTTATATACATTCATATTACATTATTGTATGCACTGCGACCCATTTTTGTCAATTTCTAGGTCCCAAGTATTAGCAACTTAGCTCCTTTAAAGTCAGTCAAAGTTCTGTTTTCAGTAATTATGTAAGGTTAAACTTTGAGATATTTAATTGAAGGTTGATACACTGCTGTATATCGCAGGGTTACAGATCAACTTCATGTTTCATGGATTCTGTTAATATCTTTTACGAAAATATTGCCCAGTATTGACTTAAAATCAATGAAAATTCTGCTGTCTGGAATTATTTTTGGTTACTGGTATTTAAATGAAATTTAGTACACTGTTTTACATATAGACCAGTAAATCTATGGAACAGACCCACTATGACCTAGAATAAATTTGCAGAAAGCTGGATTCAACTGTTTTTGTTTCTAGGGTATCAAAATACGAAACGTCTTCCAAAATCAGATTTTGAGTCAAGGCGAAAATCGATATTTGCTTTTTTGTATTCAGTTTTGTTTGTTTTGTGAAGGGTGGAACATGTGCCCTAAATGTATTCAATTACCTCGATTCCATTGAACACTGAAACGTTTCTATTGATTTAGAGCATTTAGTTTATTCTGTCAACCTTACCTGAATGAATAACATTGCTTTAGATTCTTAATTACATGTAAGACTGTCTTTTTAAAAAGTAAAAATACTAGCCATGGCAGTGGCGCTTGTCACTATCGGAAGTAAATATATTGCCATACTAATTCATCATTCTTTTTCTTACAGTCATCCTGTTAAGACATATAATATCCAGTGCATCAAGCAGATCTTTTGAATTCTGAGTTTGTTTTTTGATTTTGGCAACGGAATTAATGAAGAGGACTTGTGTCCACTCAGCTGCAGGTTCGGCTAGTCAGCTTCCTCAGTCGAACGACATTTTGTTATATGACGAATCCATTGGCTCGAGAAGGACTTGGTTGCCTTCTTCTCGGGCTGAGCATTTTGCCGCGCCTATCGTTGATTTTTCACAGCAGGTTTCGGGCCCCACTTCACCTCGCTCTTCTGCCGGTAAGGACAGCGAGTTCTTGAATTCCGATCCCAATTACTCCTATGTCACTTCGGTGATTGGGGAAATTTATAGGAGGATTCCGGATCATTGTACTCCTCCTCCCATGACTAGTTCAGTCCAATTTCATTCCTCTCTAGATAATATTTGGCATAGTCAGGAACCCTCCTTTTCGCCTTCTCTTCCTCAAGCAGAGGTTGTTGGGTTGACTTTGGACAGATGTAATAAGGCACTTAAGCAAAGCAAGTTAAAATCCTTTTCTGTGAGAAATCCGATGTCGTCTTTTAAGCAGAAGTTTTATAATATCCACGATACTGTTGACAACAAAGCTTACTCATCAAAGCCACCAAAGTTAGACGAGGATGCCTTTTTACTAAACCTCAAGGATAGTTCGTTTGTCTCTGTTAAGAGCTCAACTCTTCTAGACACTTCGGCCCTTTTAAAAAGTGCTGTGTCTGTTATTTCTTATCAGGATTGGTTAATGAAGGCTTTGGCCACTAATTTTCCGGGTGTCAGTGCTGACGTCCCTTCTCCCGACAAGTCTGACATGAATCTTCTTATGGCTTTGTCCAGATCTGTAGCGGATTCAGCTGACCTTTTGATGAAGGCCTCTTCTAACCTTGATTTAATGAGGAGGGATTTGTTTATTGTCCAAGGTACGCATCCCTAATAACTTAGAGGCTGTGGCTCCTCTTCTGTCTCAGCCTCTAAATTCAGACGCTCTGTTTAATGATGCAATTAAGGAATCGGCAGATCACATTAATACGGCTAGACGTCGTTGTTATAGTTTTCAGGTGCAGCCTTACAATTCGGATGCGAAGATTCCTCCTCAAGCAGGTCAACGTAATTCTCCTGGTTTGATAGACCGCTCTGTAAGAGATGTTCGTACATTTAGACAAAGCAACACCCAGAGAGGTAGGTCCGCTCAAGGTAGGGATTCTATCCTGCAGCCCTTTCGTGCTCGAAGGGGTCGCTAGCGGTTTGCCTCCTGTCGATCGTCTGGTAGGTGGAAGACTTCGTCTTTTTCAGAAGAATGGTCTTCCACACTACCCGACAATAATCTCCTTTAGAGGGTGAAGTTGGGATTTCGGATCCCATTGAAGGAAAGTCCCCCATTATCGATCACTCCTTCGTTCACAAAATCCCCCGCATTGCCGGAACAAAGACAGATTTTAGAGGAGGAAATAGAGTCTCTTCTCTCAAAGGGTGCCGCGGAGAGGGTTTCAAACCTTTTCTACCCAGGGTTTTATTCCAGGTTGTTTCTGGTGAAAAAGAAGAACGGAAAGTTAAGACCAGTTTTAGATCTAAGTCTTTTCAATCTTTACACCTCTCTCCCAAAGTTTCGGATGTGTACGGTAAATCAGTTAATTCAGGACATGGAGTTAGCCGATTTCGCAATATCAGTAGATCTTCGAGACGCTTACTTTCACGTGCCCATTCACCAATCATCAAGAAAGTACCTGAGGTTCGGCTACAACAACAAAGTTTACCAATTTGTATGTCTGCCTTTCGGCCTATCGTCAGCCCCTTCGTTTTTACACGGGTAATGAATTATGTTATGAAGACACAGCGCCTGTTAACCGGGGTCTATTCCTTGGCGTATCTGGACGACTCTCTCCTAAAACATCGCAATCCCTCGATTTAACAAACAGCAGGGATGAACTTTCTTAAACTCTTCCACTGACTGGGTTTTTTGATAAACCTCGAAAAGTCGGATTTGGTTCCTACTCAGGTTTTCGCGCATCTAGGTTTGACTTTTCAAACAACTATCAGCATAGTGTCTATTTCGGAAGACCGCATAAAGACTCCATCGGATTTTGAATGCTGTGTTAATCGCAGATCACCTGAGAGCCAGGACTGTTCTTCAGTTACTAGGAACACTCAACTCGGTGGCGTATTATATTGTTTTAGGGAAACTGTACATGCGCCCCTTTCAATTTATTCTGCTAAGTCAGTGGAAACCGTCCGTTCATCATGTCGACAGCATGATCAGAATTCGTTCGGTTTTCAAAGTTCATTGTCGGAAGTGGTTAGACCTAGCATGGCTTCGAACGGGCGTGTCATTTCTTCCAATCCCCCAGGTGTTTACTCTGTCGGCGGATTCAAGCAATCTGGGGTGGGGAGCTTCCCTCACTCCTCTAGGGTTGAGCGTACAGGGAATTTTGACAGTTGCACAGAGGTCTCTTCACATCAACAATTTAGTAATGCTGGCAATATCAGAGGCTTTACACCATTTTGCCCCGGTCTTAATCAATCAATCGGTTTTAATTCTGTCGGACAATACAACTGTTGTCTCTTACCTCAGAAGACAAGGGGGAACAAAATCACCAGATCTTTGCCTGTTAGTCTGGCACCTGTTACCATGGGCCCACAAACAGGGGATAAAACTTCTATTTTGTTACATTCCGGGAAAGTTGAACGTTCTAGCCGACATTCTCTCCAGACAGAATCAGATTTTGAGTATGGAATGGTCTCTTCATACCATGGTAACTGATCGAATTTTTCAAATATGGTCACGACCTCACATCAACTTATTCACAACAGCGTGGAATCACAAGCTCCCAATGTATGTCTCCCCTTGTCCGGATTCTCAAGCGTGGGCAGTTGACGCGTTAACTTTGAATTGGAACGGTTATGCGTTCCCCCCCCCCCCCTTTTGCTCTAATTCCAAGGGTATTGGAAAAGGTAAAGTTGGCAGAGTGCAGGATTCTACTAGTAGCACCCTGGTGGCCGAACCGTCCCTGGATAACTCTGTTGTTGGATCTTCTCTTCGATTTTCCGAGAGTTCTTCCAACTGGAGCGACAATGCTCAACCAGCCACGCACAAACCTTTTTCACAACAACCCCACGATCTTCAACCTTGTCCGGGATTGCTTGCGAGACGAGAGTTTTTCAGGAACATCTGCTGAAAGAATTGCCGGTGCTTGCACATTTTTATACACCCACATTGAAATGTGGTCGTATATTGTTGTCACCCCGTCCATCCGTATGTCTAGCCTCGTTCCTCGAGTCTCTTGCTAGAACTGGGGCTGAAACGCATTATGGTACATGATTCGTGTACAAATGGTAAAATATTGGATATCACAAGCCCATCTTTTTCCGCTAAGATCACAGCATCAATGTTGATTTAAATTGACAAATAATTTGTGTTTTCAATGTTGAAGATTTTGGATGATATTGAGTTAGAGACTTAGCTACTTTAATTTTTGTTGAGGGGTCATACATGTACATTATCGGACCAGATAAGGAACATGTTTTCTAGGCCAAATAGGTAGGATTTTGTAATAATATATAGCAAAACAACCTAAGGAAACCGCATTTATGATTCTTGCGATTAGCAAAAGTATCGTTAATACTATCTCTGTCATTTTCAATCCCTGGCATTAGCATGACCCCTCCCATTGGTCAGTAAAAGTCTCGGATTTCGGGCACTTCATATTGCGTGATCGAATAATTTTCATAGTTTTTCTTTTTATATCAACTAAAGGTTTAGTTTTTTAATTATTTGGCCGCTGTTCCTGAAATATGGCCCATTCAATTTTCACGACTTTTCCAAAATGGGCCGCCGATATTCAAATTAACTGATACGCTAATTGCCATTGGAGGCCGCCATATTGGATTTGACGTAGGTCAAAGGTCAATCGAAGTAAACTGGCGATAACACCATTGACCATAGCCGCCCTGCTTACTTTATTAAGTTTTCGTATAATCTATACACGGTTACAGGCCCTATATATTAACCTTTTTATACTTTACTTTTATACATTTTTACTTATGACAGAGAATACAGATTTGATCGTAGATAACTTTTTAGCGTGGAAAAGTGATTGATTACACTTGGTGAGGTCATTGTCGGAAGTGGTTAGACCTAGCATGGCTTCGATCGGGCGTGTCATTTCTTCCAATCCCCCAGGTGTTTACTCTGTCGGC
The DNA here is from genome assembly GCF_932274485.2 of Patella vulgata. Taxonomy (NCBI): domain Eukaryota; kingdom Metazoa; phylum Mollusca; class Gastropoda; family Patellidae; genus Patella; species Patella vulgata. The sequence continues at coordinate 41,917,877 of NC_065885.2, read as the reverse complement.
GGATTCAAGCAATCTGGGGTGGGGAGCTTCCCTCACTCCTCTTGGGTTGAGCGTACAGGGAATTTTGACAGTTGCACAGAGGTCTCTTCACATCAACAATTTAGAAATGCTGGCAATATCAGAGGCTTTACACCATTTTGCCCATAGCTCTCGATCCATAGCTGCTTCGTTCAAAATTTTATGTGTATCGGTTATAAAAGCTATATTTTTCATCATTTTTATACGCCCACATTGAAATGTGGTCGTATATTGTCATCGCCCCCGTCGGTCCGTCCGTCCGTCCGGCGTCCACAATTGCTTGTGGACGCTCTAAGAGGCTAAAGTTAATATCCGATTGACTTTAAATTTATACACAGTGTTTAAGGTCATGAGACGAAGAAGCCTATTGATTTTCAGCGATTTCCGATAATTACTGCCAGAGTTATGGCTCTTGATCACTTTGAAAAATTTTGTGGATGCTCTAGAGGCTAAAGTTAATATCCGATTGACTTTAAATTTATACATAGTGTTTAAGCTCATGAGACGAAGAAGCCTATTGATTTTCAGCGATTGCCGATAATTACTGTCAGAGTTATGGCCCTTGATCACTTTGAAAAATCTTGTAGACGCTCTGAGTTAATATCTGATTGACTTTAAATTTATACACAGTGTTTAAGGTCATGAGACAAAGAAGCCTATTGATTTTCACCGATTTCCGATAATTACTGCCAGAGTTATGGCCCTTGATCACTTTAAAAAATCTTGTGGACGCTCTAGAGGCTAAAGTTGTCATCCGATTGACTTCAGATTGATACACAGAGTTTAAGGTCTTGAGACGAACAAGTATATTGATTTTCAACAAATCTTTATGACTTGAACAGCTAAATCCATGATGTTAAAAGTTTCATACACTAAACGTTAGCATGGGGCAGAGCTTTATAAAAGCCAAACAAATTCTAATGGTTTTCTGTGAATTACTTAATGAGTGGACGTATATTGTTGTCGCCTCTGTCCGTCCGTCCACAATTGTTTGTGGACACTCTACAGGTCACAATTCTTATCCGATTTTGACAAAACTTGAAGTATAGGTTTATCTCCAAAAGATCTTGGTTGCTTTCGATATTGGCATGTATCGGATCGAAACTTCATGGATTATGGCCGCTGATTGTACGAAAAATCACATTTTTAGCTTCTGAACACTGTAGAGATCACAATTTTTATCTGATTTGGTTTAAACTTGAAATGTATGCTTATAACCCAAAGATCTCGGTTCCTTTTGATATTCGTGCATATCGGAACGTAACTTCCTGAATTATGGCTCATGATTGTACGAAAAATCGTGTTTTTAGCTTGCGGACCCTACAGCGGTCATAATTTTTATCCGATTTAAAAAAACGTATTATTATATCATCATTAAACCCTAAGGATGGCTGAGTTCGAATTTCGTGAAAATCGGCCCAAAACTGACAGACAAAATGGCAGCCGTTCGTTCTCAAATACCGTAAAAATATGGTATATCAAGGTTGTGGACCCTATAGAGGTCACAATTTTAATCCTATTTTGATGAAACTTGAAATGTAAGTTTATAACCCAAAGATCTTGGTTCCTTGCGATATTTGCGCATATCGGACCATAACTTCCTGAATTATGGCCCCTGATTGTACGAAAAATCACGGTTTTAGTTTGTGAACCCTATAGAGGTCATAATTTTTATCCGATTTAAAAAAACGTATTATTATATCACCGTTGCACCCTAAGGACGGCTGAGTTTGAATTTCGTGAAAGAAAATCGGCCCAAAATTGACAGACGAAATGGCCGCCGTTCGTTCTCAAATAGCATAAAAATATAGTATAGCAAGGTTGTGGACCCTATAGAGGTCACAATTTTTATCCAATTTTGTTATACCCCCACATAGAAATGTGGACGTATATTGCCGTCGGTCTGTCCGTTATCATCCAATTGTTTTAAAATTGATATATGTTGTTTACATTAGTGAGATGAAGAAGCCTATTTAATTTCAATAATTTCCGTTTATAACATCTAGTGTTATGGCCCCTGTTTCACTTTGTTGAACCTTGTGAACGCTCTAATGCCAAAAGTTAACATCCAATCTTTGTGAAATTTATATGCAATATTTAAATTAGGGAAACGAAGAAGCCTATTGAATTTCAGCAATTTCCATTTATTACTTCTAGAGTTATGGCCCTTTTTTCACTTTGTTTAACCTTGTGAACTCTCTAACCCCAAAAGTTATCATCCTATCTTTCTGAAATTTATATGCATTATTTAAATTAGTGAAACAAAGAAGCCTATTTAATTTCAATAATTTCTGTTTATAACATCTAGAGTTATGGCCCTTGTTTCACTTTGTTGAACCTTGTGAACGCTCTAATGCCAAAAGTTAACATCCGATCTTTGTGAAATTTATATGCAATATTTGAATTAGAGAAACAAAGAATCCTATTGAATTTCAGCGATTTCTGTTTATTACTTCTAGAGTTATAGCCCTTGTTTCACTTTGTTTAACCTTGTGAACGCTCAAACCCCAAAAGTTATCACATTTAAAACAATTCACATTTTTGGAAACCCTGAATCTTTTCCGAGACAATGGCTATCTCACATTTTTCAATTTCGAACATTCATCTATGGCTTTTGTCGTTCGAATTTTGGAAATACGTTGATTAGGAGACAATTTTTGTAATTTTTCAAAATTTTGAAATTTAACCTACATTTTGGGATACCTGAAGGCAATCCGATTCCAGTAATATAACTTTCATAATATAACTTATCACCCTTTATTTTTCGAATTTTCTGCCCATTTTGTGAGCCCAAGTTTCGTTTTATGGCTGAATCGAGGTTTCTAAAACTTCTGGAACATGAAGTTATAGTCCAAAACCAACTGATAAATCTATGTCGACAAGGATCCTTAAACCGGAAGTGGTTGAAAAAATGTCTGATATTTTGAAGAAAATGCAAAAAATGGGTGCTTTTGGGAAAAACGCGATTTCTCCACCAGATATCAACGGATTAAAGAAATGAAGGTATCGTTGGGTGGCCTGGGGATTTGACTGTCATATGATACCCATTTTACACGCGTCCTATGACAGGGCAGCAAAATATGACATGCTGAAAATCAAGTATTTTCTGATTTGGAGCATTTTTGGATGCCTATATCTCGAAAACTACTCCAAGGATTTTTCTTAAACTTTCCCTATCGAGAGTCCCAGTAGTCGTGTGCATGAATCCATCCAATAAGACTTTGAAATGTCTGGAATAGGTAAAATAACGAACTGAAAATCGAAAAAAGTTGAAAAATCGTCAAATTTTAGAAAATGCCCTATTATTTCTTTATTTTAACAGATTTTCATAAAAAAAAGTTATACATTTAGATAGCTGTTATAATCACAATTCTAACCATGTATAATATGTATTGAGTTATTGAAATTTAATTTTCGATATTTTGACATTTTGATATTTTTGACACTTTTGAACATAGGATTTCTCAGGGAGATTTTATCTGATCAGACAATGTAATATATCATTACATAGCCCTGTGGCTATTTAATAAGCCAATCCGGTTATTAAAACTATCCCGACAATAATCTCCATACCGGAAGTATTCGAAAAATGAAGAAAAGGGTTAAAAAAAAAATAGCGCTTTTGCAAAAAACTTGATTTCTCCAGATGTTAGCGGACCAAAAGAACTAAAGTGTCGCTGGATAGCCCCATTAATGGAATATCATATGACATCTGATTGATACCATTTAGATGGCTAGAAAATAAATTATGGTATGCCGAAAATCTAGTATTTTCCGTTTTGGAGCATTTTGAGACGCCATTTTCTCGAAAACGACAACTACGATTTTTCTTAAACTATTTTTACTGATAGTCCTATCGGTGGACTATGGCGTGAGTCCAAAAATAAAAGCATTGAAATAATATTAGTGGTCCAAAAAGAGACTCAATCCTGGAAAAAAGTTGAAAAATCCTTAAATTACTGAAAATGCTCTTCTATTTTTCTTTCTTTGGAAAACAGCTGAATGGATTTTTCTGAAACTTCTTGTACAGAAGGTTCGGTAACCAAACAACTTGTTAAAACTATCCCGACAATGATCCAAAAACCGGAAGTAGTCGAAAAAATATCCGATATTTTGAGAAAAAAAACCATAAAAAGTAAAAAAATGGTGATCTTGCGAAAAAAGTGATTACTACGTAAGATTTCAAAACAACTAAAGTGTCATTGGATAACCCGAACAATGGACGATCGTATGACATCTAAATGGTAAAAATTCGCTGGTTAGGCAATATATAATGGGACGCTGAAAATCTAGTATTTTCATTTTTGGTGGCTATTCAGATGCTTTTATCCCGAAAACTTCTCTTTTTAACCTTTCTTAAACTTCTGTTACTTAGAGTCCTAACGGTGGTTTAGGGTGTGAATCCAAATTTAAAAGCCTCAATATAGTATAAATGGTCCAAAAAGGGCCACAATCTTTGAAAAAAGTTGAAAAATCGTTATATCCCTAATGGTATAAGGGAGATAACTCATTGGTATCAGACTACCAATTATTTGCTAAATATTGTTAAATATCTTCTGATTTTCCTTTCTTTTAATAGGGTGCCCCGAGCTAAAAAAAATCTCGAAAACTATTTACAGTTATGACACTATATCTATATAAACAACAACCCTGGATAATCCTTTATTATAAGCTACCAAGAAACTATATCTGCGTGCTATATTTCACAAGATATATCCATTCGATTGTACGTTAAAATACACTGTTTTTGTGTATTACCGGCGGAGATATTTATTTTGAGGTTTCAATGTTAACGGAGTTATGTTTTCTTGGTCATTTAAAATTATAGATTTCTTTTCCGAAATGAATGAACCACCACTACCATTCGGGACTATTAGTTTAAATCGTAATTTGCTATCTGAGGAAATCTGCTTCATGATTCGAGAGAATTTCAGATCTCAGAGCATGCGTACGTAGCTCAGTTTTTGGATTGGTCATTCCCGTGTACTTAATGTGTACAGTTCAATTTAAACGTATTTACGTTTTTGTAGATATATTAGAACAATCTATTTATATTTTCTGTATACCCATAGACACATAGGTCTATTTATATTGGTATTTATATGTTAATATGCCTTTGTAAATTTATATTTGATGTCCCAAATGTTCGGAAGTATGTTTATTGAAGAAACGTTTCATCGAATAATTAGAGTATTAAATAAATAATGACTAAAGATAAATAGGTTAAAAATTAAGGTAATCAGCGCAGGTATATTCACTTTATCAAACAAAGCCTAACTCAAATCTTTCCCAAAAACACGATCTGTTACGACATTTCACAAATTGATTGATAATAAATAATGCATAGTCATTATTTAGCAAACACAGATATGTCATTTAGAACTAATCTTTAATAAACATATATTCTTAATTCTTCCCCTTTAGATCTACAGTAGTAGGCGTATTTTGTAAAATAAATTGCTACCCGAAAATTAACCGATTGGTTTAAAGAAAACAGTTATTTAAAAATAAGGATTTGTTAAAATACTCTGAGAGGTGTTGGAAAGTCGGTCTGCTGGGACGTCGGGATTGACAAATAAATTAGAAACGGAGAATGAAGAAATTGTATGTTTTTATAACCGCTAAAAAGGGGCATTGAAAGTTTGGTAGGATCAACCAGGTCAATTAATTTTTGTAAATTTTCTTTTAAAACTGGAATCGAGTGATCCTTACCGGCGACAGAAAAATAAAATATAGACTTATTGGAAAGTTGCTGATTTAAAACATGCCTACGAAACCGGAGCTGTGCCTTCAGTGCCTCTTTCATTTCCCTATCTGTTAGTTGTAAAAGCCCATTTTCCATACCCTCTTTACTTTTCTAAAGACCCACCCTGATAATTTCTGTTGTTAGGCGCTCTTTTTTCCTAATCCCTCGTTTCCCCTTTTCTATTAATTCATTCTTTTTTCGCAAAAAGAACCGCTAACTTTTTTCTTTCGATTTCTTTCAGTCTTTGCCTAAATTTAGAAAGTTGATTTTTAGTTATCCTTTCAGCATCCATTAAGACCAAATTACGTTGATCAGGTGAAAGATTTTTTAGCCATTCATCAGATTTATTCATTTTATATAAAATGGACACTTCCTTGCCAAAAATATTAGACGAGGGCGCGATCGAGATGACTGAACACGGTTTCTGGTAATTGTTGTGAGGTATGGCAGAACTCGAACACGAAAGATTAAAGACATTCTCGATACTCAAGTAATCTTTTTGCAATGTACATTGTACTTTCTGACCAAATTATGGCATTCTGAAGTGTATCTTTGATTTTCGACATCATACAAATTTACTTCTTCCCCACAAGGTTGGGACTTACAACCAGTTTTTTTATTTGTCAAAACTTTATTATTATTAGCCTTCGCGCGAATCAATTCTTTTGAGGTCTTCCTTATTCGATTTTTTAAACGCAAAATTGTTTATGTATACCTATTGATCCTTCTTAATAAATTCTTATTTTTCCTATTTAACTTAGTCAAAGTCACAGCATCGACAGATGTCCGTGTCCCTCTATTTATTAAATGTATCGTCCTGGTATCTGCCGATGGTGTCTTATCCACTATCTCCACTATCCCGGGGAAAAAGAGGCTGTCGATATAATCGTCATATAATTTTAAAGATTTATTACAATTTGTCTTCAGTCTGACCAGCCTACTTCGAATACCGTTGTCATCAAACGTCATGCTGTCGTCATGTAAAGCAGTAATTATAGACTAGTGCTCTGTATTGTATGGAAATTTATTAATGATGCCTACCTAGTACCAGCCTAATTTTAATTTTTGCAAAGGGATGTTTAGTTATTGTACCAAGATCATAGTGATCGCCCAAACCAATGCTGGATAGTAATTCATCTTTGGACGTCATGCCTGCTAATTGAATCGACGGTCAATTCCTGAACAAAATAAAAAGAATTGTTTACCCTGTTAAATCTATCCCGACAATGATCCGTAAACCGGAAGTAGTCGAAAAAATATTCGATATTTAAAAAAAAAACCCAGTAAAAATCGGTGCTCTTGCAAAAATCGTGATTTCACCGTTAGGTGTGACCGCATCTAAAGTATCGTTTGGTAGGTTGATGAATGGGCTATTGTATGACAAACTTCCTGTCTGATTCCTGAAAGCCGGTTCAGTGCTGCTTGCAGGTCTAGTTATTATTATTATTATGTACCGCGGAAGCCTATCTCTCCATGATCGAAAACAGATATCGATCTGGGGTTCAATTTTCTATCGGGAAACCATGTGGTGGCTACTTGATAAAGTAATTTTGAAACTTCTGCGCATACCGAAAGTGGCCGAATTTCGTGCGGTGCATAAAAATTAAAAACGGCTGTAGCTTCAGCAATTCTGTACCTATTTTCATACAAATGACATTTTCAGAAACCCTGAGTCTTTTCTCGGACGATAGTAGTTGAAAATTTCGAAACTTCGTCGCTGACTTCTATCTCACATTTTTCAATTTCGAACATTCATCTATGGCTTTTGTCGTTCGAATTTTGGAAATACGTTGATTAGGAGACAATTTTTGTAATTTTTCAAAATTTTGAAATTTAACCTACATTTTGGGATACCTGAAGGCAATCCGATTCCAGTAATATAACTTTCATAATATAACTTATCACCCTTTATTTTTCGAATTTTCTGCCCATTTTGTGAGCCCAAGTTTCGTTTTACGGCCGAATAGACGTTTCTGAAACTTCTGGAACATGAAGTTATAGTCCAAATCCAACTGATAAAGCTATTTTGACAAGGATGACAAATTGTCCGATATTTTGAAGAAAACCCCAAAAATGGGTGCTTTTGGGAAAAACGTGATTTCTCAACCCGATATCAACGGATTAAAGAAATTAAGGTATCGGTGGGTAGCCGCTAACGGCCAAAGATAATTACCTTTACACTATCTAGTTTTTAACTATTATAGCAAGAACTGCCATCTCTATATGCCGATAACGGCCAAAGATAATTAAATCAGAAAAAGTGGATAATCGAGACTATGCTGTTTATATTAATGATTTTAGTAATGCTAACCGAGACTATGCAAAAATTTCACCGGCTTCTTTCTCGGCTCATAGTGGATCAATTTGACTGAAATTTTCAGCAAATTACCTTTACACTATCTAGTTTTTAACTATTATAGCGAGAACTGCCATCTCTTTATCTTATCTCCCATAATGTATCTTTAATTTTCGATATTTTGATATTTTTGACACTTTTGAACATAGGAGTTCCCAGGGGCATTTTATCTGATCAGACAATATAATATTTCATTACATAGCCCTGTGGCTATTTGATAAGCCAATCCGGTTATTAAAACTATCCCGGCAATAATCTCCATACCGGAAGTATTCAAGAAAAAAGGTTAAAAAAAAATAGCGCTCTTGCGAAAAACTTGATTTCTCCATCAGATGTTAGCAGATCAAAAGAACTAAAGTATCGCTGGATAGCACCATCAATGGACTATCATATGACATCTGAATGATACGATTTAGATGGCTAGAAAATAAATTATGGTACGCCGAAAATCTAGTATTTTCCGTTTTGGAGCATTTTAAGACGCCATTTTCTCGAAAACGACAACTACGATTTTTGCTAAACTTTTTTTTGCTCATAGTCCTATCGGTGGACTATGGCGTGAGTCCAAAAATAAAAGCATTGAAATAATATAAGTGGTCCAAAAAGAGACTCAATCCTGGAAAAAAAGTTGAAAAATCCTTAAATTACTGAAAATGCTCTTCTATTTTTCTTTCTTTGGAAAACAGCTGAATGGATTTTTCTGAAACTTCTTGTACAGAAGGTTCGGTAACCAAACAACTTGTTAAAACTATCCCGACAATGATCCAAAAACCGGAAGTAGTCGAAAAAATATCCGATATTTTGAGAAAAAAACCCATAAAAAGTAAAAAAAATGGTAATCTTGCAAAAAAAGTGATTACTACGTAAGATTTCAAAACAACTAAAGTGTCATTGGATAGCCCGAACAATGGACGATCGTATGACATCTAAATGGTAAAAATTCGCTTGTTAAGCAATATATAATGGGACGCTGAAAATCTAGTATTTTCATTTTTGGGAGCTATTTAGATGCTTTCATCCCGTAAACTTCTCTTATTTCCTTTCTTAAACTTCTGTTACTTAGAGTCCTAACGGTGGTCTAGGGTGTGAATCCAAATTTAAAAACCTCAGAATACTATAAATGGTCCAAAAAGGGCCACAATCTTTGAAAAAAGTCGAAAAATCATTATATCTTCTCATGTTATAAGGGAGATAACACATTGGTATCAGACTACCATTTATTTGCTGAATATCGTTAAATATCTTCTAATTTCCCTTTCTTTTAAAAACTGTCCAATGGATCTTTCTGAAACTTCTGGTACATGAAGTTAAGTTCCCATACAACGTGTTTAATCTATCCCGACAATGATCCGTAAACCGGAAGTAGTCGAAAAAATATTCGATATTTAAAAAAAACCCCTTAAAAATCGGTGCTCTTGCAAAAATCGTGATTTCACCGTCGGGTGTGACCGCATCAAAACATCTATAGCATTGTTTGGTAGCACGATGAATCTGCTATTGTATGCTACACTTCCTGTCTGATTCTTGAAAACCGGTTCAGTGCTGCGTGCAGGTCTAGTTAGGGTTTCACACTGCGTAGCTTGTGTGAAACACTATTGTTTTTGTTAAGATTATTATTCTTCTTATTAAGCTTTCATATTTCATATGAAAGCTTATTGTTTCTGTTAAGATTATTATTGTTATTATTATTTTTTTTGTGTGTGTTTTATCCACAAATCGGATTTCTCAGAATCTAACCATAGGATCTTTCTGAAACTTTTACCAATCCCCCAAAAATGGGTGGTGGCTGTTGATTAAATATATTTTCAAAACGTTTTACGAATCCGAAATCACCGAATTTTACTAACGAATGCATTTGACCTACAATGCTGTAACTTTGTGACTATTTGACCTATTTTACTAAATCTTTTTTCTTTGAGTACCTTGAGACAATTACTTCAAATCTGCAGATTCAGATTTTCGAATTTCGAAAATTCTTCGCTGTGATTTCGGACCGGTATTTATGACCAATTTGACAACTTCTTTAATAGTTGTACGATTTTCATGAAATTTAGCATGTAAGTAGATCTTACCGATGCGACTTCAAAAATATGATTAGAAATTTGTTAAATTATCTCCCCTTAAAGAAATTAAGGATCAAAATTGTCAAAAAAATCATTGAAATATAGGTCAGAATGACCTAATTTTTATTTTCGATACTAGACAAGTAATTACTGATTCATATACAAAATATGGAGTTTGTCGATCGAACCGGAAATGCCACCATCTTGAAACGTGAAAAGTCCTAATAACTTTTGCGATATTGCACTTATAGTCCATGAAGGAATGCCTAAAAAACGTTCCGAGCAGAATTTTGATTTATGTCAACTGATGGCCGCCATTTTGAAGTGAATATGAAAAATAGCGAAAAATCGACATTTGCGGTCTTCTAAACAAACACAATAGGGCATAGTATGTCCAATACGTCTCCTATTTCTGAAATTAATACATTTCAGGATAGCCGGGATACGGGTCGAATGTTTGGTATTTGAATATTTCAAAAATTCGAATTTCGCCTTTGATGTTTTCCTAGCCGACAAGGTTGTTTTCGAGTGTAGGTCCGCACATGCGCGTCACAACCCTATTATCGTGGACACCAACTTGAAACTCACCGGGTATCTGGCTTATGGTCCCAAGCACAATTCCAAACAAACATTTTTAGGGCCCGACCCATGGGGGGGGGGGTGGCCATTTTCCCTGGGGTACATAAAGTAAAACAAGAAAATAGAGATGGAACTAGGTGTTCGATTTTAATTTGGAGACAATTTTTGGATGCGCCGAGGTCAGAAAGATGGGGTTAGCCAAAGTTTCGAAGAGATAGGTCTATTTTGTAAAAAAAATCCCTTCATAACAAAGATATTTAGCTGCTTTTGACTTCGCGCATGCGCAACGCTGGAACCAAAGGTACCATGTCTACCAAATTCTGGCTAGGAACTTTTCAGGTTGGTACCTATGTGCCCTGAAAATTTCAAGGCGATACCTGCATTCCTTCAAGTTGTTCTTGGCACGGCTCCAGGTCGGCTGCCGTTCTCATTTTTTGTAAGTCCAGATACAGCTTCCGTAAGGGGAAAAAGGGGGAATTTCGCCACGACACCGGAACGGATTGTCCGAGAACCATGAAATTTGGACACAATACGCCTATTACCACCCCGGATTCTGTGCTTTACTCAAATTTTGATTCCATTAAAAAATGCAAATGTAAAGGGATCTTATCATATCTTCCGTAAGTGATAGGTGTTAGTACTAGACAATTTTTTAAAATGACCGCAACACTAAAAACCGAAATCGACTATTTTGACTTTTTTTGACTGCTGAGGCATCCTTCCTGTGGTCAAAATCTCTGGAATTTCCAGCGGTTGGCTGCGCAGTGATATTTATCATATATTAAAAGAAAAAAATTTCGCGATATTATACTTACTGACATGGGAGTTACATTTTCTGAATCCTTGAAGGAATGCCTAAAAAACGTTCAGAACAGAATTTTGATTTCGGTCAACCGATGGTCTCCATTTGGAATTGAATATGGAGAACAGTGAAAAATCCACTTGAACAGACGTGAAAATAAACACAATAGGCCGTAATATGTTCAATGCGTCTATTATTTCTGAAATTAATGCATTTCAGGATAGCTTGGGATCAAGATCGATTTTTTAGCGTTTGAAAATTTTCAAAATTTCGTATTTCGCCTTTTGACCTTTTATGTGCCGACAAAGTTGTTTGCAGGACAATTTATGCCTTTAATTTTCAAAATTTACAAATTTAACCTAAATATTCGAACAGCTAAGGTCAATCTGATTAAAAAAATACTAGTTCCGTTCAAAGTTATTTCATTTATTTTTTTGATATTTTCCTGCCCCTTTTTAGTTCTTTCCCGCCATTTTCGTTTCATGTTCTCATCCGTCCCGTTTTTAAACGGCTTGATCCATTTTTCTGAAACTTTGGAACGGAAAGTCATTCTGATTACAGCAATCCAAGTCTCAGTTATTTCCCTTTAGTTTCCAGATTATTTTGTTGCCCGGGTGCAATGTTTCTCACTATATTTAGACTTGTAACTTCGCGACTTTTTCACCGATTTTGATAATTATTTTTTGTTGTTCTTTTTTCTTTTAAGATACTTGATATAATCCATGTCACGTGAAAGACTATTGTTTTTACTAAAATTATTATTATTAGGCTTTCAGACTTTGTCTGAAAGACTATTGTTTTTACTAAAATTATTATTATTATTATTTTTTTCCGCGGGAGCCTATTTCTCCATGATCGAAAACAGATATCGCTCTGGAACCAAATTTTCTATCGGGAAACCATGTGGTGGCTACTTGATAAAACAATTTTGAAACTTCTGCGCAGACCGGACGTGGCCGAATTTTGTGCGGTGCATAAAAATTAAAAAACGGCCGTAGCTTCGTCAATTCTGTACCGATTTTCATACAAATGACATTTTCAGAAACCCTGAATCTTTTCTCGGACGATAGCAGTTGAAAATTTTGAAATTTCGAAACTTCGTCGCTGACTTCTAGCGTTCGAAAAATGAAAAAAATTGTTTAAAAGACAATTTTTGTTATTTTTCAAAATTTTCAAATTTGACCTACATTTTTGGATACCTGAAAACCATCCGATTCCAGAAATATAAGTTTCATTCCGAGTTATCGCCCTTTATTTTTTCGATTTTTTTCGAATTTTCTGCCCATTTCCCAACCCTTATATTTTTTGGAAAGGATAAATCGATAGTTGTGAAAGTCCTGGAACATAAAGCTATATAGTCAGACCGCTAGATTAATCAATTTCAATAACGATTCGGAAACCGGAAGTAGTCGAAATAATGATAGATATTTCGAAAAAAAAGCAAAAAATGGGTGTTTTGGGGAAAAACTCGATTTCTCCCGTCCACTATCAATGGATTAAACGAATTAAGCTTTCGTTCAGTGGAACGAGGAAAGGACTGTCGAATGATGCAAAATAAGACAAGCTGAAAATCAAGTATTTTCTGATTTGGAGCGTTTTTGGACATCCTTAATCTCAAAAACTTAACCTACAATTTTTTTTTAACTTTCTCTATCGAGAGTCCTTTCGGTGGTAGTCTTGTGCATGAAAACATCCAATTAGTCTTTGAAATGTCTGGAATAGGATAAAAAAGGGACTGAAAATCGAAAAAAGTCGAAAAATCGTTAAATTTTGGAAAATGCTATATTATTTTATTATTTAATCAGATTTTTACGAAAAGGTTACACATTCAGATAGCTGACCTAATTACGATTCTAACAATGTATAATATGTATTGAGTTTTTGACATTTTTGAATTTTTTGCACTTTGAACATAGGATTTCTCAGGGCCATTTTATCTGATCATATAATGTAATATATCATTACAGAGCCCTGTGGCTATCTAATTGCCCAAATTGGTTATTATAACTATCCCGACAATAATCTCCATACCGGGCGTATTCAAAAAATGAAGAAAAAGGTTAAAAAAAATTAGCGCTCGTGCGAAAAACTTGATTTCTCCACCAGATCTTAGCGGACCAAAAAAACTAAAGTGTCGCTGGATAGCAGCCCCATTAATGGACTATCATATGACATCTGAATGATACGATTTAGATGGCTAGAAAATAAATTATGTTACGCCGAAAATCTAGTATTTTCCGTTTTGGAGCATTTTGAGAGGTCTTTTTCTCAAACAAAACAACTACGTTTTTTCTTAAACTTTTTTTACCCAGAGTCCTATGGGTGGACTATGGCGTGAGTCCAAAAATAAAAGCATTGAAATAACATAAGTTGTCCCAAAAGAGCCTCAATCTTGGAAAAAAGTTGAAAAATCCTCAAATTACTGAAAATGCTCTTCTATTATTCTTTGTTTTGAAAACAGCTCAATGGGTGTTTCTGAAACTTCTGGTACAGAAAGTTAACTATCCAAACAACATATTAAAACTATCCCGACAATGATCCAAAAACCGGAAGTAGTCGATCTTGCGAAAAAAGTGATTACAACGCCATATTTCAACGAATCAAAACAACTAAAGTGTAATTGGATAGCCCGAACAATGGACGATCTTATGACATCTCAATGGTAAAAAATCGCTGGTTAGGTAATTTATCATGAGATGCTGAAAATCTAGTATTTTCCTCTTTGGAGCCTACTCAGACGCTTTTATCTCGAAAATTACTCTTATTTCCTTTCTTAAACTTCTGTTACTTAGAGTCCTAACGCTGATCTGGGGTGTGAATCCAAATTTAAAAGCCTCAATATAGTATAAATGGTCCAAAAGGGCCACAATCTTTGAAAAAAGTCGAAAAATCGTTATATCTGTAAATCTGCTTCTAGTGGTATAAGGGAGGTAAAACTGTCCAATGGATCTTTCTGAAACTTCTGGTACAGGAAGTTAAGTTCCCATACCACTTGGTAAATCTATCCCTATAATGATCCGTAAACAGGAAGTAGTCAAAAAAATATTCGATATTTAAAAAAAAAAGACAGTAAAAAAATCGGTGCTCTTGGAACAATCGGGATTTCGCCGTCGGGTGTGACCGGATCAAAACATCTAAAGTATCGTTTGGTAGCTCGATAAATGGGCTATTGTATGACACACTTCCTGTCTGATTCCTGAAAGCCGGTTCAGTGCTGCTTGCAGGTCTAGTTAGGCTTTCAGACTTTTGTCTGAAAGACTATTGTTTTTACTAAAAAATTTATTATTATTATTTTCGCCATAGCCTATTTCTCAGTGCCTGTAACAGATACCGATATGGGACCTAATTTCCTATCGGAAACCATGTGGTGGCTACTTGATAAACTATTTTTGAAACTTCTGCGCCGACCGGAAGTGACCGAATTTTGTGCGGTGCATAAAAATTAAAAAACAGCCGTAGCTTCGTCAATTCTTTACCTATTTTCATACAAATGACATTTTCAGAAACCCTGAATCTTTTCTCGGACGATAGCAGTTGAAAATTTCGAAAGTTCGAAACTTCGTCGCTGACTTTTAGCGTTCGAAAAATGAAAATTTTTGTTTAATTGAAAATTTTTGTTATTTTTCAAATTTGACCTACATTTTTGGATACCTGAAGATCATCCGATTCCAGAAATATAAGTTTCATTCCGAGTTACCGCCCTTTATTTTTCGAATTTTCTTCCCATTTCCCAACCCTTATATTTTTTGGAAAGGATAAATCGATAGTTGTGAAAGTCCTGGAACATAAAGCTATATAGTCAGACCGCTGGATTAAGCAATTTCAAAAACGATCCGGAAACCGGAAGTAGTGGAAATAATGATAGATATTTCGAAAAAAAAGCAAAAAATGGGTGTTTTGGGGAAAAACTCGATTTCTCCCGTCAACTATCAATGGATTAAACGAATTAAGCTTTCGTTGAGTGGAACGAGGAAAGGACTGTCGAATGATGCCCAATTTATACGGATACTATGACCAAGCAGCAAAATAAGACAAGCTGAAAATCAAGTATTTTCTGATTTGGAGCGTTTTTAGACATCCTTAATCTCAAAAACTTAACCTACAATTTTTTTTAACTTTCTCTATCGAGAGTCCTTTCGGTGGAAGTCTTGAAATAATGATAGATATTTCGAAAAAAACGCAAAAAATGGGTGTTTTTGGGGAAAAACTTGATTTCTCCGTCCAATATCAATGGATTAAACGAATTAAGCTTTCGTTGAGTGGCCCGAGGAATGGACTGTCGTATGATGCCCAAATTATACGAATACTATGACCAAGCAGCAAAATATGACAAGCTGAAAATCAAGTATTTTCTGATTTGTAGCATTTTTGGACGCCTGTATTTCGAAAACTGCTCCAAGGATTTTTCTTAAACTTTCCCTATCGAGAGTCCCTCCGGTAGTCTTGTGCATGAATCCATCCAATAAGAGATTGAAATGTTTGAAATAGATAAAATAACGTACTGAAAATCGAAAAAAGTTGAAAAATCGTGAAATTTTGCTCTATTACTTTATTATTTAAACAAATTTTTACAAAAACGTTACACATTCAGATAGCTGACCTAATTACGATTCTAACGATGTATAATATGTATTGAAATATTTAAATTTAATTTTCGATATATTGACATTTTTGCATTTTTGGCACTATTGAACATATGATTTCCCAGGGACATTTTATCTGATCAGACAATGTAATATATCATTACATAGCCCTGTGGCTTTTTGATAAGCCAATCCGGTTATTAAAACTATCCCGACAATAATTTCCATACCGGAAGTATTAAAAAAATGAAGAAAAAGGGTTTAAAAAAATAGCGCTCTTGCGAAAAACTTGATTTCTCCATCAGATGTTAGCGGACCAAAAGAACTAAAGTATCGCTGGATAGCCCTATTAATGGACTACCATATGACATCTGAATGATACGATTTAGATAGCTAGAAAATAAACTATGGTACGCCGAAAATCTAGTATTTTCCGTTTTGGAGCATTTTAAGACGCCATTTTCTCGAAAACGAAAACTACGATTTTTCTTAAACCTTTTTTACTCAGAGTCCTATCGGTGGACTATGGCGTGAGTCCAAAAATAAAAGCATTGAAATAATATAAGTGGTCGAAAAAGAACCTCAATCTTGGAAAAAAGTTGAAAAATCCTTAAATTACTGAAAATGATCTTCTAATTTTCTTTCTTTGGAAAACAGCTGAATGGATTATTCTGAAACTTCTTGTACAGAAGGTAAGGTAACCAAACAACTTGTTAAAGCTATGCCGACAATGATCCAAAAACCGGAAGTAGTCGAAAAAATGTCCGATATTTTGAGGAAAAAAAACGTAAAAAGTAAAAAAATGGCGATCTTGCGTAAAAAGTGATTACTACGCCAAATTCCACCGAATCAAAACAACTAAAGTGTCATTGGATAGTTCGAACAATGGACGATCTTATGACATCTAAATGGTAAAAATTCGCGGGTTAGGCAATATATAATGGAACGCTATTTTTTTCTTTTTTTGAGCCTATTCAGACGCTTTTATTTCGAAAACTTGTCTTATTTCCTTTCTTAAACTTATGTTACTTAGAGTCCTAACAGTGGTCTATGGTGTGAATCTAAAGTTAAAAGTCTCAATATCGTATAAATGGTCCAAAAAGCCACAATCTTTGAAAAAAGTCGAAAAATCGTTATATCTGTAAATCTGCTTCTAATGGTATAAGGGAGGTAAAACTGTCCAATGGATCTTTCTGAAACTTCTGGTACAGGAAGTTAAGTTCCCATACCACTTGTTAAATCTATTCCGATAATGATCCGTAAACAGGAAGTA
Source organism: Patella vulgata (assembly GCF_932274485.2). NCBI lineage: Eukaryota > Metazoa > Mollusca > Gastropoda > Patellidae > Patella > Patella vulgata. Next base: position 41,900,457 of record NC_065885.2, on the reverse strand, counting down.
GTCAAAAAAATATTCGATATTTAAAAAAAAAAGACAGTAAAAAAAATCGGTGCTCTTGCAACAATCCTGATTTCACCGTCGGGTTGGATGGGATCAGAACATCTAAAGTATGGTTTGGTAGCTCGATAAATGGGCTATTGTATGACACACTTCCTGTCTGATTCCTGAAAGCCGGTTCAGTGCTGCTTGCACCTATTTCTCCATGATCGAAAACAGATATCGATCTGGAACCAAATTTCCTATCGGGAAACCATGTGGTGATTACTTGATAAAGTATTTTTGAAACTTCTGCGCAGACCGGAAGTGGCCGAATTTTGAACGGTAGCAACAAATCAAAAAGCGGCCGTGGTTTCACCAATTCTTTACCTATTTTAAAACAATTCACATTTTTGGAAACCCTGAATCTTTTCCGAGATAATGCCTATCTCACATTTTTCAATTTCGAACATTCATCTATGGCTTTTGTCGTTCGAATTTTGAAAATACGTTGTTTACGAGACAATTTTTGTTATTTTTCAAAATTTTCAAATTTGACCTACATTTTTGGATACCTGGAGACCATCCGAATCCAGAAATATAAGTTTCATTCCGAGTTGTCGCCCTTTATTTTTCGATTTTTTTCGAATTTCCTGCCCATTTCCCAACCCTTATATTTTTTGGAAAGGATAAATCGATATTTCTGAAAGTCCTGGAACATACAGCTTTATAGTCAGACCGCTGCATAAAGCAATTTCAATAACGATCTGGAAACCGGAAGTAGTCGAAATAATGATAGATATTTCGAAAAAAAAACGCAAAAAATGGGTGTTTTGGGGGAAAAACTCGATTTCTCCGTCCAGTATCAATGGATTAAACGAATTAAGCTTTTGTTGAGTGGCCCGAGGAATGGACTGTCGTATGATACCCAATTTATACGGATACTATGACCAAGCAGCAAAATATGACATGCTGAAAATCAAGTATTTTCTGATTTGGAGCGTTTTTGGACGCCTGTATTTCGAAAACTGCTCCAAGGATTTTTCTTAAACTTTCCCTATCGAGAGTCCCTCCGGTAGTCTTGTGCATGAATCCATCCAATAATACATTGAAATGTCTGGAATAGGTAAAATAACGTATCGAAAAAAGTTGAAAAATCGTGAAATTTTGGAAAATGCTCTATTACTTTATTATTTAAACAAATTTTTACAAAAACGTTACACATTCAGATAGCTGACCTAATTACGATTCTAACGATGTATAATATGTATTGAAATATTTAAATTTAATTTTCGATATATTGACATTTTTGCATTTTTGGCACTATTGAACATAGGATTTCCCAGGGACATTTTATCTGATCAGACAATGTAATATATCATTACATAGCCCTGTGGCTATTTGATAAGCCAATCCGGTTATTAAAACTATCCCGACAGTAATCTCCATACCGGAAGTATTCAAAAAATGAAGAAAAAAGGTTTAAAAAAATAGCGCTCTTGCGAAAAACTTGAATTCTCCATCAGATGTTAGCGGACCAAAAGAACTAAAGTATCGCTGTATAGCCCCATTAATGGACTATCATATGACATCTGAATGATACGATTTAGATGAATAGAAAATAAATTATGGTACGCCGAAAATCTAGTATTTTCCGTTTTGGATCAATTTGAGACGCCATTTTCTCGAAAATGAAAACTAAGTTTTTTCTTAAACTTTTTTTACTCAGAGTCCTATCGGTGGACTATGGCGTGAGTCCAAAAATAAAAGCATTGAAATAATATAAGTGGTCCAAAAAGAACCTCAATCTTGGAAAAAAGTTGAAAAATCCTTAAATTACTGAAAATGATCTTCTAATTTTCTTTCTTTGGAAAACAGCTGAATGGATTATTCTGAAACTTCTTGTACAGAAGGTAAGGTAACCAAACAACTTGTTAAAGCTATGCCGACAATGATCCAAAAACCAGAAGTAGTCGAAAAGATTTCCGATATTTTGAGAAAAAAAAAGTAAAAAAATGGTGATCTTGCGAAAAAAGTGATTACTACGCCAGGTTTCACCGAATCAAAACAACTAAAGTGTCATTGGATAGTTTGAACAATGGACGATCTTATGACATCTAAATGGTAAAAATTCACGGGTTAGGCAATATATAATGGAACGCTGAAAATCTATTATTTTCCTTTTTGGAGCCTATTTCAGACGCTTTTATTTCGAAAACTTCTCTTATTTCCTTTCTTAAACTTCTGTTACTTTGAGTCCTAACGGTGGTCTATGGTGTGAATCCAAATTTAAAAGCCTCAATATAGTATAAATGGTCCAAAAGGGCGACAATCTTTGAAAACAAGTTGAACAATCGTTATATCTGTAAATCTGCTTCTAATGTTATAAGGGAGGTAAAACTGTCCAATGGATCTTTCTGAAACTTATGGTACAGGAAGTTAAGTTCTCATACCACTTTTTAAATCTATCCCTATAATGATCCGTAAACAGGAAGTAGTCAAAAAAATATTCGTTATTTAAAAAAAAAAGACAGTAAAAAATCGGTGCTCTTGCAACAATCGGGAATTCACCGTCGGGTATGACCGGATCAAAACATCTAAAGTATTGTTTGGTAGCTCGATAAATGGGCTATTGTATGACACACTTCCTGTCTGATTCCTGAAAGCCGGTTCAGTGCTGCTTGCAGGTCTAGTTATTATTATTATTATTATTATTTACCACGGGAGCCTATTTCTCCATGATCGGAAACAGATATCGATCTGGAACCAAATTTTCTATCGGGAAACCATGTGGTGATTACTTGATAAAGTATTTTTGAAACTTCTGCGCAGACCGGAAGTGGCCGAATTTTGAACGGTAGCAACAAATCAAAAAGCGGCCGTGGTTTCACCAATTCTTTACCTATTTTAAAACAATTCACATTTTTGGAAACCCTGAATCTTTTCCGAGACAATGGCTATCTCACATTTTTGAATTTTGAACATTCATCTATGGCTTTTGTCGTTCAAATTTTGAAAATTACAATTTTTACAAAAACCTTTTTTATTTATGAATATTTTTTAGTTGTGTTTTACACAAAATTAACGAGTCATCTGACTTGGGCAAAAATGTGAAATTTCTTTGTCTCAGTAATTTTCCTTGGCCGCCATTGGCTAATTCAGTTTTTCAGTCCTAGATTAATTATTTATTGCTCGATTTGTATAAAACAAAGTTCATATACTCTGTTGTCTCAATTGTCATTTTTTTTGTTACCGATAGAGATATCTGTCGGCACCGGAAGTGGCTTAATTGTACTAAAAACTAAAAATTTTGACAGTTAGGTACCATTTTTCGAAAGCAAATATTATTTTTTTTAAAAAAACTGATATAACTAAAAGAGTGTGCCCTTTAAAGGCACAGAAAATGTTGGGATCGTTTTTTTTAATTTCGATTTCATTTTCGAGCAAAAAAGGTGTAAAATTGACCTATTTACAACCCATTCAGATTTTAAAATATTTCTACGTAACTTTTATAAACTTGTAGCTATAATCCATACGAAGAAAATGTATCTTAAAATTAGTTTGTAATAAAAGTGTGAGCTCAGTTTTTTAAATTTCGATTTCATTTTTGAGCAAATTCGATTAAGAGATGAAAAAAGGTGTAAAATTGACCTATTTACAACCCATTCAGGTTTTTCAGATTTTAAAATATTTCTACGTAACTTTTATAAACTTGTAGCTATAATCCATACGAAGAAAATGTATGTTAAAATTAGTTTGTAATAAAAGCAGTTACCTAGAAATGGGCAATTTTGCATAAGTCACTGTTTTCGTTATTTTGCCTGTAAAATAGTCAATTATTATTGGATTTTCACAAAAGTGACACTATTTGATTCAAAAAGCAAGTATGCGTCGTATCAAATTGATTACAATTTAAAATTGACACCGGAAGTGACGCCATTTTGTCAAAAAATGCATTTTTAACTTTTAAAATCAATAATTTTTTCAACCAAGAATTATTTAATATGTATTAATAATTTTAACTTTTGGTTTACATTCACATATTAATAAAATTCATAAGGTCATATAGATTTCACAAAATTGTTTCTAACTTGTTCAGTTGCGGAGAAATAGGCGATTTTCAACAGGTCACTTTTCAAGGTTTTTGGTCCATAAATGTGTCAATTATTATTCGATTTTCATGAAATTTTCACTGTGTGATACCTAATGCCATTTACGATTTCATACAACTAATTTAAGATTTTCATTATCACCGAAAGTAACATCATTTTGGCAAAAACTGTATTTTTAGCCTTCAAAACATTTTCATTATCACCGGAAGTACTGTACACTTACATGTAACAAATGTATAAAATGAATTGATATTGCTGGATTTGGTTGATTCGGCGTCCATTTTATTTGATGTGTGCAATGCTTATGTGGAAACCTGTTTAATGGTTTCATTGGTACCGGAAGTGACATGTTTAGGGTAATGTGGCACTGGTGAAACCCGTCGTTACTGCATCGCAGTTCTAGTTCTTATTATTATTATTATTATTCATATTTCATTTTGATTAGATTTCAGCAACTGCTTGTCTCATCATTTTGATTTCTTCGGTTTTACTGGGAAAATGGGTGTGACTTAGAGGATAAAGCTATTTTGAACGTTCTGCGACAATGCAAAATTTCCAAAATCACCGAAGCTATCATTTTTAAAAATATTGCAGTAATTTTAAACATAATCGTCGGATTTAACTTTCGATAAATTTTGGCATAGCCTGAGACGGGGCACATAGCTACGCTACTTTTAATTTTTGATTTTCGGCAAATCTTTGCAGATATTAGGCGTCAAATTTAGAAAATATAAATTTTTACAAAAAACTTTTTTATTTATGAATATTTTTTAGTCGTGTTTTACACAAAATTAACAAGTCATCTGACTTGGGCAAAAATGTGAAATATTTTTGTCTCAGTAATTTTCCTTGGCTGCCATTGGCTAATTCAGTTTTTCAGTCCTAGATTAATTATTTATTGTTCGATTTGTATAAAACAAAGTTCATATGCTCCGTTGTCTCAATTGTCATTTTGTATACGCCAACATTCCAATGTGGACGTATATTGCCGTCGCCCCCGTCCGTCCATCTGTCGGTCGGTCCGTCCGTCCATCGTCCACAATTTCTTGTGAACGCCAAAAGTTATTATCCAATTTTTTTAAAATTGATATATGTTGTTTACATTAGTGAGATGAAGAAGCCTAGTTAATTTCAATAATTTATGTTTATTATGTCTAGAGTTATGGCCCTTGTTTCACTTTGTCGAGCCTTGTGAACGCTCTAACGCCAAAAGCTATCACCCGATCTTTGTGAAATGTATATGCATTATTTAAATTAGTTAAATGAAGAAGCCTATTGAATGTAAGCAATTTCCGTTAATTACGTCTAGAGCTATGGCCCTTGTTTCACTTTATTGAACCTTGTGAATGCTCTTACGCCAAAAGTTATCACCCGATCTTTGTGAAATTTATATGCATGATTTAAATTAGTGAAACGAAGAAGTCTATTGAATTTCAGTAATTTCCATTTAATTACTTTTAGAGTTATGGCCCTTGTTTCACTTTGTTGCACCATTGGAACGCTCTAACGCTCTGCCGATTTGTATGAAATTTACATGTGTCATTTAAATTAGTCAAGAAAAGAATCCTATTGAATTTCAGCAATTTCTGTTTGTAATTCTAGAGTTATCATCCGATATGTATGAAATTTATATGCATCATTTAAATTTGTGAAACTAGAGGTCTATTGAATTTCAGCAATTTCAGTCAATAATTTCAAGAGTTATGACGATTGTGAACCTTGTGAACGTTTGAATGACAAAAGTGATCATGTGATCTGTATGAAATTTATATGCATTATTTAAATTAGTAAAACGAAAAAGCCTGTCAAATTTCAACAATTTCTGTAGATTACTTCCAGAGTTCAGACCCTTATTTTAGTTTGTAGAACCTTGTAAACCCTGAAATGACAAAATTTATAATCTGATCTGTATGGAACTGTCTTGCAAAGGCCCCCAATTACCTACAAAGGAATAAATATACAACAACCCTTGTCGACTGCTCGGACGATTTAGCTGCTGTGGGTGTATGTTTCGTTGCCTGGCAACCTATCTTTTTCTTACCGCTAGAATTATCTGTCGTCACCGGAAGTGGCGTAATTTTACCTAAAACTACAATTTTGACAGTTGGGTACCATTTTTCGAAAACAAATATTATATTTTTAAAAAACTGATATAACTAAAAGAGTGTGCCCTTTAAAGGCGCAAAAAAATGTGAGCTCAGTTTTTTAAATTTCGATTTCATTTTTGAGCAAATTCGATTAAGAGATGAAAAAAGGTGTAAAATTGACCTATTTACAACCCATTCAGGTTTTTCAGATTTTAAAATATTTCTACGTAACTTTTATAAACTTGTAGCTATAATCCATACGAAGAAAATGCATGTTAAAATTAGTTTGTAATATAAGCAGTTACCTAGAAATGGGCAATTTTGCATAAGTCACTATTTTCGTTATTTTACCTGTAAAATAATCAATTATTATTGGATTTTCACAAAAATGACACCATTTGATTCAAAAAGCAAGTATGCGTTGTATCAAATTGATTACAATTTAAAATTGACACCGAAAGTGGCGCCATTTTGTCAAAAAATTGCATTTTTAACTTTTAAAATCAATATTTTTTTTCAACCATGAATTATTTAATATGTATTAATAATTTTAACTTTTGGTTTACATTCACATATTAATAAAATTCATACGGTCATATAGATTTCACAAAATGGTTTCTAACTTGTATGGTTGCAGAGAAATAGACAGTTTGCTACAAGTCACTTTTCAAGGTTTTTGGTCTATAAAAGTGGCAATTATTATTTGATTTACATAAAAATTTTCATCATGTGATGCCTTATGCCATTTCTGATTTCATGAAACTAATTGAACATTTTCATTATCACCGGAAGTACTGTACACTTACATGTAACAAATGTATAAAATGAATTCATATTGCTGGATTTGGTTGATTCGGCGTCCATTTTATTTGATGTGTGCAATGCTTATGTGGAAACCTGTTTAATGGTTTCATTGGTACCAGAAGTGACATATGTTTAGGGTAACGTGGCACCAGTGAAACCCGTCATCTTAGAAACAGATTTGTCACTGCAACCTCCACAAGTAGAGAGATGTTTGGTGGAAGGGTAACTGCACAAACTGTTCGAAATCGCTTGCAGGCTGCTGGTCTTCGAGCTCGGAGGCCCTATAATGGACCAATATTGACACCTCTTCATCGCCGTAACCGACTTGTGTGGGCCACAAGACACATAAGATTTACTCAAAGACAGTGGAATTCGGTTGTCTTTAGTGACGAATCTCGATTCACTTTGAGATTTGCCGATGGCAGGGTTCGAGTGTACCACAGACGAGGTGAACGTTACGCTCAAGTATGCGTCAGAGAAGTTGACCAATTTGGTGGCGGCAGTGTCATGGTTTGGGGTTCTTTTTGTGCACATGGGCGTTGTCCTCTTGTTGTTGTCCAAGGGAACTTAAATGCTGTCCAGTACAGGGATCAGATTTTGCAACCTGTTCGTCTTCCGTTTATGCAGAGACATGGGCCTGGACTAACGTTTGAACAAGACAATGCTCGACCCCATACAGCAATTGCTACCCAGAATTTTTTAAGAAATGCCGGTGTCCAAGTCCTGGATTGGCCGTCGCTAAATCCTATTGAACACATCTGGTATGAACTGGGTCGACGTGTTCGTCAGCAAGTGAATCCACCACTGACGTTGCAGGACCTTCAACATGCTCTTGCTGAGCAGTGGCGATGCTTCCTCGGGTAGTGTTTACTAATGTTCTGAGATCCATGAGAAGACGTTGTGTGGCAGTACGAGACGCTAGAGGAGGCCACAACCGTTACTAAACACTTTATTCCGATTGTTCTCCAAGTCTGTGAATTTCATTTTGGGGGGTACTGTGACATCACGAACGTTATCAATGTCAAGGACTTTCGGCGAGACGTATTCTTGCTTTCTGTTGATGTCAAGGTCGTCTGTGCACAACATAACACTAAAATAGTTGCCTTAAACCAAATATTAAAAATCTAGTCCCAAAAATCCCAAGTGTCAAGTTTTTAATTTGGCTGAGTATATATGGTCTAAAACGCTTCCTTTTGGGGATATTTGACATTTTAAGCCATTTCCCGCCATCTTGGATTGAAGATCGATTTTCTCAATACGTAATATATAAAGTGCGATAGTACCTCCATTGCTGTCTAATTTGTTTATTTTCGGACTCGATATTGTGTTATGATGTCACTTTCTATTTAATTTGTTCGGTTTCTGACATGATATTGAGTTATGACGCCACTATGACATATAGCAACCATTTGACCTCTATGATTTGTTTCAGTGATATCACTTTTATATTGACTCATAGTACATTTACCAGGTATATGGTCTAAAACACTTCCTTTCGGTGATATTTGACATTTTAAGCCAATTCATGCTGTCATCCGCCATCTTTGATTGATTATCGATTTTCGCCTATACCTGCAAATCCGATTTCGGAAGACTTGGTATTTTGAAAAGCAAGTACCCTAGATACAAAAACAGTTGAATTTAGCTTTCTGCAAATTTATTCCAGGTATAAATCTAGATTTACTGGGCTAATAGTAGAGTTACAGCGCAGGGCATTGAAGATTTTAGTTTTACAAAAAAAAATTCCATCTGTACATATTTAGATTATATATGCAGAGAAATGTATTCATAGTATCAGTCTCTTAAAAATGCAATACTTGTATAATTTGTAGAAACTGGTAGGGCATGTAATGCTTATACCCATACTTTTTCTCGACTCTTTGATGAAAATGGGAGGGTATACACCGATACTTTTCACGGCTACTTCTGAAAAGTGGCCGTGAATCAGTTGAAAAGGGACAAAAATAACAATCATGATTTACATATTTATTTGAACATCTACAACCCGTTTTGAACATGTTATGGTAAAAGAGCATAGGCATACGGGGAAATTTTTTACTGGGGGGGCGGTGGTGGTTGGTGCCCCAAAAATGTAGTTAGGTTCTTAGTATGTTACATAATAATCATAATATCTCTTTTGCGATGAATAAGTTCTTAATTTCTAAATCATCAATAAAAGAGAACTAAATTTTATTTACTTGTAATATACACAACTAAAAACAGTTGTTTAAGTAACTGTAATTCGAGGCTTATTGTACTCCAAACAATAAAGGGTTCGAGTCTTAAGATTTCTATTTAATTGCCTAACTATAGACACTCTGAATTTAAATTCGCTGTTAAATTGGACGCTTTCAAGAACACAATATTTTTTTATACAATTTTTACAAAGTACAATTGTGTGCCCAAATTTTCCCAGCATTTGGTGCCCAAAATGGGGGGCCGGCCGCCCCCCCAGCTCGTACACCTATGTAAAAGATTCATCATTTTCAACTGTTTCAGCACTTTTCGAATGTGCGTCACTCTCAGTCAGATTCTTACATTTTGTCTCACATTTCTTTACATTTTGATATCTAGTCGCACTTTCACATTTTGTCGCACTTTCACATTTTTTCGCGGCTTCTGCTCATCCGCAGTCCATAATCCAAATATTTTACTATTATAAATTAATCTCTTGGCATTTTCAACACTAAAAACTTTCACATTTTGTCACGGTTTATGCTCATCCGGGAGCCCAGTGAGATTTAATCAAAATATTGAGTCCAAAAAGTTTGAGGTCTACAACACATATTTTACCCCTAGATCATTTTCGAAAGCCAATTAGTCTTAAGTTTTGTAACCTGTGCATATACCAGGGAGCACTCCCCCTAACCCTCCCATATTTAATGGGAGTTAAAATTCAATGTCCATCTACAATTTTTTTGCATGCGTTTCACACTTAACACTAAGAAACAGAATGCATGACTTAAGAGCATACAATGTTGTGCTAATGCTACTTAAGAGCTTAATTAATTACTATTAGCACTAATTTAGTGACCGTAATTAAAATTTAGAGTCCATAACTGAAACAAAGCCTAAAAGCTAGCTAACCAAGTCATGAAACCAAAAATATCACTTAAGAGCGACAAAAGTTGACCAAACCTTGTTTAAGACTCGTTCAAAGGTGACAAAGGTCAAAGGTCACTAATGAATAACCATAATTAAAATTTAGAGTCCATAACTGAAACAAAGCCTAACCAAATCAGGAAACCAAAAATATCACTTAAGAGTGACAAAAGTTGAACAAACCTTACTTAAGAATGGTTCAAAGGTGTCAAAGGTCAAATTTTAGGTCACAAAATGACGTTTGAGTGGATTTGATTAAATTGTCTTGTCCAGGATTATTTTTCTTTCTAAAACCATTTCTATGAGTTTAACTGCAAAAAATGACTGCTTAAGAGCATGAAATGTTGTACTAATGCTACTTAAGAGCTAATTAATTAGCACTAATTTGTGACCATAATTAAAATTTAGAGTCCATAGCTGAAACAAAGCCTAAAAGCTAGCTAACCAAGTCAGGAAGCCAACAATATCACTTAAGAGCGACAAAAGTTAAACAAACTGGTGACGAAGATCATATTTGGGGCCACATTATGACCAATTAACTAATCAATCCATCAAATTTCTGTTCTCTGCTTGCCCTAAAGAGACGCGGAAAAACTATGCGACGAATCACTCATTCCTAGGAAATGAAATGCAAAAACTGTTAAGTTTTTCCATTTATTCTAAATATTGAGAATGGAAGTATAGAACTGGATAACTCTCTGGTTTTAAAAAAACGCAGACAATTAAATTATGAATTAGTCTATATATGATTCGAAACATTATGTGTTCTCCTTTACATGGATATTTATGGGAAAAAAGGTCGCAATTGGAAGGTTATTTTCCGTATAAAGCTATCAAGAATGGCTTATACTTACAAGATGTTTGTGCTAGATAAGATAAGATGTTAATTGCATCAAAACGTCCATTTAGGACAACATGTATACATATATGTTTAGACATACTTGTATACATTTAATAATACGAGAGAGAGAGAAATGGGGTTTAACGTCCACTCGACACAAACTAGGTCATTTTGGGACTAACACATGGTTTAACTTTATTTCAATAATTGCCACGTACAACCGGGGATTCGAAACCACGCCAGTTGACTCAATGGCAGACTTCATGGTACAGCGCGCATGTGCTAACCATTCAGCCACCCAACCCCCCTATTTAATAATACATATAACATAGAAAACACATATATGTACACACAAGTAATACATTCATACTCACATGCGATACTCTTGTTGGCTAATAGTCTTGTTTCATCAATTTTCATTCTATTATGGATAGTCGCTCCTAAATATTTCCAATTGTAAATTAGATTTACTGTGGAGTGAGGCACGGATTTCAGAATGAGATGCTGTTTTGGGCGATTTCAACACCAGAGATGCTTCTTATAGGCATACAATCCCTGCGACCGACCCATGACAATTTCTAGATTAATTACAATATTCGATTTGTGTATTCCACCAATGCTACTTCTATTTATATATATGCGAAGTGGATAATTATTTTGATATAATATTTGTATTGTCATCATTGTGTTCCATACATTTCTGTCTCCTCGTTAACTGTATGCTTTTTATCTGTTCGTAATAATATTATATTGTTAACGATTGTAAATATGGATCTAATACTGTCAAGCTTGATGTAGGCTATAGTAACCTGTGATTGTTTCCCATAAAAACTGTGTTCTGTTAAATAAAAGGGTGTTGATAAGAAAATTTGTTCGCAAACTAATTGATATGTCCACAATAAATATATACTTTAATTTTAACAAGCACACACCTGAGACATTATCGACAATGCGAAAGTAATTTAAAATGGCTGTTTCACACACCCCACCACCGTCAAAAACAGAACAAAACAAACAGTGTAGAATATACTATCGCAGGCGCAAATGACTGCTGTTCAATTTGAATTGTTCGCGTATTTCACCAAACATAATAAATATGTATTATACATTAGCTAAATCGGTCAGTTGCAGGTATTTCATTAGTTATATGATCTATTAATTAGACATGTATTAACATGACAAGAACATAATCAACCCTCGATGACATCTGATGGGTCTGATTTTACACAAATTTAAATCTGATCTGCTGTTCAACAATGCTTGGTGATTAACCGTAAACATGGATAAGCGAGACTTGTCTATTATCGTTACAACATTAACAATGACAACTGAGTCTACAGTGTTATTGAAATGAGTTTTTTCTTGACTCAGAGTTCAGCAACTTTACTGAAATTTTCAGCATATTCTCTTGACATTATCTATTTTTAACTACTATAGCGCTAAGTGTCAGCTCTTTATCCAATCTTTCACAATGACGCTTAACAATTGTTTAGAATATACATGTACAATAAAACAAATTCAAAATTGGGCATATTACTTATTACTCATATTACATTAATAATATGTGCTTTCCGACCCAATTTCGTCTCTTCAAAAGAATGAGCTAATCACCCTTTAAACAGTTCACTCATTGAACTATGTCTGGAATTACTTCTTTAAATCAAATAATGCATAAAAGGAAGTTTAGTCTTCTTCAATTTTAAAATTCCTTGTTGTACTAATAACTTTGCCATACTTTCAAGTGCATAATTATTGCTGACATCAACATTATTGTCACCGGCCTTTCAAAGAAAGCATGGGACTATTAAAATGGGCCTGTTCGTCCGTCTGTTCATCAAGCCATTTTGGACACAATAACTCTTCTTCTAATTCAGGTAGAATTTTTAAACTTGGTGTAGGTGTTAATTATGTGAATGGCTTGATGGAAATCGAAGATGCGCATTTATGTTTAGGATGAGCAGAGATAAGCAATTTGATTGGTTGATTGGTCATAATGTGGCCCAAAATATGACCTTTGTCACCAGTCTTATGCCAAGTTTGTTCAATTTTTGTTGCTCTTAAGTGATATTGTTGGCTTCCTGACTTGGTTAGCTAGCTTTTAGGCTTTGTTTCAGCTATGGACTCAAAATTTTAATTATGGTCACAAATTAGTGCTAATTAATTAGCTCTTAAGTAGCATTAGTACAGCATTTCATGCTCTTAAGCATTCATTTTGTGCAGTTAAACTCATAGAAATGGTGTTAGAAAGAAAGTAAACCCGGACAAGACAATTTAATCAAATCCACTCAAACGTCATTATGTGACATTAAGTTTGACCTTTGACCCTTGTCACCTTTGAACCACTCTTAAGCAAGGTTTGTTCAACTTTTGTCGCTCTTAAGTGATAATTTTGGTTTCCTGACTTGGTTAGCTACCTTTTAGGCTTTGTTTCAGTTATGGACTCTAAATTTTAATTACGGTCATTCGTTAGTGACCTTTGACCTTTGAACGAGTCTTAAGCAAGGTTTGGTCAACTTTTGTCGCTCTTAAAGTGATATTTTTGGTTTCATGACTTGATTAGCTAGCTTTTAGGCTTTGTTTCAGTTATGGACTCTAAAGTTTAATTACAGTCACTAATTAGTGCTAATTAATTAAGCTCTTAAGTAGCATTAGCACAACATTGTATGCTCTTAAGTCATGCATTCGGTTTCTTAGTGGTAAGGGTGAAACGCATGCAAAGAAATTGTAGATGGACATTGAATTTTAACTCCCATTAAATATGGGCGGGTTAGGGGGAGCGCTCCCAGGTATATGCACAGGTTACAAAACTTAAGACTTGACTTTCCAAAATGATCTAGGGGTAAAATATGTGTTGTAGACCTCAAACCTTTTGGACTCAATATTTTGATTAAATCTCACTGGGCTCCCGGGTTATTATGCTCATCCGCAGCACGTAATCCAAATATATTACTAGTATAAATTAATCCATTGGCATTTTCTACACTACAAACTTGAGAACTCTACAATTACAACTCGTCTTCATTTAATGGCTGTTCTTGTTTTTGTCTGTCAGTGGATGTCAATACCTCGCGAAGTTAATGAATTGATCTGTGCGGAAATTAGCAAATGTACCTTGCTTATCAAAACCTAACAATTCTCTGATCTACTTTGATATGTCAATGTATGTTTTATGGAGATCCAAATTTGATCAAATTACAGCTCTTAATGACAAGGAGTTTGATTCACCAAAGCCACCGGCCAAAACAAGACAAATTTACCTTTAGCTACGTGCCAGACATCGAAGTAGTGCTTGGTATTGTGCAGATTCTCGCGGATCCATTTACCGATTTGTAAATGACGATCTGTAATTAGGGTGGCCAACTGTATGTTGTTTTCTTGGAGCCATCGTATGGCGCGAATAAGACCTTCTTTCTCCATGTGGTTGCTGGACTTGACTTCATTACTCTGAAATAGACTGTGAAAAGTGAAATAGGAAAAAATATCTCAGTACGTTAGAATTAATAGTACAAATAAATTTTGGGTAATGAATTTTGTTGGTAACCAACTTAGTCGAATAACTTATGACAAGTCTAGTCGTGTCGTTAATCTCTTTAATTAATCAATCCTACTACAGTTGCACAGATTGGGGTCGTAAATTAATTTACAACTGGGTGTTAGCAGTGAGTATTAGTTCGATTAAGAATGCTGATTAGGTAATTATCTTTTTGTATGCCGACCACATCAAAGACATGGGTTTAGAAAAAAATTGTAATATCCGTCCGTTATTTGACTTTAGCAACGTGATATATGCAAATTAAGACTTACCTAGACTAACTGTACATCAAAAACAACAGATTTCTCCACGTCTAACATTGTATAAGAGCCAAACTTAGCGTTGTGGCCAGGTGTATCTGCCCTACCGTCTCCTCCAACCGTTATCCCTTTCTCATTCAGTCGAACACTGGCAATGTATGCTGCTTGGAATTCTTTCCATTCTAAATTTATTGCTGGATGTAATATTGTCCGCTGGTGAGTCATGTAGGTTTCTATGGTTGTATGGGGTATATTCATAATAGAGAAGGCCTTTATTACTTTTGAAGGAAGCGAACCTGAAAACAAAATACGGGAGGATAACGCAAGGTTTCCCCGCTGGAATGGAGCCTACCCGGTGCTGACTGTTCCATAAAAAACGTTCTTCACACAATTCACACACACCTTCAACACGCACCATGGTCCCTATCACACAAACAACTTTTGTCTTACACACACAGCTACAGTTTCGGCAAATAAACAGTTCCATTAAACACGACTCGCTAACAATATACTTTCTTTCCATTAACGCCGATCCAATTTCCCTGGAATAAAAAAAGATAACATCTCGTACACATTACTACATAAAATGGTAAACGATATTTTATTTTGTTCATAAATAAATGGGTATTGGTGTGCAGTCACGTTGAGGTGTTGCTGTGGATATGTGGATATGCAAGTTGGGGATGCTTGTCAATTATTACGAATTCGGTATGCTATTGTCATCCCAGAAATTCTCATGTTACGAATTCGTATGCTATTGCCCTCCAGAAGTTTTTCTTTATAATTAACTACCTGCTGACATTATTATGAGTTGACAAAGAGCTTTCAGACGACAGCTGATCCGGTTCATACGAAGGATCATAACTTGAGCTACGGGTTGTTCCAGTGCAACTTGAATCGTCACTTATAAAATCCATTGTTTTAAACTCTGGCTCTACGTCTTCCTTTGGAGGATCATACTGAGTGCCTACACTTCTATAGCTGGGTCTCATCTGTGAAGCTGGAATATATAATTGAACATATATATATACTAGTGGCGTGGGGTCCACTCTCGTTTCATATAGAACGAAGTAACAAATAACGTATTACCATATCCCAACTTCTATAGAAATGAAATAGGGTTTAACGTCCTACTGTTCTGCTCCTTATGGGCTTATGAAGACGGACGTATGTCATGAGGGAAATTTTGGCCGGACAGCGGCGCTACGTTCTACTATTATTTCGAATTCCAACTGTCAAGGGTTATTTTACGTGCACACGAATGTGTACATGGGGCCTCGGTTGTTTGCGCAGTCCCCTGTCAGGTCCGACCACCCTACATCACCAACAAGAGAAAACCAGACCGATAAATCCCGATGAACTTTCTCGGCCAACGCAGGATAGCAAGCCAAAATCCTACTCACTGAGTCACAATGACTCCCAACTTTAGTAGAGTAAAAATATCATGCAAGTAATAATCTCACCTTGGTCTTTTTTTAAAACACGTGTCTGAATACCTTTACTTCTCTTTGACACCTTCAGTGAGCTCGTCTGTGACGATACTGACACAGTGCAGTTTTTAGCAGTGACTGGTGTGTTGTCTCCCTATAAAAAAATACACAAATATAAATAGATTTGTAATACAAAATGTGATTATACTTACAATGCCAACGAACACCTTCTCATATAGGTAAGACCGGGAATGTACGTATAAAAGATACATATATTTTTATCCATAATATACAATGTATGAGAGTACAATTAAACAAAATTTACCTCTGTAATCTGTTCTAGCTTTTGAATAAGACTATTATGAAATCCACACTCATCATCGATATCTATGGTATGCATTGCGTTGTTCATATCTATCTCAGACATAACCTGTACAAAAATAATTTTTTATCATTGTTGTATGCCTAATTCGTATTTACTTTTAGCAGAAGAATAAAACTGTTTACGGTCATTAAATTTTATACGGGCTTTATCTGCGAAATATACATTATCATTATGATATATGAATGGCTCATTGATCAGTCAAATAGTTAAAAATAACTTCCCATAGCTACTACAGATAATACGACGAGTCTCGACGGCCCCCCCGTTTTAGGGGCTAGCTCACCAAACTCGAGTCACGTTTTCCCTTAATAGTGGTGCATATTGTAGCTAACAGTTCACAAGTAACAGCGTCTAATCTTGATGAATAGGATTGGTACGTTATAACACGGTGTTGGCGTTTTGACCAAATTTCCGGTCATTATCAATAACCCCACGATAAATATATTATTCGATGCTTACCTTTCCTCTTTTGGAGACTGGTGAGGTACTAATAAAGGCTGTATTGAGATCCGATTCATATTCTTCAATAATGGATGGTAACGGTTGAATATCTATCCGGCGGATTGTAGGAATGGAACCCGGAAAAGTTTTTTTCTCTGTTTGCGTATTCCAAAAACTTCAATTAGGTTAGGCCGCAGCCCATAGCAATCGTTCGCAAAATGTTCACTGCATAACACTGTTGTGACTGTAGGTTGCCAATCAGGATTTGAATTGTTTACAAACGCAATCTACTCTTTCCGTAATATTTCATCCTTGGGAAATTTATGAAACGCCGGTACATTATGCCCTTTTTTTTTGCTGGAATTTCCACAACTCTCATTAACACAACGGTAATGCGGCATCTAAAAATACACTTCGAAATATTCTAGGCACAAATAACTAATTTATTACAATTCAAGACGAGAAAGGTCGGCTTAAGAAAATGCTTTGACTTATATAGTGATATGTAGCTTACATAATTACGAGTAAATGATTACGCCAGTCCAATGTTAATTGGGCCGACAAATACACATTTGTCAACTGGTGGTGTGTTTATACAGTGATATATTGTACACACAGTGAGATATTGTGTAGATAATGTATATCTCATGTGTAGTGCCTGTGACGTCACTAGCCAATCAACCGGATTAAGGTCGTTAATGAAAATTTGAAAACCGTTTTTGGCTGTCGGATACTTAAACGTTAATAGCTGAATTAATTTTAATCAGATTGGTGTGAACTTGCCGTAAAATGGATGTAGTAATCATTGGCTACACGTAGAAAAAAAAAAAATTGGCCATCTTATGCGGTCTTTAAAATCCAATCTTTTGTACTGATCTCGAAGTGTCACCATATTCCTATGCAATTGGTATTTTTTCTCGTGTTTGGCAGAATTCGACTCATCTGCATGGCTTTAATTTCTTGTTCTGTGAAGGATCAGGCTTCTTAATCTTCGCGATCATTGAAATCTCTTGCAGAACTGATATTCTCGGTCTTAGAAATATATATCTGTGACATTATAAAGTAGGATTCTTCGACGAATTCCCGCATTCATTTCTGCCAGGATGTTGGCAAAACAACAAGAAATGGCTACATGTATTGTACAAAATGATTGGATGACGTTTGCTTTTCTCAACCAATCAATATCCCTGTTATGAACATTTTCCCTGACCTGATTTAAACCGTGAAATGCACGTGCGGTGTACTGACATCATTTACCTGAGTAGAAATAAGCGTTTGCGATGAGATAATTGGGGGGCTCTAAATGGGAAACTTTGATAAATTTTTTAAATGAAAAATGCTTTTGAAATTGGGAAAAATAGAAAAAATCTCTATTTCTCAAAAAAGTATTTAGTATAAGTCAGTTATATACCTTGTTTTCTCGGTGTATGGGTTAATACACCGTCTCTTTTTTGAGTGGAGATCTCCTCGGCTTCGCTCCACTCAAAAAAGAGACGGTGTATCAACCCATACACCTTGAAAACAAGGTATATAACTATTACTTTTTGAATTAATGCCTAAATTTACTCCATGTGTGGTTTTTTGTCCAGTCCCATTACACATTGTGACAAAATATATGCTGTCTTTCAAAAAAAATGGTTAAAAACAAAAGATGATTATAAACACTCTGCGTCATAGACAAATCTATATTTAGTTAGTTACGGTCATTGAATGTGTAAAGAAGCAGATGAATTATTTCAGGTTTGTTATTAATATTAATTATTTCAGATGATGATGACAGTGATGATGATGAAGATAGTGATGATAATGATGATGATGAATGGGATGATTAATTAAGGGCTAGCGCTACAACAATATAAAATTTTGAACTTTAAAATTTTTTGGCACCATTGTAAACTAATGAGAAGACAGGTTGCGATGTAAGTGACATATTCAGGATTTCCAAAATGGATGAGGCTACAGATTTTTATCTTGTTGTCACCCGTGTCTGTACATCCACAATTGCTTATGTTAGCATTTGGAAAAATCTTATCAAATTTTATTATTTCTGATAATTATTTTGTTGAGATTCGTCCTTGATTAGTTTTCAATGTCTTGTTAATGCTTGCTTTTCCTGCTGTTGGTGTATATTTTGCTGCCTGGCAACCAACTTTAAACTATTACTTCAATTGTTATTAGTTGTGGCTGTTATAAAAGGAAGGGGTGGGTGGATGGCCCCCCGGTTTCCTCCCAATGCTAAAGACCAATACGTGCAAGTGAATTATTGAAATGACCTAGTTTGTGTTGTGTGGACTTAAACCCCAATTTTCTCTCTCTCTCTGTGTTATAAAAGATGTCTTGATGATTCGTGTCTTGTTGCAATGTACTGTGATACACTGTATCATTAGTTGTAAAAATTAACATGCATAAATGAACATTTTAGTGATTGAGTAATTTAATTTTTAAAGGAGCTAAATCGCTAATATTCTGGACCTAGAAATTGGCACAAATGGGTCGCAACACATATAATAATGTAATATTTCAATTTATATAAACTGTTTCACATTCATTCGTGTCCATTTTACTGTGAATTGTCATCAGTTATGTTCGGCGAAATACGCCAGAAGTCTCAACCGCAAGTCAATTTCTAGCGTCTGGTTATTCCAGTCAACACCGATATTATTTATTGCGCATGCTCTCCAAAATAAGAATATGATATCACCGTTCAACATGAGACTTGTGGAATATGTCTAGCCTCATTCTTTGAGCACCTTGTTACAAATGGCGCTGAAACGCATTATGGTACACGATTTGTGTACCAATGGTAAAATGTTTATTTTGTCTTAAATATTGGATATCAGAAGCCTATCTTTTCCAGGTAAGATCACAACACCAATGCTGATTTAAACATCCCTATTGTTTGTGGTGAATGCCCAGCCCCCCGGGACAGAGCCACGCCCATTTTCTTTTTGTGTGTCTGTATGTCACATACAGCCTGCAATGCTTAATCGATCATCTTGAAAACTTGTTATACTTATTCCTTATACCCTAAGGCTGACCTCTATTATTTTTGGTGCATGTCCGACCCCCTGGGACAGAGCCACGCCCAAAATTTGTGTGCCTTTTGTGTCGCCTACAGGCCACAATTCTTAACATTTCCTTTTGAAACTTTGCATACCTATTCCTTTTCCCTAAGGATGCCCCCAATTGTTTTTTGGTGATTGCCCATCCCCCAGGGGCAGAGCCACACCCATTTCTATTCAATTCATAAGATATGCAGCTCTTGTGTGTATTGGTACAGGTGTATTCAGTAAACTGTAAAATTTACCCACTCCCTCCTCTATGATTGCATAAAACAATAAAACTATTTATTGTAACTTTTACACACAGATCACAATTTACAATAGAGTGAATGAAAATATGTCTTACATTGTTTTCAGCATAAATCTGGTAATGTTTCTCTCTGATCAAATGTGTGAAACATTTCTTGTTATAAATTTATACAAATTTAAAGTTCAATGTGAATGCAACTATGGTATATTTTCTTGGGCAAATTTTCGATTTCGAGATCCCAAAAACATTAGCTTCACACAGTGTCACTTCACTATAAAAATAGTTCAGAATAGTAATGTCTTTGGATTTTGTGGGTCTCTATTATATTGCAAATACACATATAAATGTTCAAATCCACAACTTTTCATATTTCAAATTTATTATTTCCATTTAAAAAAAATAATTATTTCATTCGAATTCACAGTACTTGGTGCCAATCCAAACTTAGTCTTGATATTTGATGCACTCCTTAATGCTTCCATAATACGGTATATGCAATGCTACCTGAAATGTAAAAATTTGAAATGAAATTCCTAGCCGCACCACTGACAAAAGGGGAAAAAGGCAATTTTCTCAACAAACATCTGAATCAAAATCTCCTTGATAGTGAGCAAACGCATTCCTCCCCGTAAATGTTAATTAATTTAACACATGACTTTTTGAGAGTTGGTAGTATTTTAATTTTACAAATCTTCACAACATGCTCAGAGTATTCTGCCTGCATATTTTGACTTTTTTTGACAGCAGATCACTGTTTTAGAAATAGGTAGGCCTATATAAAAATGAGGCCTAGTAGGCCTATATTATTTTAATTTTGCAAATCTTCACAAAATGCAGTGAAATATTCTGCCTGCTTATCATGACTTTTTTTGACAGCTGATCACCTTTTTTTTTTTTAGAAATATGTAGGCCTATATTACAAGGCCTAGTATTATTTTAATTTTACAAATCTTCATAAAATGCTCAGGGAATTCTGCCAGCATATTATGACTTTTTTTGGACAGCTTATGACTGTTTTTAGAAATAGACAGGGCTATATAATGAGGCCTAGTAGGTCTATATTATTTTAACTTTACAAATCTTCACAAAATGCAGTGAAATATTCTGCCTGCTTATCATGACTTTTTTTTTTGACAGCTGATTACCTTTTTTTTTTTTAGAAATATGTAGGCCTATATTACAATTTTACAAATCTTCATAAAATGCTCAGGGAATTCTGCCAGCATCTTGTGACTATTTTTTGATAGCTTATGACTTTTTAGAAATAGACAGTGCTATATAATGAGGCCTAGTAGGTCTATATATTATTTTAACTTTACAAATCTTCACAAAATGCAGTGACATATTCTGCCTGCATATCACGATTTTTTTTTTGACAGCTGATCACCCTTTTATAGAAATATGTAGGAATATATTACAAGGCCTAGTATTATTTTACTTTTACAAATCTTCATAAAAATGCCCCGAGAATTTTGCCTGCATATTGTGACTTTTTTTGACAGCTGATATTTAGAAATACATGTAGGTAGGCCTATATCACAAATTACCTACTTATCAAATCAGATTACCTTCCACGTGTGCTACAGCCTTTTTTGGCCAATCCTCTCTGTGTTAAAAACTTGAATATTTCCCCATCAATCTGCTAAAATAAAACACATGCGTGACATGGTAAAGTTTTTAACTGGTCGAAAAGGTTTTTTTTTTTTATCATTTTAAAAGACACAGTGTAATAGCCTATACTGTAGGCCTATAGCCTATTTTCTATGTTGACATTATCGGTACTTGGGATTATAACACATATTCTAATATAATTCTTATAGACACCAAGACATTGGAATTTGAATATAAGCTCCAAATGTGCAGGCAGAGAAATAATGTCCCGGTAATTAATGGAGTTTGATTAAAAATTGTAAACAAATCTAACTAGGGCCGCTACCTAGGCAATAGCATAGCAAAGGGCTAAAACTGTGAAACCAAGGCTTACTATTTCGAGATAAATAATATGAAATATTTTATTGGAATAAATGTTTAAGTAATTGATTTACATACCTTGACAAACAAACTACAATTTCTGTTATTTTCTTTTAAAAACGAAAGTAATTGGTGCCGCGAACGCTTCATTGCTTTCTGGTTCGTGCGCATATTTTTTTGCGCAGGGGGGGTGTTTACTTCCGGTCTAGCTTTCGACAGTACATGTACGTACGCACAGTGACACGCGAAATTGACGTTTTTGAAACTTACGTTTATGAAATTAATAAAATGAACACGTATTTAAAAATTATATGAAAAAAAGAACAAGATATTTCCTTCCAAAATATTTTTTAGATTATTGCAAAAGATTAAATAGCTACTGTGTGACGTTAAGTTGAAAAAAGGTTACAAATGGGCAAAAAATGCCTTTCTTCATTCACGTACCGTACCAATTTACACTAAAATTAGGAAATATTTTTGATATAGAGATAATACATCAAACACCTTTATTTTTATTTTTATAATACTTCAAAAAAAATGTTCTACAATTTAATTTGCAGAAGGAAAAAGGTTATATTGCGAGCTAACTAACCCGCACCTCTGTGCCACACACAGGCCTACGGTATAGGCCTATCTATAGTATGATTAATAAAATTAGATGTTGCATTTTATTATCAATTGCATGGTATATTAGAACAGTGTTTTAAAAATCTTGTTTATATTCAAATGTGCATTTTTTAAATAAATTCAGCTTTGTTTGTATACTTTAGTTGATAAAGATGTAATATCCCTACAAAATTCTTTTCCAATCTAGGCCTAATTAATAATTTTAGAAAATGGCCATTTATTTATTTTAAGTCCCTCTGTCATTTAATTTAGTTAATTTTATAAATGCAGCCCCCCCCCCCCTCCCCAAAAAAAAAAAAAAAAAAAATACACACATACTTTTTTTTCAGCTTGCACAACTGGAAAAAAGTTTACTTATATAAATCCACCCCAATGTAAGCAATTATTTCATAGTCTTTTTGATCTAGGCTTTGTTGAGAAATTAAATTAGCTTCAGTAGATATAACAATTATATATAAGGAAAAAGAAAACACTATTAGTATTAAATAAAAAAGGAATTATTGCTTTAGTTATCAATGAAAAGGAATTTTTATTCTAAAATAGATTCTTCCAGGAATCCTGTACATTAAAAGATTTACAAGAGTTGATAAAGGCAACTTCATCCTTGATATCTGATATTTCAATGTTGGCCACACCAATTTGATTTCCTGTTCTTCGGGCTTCGATATAAAAATAAATAGCTAATTAAATCATGTGAAAGATGTTTTGTTTAAAAATTTGGAACTATAAGCTTTTGAACAGAACAGCCAAGTACTTTTGGTGTTTAAATAGATGTATGTATTTTTCCAGAAGAACCAAATAAATAAATATAATGAACGTCCATTTCTATAGCGCCCAAATTCCGCAAAAATTGTGTTCATAGCGCTTGGCAAAACATACCTACACGAAGTCTTTAGCTCTAAGTTATCACTTGTTTGTAACAGATGAGTTTTTAAAAATTGTAAGGCACTACATTTATCTCATCATGTTGTTTATATGAATATATGATTACGGTATCCAATATCAGTCATGTCATTAACATTTAACTTGTTTGCATACTTGACAAATTAGTCTATAGATCTAGTCAAATTTTTTTACAGAGTTACTTCGTGTAACCGGGGTAAATTATTTACATGCAGTAATTAACAAGACTGTTTAGTTAGGGTTTTTTTTAAAAAAAAAAAAAAATTAAAACACGTCATCCAAGCGAGAACCAAAATATATTTCTTTATGTCCTAAATTAAAATAATACAATAACAATAGACATAAATTTGAAGGGGAATTATGTAAGATTTAGATAAAGAGCTGGTCGTTCTCGCTATTAACTATAACATTTCAAAAATAGATAATGCAAATTGAATATATTGAAAATTTACCACCATACCGTTCTAATCTATTTAAAATCTGAGCAATCAGATGGCATCGAGAGTTGATTATGGTCTTTTCATGTTAATAAATGTCTAATTGATAATTTACATAACATTAAGGCCCAAAGAAAGACCTGCAATAAGCAGATTTAGCTCTTACATCATCATGCCTGTTTAATATTTAAAAACGCATCTTTAATTAACAATACTTTTATGATAAATTAATAAATGCATTATTAAATAAAGCGATCAAACAATGTTAATGTTACATAATTGGATGAATAATTTATAGGCACCTTATTAGATTGAAATACCAACTCTTTCTTCCTCAACTGATAAGATTAAATTATTTAAATCAAAAAATGCAATAGCCTAATATTATTGTTAAGATTAACTTATTTAATTGAAACAAAAATTGTAGGTCATATTTTTAATGATTAATTTAATTACATGGAACAGTAAACCCATATCCTTAAATATCGACCGGCAGCTATTTTTAAATATTAATTTTTCTCCAGAACCGTGTTATTTCCTAAAAAGCCATACATCTCAGCATTGTAACAAAACCAACCTTATCAATATCGGAGCAAAATTGACTGAATTCTGTAACACCAACTGGCAGATCCCTTTTTCGCGAAAATTGGTCATTTGACTTCAATTCTCAACCTATTTAACCATCAACATAACCATACAAACACATTACACATAGCTTGAATGGTTTATTTTCTGATGTTTGAAATACATAAAATTAAATAATTATGCTTAATTCAACTATACAAAATTAAAATCAATAATGATATAATACAATCAAACAATTTAAACCAAATCCCTTGTTGAGTATTAAAATAAAACAAATAAAATAATGAAAATAATAATATCCCCCCCCCCCCAAAAAAAAAAAAAAAAATGAAATAAAAAAAATAAATAAAATATAAATAAATAGATACATAAAATAAAATACTTTATCAATATATTAATGTCTAGTGTCTCAATATTTATACCCCCCCCCCCACACACACACACACAAACAATATGAAAAGAAGTAAATAACATAAATAAAACATACAATTATTTATCAGTATCACAATAAATCAACATGAAATATATTTGCTTCACAAGCTGGCACTCCTCTAGGCCCCTTATAGGTAGCAAACAAAAGACGGGTACCAGTACAGTTCTGCTGAAAATACAAAAGATTTTTAAAAAATTGTGTAATTAAAAGCTTATATATAGCCAACACAGCAATGTTATTATTCATACCAAACTGTATTTTATATATTTACGATTTATTAATGATCTGCAAGTATTATTTTACAAATTAATGAATTGAAAACCCTATTTTGCCGATTTTTAAAAGTAGGTCAAAGCTGTCAAACTTTGCCTTAACTGGGCAACACACGTGTCGAGATTTTCATGAAATGTAATACTTATTTATAATACAATATAATATCAAAATTATAAGATATTCATTTTTATTCTTACCTCGAACATTGCTTCTATTTCTCGTTTCCATTTAACCAGATGATGCCACATTTAATACTACAAGAAAGCGCTAAATAAAAATATCGCTACTGGGCCTATAGGAAACAAACAGCGAGAACAGAAGACCGGAAGTGATCAACCACCTTTCTCGCCGTTTCACGCGATTCGCAACATAACGTCGAGAATTCATGAGTCGGCAATCATACGGTATTATCTATGATTGAATTGACATTGATGATTGATTTCTACTTGTAAGTTGTAGGCCTAAATTCAATTAATGCATTGCGAAGGATCGTATTTTCCGTCCATATAGTCCAAGAATAGCCTTCACGGGTGTAAATACACAAGAACTAACAAGTATTGAAGTAACCGGGTCAAAAATAATAATTATATTTTCAAAAATTTCATTCAATACAAGACGTACACTGTAACATTGAGCATTAAAGGGAGATTACTCGACATGTGTGGAGAAAATCTCGTAACTCGTCAAATTTGAGATGTTTTAAAACAATTATGTGTAGAACCTATTTGTAATTCATCAAAAAGCCTCTTTTATCAGTATTTCAGTCCTAATTTTAACTTACAATATTATTTGACCAAATCCATACACCGGAATTCACTTTGGAGATATCAGAATTCGGCCGTACAATCTTCCTATTTACTTATATTTTCCATTAATATTAATATTGAATTACTTTAAAACACATAAAATCACCGGAATTCACATTGAAAACACATAAACACCGGAATTCACATTGAAAACATATAAACACCTGATATCACTTTCAACATATCTGAATTCGCACTGAAGACCTTCGTATTTACTAATATTTTACATTAAACATGCATGATGCAAGAGCTAAATCTGCCTATTTGCAGGTCTTTCTTTAGGCCTGAAATATTTTCTAATGTATTAATTAGACATTAATTAACTAACACACTATTTATGAATAACAATTACTATGGTTTATTTCACTGCGACGTTTCAACAAGATTTCATAAGTCGTTATCACGCATATAACACAAATAAATAAAATGAAAATAATATGTATATTATACAAGAGCAGTGCGAACCCTCCAATGGGATGCAGAATCGGCAAGCACGAGCAACAGTCCCAAGCCGTTAAATAAACAAATGTTCATTGATGGTTATAAACTGTAATTGGTATAGAGAGTACAGGAATAAAGCCCAAGGATCAAAAAATTATTAGCCCACTCCAAAAAAAAACAAAAAAAACCTATTTCATCGATTAATATAAACCGAAATTAAATGGTTTCATTTGAACCCATTCACATAATGTATTATTCTATGGCAGTAATAAAATAACTATCTACAATGGACGCATTTACTCTATTTTACGTATATTATATACTTCTAATGGAATCTTCTAACTACTTATATATATATATATATATATATATATATATATATATATATACATTAATTAGTTGTAAATGAAAGTAATAATAAAAGATGAAAGTACAAATATTATTAGTAATTGGAACATAATCAACTAACACACTATTTATGGATAACAATTACTATGGTTGATTTCACTGCGACGTTTCAACAAGATTTCACAAGTCGTTATCAAGCATATAACACAAATAAATAAAATGAAAATAATATGGCTATATATATATACAAGAGCAGTGCGAACCCTCCAATGGGATGCAGAATCGGCAAGCATGAGCAACAGTCCCAAGCCGTTAAATAAACAAATGTTCATTGATGGTTATAAACTGTAATTGGTATAGATAAGTACAGGAATAAAGCCCAAGGATCAAACAATTATTAGCCCACCCCAAAAAAAAAAAAAAAAAAAAAATATAATATAAACCGAAATTAAATGGTTTCATTTGAACCCATTCACATAATGTATTATTCTATGTCAGTAATAAAATAACTATCTAGAATGGACGCATATTATATACTTCTAATGGAATCTTCTAACTACTTAGAGATATGTGGTTTCAATTTGTGCTTCTTGTTTTAATAATCTTCTAATTTGGTGGGAGATGTTCCCGTGGAAAGGTATAAACACTCGTATAGGGCATTTATCAGGTTTTAGTTTATCTGGTTTTGGCAGGTCGGATAGTGTAGAATTGATAATCTTTTTAACCACCTGTAGCGGATACCCATTGTGTTTGGTGAAAACGTCTGTAAGGTGTTGTGCTTCGTGGGGGAGTAGTTCAGGGTCACAAATATTTTTAGCTCTTTTTGTTAGGGTGGCGATGACGGCTGCTTTAGTGATGTTAGGGTGGTTTGATTTGTAATGAATATACTGGTCCGTGTGGGTCCTTTTAACTAGTATGTCTAGGAAAGGAAGACTGTTGCTGGTTTCATTCTCCATGGTAAACTTGATCCTTGGGTGTTGGTTGTTCAAATGGTGTAGTAGGGTACCAGCATCATCATCTTCTTTTATCATGACAAATACGTCGTCAACCTTACGAGACCAGAAAAAGTGTTGGAATGGTGCGGTTTCAATGGCTATTTCTTCCAGTGACGTCATGAAAATTTCTGCTATCAGGGGGGATAGGGGACTGCCCATTGGTAACCCATGGATCTGTTGGTAATAGTTGTCACCCCATGTGAAGTATGTAGATTCCAGGCATTGCTTGATTAGACAGATGATGGTATCAACTTGTAAAGATGTTTCCAGTGGCGTAGAGAGTTGGCGGATGCGGGTTTCTAGGACTTTGAGGGCATCTTCTCTTGGCACATTGGTAAATAGATCAACTACATCGTACGAGAGCATTTTTCCTGGGTTTCTTATCTCTTTGAGTTGGGCGCAAAATTCAGTGGAGTCCTTAATGAACGAATCTGCCGTTTTCCCTAGTGGTGAGAGTAATTTTGAAAGATACTTTGCTGTATTGTAATAAACTGAGTCTATGGAGCATATCAGGAGTCTGGCTTAATTGTATCTTTGTGGATCTTTATTGATGCTCTAGCGTATGGTGAACGGGGGTGGTCTGGTTTCAGTCTGTTATGGATGTTGTCGGTGATCTTCTCATCTTCACAGAGTGATTTCAAAAGCTTAGCATAATCTTTAACATGGTAGTTGGTAGGGTCTTTCCTAAGGCGTCGGTAGGTTGAGGTATCATTGAGTAGGTCTTCCACAATGGTCTGGTATTCATCTGTGTTCATCACTACTGTTGCCTTACCCTTGTCAGCAGCTACAATGGTTATCTTCGGATCACTGCGTAGGTCTTTTATAGCCTTTTTCTGTTGCAGAGTTATGTTGCTTGCTTGTGGTTTGGCTTTTGGGAGTAGCTCAGTTATTTGATGTCTGAGGTATTCAACCTCCCCACCTGGTGCTAGTTGGCGTAGCCCCTTTGGCTTCAGTTCACCCCTATAATACTTGTACTTTCATCTTTTATTATTACTTTCCTCTACAACTAATTACTATATATATATATATATATATATATATATATATATATATATATATATATATATATATATTATGTTTTTACAGTCAGGACCTATTGCTCGTGGCTCATTATACCTGCTAATAATTGTTTGATCCTTGGGCTTTATTCCTGTACTTATCTATACCAAATACCAACATTTGTTTATTTAACGGCTTGGGACAGTTGCTCATGCTTGCCGATTCTGCATCCCATTGGAGGGTTCGCACTGCTCTTGTATATATATATAGCCATATTATTTTCATTTTATTTATTTGTGTTATATGCTTGATAACGACTTGTGAAATCTTGTTGAAACGTCGCAGTGAAATTAACCATAGTAATTGTTATCCATAAATAGTGTGTTAGTTGATTATGTTCCAATTACTAAATGCCATTTAAAGAATAGACATTAATTAACTGATCCAGGCCTTAATTAACTCTCGATGGCATCAGATTTCTCCGATATTAAATAGATTAGAATGGTTCAGCGATACTTTGATTTAATCAAATATGGAGGACCGAGACTTAGCTTCGACCAACCAGTACGGTGGTTGAAATTATTGCACACGTCTATCAAACCTTCAAAGGCTAATATACTCAGCCAAATTAAAAACTTGACACTCGGGATTTTTGGGACTAGATTTTTAATATTTGGTTTAAGGCAACTATTTTAGTGTTATGTTGTGCACAGACGACCTTGACATCAACAGAAAGCAAGAATACGTCTCGCCGAAAGTCCTTGACATTGATAACGTTCGTGATGTCACAGTACCCCCCAAAATGAAATTAACAGACTTGGAGAACAATCGGAATAAAGTGTTTAGTAACGGTTGTGGCCTCCTCTAGCGTCTCGTACTGCCACACAACGTCTTCTCACACAACGTTTACATTAGTAAACACTACCCGAGGAAGACGTCGCCACTGCTCAGCAACGTCAGTGGTGGATTCACTTGCTGACGAACACGTCGACCCAGTTCGTACCAGATGTGTTCAATAGGATTAAGGTCGGGGCTAAGCGACGGCCAATCCAGGACTTGGACACCGGCATTTCTTAAAAAATTCTGGGTAGCAATTGCTGTATGGGGTCGAGCATTGTCTTGTTGAAACGTTAGTCCAGGCCCATGTCTCTGCATAAACGGGGGAAGAACAGGTTGCAAAATCTGATCCCTGTACTGGACAGCATTTAAGTTCCCTTGGACAACAACAAGAGGAGAACGTCCATGTGCACAAAAAGAACCCCAAACCATGACGCTGCCGCCACCAAATCGGTCAACTTCTCTGACGCATACTTGAGCGTAACGTTCGCCTCGTCTGCGGTACACTCGGACCCTGCCATCGGCAAATCTCAAAGTGAATCGAGATTCGTCACTAAAGACAACCGAATTCCACTGTCTTTGAGTAAATCGTATGTGTCTTGTGGCCCACACAAGTCGGTTACGGCGATGAAGAGGTGTCAATATTGGTCCATTATAGGGCCTCCGAGCTCGAAGACCAGCAGCCTGCAAGCGATTTCGAACAGTTTGTGCAGTTACGCTTCCACCAAACATCTCTCTACTTGTGGAGGTTGCAGTGACAAATCTGTTTTTGTTTTTAAGATGACGTAATCGTATTGCTTGATCTTCCTGGAGTGACGTCACACGTGGCGCTCCCGCCCTTGGGCGGTCGGCAATAGTTCCAGTTTGAAGCACTCTCATTCTAAGATTAATTATTGTCTGGCGTGAACAATTAAAGGCTCTTGCAACAGTGACCACAGACTGACCAGCATAGAGCCTACCTATAGCACGTAGACGTTCTACATTTGAAGCCTGTCCAACCTCGTGGGTTTTCTCCGGGTCCTCCGGTTTCCTCCTATTGCTAAAGACCCCTACACGCAAGCGAATTATTGAAATAAAATTAAACCATATGTTAGTCCCGAAATGACCTAGTTTGTGTCGAGTGGACGTTAAACCCCATTTCTCTCTCTCTCTCTACATTTGAAAGGCGCGGCATTTTCTAACATGAAAATAACAATTTTAATTTGTTTTTCCAGTTCAAGTTACGTGTGCGTGTTCAGTTTAAGCAAACTTGCATCGATTGACCTCACGAGTTTGTGTTTGCACGTGTTTTTCAGGTTTTCATCTTTATATGCTCAAAAGTCACGTGATCCACGTGACTTTACAATTTTATGAAATTAAGGGCTTCTTACTACTTACTATCGTTAGAAACACTTTAAAAAAAATTTGACTTACCAGAAAAATTTTTTTGTTGGAATTCATCAGTGTCAAGTTTTTAATTTGGCTGAGTATATCTTCGCTTGCAATTATAGAGTAATTTGAATGAAATTTTCAAATTATTCATTTTACATCATCTACTTTCGAACTATTATAGCAAGAATGGCTAGTTCTTTATCTAAATCTTACATAATGTATCTTTAATAATAAATTACTTTAAATCACCGGGATTCACTTTGAAATCATATAAACATCGGAATTCACTTTCAACATATCGGAAATCGCACTTAAGACCTATGTATTTACTAATATTTTACATTAATAATAAATTACTTTTAAACACCGAAAATCACCGGAATTCACATTGAAAACATATAAACACCGGAATTCACTTTTAAATATCGGAATTCGCACTTCAGACCTTCGTACTCGATCACAAATATTTTACAATAATAATAAATTACTTTAAAACACCGGAATTCGCTTACAAAATCTCTGAATTCACACTTTAGACCTTCGTATTTACTAATATTTTACATTAATAAAAAATTACTTTAAAACACCGGAATTCACTTTGAGAAAATCGGAATTCGCCCTAAGACAATTGTATTTACTTATATTTTGCATTAATATTAATACTAGAATGTATCTGCTGTAAAACGATACTAATATTTTACATTAATAATAAATTACTTTTAAACACCGAAAATCACCGGAATTCACATTGAAAACATATAAACACCGGAATTCACTTTTAAATATCGGAATTCGCACTTCAGGCCTTCGTACTCGATCACAAATATTTTACAATATTAATAAATTGATTTAAAACACAGGAATTCACTTACAAAATATCCGAATTCGCACTTTAGACATTCGTATTTACTAATATTTTACATTAATAAAAAATTAATTTAAAACACCGGAATTCACTTTGAGAAAATCGGAATCGCCCCAAGACAATTGTATTTACTTATATTTTGCATTAATATTAATACTAGGATGTATCTGCTGTAAACGATATTTCCAGATGGTCAACTCGGGGAAACACAATAAAAACACAGCAGTAATCCATGTAAAATGTCAAACCGAACATTTCTCGAATGTAGATGAGCTAAGTTTATTCGAAAATTAACTTAGTAATAATCAGCCAATCAAATAATTATAAAGTCTCATCAATAATGGTTTGGATGTTTTCATAGATAATCCGTTGTAGCATGAAGCAGCCCAGATTAAATGAAGTGTAATTTTAATAATATGCCAATAGTAGGCATATACAATGTTCACCAGTTAATTGTCATTGTAAAAGGTGACAAATCACATACAATCATACCTCCAAAAAACATAACAAACTATGATAACATGAGAATGAGAATTTATTTATTTCTAAACAAGTTACGATGTCGATGTCCGAAAGTGACAATCGGCGCAATATGCAATTATAAATAAATAAATATAGCTATAATATTAAATTGTTTATTTTAATAAACTATTATCAATCTTTTATTACAATACATTACAACGAATTGCAACGAAAGTATACATTAGTTTCTTGTAAACAAAAATCACATACACGAGTTATCTCCCGTGAACCGCCGATTTGGGCACAAATCAGCGAGGCTTCTTAAACTCAACTAAATTGTTATATTGTGTTTCCACAGTCAACATTTTGGGGGTTATTGGCTGTTATTTTGGAGTTATTGGGTAATTCGACGCAAATTGTTATTATGTGTTATTTTGGAGTTCGGCCTATTGGGTAATACGACGCGCCCTGCGTTATCATAATCATGATGCATATTTTGAAATAAATTCCGGTAGTCTTTCAAATAAATTCACCCACAGTGACTACAGCGCCCTTTTCTGGCCTGCGGAGAGATCAAAATAAGTGAGTTTTGTGGGAGGAATCGGGGATTTTAGAAGTGAATTCCGGTGATTGTAAATGAATTCCGGTGATTAGTCTACCCGCTCAATTTGTACTTCTATCGAATTTCAATTCCACTGTTTAATTTTGATTACCAAGCGTCTAATAAACTAGTGTTTAGTTTCTCGACACGTGTTGAATTATAACACACTGATCCGCAGTGAATATTCGCTTGGCCGCTACAATCACTGATAAGGATGACATCGATGCGACTTAATGACTACAAAATATTAACTTTTTTCTTTCGACAAATTAAGTTCTGAAACATTTTTTTTTAGTATTAGAAAAATAAATAAAGGTGTTTGAAGTATATCTTGATAAAAAATATTCCATATTTAGCGTAAATAGGTACAGAAAATAGTACGCGGAGGCGTAAAATGGGTAAAACGATATAATTTTGCCCGTACCAGTTCATATTATTACGTTCGATGTAAACAACGCACGTGTGACCATCAATTTGACGTTTTTTTCTGTTTGTTTACTCTGAATTCTTTCAGAAGTACATTTTTTACCGTCTAATCTGATTGACCTGCTCGTGTTTGTTTTAAAACAACAAAAACAAGCCACAGAAGTAATCTTTTTTGGCGTTATCGATGCCATCTTGCTTTGTTGGTAAACATTGTGATGTGACGTCACCCTTAGAACTACAGCGGTCTGACCTTTTAAAGGTCAGTCATCTTGGACAGAGATAAAAGACGGATGTCGCATTAGGTCTGTAAAACAGATTGGAATTATAAGCGTCCCGTCTAATTAGCACGACTGTTCAATAATTGGTTGACCGTTCAATTTCCCGAGCCGTGATTAAAATCAGTCAAGATGTCTAATTATATACGCAAGGTGTTAAATTTTGTTGTCAAACATCTAATTTCGCGTGCGATGTTCAGATATTACGATGTGTTTAGTTGTTGGTCATCGTTCAGTTTTGCAGCACAATGTAGAAATACTGTAATAAGTGTTAGTTTTAGTACTGACCTGTTGCGATACGGTGAAATATTATTTTTCAGGATTCATACGACGGCAGGTATCTGTAATGCCTGTCATTATCCGGGGATTATTTTTCAAGATCACTACGGTGAAACAGATGTTGGATTTTTAATGGCGACGGGACGGTTCCAAAGCAAAGCTTTCTTGAGATGCACATACCGTTTCGTCCACAATCATAAAACATGTATTTATATATCCATTTAAAACAGTATTTCCCACACTGACAACACATCCACGAATGATAATTCTCACGGATCTGATTTACGTGTGTACACGTCGACTCCCTACCCTGATTAAATCCTTTTGTTTAAAGGAGCTAAATCGCTAACATTTGGGACCTAGAAATTGACAAAAGTGGGTCGCAACGCATATAATACTGTAATATGAATGTATATAAACTGATTTACATTTAATGGTTTCCGTTTTTACTCCAATTTCAAATCAGTTATGTTCGGCGAAATAAGCCAGCAGTCTCAAGTGAGTGCAAATTTCTAGCGTCTGGTTATTCCAGTCAACATACGCCGTTTGATTTGGTGCAATGTGTCTAGCCTCGTCCCTCGAGTCTCTTGATACAACTGGGGCTGAAGCGCATTATGGTACACGATTCGTGTATCAATGGTAAAATGTTTATTTTGTCTTAAATATTGGATATCAAAAGCCCATCTTTTTCCGGTAAGATCACAACATGAATGTTGATTTAATTTGACAAATAAATCGTGTTTTCAATGTTGAAGATTTTGGATGATATTGAGTTAGAGACTTAGCTCCTTTAAATGTCTTCGCAATTAAGACGGTACCCGGACCAAAGACCACTCGGACTAAGACCAGTCGGACCAAAAAAAAAGACCACTCGGACCAAAACGGAGACCACTCGGACCAACCTAAAAGACCACTCGGACCAACCCAAAAGACCACTCGCACCAATCAATTTATGTTGGAAGACCACTCGGAACAATATTTATGTTGCCTCTCGGACCAATCAATTTATGTTGGAAGACCACTCGGACCAATATTTATGTTGCCTCTCGGACCAATCAATTCATATTGGAAGACCACTCGGACAAATACTTGCCTGTCGGAAAACTTACAATTTATGTTTGAAGACCACTCGGACCAATATTTATGTTGCCTCTCGGACCAACCCAAAGGATCGCTTCTCGATCCATTTATTCACTTAAATAAAACACAGAGTTTAAATTAAATAAATATTATTTATTAAAAAATAACAATACAAAGAAGCGAATAATTTATAGGTGAATCTATACATAAATTTAGAAATGTCCTCCTTCCTTACATATTTATTACATCAACAATTAATAAAATATTTTTTTATTTTTAATATGCCCATGGCATATGGTACAGGTAAGTAGCATATTCATATTTATTACATCAACAATTTATTTAAATTTTTTTTTTTTTTTTTAGTTTTTGATATGCCTGTGACCTATTCGCTGGGACCGTAAATTAAACCACATTTCTTTAATAGTTGGCTTGTGCTGATTGCTTCTTCATTGTATAGTTTCCAAATCGCAAAAAGTTTTCCCTGTATTGAACGGGTCTGTTTTTGTTTTTTTGGTTTTTTTTTGGGTGGGGGGGGGGTTAATTTTCCTTCGGATATCATTTTCATCTGTTGAGGCAGTTGGCTGTCAACAAATAAAATTGTAGATTTCATTTTTTAGTTTTCTGGTTGATGCGATTATGCCAGTCTTCGACATCGTTGTTGTCCTGACGAAATTGGCCACACAGTATTTTCTATCTAATTTGTTCGTTGTCGACCTTTATTTTAGTTTTACAATTTGCAATTTCCATTGCTCAACAATACCAATCCCACGATGTTAAAATACAGAATACACTTTTCAATAATACAAAATACAGTAGAATAGTTATTTTGCACATTACACTTCTGCATTCTGCATAATAGACAAATGCATAATAGAACCTTGCAGAGTAGAACATATACCTTATATGGGATCTACGACGAACGTCATTTGCATACGGAAAAAAGTCCGGACTATGACGGAAATTAATGATTTACGCGATAAAGCCATAAGGTCACCTGGATACGAAATGAAGTTAGCACACATATTCCTAGCGCCAATAAAAACCTCGATATAATTATCACGAAAATAATTGTTACCTTTATATTAGAAAACGACATATTAATGCAAAGTATATATGTAATAGACCCCCCCCCCCCCCCATGAAAAAAAATATACTATTACCGTAAACATACTAAAATATCGCACACAAGGCTAACCCAGTTAACATTGATGGTTAGATTTACGTAAAGTTTACGTCATTATGGTTAGATTTTGGTTAGCGTCCAATAATGGTAAAATTCTTTGGTTAAATTTACGTTACTTTTACGTCATAATGGTTATGGTTACTTTTACGTCAGAAAATGACGTAAATGTAACGTAAACTTTATGACGGATTACTAACCAATTTTTTTCCCTTTGAATACTTCTTGATTAAATAACATTACAAGTGTGTGCACATTCTAACAATTGATATATAGTCGGAATTCAGACATAATAATTATATATGTATTATTGGTTATAATTCTAACGTTAATCTAACGTAAATTTTACATCAGGTTTCTAACCGTTAGTTTATGGTTAGTTTTCTGACGTAAATCTAACGTTAGTTTTCTGACGTAAATCTAACGTTAGTTTTCTGACGTAAATCTAACGTTAGTTTTCTAACATAAATCTAACGTTAGTTTTCTAACATAAACCTGATATTAGTTGTAAAACGTAAAACAAATGTCAGTTTAATGTCATGATACTAACAATTAAGGGCCTGACAAGACAGCTGTCTAGTCATTAAAATGGGACAAAAATGGGTAAGACCCTGGCTCGCTAGCCTGGAGGTCGGGTGTTCGATCCCTGCATTGGCCGAGAAAGTTCATCCAGATTTCCGGCGTTTTTTCCCCTTGTCAGTGATGCAGGACGAAGAGCCTGACAAGGACAGCTGTCTAGTTGTTCAGATGGGATAAAAAAAAAAACGAGGTCCCGTGTACACATTGGCATGCATGTAAAAGATCCCTTGACAGTTGGAATTCGATATAAGAGTAGGCCGTAGTGCCACTGTCGGGGCAAAATTCCCCTCATAACACACTGTATGGTGTATGGCCATCTTCATTAGCCCAGTTCGGAGCAGAACAGTTGGACGTTAAACCCCATTTCATTTCATTACATTTTATATCCATTTCTAAGTGGGGGATCACGTGGCTAAGTGGGTAAGACGCTAGCTCGCTAGCCTGGAGGTCGGGTGTTCGATGGCCGAGAAAGTTCATCCAGATTTTCCAGCGTGGTTCTCCCTTGTCAGTGATGCAGGACAGAGGGGCTGACAAGGAAAGCTGTCTAGTCGTTCGGATGGGACGAAAAACCGAGGTCCCGTGTACACATTGGCGTGCACGTAAAAGATCCCTTGGCAGTTGGAATTCGATATAAGAGTAGGCCTTAGTGCCGCTGTCCGGGCAAAATTTCCCTCATAGCACACTGTATGGCGTATGCCTGTCTTCATTAGCCCAGGTTAGGAGCAGAAAAGTAGGACATTAAACTCCATTTCATTTCATTTCATTTCTAAGTGCCCAAGAATAGAGATCTAGCTCCTTTAATAGTTGCGAACTGTAGGTGACACACAAAGAGAAAACGAATGAATGAATGATCTACTCTCATTTCAAATTCCAAATGTCAAGGGTTCTTTTACGTGCACACCCACGTGATGGACTAGACACTGTTTTTTTGAGGTCCTCTGTCCTACACCACTACTAACAAAGGGAACTTTCTCGACCAACATGGGGATCTCGTTGGCTAAGTGAGTAAGACGCTGACTCGCTAGCCTGGAGGTCGGGTGTTCGATCCCTGCATTGGCTGAGAAAGTTCATCCAGATTTTCCTGCGTGTTTTCCCCTTGTCAGTGATACAGGACGGAGGGCCGGACAAGAACAGCTGTCTAGTCAGGGATGAAAAACTGAGGTCACGTGTACACACAGGAGTGCACATGAAAGATCCCTTGGTAGTTGGAACTTGATATAAGAGTAGGCCATAGCGCCGCTGCCTGGGCAAAATTTCCTTCATAGCATACTGTATGGCGTATGCTCGTCTTCATTAGCTCAGTTTAGGAGCAGAACAGTAGGACATTAAACCCGATTTCATTTCATTTTTCTCGACCAACACGGAAATTGAACCCCTCATTTGCTAGCCAGTGTGTTACTAATTACTAGAGAGAGAGAGAAATGGGGTTTAACGTCTACTCGACACAAACTAGGTCATTTCGGGACTAACATATAGTTTAATTTTTATTTACATAATTCGCTTGCGCGTAGGGGTCTTTAGCAGTGGGACAGTTGCTCATGCTTGCCGATTCTGCATCCCATTGGAGGGTTCGCACTGCTCTTGTATATATATATAGCCATATTATTTTCATTTTATTTATTTGTGTTATATGCTTGATAACGACTTGTGAAATCTTGTTGAAACGTCGCAGTGAAATTAACCATAGTAATTGTTATCCATAAATAGTGTGTTAGTTGATTATGTTCCAATTACTAAATGCCATTTAAAGAATAGACATTAATTAACTGATCCAGGCCTTAATTAACTCTCGATGGCATCAGATTTCTCCGATATTAAATAGATTAGAATGGTTCAGCGATACTTTGATTTAATCAAATATGGAGGACCGAGACTTAGCTTCGACCAACCAGTACGGTGGTTGAAATTATTGCACACGTCTATCAAACCTTCAAAGGCTAATATACTCAGCCAAATTAAAAACTTGACACTCGGGATTTTTGGGACTAGATTTTTAATATTTGGTTTAAGGCAACTATTTTAGTGTTATGTTGTGCACAGACGACCTTGACATCAACAGAAAGCAAGAATACGTCTCGCCGAAAGTCCTTGACATTGATAACGTTCGTGATGTCACAGTACCCCCCAAAATGAAATTAACAGACTTGGAGAACAATCGGAATAAAGTGTTTAGTAACGGTTGTGGCCTCCTCTAGCGTCTCGTACTGCCACACAACGTCTTCTCACACAACGTTTACATTAGTAAACACTACCCGAGGAAGACGTCGCCACTGCTCAGCAACGTCAGTGGTGGATTCACTTGCTGACGAACACGTCGACCCAGTTCGTACCAGATGTGTTCAATAGGATTAAGGTCGGGGCTAAGCGACGGCCAATCCAGGACTTGGACACCGGCATTTCTTAAAAAATTCTGGGTAGCAATTGCTGTATGGGGTCGAGCATTGTCTTGTTGAAACGTTAGTCCAGGCCCATGTCTCTGCATAAACGGGGGAAGAACAGGTTGCAAAATCTGATCCCTGTACTGGACAGCATTTAAGTTCCCTTGGACAACAACAAGAGGAGAACGTCCATGTGCACAAAAAGAACCCCAAACCATGACGCTGCCGCCACCAAATCGGTCAACTTCTCTGACGCATACTTGAGCGTAACGTTCGCCTCGTCTGCGGTACACTCGGACCCTGCCATCGGCAAATCTCAAAGTGAATCGAGATTCGTCACTAAAGACAACCGAATTCCACTGTCTTTGAGTAAATCGTATGTGTCTTGTGGCCCACACAAGTCGGTTACGGCGATGAAGAGGTGTCAATATTGGTCCATTATAGGGCCTCCGAGCTCAAAGACCAGCAGCCTGCAAGCGATTTCGAACAGTTTGTGCAGTTACGCTTCCACCAAACATCTCTCTACTTGTGGAGGTTGCAGTGACAAATCTGTTTTTGTTTTTAAGATGACGTAATCGTATTGCTTGATCTTCCTGGAGTGACGTCACACGTGGCGCTCCCGCCCTTGGGCGGTCGGCAATAGTTCCAGTTTGAAGCACTCTCATTCTAAGATTAATTATTGTCTGGCGTGAACAATTAAAGGCTCTTGCAACAGTGACCACAGACTGACCAGCATAGAGCCTACCTATAGCACGTAGACGTTCTACATTTGAAGCCTGTCCAACCTCGTGGGTTTTCTCCGGGTCCTCCGGTTTCCTCCTATTGCTAAAGACCCCTACACGCAAGCGAATTATTGAAATAAAATTAAACCATATGTTAGTCCCGAAATGACCTAGTTTGTGTCGAGTGGACGTTAAACCCCATTTCTCTCTCTCTCTCTACATTTGAAAGGCGCGGCATTTTCTAACATGAAAATAACAATTTTAATTTGTTTTTCCAGTTCAAGTTACGTGTGCGTGTTCAGTTTAAGCAAACTTGCATCGATTGACCTCACGAGTTTGTGTTTGCACGTGTTTTTCAGGTTTTCATCTTTATATGCTCAAAAGTCACGTGATCCACGTGACTTTACAATTTTATGAAATTAAGGGCTTCTTACTACTTACTATCGTTAGAAACACTTTAAAAAAAATTTGACTTACCAGAAAAATTTTTTTGTTGGAATTCATCAGTGTCAAGTTTTTAATTTGGCTGAGTATATCTTCGCTTGCAATTATAGAGTAATTTGAATGAAATTTTCAAATTATTCATTTTACATCATCTACTTTCGAACTATTATAGCAAGAATGGCTAGTTCTTTATCTAAATCTTACATAATGTATCTTTAATAATAAATTACTTTAAATCACCGGGATTCACTTTGAAATCATATAAACATCGGAATTCACTTTCAACATATCGGAAATCGCACTTAAGACCTATGTATTTACTAATATTTTACATTAATAATAAATTACTTTTAAACACCGAAAATCACCGGAATTCACATTGAAAACATATAAACACCGGAATTCACTTTTAAATATCGGAATTCGCACTTCAGACCTTCGTACTCGATCACAAATATTTTACAATAATAATAAATTACTTTAAAACACCGGAATTCGCTTACAAAATCTCTGAATTCACACTTTAGACCTTCGTATTTACTAATATTTTACATTAATAAAAAATTACTTTAAAACACCGGAATTCACTTTGAGAAAATCGGAATTCGCCCTAAGACAATTGTATTTACTTATATTTTGCATTAATATTAATACTAGAATGTATCTGCTGTAAAACGATACTAATATTTTACATTAATAATAAATTACTTTTAAACACCGAAAATCACCGGAATTCACATTGAAAACATATAAACACCGGAATTCACTTTTAAATATCGGAATTCGCACTTCAGGCCTTCGTACTCGATCACAAATATTTTACAATATTAATAAATTGATTTAAAACACAGGAATTCACTTACAAAATATCCGAATTCGCACTTTAGACATTCGTATTTACTAATATTTTACATTAATAAAAAATTAATTTAAAACACCGGAATTCACTTTGAGAAAATCGGAATCGCCCCAAGA
The DNA here is from genome assembly GCF_932274485.2 of Patella vulgata. Classification (NCBI taxonomy): domain Eukaryota; kingdom Metazoa; phylum Mollusca; class Gastropoda; family Patellidae; genus Patella; species Patella vulgata. Next base: position 41,858,880 of record NC_065885.2, on the reverse strand, counting down.
CAATTGTATTTACTTATATTTTGCATTAATATTAATACTAGGATGTATCTGCTGTAAACGATATTTCCAGATGGTCAACTCGGGGAAACACAATAAAAACACAGCAGTAATCCATGTAAAATGTCAAACCGAACATTTCTCGAATGTAGATGAGCTAAGTTTATTCGAAAATTAACTTAGTAATAATCAGCCAATCAAATAATTATAAAGTCTCATCAATAATGGTTTGGATGTTTTCATAGATAATCCGTTGTAGCATGAAGCAGCCCAGATTAAATGAAGTGTAATTTTAATAATATGCCAATAGTAGGCATATACAATGTTCACCAGTTAATTGTCATTGTAAAAGGTGACAAATCACATACAATCATACCTCCAAAAAACATAACAAACTATGATAACATGAGAATGAGAATTTATTTATTTCTAAACAAGTTACGATGTCGATGTCCGAAAGTGACAATCGGCGCAATATGCAATTATAAATAAATAAATATAGCTATAATATTAAATTGTTTATTTTAATAAACTATTATCAATCTTTTATTACAATACATTACAACGAATTGCAACGAAAGTATACATTAGTTTCTTGTAAACAAAAATCACATACACGAGTTATCTCCCGTGAACCGCCGATTTGGGCACAAATCAGCGAGGCTTCTTAAACTCAACTAAATTGTTATATTGTGTTTCCACAGTCAACATTTTGGGGGTTATTGGCTGTTATTTTGGAGTTATTGGGTAATTCGACGCAAATTGTTATTATGTGTTATTTTGGAGTTCGGCCTATTGGGTAATACGACGCGCCCTGCGTTATCATAATCATGATGCATATTTTGAAATAAATTCCGGTAGTCTTTCAAATAAATTCACCCACAGTGACTACAGCGCCCTTTTCTGGCCTGCGGAGAGATCAAAATAAGTGAGTTTTGTGGGAGGAATCGGGGATTTTAGAAGTGAATTCCGGTGATTGTAAATGAATTCCGGTGATTAGTCTACCCGCTCAATTTGTACTTCTATCGAATTTCAATTCCACTGTTTAATTTTGATTACCAAGCGTCTAATAAACTAGTGTTTAGTTTCTCGACACGTGTTGAATTATAACACACTGATCCGCAGTGAATATTCGCTTGGCCGCTACAATCACTGATAAGGATGACATCGATGCGACTTAATGACTACAAAATATTAACTTTTTTCTTTCGACAAATTAAGTTCTGAAACATTTTTTTTTAGTATTAGAAAAATAAATAAAGGTGTTTGAAGTATATCTTGATAAAAAATATTCCATATTTAGCGTAAATAGGTACAGAAAATAGTACGCGGAGGCGTAAAATGGGTAAAACGATATAATTTTGCCCGTACCAGTTCATATTATTACGTTCGATGTAAACAACGCACGTGTGACCATCAATTTGACGTTTTTTTCTGTTTGTTTACTCTGAATTCTTTCAGAAGTACATTTTTTACCGTCTAATCTGATTGACCTGCTCGTGTTTGTTTTAAAACAACAAAAACAAGCCACAGAAGTAATCTTTTTTGGCGTTATCGATGCCATCTTGCTTTGTTGGTAAACATTGTGATGTGACGTCACCCTTAGAACTACAGCGGTCTGACCTTTTAAAGGTCAGTCATCTTGGACAGAGATAAAAGACGGATGTCGCATTAGGTCTGTAAAACAGATTGGAATTATAAGCGTCCCGTCTAATTAGCACGACTGTTCAATAATTGGTTGACCGTTCAATTTCCCGAGCCGTGATTAAAATCAGTCAAGATGTCTAATTATATACGCAAGGTGTTAAATTTTGTTGTCAAACATCTAATTTCGCGTGCGATGTTCAGATATTACGATGTGTTTAGTTGTTGGTCATCGTTCAGTTTTGCAGCACAATGTAGAAATACTGTAATAAGTGTTAGTTTTAGTACTGACCTGTTGCGATACGGTGAAATATTATTTTTCAGGATTCATACGACGGCAGGTATCTGTAATGCCTGTCATTATCCGGGGATTATTTTTCAAGATCACTACGGTGAAACAGATGTTGGATTTTTAATGGCGACGGGACGGTTCCAAAGCAAAGCTTTCTTGAGATGCACATACCGTTTCGTCCACAATCATAAAACATGTATTTATATATCCATTTAAAACAGTATTTCCCACACTGACAACACATCCACGAATGATAATTCTCACGGATCTGATTTACGTGTGTACACGTCGACTCCCTACCCTGATTAAATCCTTTTGTTTAAAGGAGCTAAATCGCTAACATTTGGGACCTAGAAATTGACAAAAGTGGGTCGCAACGCATATAATACTGTAATATGAATGTATATAAACTGATTTACATTTAATGGTTTCCGTTTTTACTCCAATTTCAAATCAGTTATGTTCGGCGAAATAAGCCAGCAGTCTCAAGTGAGTGCAAATTTCTAGCGTCTGGTTATTCCAGTCAACATACGCCGTTTGATTTGGTGCAATGTGTCTAGCCTCGTCCCTCGAGTCTCTTGATACAACTGGGGCTGAAGCGCATTATGGTACACGATTCGTGTATCAATGGTAAAATGTTTATTTTGTCTTAAATATTGGATATCAAAAGCCCATCTTTTTCCGGTAAGATCACAACATGAATGTTGATTTAATTTGACAAATAAATCGTGTTTTCAATGTTGAAGATTTTGGATGATATTGAGTTAGAGACTTAGCTCCTTTAAATGTCTTCGCAATTAAGACGGTACCCGGACCAAAGACCACTCGGACTAAGACCAGTCGGACCAAAAAAAAAGACCACTCGGACCAAAACGGAGACCACTCGGACCAACCTAAAAGACCACTCGGACCAACCCAAAAGACCACTCGCACCAATCAATTTATGTTGGAAGACCACTCGGAACAATATTTATGTTGCCTCTCGGACCAATCAATTTATGTTGGAAGACCACTCGGACCAATATTTATGTTGCCTCTCGGACCAATCAATTCATATTGGAAGACCACTCGGACAAATACTTGCCTGTCGGAAAACTTACAATTTATGTTTGAAGACCACTCGGACCAATATTTATGTTGCCTCTCGGACCAACCCAAAGGATCGCTTCTCGATCCATTTATTCACTTAAATAAAACACAGAGTTTAAATTAAATAAATATTATTTATTAAAAAATAACAATACAAAGAAGCGAATAATTTATAGGTGAATCTATACATAAATTTAGAAATGTCCTCCTTCCTTACATATTTATTACATCAACAATTAATAAAATATTTTTTTATTTTTAATATGCCCATGGCATATGGTACAGGTAAGTAGCATATTCATATTTATTACATCAACAATTTATTTAAATTTTTTTTTTTTTTTTTAGTTTTTGATATGCCTGTGACCTATTCGCTGGGACCGTAAATTAAACCACATTTCTTTAATAGTTGGCTTGTGCTGATTGCTTCTTCATTGTATAGTTTCCAAATCGCAAAAAGTTTTCCCTGTATTGAACGGGTCTGTTTTTGTTTTTTTGGTTTTTTTTTGGGTGGGGGGGGGGTTAATTTTCCTTCGGATATCATTTTCATCTGTTGAGGCAGTTGGCTGTCAACAAATAAAATTGTAGATTTCATTTTTTAGTTTTCTGGTTGATGCGATTATGCCAGTCTTCGACATCGTTGTTGTCCTGACGAAATTGGCCACACAGTATTTTCTATCTAATTTGTTCGTTGTCGACCTTTATTTTAGTTTTACAATTTGCAATTTCCATTGCTCAACAATACCAATCCCACGATGTTAAAATACAGAATACACTTTTCAATAATACAAAATACAGTAGAATAGTTATTTTGCACATTACACTTCTGCATTCTGCATAATAGACAAATGCATAATAGAACCTTGCAGAGTAGAACATATACCTTATATGGGATCTACGACGAACGTCATTTGCATACGGAAAAAAGTCCGGACTATGACGGAAATTAATGATTTACGCGATAAAGCCATAAGGTCACCTGGATACGAAATGAAGTTAGCACACATATTCCTAGCGCCAATAAAAACCTCGATATAATTATCACGAAAATAATTGTTACCTTTATATTAGAAAACGACATATTAATGCAAAGTATATATGTAATAGACCCCCCCCCCCCCCCATGAAAAAAAATATACTATTACCGTAAACATACTAAAATATCGCACACAAGGCTAACCCAGTTAACATTGATGGTTAGATTTACGTAAAGTTTACGTCATTATGGTTAGATTTTGGTTAGCGTCCAATAATGGTAAAATTCTTTGGTTAAATTTACGTTACTTTTACGTCATAATGGTTATGGTTACTTTTACGTCAGAAAATGACGTAAATGTAACGTAAACTTTATGACGGATTACTAACCAATTTTTTTCCCTTTGAATACTTCTTGATTAAATAACATTACAAGTGTGTGCACATTCTAACAATTGATATATAGTCGGAATTCAGACATAATAATTATATATGTATTATTGGTTATAATTCTAACGTTAATCTAACGTAAATTTTACATCAGGTTTCTAACCGTTAGTTTATGGTTAGTTTTCTGACGTAAATCTAACGTTAGTTTTCTGACGTAAATCTAACGTTAGTTTTCTGACGTAAATCTAACGTTAGTTTTCTAACATAAATCTAACGTTAGTTTTCTAACATAAACCTGATATTAGTTGTAAAACGTAAAACAAATGTCAGTTTAATGTCATGATACTAACAATTAAGGGCCTGACAAGACAGCTGTCTAGTCATTAAAATGGGACAAAAATGGGTAAGACCCTGGCTCGCTAGCCTGGAGGTCGGGTGTTCGATCCCTGCATTGGCCGAGAAAGTTCATCCAGATTTCCGGCGTTTTTTCCCCTTGTCAGTGATGCAGGACGAAGAGCCTGACAAGGACAGCTGTCTAGTTGTTCAGATGGGATAAAAAAAAAAACGAGGTCCCGTGTACACATTGGCATGCATGTAAAAGATCCCTTGACAGTTGGAATTCGATATAAGAGTAGGCCGTAGTGCCACTGTCGGGGCAAAATTCCCCTCATAACACACTGTATGGTGTATGGCCATCTTCATTAGCCCAGTTCGGAGCAGAACAGTTGGACGTTAAACCCCATTTCATTTCATTACATTTTATATCCATTTCTAAGTGGGGGATCACGTGGCTAAGTGGGTAAGACGCTAGCTCGCTAGCCTGGAGGTCGGGTGTTCGATGGCCGAGAAAGTTCATCCAGATTTTCCAGCGTGGTTCTCCCTTGTCAGTGATGCAGGACAGAGGGGCTGACAAGGAAAGCTGTCTAGTCGTTCGGATGGGACGAAAAACCGAGGTCCCGTGTACACATTGGCGTGCACGTAAAAGATCCCTTGGCAGTTGGAATTCGATATAAGAGTAGGCCTTAGTGCCGCTGTCCGGGCAAAATTTCCCTCATAGCACACTGTATGGCGTATGCCTGTCTTCATTAGCCCAGGTTAGGAGCAGAAAAGTAGGACATTAAACTCCATTTCATTTCATTTCATTTCTAAGTGCCCAAGAATAGAGATCTAGCTCCTTTAATAGTTGCGAACTGTAGGTGACACACAAAGAGAAAACGAATGAATGAATGATCTACTCTCATTTCAAATTCCAAATGTCAAGGGTTCTTTTACGTGCACACCCACGTGATGGACTAGACACTGTTTTTTTGAGGTCCTCTGTCCTACACCACTACTAACAAAGGGAACTTTCTCGACCAACATGGGGATCTCGTTGGCTAAGTGAGTAAGACGCTGACTCGCTAGCCTGGAGGTCGGGTGTTCGATCCCTGCATTGGCTGAGAAAGTTCATCCAGATTTTCCTGCGTGTTTTCCCCTTGTCAGTGATACAGGACGGAGGGCCGGACAAGAACAGCTGTCTAGTCAGGGATGAAAAACTGAGGTCACGTGTACACACAGGAGTGCACATGAAAGATCCCTTGGTAGTTGGAACTTGATATAAGAGTAGGCCATAGCGCCGCTGCCTGGGCAAAATTTCCTTCATAGCATACTGTATGGCGTATGCTCGTCTTCATTAGCTCAGTTTAGGAGCAGAACAGTAGGACATTAAACCCGATTTCATTTCATTTTTCTCGACCAACACGGAAATTGAACCCCTCATTTGCTAGCCAGTGTGTTACTAATTACTAGAGAGAGAGAGAAATGGGGTTTAACGTCTACTCGACACAAACTAGGTCATTTCGGGACTAACATATAGTTTAATTTTTATTTACATAATTCGCTTGCGCGTAGGGGTCTTTAGCAGTGGGAGAAAACCGGAGGTTGGACAAGCGACCCTACTCCTTGTCACGTACAACCGGGGATTCGAAACCACGACAGTCAACTCAATGATAGACTTTATGATACAGCGCCCGCACGCTAACCATTCAGCCATCCCCCCCCCCCCCCCGTTACTAATTACTAAGTTTGTGAAATGTAGGTTTTTCCTCATGTAGATTTGTCCTGATGAAATCGGTTTATTGTCCTACTGTTCTGCTCCGACTGGGCTAATGAAGACAGGTACATACCATACAATGTGCTATGAGGGAAATTTTGCCCCAGCAGCGGCACTATGGCCTACTAATATCGAATCCAACTGCCAAGGAATCTTTTCATGCAAGCCAATGTATACATGGTACCTCGGTTTTTTGTCCCATCTGAGTGACTAGACTACTGTCCTTGTTCCTGCACCTCTGACAAGGGGAAACCATGTCGGAAAATCCTGATGAACTTTCTCCACCAATGCAGGGATCGAACACGTGCTCTGGATTATCGAGCCAGCATCTTACGCACTTAGCCACCGTGGCTTTATCAAAATTAGTAATGAAGATGTGCTATGACAGAAATTTTGCCTGGACAGCAGCATTACCGCACTTACTAATGAAGATGTGCTAGGAAAGACATTTTGCCTGGAGAGCAGCATTTCCGCATATAGTCATTACCAATAGGTGCACTAATCCGTGCATTCACTAGTCCACTAGTCTGACTCTATAAAATACTATAAATATGAGTATTAAAGAAACCCAGTAGATATGGTGACTGATATCACCCTTCGTAAGGCGATAACCCAACATCACGGCATTTTAACCCGAAATCACAACATTTTAACCATTATAGCATATGCCCTTCTTCATTAACCCACTTGGAATAAAATAGTAGGATGTTCAAACCCCATTTAAAATTCATTTTCATACTTTTCTGCACCAGTCGGACTATTGAAGATAGTCATACGCAATGCAGAGTGCTATGACGGAAATTTTCTATGGACTGTGGCAGGGCGGAGGATCTGGCAAGGGATAAGGTATAGTTGTTCGGGTCATACGAAAAATCAAGTCCTCATGTACATATTTGCATGCACGTAAAAGACACTCCGACAGTTGTAATTCAATATCAGAGTAGGCCATATAGTGCCGCTATCCGTGCAAAGTTTCCGTCATAGTACACTGTATATAGTGTATGCCTGTCTTCATTAGCTCACTCAGAGCTTAAATCAATGTGTGTTGTTAATGTCATTTAAAATGGCGGCTGTCTACATATACAATAGGCGTTTTTGTGAACCGATTAGATTAGACCGATTAGCTATTATACGCATTTGTGAACCAAGTTGATTATGCTAATCGTTACATTTGTGAGACGATTTAACTCAACTGATTAGGCAAATCGACCTAATCGTCCCAGGAGGTGTTTAGGCGATTAGATTTGACGTTTTCAAAATGGCGGAATGTTCGACATCGTAAGTAATTTTTAATGCTTATTGTTGTTTTTCTCCATAAAAAATGTTTTTTTAAAACGCATTTGATGTGTTTAAAGTAGCTAAGTCTCTAACTCAATATCATCCAAAATCTTCAACATTGAAAACACGATTTATTTGTCAAATTATATCAACATTCATGTTGTGATCTTAACGGGAAAAGATGGGCTTTTGATATCCAATATTTAAGACAAAATAAACATTTTACCATTGGTACACGAATCGTGTACCATAATGCGCTTCAGCCCTAGTTGTATCAAGAGACTCGAGGGACGAGGCTAGACACATTGCACCAAATCAAACGGCGTATGTAAACTGGAATAACCAGACGCTAGAAATTTGCACTCGCTTGAGACTGCTGGCTTATTTCGCCGAACATAACGGATTTGAAATTGGAGTAAAAACGGAAACCATTGAATGTAAATCAGTTTATATACATTCATACTACAGTATTATATGCATTGCGACCCACTTTTGTCAATTTCTAGGTCCCAAATGTTAGCGATTTAGCTCCTTTAATGTTAACTTTATAGTCCACAAGAATGTTAGATCACCTCTGGCTCTAAGCAATTTTAGGCCCTCTGGGTGCCAGCAGTGTCACTGTAATCTGTAGGTAACTTGGACTACACGTGAAACACACGCCCCCCTCGTCATGTTACCAGAGACAATTTTTTTTCTGATCGGTGTCCGTGGTGGCAGCCATCTTACCAAATCGTAATTATCAAATTTCACATTTGTGGACCATAGCTAATCAAATCGAAATCATACCAAATCGTACTAGCAAATCAAAACCTAATCTAATCGACTCACAAAAACGCCTAATATATAAAATAGGTCATGAGTCGATTGGTGCCGTTTTTTTATTTCGAATTTAAAAGTTCAACACTTAAATATATAAGTTGTAAAACCATATAAAAATAAAGGTTGGACCAAGACTAGTTCCATTTTTTTAAGTTATGAATCTGAAAAATAGATAATATAGAGCGAAGCTCTACAGCATCGCGCGAAGCGCGGTGCTTGAGCAAAGCTCTTTTCCGGTAACACAGGAGCGTAATTGAAAATGTTACCCACAGACTGTTGATTAAGAAAAAATTCAGACCGAAACCGGATACACTGGAGAAAACAGGCAATGCGCATGTCAACTTACCAAATCTCGTCCAAGCAAGATTACGCGCCTCATAGAACTATTTCTATGATGCGTCTAATCAATGACGTCACATATTTTTTACGTCAATGAAAATAATTCTCACACTTTTTTGTTCTTTTTTTTAAAAACAAAATTAATGTATAAAATTTAGATCTAAATAAAAATCAATTTTGAAAAACTAAATTATTTAACATTTTTTGTATCACTTGAGAAAATTAATTATGAAGGTTTTATATTTGACAATAATCAGCTTCGCTCTACTCAGGCAATGCCTGTTACATATTAATGACCCAGTCAATTAACATAGAGATCTACTCTAGCTAAAAAAGTCCATATATTTATCGTCTCTCGATAAAAGACCTATCTCTGAAAATTAAAATTCCCCGATTTGATTATTCTTTTAATATAACATAATTATGTAACCTCATATAAAATATGGTAGAGCGTATACAAACAAATTATATGAATAGATTCATTATCAGAAATATTACAGGCCTTTCAAACGAACAGCCGCCATTTTTAGAACTACATAGATGTAAAAATATATTTTTATCGACTCGGGCAAGGTCAAGGTCACGATCTGTTCACGGTTGATGATTGTGTTTAAATCGGTTTATATCATATTATTTCTATTCACATTACAATATTTTTTTTATAGGTTACGGTTATTGTTGTTATTTATCTAAATTGCTTCAATTATTTATTAAATATTTTTTGTTTGTTCGTTTGACCGGAACGTACGGAATTCTGGGATTTAAAATGGCGGCATAATGTAATTATTATTTTTCCCAAAGAAGAAATGATGCCGTGATTTAAAGTTAAATAAAGCTATTCCACACATACACACACGATTTTGGATTCAGCAAAGTAAAGTTGAAGGTAAGTGCACTTTTTATGCGAACTTCCGTTGACAGTATACCGATAGATCTAATGTTGATAAAAAAAATAATCTGGCCGTGGAAAAAGTTTGCACGCAACTTTGTATATCAGACAGTCAGTATTTGTTTTTAACACGATGCAGTTACATTGTCCGTAAACCATACTATTCATAAACAAAATCAACAGTGCTTTAAGTTATCGAAAGTAATACTGGTTCCAAAATTGTTTTTAAAAAATCTGGATCCAAAAATTATCAAACACATAAGGAATTTATTAATGATGTAGACTGTTAAAATTCAGGCTGTGCTAATTATAATATAAGTACATGTAGTATTTTCTAAACATTTTTATGGGTGTTTCAGGTTGGGTTTTTTTGTTGTTATTGTACTGATATTTTTGCAAATTTAATAATGCATAATGCAAGAGCTAAATCTATATATTGTACGTAGGTTAAGTAGGTATTTCTTGAGACTGTAAATGTTAAAATTTTTTATAAGACATTTTAATGTATTAACTTGCTAAGTCTATAATCAAGTCTCAATGCCATCGGGTACTCGAGATGTTCACAGATTCAAACACTGGCGGTTAATGTTAATGATTTAATTTAATTGAAAAATGGATAATCAAGACTCTAATTATATACATAGGCCTATAACATTAAATAACAAGTTTGCCCGTACATACTTGTACATAAAGGTTTCAGTCCTACTCCCCTGCTTATTTTTTCTTGTGGTGGCCAAGAAAGTTCATCAGGATTTTCTGGCATGGTTCCTCTTTTAACTGGTGCAAGACAGAGGGGCTGGTAAGGGCTAATGTACAGTTGTTCGGATAGGACAAAAAACCAAGCTCTTTTGTACACACGGTCCAGTCAAAATTTCCATCACAGCACACTTTCAAGCATTTGTCCAACTTCTTTAGCCCAGTTTGAGCAGAACAGTATGATGTTGAACCCCATTTCATTACAGATCCACAGTAGGTTGGCTGTCAGCCCAGTTGGAGCTGAACAGTAGGCCGTTTAACCCAATTACGTTTTTTTTGGGGAGTATAAAGTTGCTTTTTATTTATTTATTTTTTTTTTTTACAGATCTTACATGTATATTTGAGCACCCTTGGTGGCAGTAATGACAAAGAAGTTCTAAAAAGATTTATATGGGCTTTATAATGATAGTTAGACAACACTACTACTTGCCAAACACTACTACTTGTCACATAACGTAATGATATAAATATATATGTATCTATGGTAGCACAAATATCATCAGAATGTAGGCCAAAGCTTTACAAGCATTGTAGGCCTAAAATACTTTCTGTCTGAACTTTTGACAGTCAATTCTTTGATGACTAGTTAGTTTAGAGCAGATATCCTGTCACAGTATTATATAACAGCTCTTTGGCTTAAAGTTTAAACTGAGTTGTATCAGTGAGTTGAAAATCATCTGTGTTCCTGTTATTGCTCCCTGCTGCAGCCAGTAAACAATAACCTTTTGCGTTCCTTACAAATCTTCCAATTTTTACTGATAGATCAACCATAGCAAAGATCTCTATTAAGATTATATTTGTAATGTTTGTAACAAATTCTATGACATAGGTATAATATTGGTGTAGTTAAGTATATACCATATTTATGCACACATTTCAATGTTGGCATATTATTAGTCTCTATCATCTAGAAAAAAATATTCTATATTCTACGAATATTAGTGTGGTTGCGTTGTCAACATATATACCATATTTATACACACATTTCAATTTTGGCATATTATTAGTCTCTATCATCTAGAAAAAAATATTCTATATTCTACGAATATTAGTGTGGTTGCGTTGTCAACATTTGAGAATAATCGGTCATAGGCTAGATTATCCGGTCTTTTACATTATCATAAACAAAGTCTAAGGGAGGTAACTAGTCCTAAAACAAGATGTTGACGCCCATGAAATTTATATAAGAATGCTATTTCCGAAAATCCATTTGATTGCATTGTCAGTTCAATATCCAACTCGCTTAATTTTTTTTATTGTAAAATTTCTCTCTTCATGGGCCATATCTATGTTGTTTTTTTTATTGAATCCTAATTCGTCATCACGATTCATGTTTGTTTATAAATGCAAGTGTTATTGACAACTGTCCCAGACCCTCGTTATTTATATGGCCCAACTTTTCTTCGGCGTACACCGGCACAGTATTAGATTAGGATAACAGTCCCGAAACTCGTGGAGTTGAAAAGCATTAGTCTTATATACCGCCTCTACTTAATTATGGATGTAGGTCGGAAAAATGTAAAATTTGGCAATTTGACTTATACTCAACATCGACTTATACCCTGTATGGTAATGTGATGATGCCCCCTCTTCCAGACAAGACATAGGCTATAACTGTTTCAAATGACAAGTGCTAAATGAAGTATTTATGTGGTCTTTGGTGAAAGAAATGAAATGAAATGAAATGGGGTTTAACGTCCTACTGTTCTGCTCCTAACCTGGGCTAATGAAGACGAGCATATGCCATACAGTGTGCTATGAGGGAAATTTTGCCTGGGCAGCGGGGCTACGGCCTACTCTTATATCGAATTCCAACTGCCAAGGGATCTTTTACGTGCACGCCAATGTCTACACGGGACCTCGTTTTTTCGTCCCATAACGACTAGACAGCTGTCCTTGTCAGTCCCTCTGTCCTGCATCACTGACAAGGGAAACCACGCCGGAAAATCAGGATGAACTTACAGGGATCGAACACCCGATCTCCAGGCTAGCGAGCCAGCGTCTTACCCACTTAGCCACTTGATCCCCCCCTTTGGTGAAAGAGAGAGAGAGAGAAATGGGGTTTACCGTCCACTCGACACAAACTAGGTCATTTCGGGACTAACATATGGTTTAATTTTTTATTTACATAATTCGCTTGCGCGTAGGGGTCTTTAGGAGTGGGAGGAAACCGGAGGACCCGGAGAAAACCCATGAAGTTGGACAGGCGACCCTACTCCTTGCCACGTACAACTGGGGATTCGAAACCACGCCAGTCGACTCAATGACAGACTTTATGATACAGTGCACGCACGCTAACCATTCAGCCATCCACCCACCCCCCCTTTGGTGAAAGAAAACAGAGCTGTGGCTAGTGAAATGAAAGTTTAACGTCCTACTGTTTTGCTCTGAACTGGGCTAATGAAGATGGGCATACGCCATACAGTGTGCTATGTGGGAAATTTTGCCCGGACAGTGGCACTACGGCCTTCTCTTATATCAAATTCTAACTTCAAGGGCTCTTGTACGTACGTGCACGCCAATGTGTACATGGGACCTCATTTTTTTGTCCTATTTTAATGACTAGACAGCTGTCTTGTCTAGCCCTCTGTCCTGCATCACTGACAAGGGAGAACCATGCCGGAAAATCTGGAATAACTTTCTCGGCCAATGCAGGGATCGAACACCCGACCTCCAGACTAGATAGCCAGTGTCTTACCGACTTAACCAACGTGATCCCTGTTGTGGCTACAATTCCTGGATTTGAAGGTCAGGTATGATATGAAACGAATATTTTGAACCGGTTCACCAATGCAACCAATCCGTGACGGGTTAACTGATAGAGGGTTACATCCTTGATATAAATATACTTGTCGCGGGTTTTAAAAATAGAAATATATATATAAAGGTAGCTCAAAATTCATCTCTACATGTACATAGGCCAAGGGGGGATCATGTGGCTAAGTGGGTAAGACGCTGACTCGCTAGCCTTGAGGTCGGGTGTTCGATCCCTGCATTGGCCGAGAAAGTTCATCCTGATTTTCCGGTGTGGTTTCCCATTGTCAGTGATGCAGGATGGAGGGCCTGACAAAGACAGCTGTCTAGTCGTTTGGATGGGACAAAAAAAAAACCAAGGTCCAGTGTACACATTGGCATGCACATAAAAGATCCCCTGGCAGTTGGAATTCGATACAAGAGTAGGCCATAGCGTTGCTGCCTGGGCAAAATTTCCCTTATAGCACACTGTATGGCGTAACCTTTTGCGTCTCTTCAAAATATTTCAAATCTTTTGTCATGGATCAACCATTGCAAATATCCGTGTTACAATTATATTTGAAATGTGTTAAACCAATTCTGCAACACATGTAATATTGGTGTAGTATATATCTTTGTTTATACACCCACATATCAATTTTGGCCCTGTTTGTCCGTACACTGGGTGTGAAATGTGAATCATTCCGATTGTGAGAGGACAAGCATTATCAATATACAGCTTTTCAGGACTTTGCCTTCCTTGGTTAATTCTCCCTTTTTCAAATGCAATAGATGCTGTGTTTATTCTTAATTGATCTTTTTCAAATTTGTGTTACACACTGGAATCATGAGAGGACGAAACCTATCAATATTCAGCATTCCACAACATTCCATTCCAGTGTCGGCCGAGAAAGTTCTTCGTGATTTCCAGACTTGTTTTCCTCCCCTTGTCAGAGGTGCAGGACAGAGGGCCTGACAAGGAGGGACAGCTGTCTAGTCGTTTGGATGGTACGAATGACCGAGGTCCTGTGCACACATTGGTGTGCACGTGAAAGATCCCTTGGCAGTTTGAATTCGATATAAGAGTAGGCTTTAGCGCCGCTGTCTGGATAAAATTCCATAATAGGACACTGTATAGCATATTTCCATGTCATTAGCCCTGTCGGAATAGGACATTAAACCCCATTTCATTTCACTCATTCCAAAGTTAACTCCTATTCCATCAATACCTTGAGCAAATAAGATAGAGGCTATAGGTTTTGGCCCAATTTGGTCAATATCCCAGTTTTTTCTTTCTTATATGCATATCAGCACTTTCATAGCGCTAATGTAGACCTTTTTCTTGAACATTTTCCCTTGTCAGTGATGCCGGACAGAGGACCTGACATGGATGGCTGACTAGTCATACGGAAGGGACCAAAAAAACAAGGTACAGTGTAAACTCAAGTGTGTGTGTGTGAAAGATCCCTTGGCAGTTGGAATTTTATATAAGAGTACGCCATAGCTCTGCATACTGTGTGGCATATGCCCGTCTTCATTTCTCAAACAGCTGTGGATAAAAACTGTTAATATTTAAATGTGTATTTTGTATTTTATAACATTATATTTTTGTCTTTTAAATAAAGTATATGTATACATACTTGTAGTATATTTTGTCATATTATTCTGCTAGATTTTTAACTTTTCTGTGCAATACATTTAGAATTCTGACTGGTTATGGGTAGATAGAGAGCAATGGGGTAAAACATCCAATAGACATAAACTGTCCTTTGGGACTAAGTGATTCAATTCAAGTTGAATAATTCATCCGCACCAGGAATCTTTAGTAGTAGGAGGACCCAGAGAAAACCCATGTTCAAGTTGGGTGTGGAAACAAACCACTTGACTCAATGACAGACCTTATGATCTAAAGCGCACACGTTGGACCACTCAACTTTTAGCCTCACCCACGGGTCAGGAAAATTTGATTATTGATTGAATGTACTTCCCATTTACTGCCGCAAATAATGAATAATTTTGAAGGTTTTAATGGTTTGTTATATTTTCGTAACTTTGGTCATCAAAATTTGACATTAGAATTGCATCCGTAAATGATGTTAATTTAATGTTAGATTTACGTTATAATGGTCGGTTAGATATCCATCATTTTGCTCATCCTTTTAACGACAATTTAACGTCAGGAAATGACGTTAATCTAGCGTAAAGTTTACGTCATTTTTACGTTATATTTACATCATTTTCTGACGTAAATCTAACGTAAAGTTTACGTCATTTTCTGACGTAAATCTAACGAAAATGACGTAAACTTTACGCAAATTTTACGTTAGATTTACGTCAGAAAATGACGTAAAGTTTACGTTAGATTTACGTCAGAAAATGACGTAAATATAACGTAAAAATGACGTAAAGTTTACGTTAGATTAACGTCATTTCCTGACGTAAAATTATCGTTAAAAAGATGAGCAAAATGATGGTAAACTGACTGACCATTTTTACGTAAATGTAACGTAAAATTAACATCATATTGTTATGTGGGAACTGAGCACGCAGAAAAGGGGTACGTCCACGCTGCATCAAAAGGCACCGAAACCAGCTTTGGTGGCAAAATGTTTTTTTGTTTCATGGAATCAAAGGATGAATAAACTACTAGGATACAAATTTTCAGAAGCTTCCTAAGCTGGCTTTTAGAGAAATATCACCGTAAACTTACTAAAACCATGGGGGGATCGGGTTAGGGTTAGCTCATTGCGCACGCAATAACTTATAAAATAGCTTTGGTGGCTCCAAGATCTTTATTTCACCAAATCAACAGATGAATAAGATATGAACAGGCCAATTTTCATTTACTTTCTATTTTGGCGTATCGAGTTATACCACCGCAAAGTTCCCAGCACCTGGATTCGAGGCGGGGTTCGCGGGTGAAATAAACAAGGGGTACGTCCACACTGCACCAAAAAGCACTCCAAACTGGCTATGGTGGCAAAATGTTTTGTATTTCACAGAGTCAAGGGATGAATAACTACTAGAATACAAAAATCCAGAAGCCTACAATGCTGGCTTTTAGAGATATATTACCGTAAACTAAATATGTGAGGGGATAGGGATAACTTCTAAATTAGCTTTGGTGGCTCCAAGATCTTTATTTCACCAAATCGACGGATGCATAAGGTGTGAACATTCCAAATTTCATTAACTTTCTATGTTGGCGTATCGAGATATACCACCGCAAAGTACCTAGCACCCGGATTCGAGACGGGGTTCAATAAATAAGGGGTACGTCCACGCTGCATCAAAAAGCACCCAAACCAGCTTTGGTGGCAAACTGTTTTGTATTTCACAGAGTCAAGGGTTGAATAAACTACTAGAATACAAAAATCCAGAAGCCTCCTATGCTGGCTTTTTGAGATATATTACCGTAAACATACTCAAAATATGGGGGATCGTGTTAGGGTAGACTCACTGCGCACGCAATAACTTCTAAACTAGCTTTGGTGGCTCAAGGATCTTTATTTCACCCAATTGAAAGGTGCATAAGGTATGAACATGCCAAATTTCATTAACTTTCTATGTTGGCGTATCGAGTTATACCACCGAAAGGTTCCTAGCATCAGGATTCGAGGCGAGGTTCGTGGGTACAATAAACAAGGGGTACGCCCACGCTGCATCAAAAAGACACCTAACCAGCTTTAGTTGCAAAATGTTTTTTGTTTCACAGAATCAAGGGATGAATAAACTAGTAGACTGCACAATTTCAGAAGCCTCCTATGTTGGCTTTTCGAGATATATTACCGTGAACGTAATAAATATGTGGGGTAATCGGGTTAGGGTAGGCTCACTGCGCACGCAATGACTTCTAAACTAGCTTTGGTGGCTCCAAGATCATTATTTCACCAAATCAACAGATGCATAAGGTGTGAACATGCCAAATTTCATTAACTTTCTATGTTGGGGTATCGAGTTATACCACCGAAAAGTTCCCAGCACCGGGTTCGAGGCGGGGTTCGTGGGTACAATAAACAAGGAGTACGCCCACGTTTCATCAAAAAGCACCCGAACCAGTTTTGGTGGCAACATGTTTTGTATTTCACAGAGTCAAGGGATGAATAAACTACGAGAATACAAAAATCCAGAAGCCTTCTATGCTAGCTTTTGGAGATATATTACCGTAAACATACTAAATATGTGGGGAATCGAGTTAGGGTGAGCTCACTGCGCACACAATAACTTCTAAACTAGCTTTGGTGGCTCCAAGATCTTTATTTCAGCAAATTTCTTTGGGGGGGGGGGGGTCTATTACATATTATTATATACTTTGCATTAATATGTCTTAAAATTTTATTTTCTAATATAAAAGTAACAATTATTTTCGTGTTGATTATATCTAGGTTTTTATTGGCGCTAGAAATATGTGTGCTAACTTCATTTCGAATCCGAGTGCTGGAATACGGGTGAGAGATTCCGCTCGGTTACTATAAGATTCTTTAACCTTGCCCAAAAAAAATGGTTTTAGAGACCTGTCAATTAAATAAGATATTTAATTTAATTTTCAACAAGAAATTGATTCACTTGAAATATCTGGGGGGTTTTACCGATGAGAACAAATAAGAATAGTCTCGTTAAACCAGACTGTTATCTTTCAGAATCCTCTAATCGTCGAACTGATTACATTATAGAGCCTGGACGTTGAAGACTAACAAAATCGAGTACTGTCCCCTTTTAATGACCCCGGCCTTATGGCTTTATCGCGTAAATCATTAATTTCCGTCATAGTCCGGATTTTTTTCCGTATGCAAATGACGTACGTCGTACATCCCATATAAGATATATGTTCTACTATGCAAGGTTCTATTATACATTTGTCTATTATGCAAAATGCAGAATGCAGAAGTGTAATGTGCAAAATAACTATTATACTGTATTTTGTATTATTGAAAAGTGTATTCTAAAACTACTGACATTTGCAGTTTGCACCGTGAACAATGAAATAATATTGGCAACGTTATCCTTCCATACAAAATTTGCTCCAATGGCAAAAATGGCAAGGTAAGGAGCTTTCTGAAGAACTAATAAATTTACTAATGACACAGTACAGCCTCGCGCCTTGGTCGAACTAAAGAATCGCAAACTATACACATATCGTTTTTTTTGACAAATGATAATGAAATATACATTTTACATGTTTATATACAATTTAAGCGCTTGGACATTACTCAAATCACACCAATTAAAGATAGGTTGCCAGGCAACAAAACATACGCCCACAGCAGCTAAATCGTCCGAGCGGTCGTCAAGGGTTGTCGCATATTTATTCCTTTGTACGTAATTGAGGGCCTTTACAAGACAGTTCCATACAGATCAGATTATAAATTTTGTTGTTTGAGGGTTTACAAGGTTCTACAAACCAAAACAAGGGTCTCAACTGTGGAAGTAATCTACAGAAATTGTTGAAATTTGACAGGTTTTTTCGTTTTACTAATTTAAATAATGCATATAAATTTCATACAGATCACATGATGACTTTTGCCATTCAAACGTTCACAATCGCCATAACTCTAGAAATCATTGACGGAAATTGCTGAAATTCAATAGACCTATTTCACAAATTTAAATGATGCTTATAAATTTCATACATATCGGATGATAACTATCATCAATCGAGCATTAACAAGGTTTAACAAAGTGAAATAAGGGCAATAACTCTAGAAATAATTATTGTAAATTGCTGAAATTCAATAGGCTTTGTCGTTTCACTAATTTAAATCATGCATATAAATTTCAGAAAGATCGGATGGAAACTTTTGGAGTTAGAGCGTTCACAAAGTTCAATAAAGTGAAACAAGGGCCATAATTCTAAACGTAATAAACGGAAATTGCCGAAATTCAATAGGCTTCTTCGTTTCACCAATTTAAATAATGCATGTAAATTTCAGAAAGATCGGATGGAAACTTTTGGAGTTAGAGCGTTCACAAGGTTCAATAAAGTGAAACAAGGGCCATAACTCTAAACGTAATAAACGGAAATTGCCGAAATTCAATAGGATTCTTCGTCTCACTTATTTAAATAATGCATATATTTTTCAGAAAGATCGAATGATAACTTTTGACGTTAGAGCGTTCACAAGGATCAATAAAGTGAAACAAGGACCATAACTCTAGATGTAATGAACGGAAATTGCTGAAAATCAAGAGGCTTCTTCGTTTCAGTAACCTTAATAATGCATATAAATTTCAGAAAGATCGGATGATAACTTTTGGCGTTAGAGCGTTCACAAGGATCAATAAAGTGAAACAAGGGCCATAACTTCAGACGTAATAAACGGGAATTGCCGAAATTCAATAGGCTTCTTCGTTTCAGTAATCTAAATAATGCATATAAATTTCAGAAAGATCGGATAATCACTTTTGGCGTTAGAGCGTTCACAAGGTTCAATAAAGTGAAACAAGGGCCATAACTCTAGACGTAATAAACGGAAATTGCTGAAATGCAATAGGATTCTTCGTTTCACTAATTTAAATAATGCATGTCAATTTCAGAAAGATCGGATGATAACTTTTGGAGTTAGAGCGTTCACAAGGTTCAATAAAGTGAAACAAGGGTCATAACTCTAGACGTAATAAACGGAAATTGCTGAAATTTAATAGGCTTCTTCGTTTCACTAATTTAAATAATGCATGTAAATTTCAGAAAGGTGGGATGATAACTTTTGGAGTTAGAGCGTTCACAAGGTTCAATAAAGTGAAACAAGGGCCATAACTCTAGATGTAATAAACAGAAATTGTTGAAATTCAATGTGGGCGTATAAAAATGAATCAATTTTTATACGCCCACATGGAAATGTGGTCGTATATTGCCGTCGCCCCCGTCCGTCGGTCCGTCCGTCCATCCATCGTCCACAATTTCTTGTGAACACTCTACAGACTACATTTATCAACCGATTGTTTTGAAATTGATATATGTTGTTTGTATAAATAAGATGAAGAAGCCTATTTAATTTCAATAACTTCTGTTAATTTCTTCTGGAGTTATGGCCCTTGTTTCACTTTGTTGCACCTTGTGAACGCTCTAACGACAAAAGTTATCAACCGATCTGTATGAAATTTATATTCTTCATTTAAATTAGTAAAACAAAGAAGCCTTTTGAATTTCAGCAATTTCCGTTAATTACATCTAGAGTTATGGCCCTTGTTTTACTTTGTTGAATCTTGTGAACGCTCTAATGACAAAAGTTATCAACCGATCTGTATGAAATTGATATGCATCATTTAAATTAGTGAAATGAAGAAGCCTATTGAATTTCAGCAATTAACGTTAATTTCTTCTGGAGTTATGGCCCTTGTTTCACTTTGATGCACCTTGTGAACGCTCCAACGACAAAAGTTATCAACCGATCTGTATGAAATTTATATGCATCTTTTAAATTAGTAAAACAAAGAAGCCTATTGAATTTCAGCCATTTCCGTTAATTACATCTAGAGTTATGGCCCTTGTTTCACTTTGTTGAATATTGTGAACGCTCTAATGACAACAGTTATCATCCGATCTGTTTGAAATTGATATGCATCATTTAAATTAGTGAAATGAAGTAGCCTATTGAATTTCAGCAATTTCCAATAATTTCGTCTGGAGTTATGGCCCTTGTTTTACTTTGTTGCACCTTGTGAACGCTCTAACGACAAAAGTTATTATCCGATCTGTATGAAATTTATATGTATCATTTAAATTAGTAAAACGAACAAGCCTATTGAGTTTCAGTTATCACCTAAATTAGTGAAATGAAGACGAACAAGCCTATTGAATGTCAGCAATTTCTATCAATTACGTCTAGAGTTATGGCCCTTGATTTACTTTGTTGAACTTTGTGAACTTTCGGACAACAAAAGTTATCATCCGATCTGTATGAAATTCATATGCATTATTTGAATTATTAAAACGAAAAAAGCCTTTCGAATTTGAACAATTTCTGTAGATTGCTTCCAGAGTTACGGCCCTTGTTTTAGATTTTAGAACCTTGTGAACCTTCAAACAACGGAAATTATAATGTCATCTGTATGAAATTGTCTATTAAATTCCCCTAATTACCTACAAAAGAATAAATATGTGACAACCCTTGTCGACTGCCCGGACGATTTAGCTGTTTTGTTGCCTGGCAACCTATCTTCTTTCATGTGCTTCATCTACTTTATTATCTTGTAACATGGATGAGTACATTATCAAGTCATACTAATGTATTAATCACTATTCATTTATCGTTGTTTTGTTAATTAATCTTATAATTTTCATATTAAAACAAATACAATTTATTAGCGATCCGAGTAGTCATATTAAAACAAACACAATTTATTAAAACAACAATTTATAACCGCATATATATGTGAACACGCGTGTTCTCACTATACAACGTGGACTAACGCGTCCGTATTATTAGCGAAAATATTCAACATAAATAACATTGTGGCAGTATATCGTTTTGACATCGATTGTTTATGATAAATAATTACCGTTAATTTTGCATGTAAAATTACACCGAGGCCTGTTATGCGTTACATATAAGCATGAAATGTATTTAGTAGGTTTTATTTGATCTTCAGCGAAAAAGGGTCGTCGTTCTATAATAATAAAAAGAAATAAAGATTTCGAATTATTAGTTTATTTTCACGTTTTGTCTTACACAGTAGAAATATTGTTAGCTTCTGACACATGTGTATTAATTTTACAAGCCTTCTGTGTTTATTGTCAGAGATAATCTCACTACCCTTCAACCCAAAATGCTTTCTATAGATCCCATATTATGTAATATATGATTGGTGCAATACCCATGCTGTTAGTCTTAATTGCGAAGACATTTAAACAAAGGGATTTAATCAGGGTAGGGAGTCGACGTGTACACACGTAAATCAGATGCGTGAGATTTATCATTCGTGGATGTGTTGTCAGTGTGGGAAATACGTTTTATGAGAGAGGTTAATTAGTACTCATACTGATAACACTAATTGCACCAGAGCTCCAAAGCTATCGACTAAATTTATCTCAGATAAAGTAGCCTAGCTACGACCCCAAAAAGACTTCTCAAACCCAGAAAGACTACTAGATACTACAAAGATCATCTAGTCCAAAAATAGATTTAAGATTGTCTTTGTTTTTATTTTTATACCTTCACAAGGTATAAGGTTTATTTTCTTTATATTTTGCATTTTTAATTTATCTTATTTTATTTTACTTTATTTTCTTTAATTTACTTTATTTTCTTTTCATTACCTCCTTCCTCAGTGCTTCATTGTTAGGATATTATTTTTACTTTATTTATATATATTAGATATAAGCTAATTTTCTTAAATTCTCCTATTTCATATTTCCCCACTCCTAATCTAATCTATCTTTTGTTACTTCTTCTTTTTACCCCCTTTTCAACTCTATATACCACTTTCCTATCTTTCTTTCTTTCTTTCTTTCTTTATTTCTATTTTTCTCTATTGTGTATCTATTTAATCATTTCACTTTTATTCTATTCAATTCTTACGAAATTTACAAACGAATGTATTCCCAGGAAGAAAGTAATTATTCGACCTTCGGATAATTCCTGGTTTAATCCAAGTCTACGTAAGGTGATTCGGATTCGTGATCGTCTAAGGAAGCGGGCCATTCAAACAAAACGACCTAGCCATTTAGTGAAATACAAATATCAACGTAATAAAGTTAATAATTATAAAAAAGTTTTAAAAACTTGAGTACAATGACAGGTTGGTATCTGAATTGTCAAATCCAGAAGCGAGTCCCCAAGATCTTTGGAAACATATTAAACATTATATAGGTGAAAAGGTAGATTCTGATATTCCACCATTAATATCAAGCAATACAGGCATTATTGCACATTCAGATTTCGATAAGGCCGAACTTTTAAATACATTCTTCGGTTCCGTTTCCAGCAATGTTGACAAAAAGGAATTTCCGTATTTGCCCAAACGAACAAACTCTCTGTTTCACATGCCGGAAATTACCAATCAAGAGATTATTGATGTTATCCTAACCCTAAAAAAAAAAAAAGGCCAACGGCCCCGATAAAATAAATAACTGTCTATTGAAAAATGTCGTTTCGACCATATTCTTACCCCTGAAACTATTATTTAACAAATCACTTAGTTCTAACACGTTCCCTAGTGCATGGAAAATTGCAAATGTTATGCCCTTGTTTAGAAATGGGGACAGGGGTAACGTTTCAAACTATCGTCCCATATCCTTATTATCGTCAGTGAGCAAAATCTTTGAAAAAATTGTTTTCAAACACATCTACAATTATTTTCATTCTAGCGATCTATTAAATTGCCTTCAATCAGACTTCAGAGCCAAACATTCCACTGTGCATCAGTTACTAGAAATCTACCAGGACGTGCTATCATTTAGGTTTACTCCACAAACTATCTAGCTATGGTATAAGTGACAAAATGATAGACTGGCTAAAAAATTATCTCACCGGTAGAAAACAAAGAGTCTTTATAAACAGTTCCTTTTCGGGTTATGGACCTTTGGCCTCTGGGGTACCCCAGGGATCTGTACTAGGTCCCTTCCTCTTTCTTGTTTATATTAACGACATCCAGGATGTTTTAGATAATACCGCTAGACTCTTTGCCGATGACACGGTAATTGGGTGCAACAAAACAAACTTACCGCACCTCGAAAATTCACTCAATTTAGACTTAAATAAACTCTATGAGTGGTCAAAAGATTGGTCAATTAAATTCAACCCCAATAAAACTAAGGTCGTAATTTTCACTAACAAAAATTTTTCAATCTCTCCAAATTTCAAATTCGGCGACAATCAACTCGATATCGTTCATTCCCACAAGCATCTTGGCATTAACTTGTCAAATGATTGCAAATGGAGCACACACATCGACACGTTGTGCAGGTCAGCCTCCAAACGACTAAATATACTAAGAAAGCTAAAATATACTACAACTAGGAGCTCGCTTGATAAAATCTATAAAGTACATATACGCTCAATTCTTGAATATGCTTGTGAAGTCTGGGATAGCTGTTCGTCAACCGACGCAGAAAAACTCGAAAAAATTCGATAAGAGGCCGCGAGAATAGTCACTGGACTTCCAAAATTCTGTAGCCGAGCAGCGCTTTATTATGAATCTGGTTGGAACAGGCTTTCTGAACGCCGGAGTATAAGACGTCTTACCACCCTACATAAAATTTTAAAACAATAACGCACCCCAATACTTACTAGATATTATTCATTCCTTTGAAAGCAATACACTTAGATATAACTTAAGAAATAGCGATCATATTTCCCCACCCTTCTGTAGAACATCATTATATAAAAATTCGTTCTTTCCGTCAACAATTCGAGACTGGAACTTATTGGATTCATCAACAAAGAAAATAGAAAATATCAAAGCTTTTAAAAAAAAATTGTCCGAGAGATTCGAGATAATAAAGGCTCCAAATTATTATGCGAGCGCTAATAGAAAATTGAGTATTTTGCACACAAAACTTCGTCATGGGTGCAGTGTCCTTAACTCAGATCCGTTTCGGATAAATTTAATTGAAAATCCTAAATGTTCTTGTGGCGCGTCATCCGAAAACGCAAAGCACTATCTTATGGAATGTAACTTGTTTGATATCGAAAGAAATGAACTTTTCGATTCTTTACGGATAATCAGCACCATAACCTTAAATATACTTCTCTGGTGTGATTCTAGTTTAAATACTGACATTAACATTTATGTTTTTAATCAAGTACAAATATATGTTAAGTCAACTAAAAGGTTCAATTGATAAGTATGCGTAGTGCAGTTTAAATTTTTTTTTCTTTTTTTTTTTGCACGACTGTAAAAATGTTGTGTTTTTTTTTGTTTTTTTTTGTTGTTGTTGTTGTTGTTTATTTTTGTGTACATAATACTACTACTTTGTGAGTTTTTTCCCCTTCCAACTTTCGATTTCGATTTTTTATTCACAAGGGTGAATACTCATATTGAATTTCAAAAGAAAATACTAAATCCCCCAGCGAGATTCTTTGGGCATGTCGAAAAAATTACTTTCATAATCCAAATATTTAAGAATTTCTTAATAATGGGATTTTTAACTATTTATTATAACATTTATATCCCTCGTTTTTGTATGTTCTTATCAATTGTACTATTATAACTATCAATTACAATGTATGTGGAGAGGGCATCGGTACGTTTTCGTAACTTTTGTCCCAATCCGTTTGTACTTTATTTATGTTCTAGTACAATAAACTATGTTTAAAACTAAAAAACAAAGAAGCTCAGTGTACAAGCCAATCAACTGATTGAACTCGTCACAAGCTTCTTAAAACAATAACAAGCTAATTTATTTCTATAGCTAATAAGCCTGATAACTGTTAAGTACACTCATACAAGCAATAGGAACCCATAGTTAATTAGTATTAATAACACTGATTGACTAGCGCCTCTTTGTGGAAAGGGGTAACAACAGGTATATCAGCTTACGTCATAAATTAACGACAGAATACATCCTTAATCAACACTGTTCAGTCCCTCCTTTTGTTTTCGATTGTATCTTTCTGCAGCATAAGAACGATGGCTTTTTACAGCAGCCCTACCAGATCTGAAACTGCAAATCTTCGAACAAATCCACGCCTTAATGGACACAGTTGGACTAAGTAGAATAGTGAAGTAAGAGGGGGCCACGGTTAGACGGGCTCAGCATCTAAACACTAAACTACATAGGGGATTTATACCAAACTGGCAGGATAGTGGAGTAAGGGAGAGTCACGATCAGACGGACTCGGCATCTAAACACTATTCCGGCAAAAAATAGACATCAATCCTACAGAGTGGGATAGGGGAGTAAGGGGAGGTCACGATAAGACGGGCCTGACACCTAAACACAAATCCCACAAAGATGACATCTACCAAGCTAGCAAGATAGTGGGGTAAAGGGAGTTACGGTCAGACGGACTCGGGACCTAAACACTATTCCGCAAAAGAAACAGATACCAAACCCATAGAGTGGGATTGTGGAGTAAGGGGAGGTCACGATAAGACGGGCCTGGCATCTAAACACTAATCCCACAACGAAGACATCTACCAATCAAGAAACAGAAGAAAACATCTACCAAACGATATGTTTTTTTACTAAATAAAGGGAAGAACTTCCCACAAAACCCAATCCATGGCTTAAGGCCGAAAATGGAAAGATTGCAAAATCATATTCTAACAGGAAGCAGCTTCGGCTCTCCTATTTCTTGTCTGCGATATCACTTATGTGGAAGTAGACGTAAAACACCAGGATACTACTACTACAGCAGCCCCGCACCGAAGTTCTTTCCTGCGGCAAAAAGGAGATAGAAACAGCCTCACGTCGTACTAGTGAGGCCACTGGAAGGTAAGTCCTTTCAAGGAGCCAAACTTACATTGTCTATTGATAAGGTGGTTGTTCATGGGATACCGGCCGAATATACCGGGGAGGAAATTCTGGAAGATCTTACAGAGAGGGGGTACCAAGCTACCGAGGTATATCGGTTTAATGTGGCCCAGGGGAAGGATCAGGGAAGCGTCGCCCTATCCTTCAAGAAAGGTACCGCATCTGAGGCCCTTAAAATCGTGTACCTCAACCGCCGTACCCACCCCTATGTTCAGAGGGTGAGGCGGTGGCTGAGTGTAGGATGGGTAGCAAAATTAACTGCTCAAACTGCAAGGGCAGCCACGCAGCCAACTCCCAAAGCGACCAAAGCAGCGCTACGTCTACAAAGCAAAGATAAACTTACCTTTAGGGAGGCAACCCAGCAAGTAAAGAACAAGGAGAGAGAAGCAAAAGTAGCCAGAGAACCGGTGGTGGAACCAAAACAAGCTCCAGCACCGACTCTCTCGACGTCCGATGCAACCCCCACCCCTAAAGGTAAAGACAAGAAGAAGAAAGAGAAGAAAATATCTGCCAAACCTGTAGAGGTCAAACAGAAGACAAACCCATCTAAGAAGAAAGAGGAGGAACCGAAAACGAAGATTCATGAAGAACACTTCATTCCTAAATTTAAAACGGAAAGTGGCTTCATGAACTTCATGATCGAGTTCCTCAGGGTGGCCGTGTCCAATGAGGACCAAACTACCAAGATGGCAAGCCTACTCGGCAAAATAAGGACACACATGGCCAACGCCGATGTCCTGTGTGTCATGATTAATTCAATCAACACGGTAAAAAAAAAAGATCAAGAGAAGAAGACGACGACGACGAAACCACAAAAGACGATCAAACGGCAAACCTCGCACTCCGTAGAAGGATATCTCATGTTCGTCACTACAGCACTGGCGATATGCCCAGTTGCTTGCCGGTTTTTACACCAAAGACGAACACTAATGAGGTACCTCCTGTGGAATGTGAAACGCAAATTGACCAATAAATAGACAAGACAGAGAGGCAACCACCCGGACAATCATCATGGCGGGCCAGGTAAAAGTTCTACAACTAAGTGTTAATGGACTGGCTCCCAGATGTGCTGAGCTGAGAAAATACATCACCCGCAACCCCAAAGATGTAATATGCCTCCAAGAAACCAAGCTACTACCAACCAAGAACGACATCTACTTGCCCGGATACACATGTCAGAGAAGAGGCAGACCGGGCAGCACGACACGTGGCGGCGGTCTTGCCATCAGTGATAACTTAAATTATATTCTGTTTCGCTTGACGTACAGGACCCTCTAGAAGCAATGGGCATAGCCATCACATTGAGCAATAATACAAAATTGACAATAGTGAATGTCTATGTACCCCCAGATGTCACGAGAAAACCAGTTGATTTCCAGTCACTTCTCGACCAGCTTCTTCAGGGCGAATTTGTGTTTTGCGGGGATTTCAACGCAAAACACGTCCTATGGGGGGCACCGAGGAAAGACTGTCAGGGGATTAGCCTATGCTCAATAATAGAAGAGAACGACCTATGTGTACTGAACGACGAGAACCCTACTTTTGTCGGAGGAAATGTCCCACCTTCGCACCTAGATCTCACGTTCTGTACGCTTGGTATGGCAAACCGCTGCGACTGGCAAGTACACGGAGATGAAACACTTGACAGTGACCATCTACTGATAGAACTCTGCATTCAGACTGAAGCAACCAGGGAAGTCTATAATGGGAGACCCAATTGGAAAATGAAAGAAGCCGATTGGGCCAACTTCCGTGTAGGCTGTCTTGGTTGGAAAGAAGAAGATATTATCGATGCCAACATCGACGTGTACGATGCCAACATCACGAGTTCTATTATAGGTGCCGCAAACGACTCCATTCCCAAGACTTCTGGTGGAAAACCAAGGATTAGAAAACCTTGGTGGTCACCAGAATGTCAGAAGGCGGTTAACGAAAGAAAGAAGGCACTTCGCCTACGAAAACGCCACTACAATGAAGTCAACCACCAAAATACCTAAAGTTGAAATACGCTGCAAGAGACACCATCCACACGGCACAAAATGGGCACTGGATGACATTCTGTAATACGTTGAATAAAAACACGCAAACGGGTGTCGTCTGGAAGAAGATGAACGCCGTGAACCGGAACCGCAGATCATTTAACATACCAAACCTTGAAGATGGAGATCAGTACGTTACCAACGGCAAGGAAAAGGCAGATCTACTTGCTAAAACATTTGCAGACGCAAGCAGAGATGAAAACCAATCACCAGAGTTTCTGAAGAGGAAGGAAATCTTTTACTCGCAGCATCCTTCATTAGTAATTGAATCTAATGAAGAGGCTGACCCAATCAACCTACCCTTCTCTGAGGAAGAGTTAAATAAGGCTCTTTCCCTCAAGAAGGATAGTGCGGCTGGTGAGGACAAAGTAAAGTCCTATCGACCAGTAAGCTTGACATCCACACTATGCAAAACCTTGGAGACAATGGTTAACTTCCGATTACAGTTCTATCTGGAGAGTAACCGACTGATCGACGAAAATCAAAGCGGGTTCAGGAAAGGACGATCAACAATGGACCACTTGGTGGGACTACAGCAAGTTATGTCGCAGGCTCTCCTCTCGGGGTGCCTGTTATGTGCCGTGTTACTAGATCTGACCAAGGCTTTCGATTTGGTTTGGTTAGACGGGCTGCTCTTTAAGTTGGGACGTATCGGTATAACGGGCATAATGTTTCGGTGGATCAAAAGCTTTCTGAGCGATAGAAGGATACGGGTGAATGTTGGCAGATTCCTGAGTGCCGAACAAACATTAGAAAATGGCACCCTCCCAGTCCCACCCTCTTCAATATCATGATCAATGACATACAGAAATCGTCCTACCTCGATGTCAGAACTGACTTAGCTAAATTTGCTGATGACAGTACCAAATGGAGGAAAGGGAGGAGCTTTTGTGAACTGCAAAAGAACATGCAAAAGGCCTTAGACAAATTCATGACATGGGCAAACGACTGGGGATTTAAAGTCTCAGAGAAGAAAACGGTCGGTATGCTCGTGAGCAGGGATAGTGGGATAAGCAGAATGACTCTGTGTTTGAACGGGAAAAACATTGAGTTTAAAGACCAAACCAAGTTCCTTGGCGTAATCTTTGACCGAAGGCTGACCTGGAAACCGCACATCGACTTGACTGTAGATAGATGCTCCAAAATCCTAAACTCAATGAGAAAAAAAACGGGTAGCACGTGGGGTGCCAATAGAGTTACATTAATGATGGTGTATCGTGCTCTAATACGCTCTGTATTAGACTACGGCTCTTTGGCCTTCATGAACTGCGCGCCAAAACTCTTAAGTAAGCTTGACACCATCCAATACAAAGCTCTGTGTATTGCGACTGGCGTAGGGCTTGGGATTAGGAGAGAGAGAGAGAGAGAAATGGGGTTTAACGTCCACTCGACACAAACTAGGTCATTTCGGGACTAACATATGGTTTAATTTTATTTCAATAATTCGCTTGCGCGTAGGGGTCTTTAGCAGTGGGAGGAAACCGGAGGACCCGGAGAAAACCCACGAGGTTGGACAGGCGACCCTACTCCTTGCCACGATTAGGAGAGAGGCATTACTACAGGACGCCGGGGAGTTGCCCCTATCCCTAAGAAGAAAAGAACTAGCGACAAGGTATTGGGCCAAGATCTCGCAAATGGGCGAAAGATCCCCTACTTTTGTCAGTCTACAAAAGACAAGACATGTGAGAGATCCTAGAAAGAAAAGCTTCGGCCAGGTTATCAGGGAAACAATCAGGGAACTGCGACTGGGGGAGCTCGTGATAAATGAACACGTCCCCCCAGCAATCGCCCCTTGGACGCTCCCTATACCGCCGGTCAATCTAGATCTACTACAGAAAACCGACAAGAAAAACAACCCCACTGCTGCACGTGCTTTCTCTCTAGAACACCTGGGGCCGGTTGTTCAACTTTTAGTCAAATTTAACCATGTGGTTACGTTTAACCATGGGTTATATATTTAACTAATCGTTACATAACCTGTGGTTAAATTTGTGTTGTTCAACTACATTTAACGATGTTGTTATGTAACCATATGGTTAAAATTTAACCATTCGATAACCGTATGGTTAAAATTTAACTATTCAACAAGTATCCCATAATTCTCCTTACTAGCAACCAATTCAAGATGGATGACACTGCAGGGGGTGGGGTGGGGCAAAAGAAAACCAATTGATATCCGCAATCAAATTTTTCTAATGTTTAATGATGTTTAGCTGAATGGGAAATTAGTCTTCATGTGGTGTTTTTAGCCAGCACTGTCAATCTTCAATGACATGGTTGTGGCCTGCTAATCGAGACTGGAGAAGGGTAACTCTTGACAACAAAAATTGTTTCGCTTGTAAAGTTCACCAGTCTTGTAAGATGTGGTAAGTTGTTTTTTTCTTAGCTTTTTAAAGTCTTATTTGCAGACCTTTGACACTATTTTTATTAGTTCCCGTTCAGACAAAAGTTGTTCGAGGCACAGCCCTGTAAAATTATGCGATGCCTCAGTGGGCAGTGGTTGCTACGTGATGTCAAGTCAATGAATCAAATGAATGTAAACATAGATAATGTCAATTTTGGCATTCCATATTATGAGGCGTATTTCAGCTGCCATAATCATATTTTCATCTTATTAAGCAAGTCCTTTCTTGTCACTAATGATGCTGCCCCCCAAAAAACGGAACAAAATTGTGTATATAGCCATCCCCATAGGCCTATAGAGAGTGCCTAATTAGGATAGGCCTCCAAATAGTTTTAATTAATTTGTGATTGATTTTCTACTGTTTTATGTGTTTCAGGGATGTGTTTTCATATTAGATGAAATTTGAAAATAGTGTGATGGACATTTGCAGAATTTCTTGAAGATTTTTGTCACCCTAGCCTACTTTTGAGGTGGCGAAGATCCTTGACCATGACGATGAAAATCTGTATGCCTAGACACCAATATTTATAGGAGGTTATTTGCCTTGTTGAAACGGTTGTTTTTATCCAGTTGACCATACTCTTCTATCAATGAGAACCGAGGAAATTTCAAATTTGTACTACGATACCCGGAGTTATATATTTAAAGGACATAGACATATCATGACATCTAGGCCTATCTTCAAGTGAACCAAGACCTACTTCCAACTTTACACACAGACTGCATACCGTTATAGCCTACATAAAGAAGTTACATGAATCTAACATAGAATTACAGAAGGCAGAGGTTATATTATACAAAAGCTCAAAAAGATCTAAATATTCATGTACCAAACCATCAATATTGACAATAAATCCTAATGCATGTTAATTATTAATTACTTATCTTTGTGAACTTTGATTTATGCTAAAGAAATCTGTTTATTTTCTTTTTAAAAGCGACTACATATGTAGTCGTTCGGATGTCATTGGGCCACGGTTACCTAGCAATGGAGAAACTGGGCTATTTGTGCACAATGTCATTGATTTAGAGAAAGGACCCACTTGCACAAAAGCACATGGCAATGAATACTTGCTGCTTCACTTCTTTGGTTATTAGTTGCGTTTTTAGGTGAATGTCAAGACGATTACATATATTGGTAAATGACTTTCTTTTTCTTCAAGCATGTATCAAGATGTTAACTCAGAAGGAATCTTTTGAACTTAAACTTAAACTGTGCCTCTTTTCCTGAGGCACAGTGGTACAGTGAGTTAGACGCTGGCTTTCTAGCCTGGAAGTCACAGGTTCGCTCCCGGTGTTGGCTAAGAAAGTTCATCATGATTTTTCGGCGTGCAGGACGGAGGACCTGGGAAGGTCCTGTGTACACATTGGCATGCACGTAAAAGATCCCTTGGCAGTTTGAATTCGATATACAAGAGTAGGTCGTAGCGCTGCTGTCCGGGCAAAATTTCCCTCATAGCACACTGCATGGTGTATGCCTGTCTTTATTAGCGCAGTCGGGGCAGAAAGGTAGAATGTTAAACGGTTTCATTTCGTTCTTTTTTCATGTTTAAAGTGGGAAACATAAACATTGAGAACTTGTCTGGTAGTCACCTTGACTGATTTAATGACAGGTTAATCATTTAACGATGCCCTGCTAGGTGGGTTAAATATGGACCATTTTAACGATGACATAACCATGCCTTAAATTTAACGACACGATGAACAACAGACTTATTCAGTCGTTAAATATAACGATGTCGTTAAATTATTTAACCACATCGTTAAATTTAACCACAAATTGAACAACTGGGCTTTGGAAGACAACTGGTCGTCTGATGACTGGGACCATGTGTGCACGGAAGGCTCACGCAACCCTGAAAGGGGCACAAGCTCGTTTGGAATATATCTGGGAACGGGGAATAAGCAGGAAACTGCCCAATAACTGTTCGGTGTACACTGCAGAGCTTGTGGCCATTCGTGACGCTATATCATGGATCTCCCATCAAAAGACTAGTAAGTTCGTCATTCCAAGCGACTCTCTGAGCAGTCTGATTTCTATCCAAAATGACAACTCTGACTCCAGACCAGAAGTCATTTTGGAAATCAGGCAGCTGTACCAGAGGGTCCTAGAGAAGGGAAGCAAATTAGAGCTTGTGTGGATTCCATCACATGTCAACATTAGAGGAAACGAGGAGGCAGATCGACTCGCCAACGAAGGTCTCAAGGACACAGCACCACTCCGGACCATAGACTACAGCACCACGGAAATCTACAGTATGGTTAAAAGCCAGGTCAATTCATTCTGGGAATTAAAACTCGTTGAACTTGACACATACAGATTCCGACTGGATGACAAAATCTACACGAAGACAGCGATCAATCACCCTAGAAGAAATATATGCAGACTTATATCGAAACTAAGGGTGAAAGAGGGGCTGCGAGACTACAAACACCAAGTCATCGTCTGAGTGCGGAGAAGAATGTACCACCAACCACGTCCTGGTAGACTGCGAGGTATACAAGGAGGAGAGAAGGGAACTAGTGAGAGTGATGGAGACTAACAACATACCATTCAACACTAAGAACTTACTCTTCCCGAGACCAGATTTTGAAACTGCAAATCTTCGAACAAATCCACGCCCTAATGGACACATGTTTGACTAAGTAGAATAGAGAAGTAAGAGGGGGCAACGGTTAGACGGGCTCGGCATCTAAACACTAAACTACATAGGGGATTTATACCAAACTGGCAGGATAGTGGAGTAAGGGAGAGTCACGATCAGACGGACTCGGCATCTAAACATTATTCCGGCAAAAAATAGACATCAAACCTACAGAGTGGGATAGGGGAGTAAGGGGAGGTCAGGATAAGACGGGCCTGGCACCTAAACACAAATCCCACAAAGATGACATCTACCAAACTAGCAGGATAGTGGAGTAAGGGGAGTTACGGTCAGACGGACTCGGGACCTAAACACTATTCCGCAAAAGAAACAGATACCAAACCCATAGAGTGGGATTGTGGAGTAAGGGGAAGGTCACGATAAGACGGGCCTGGCACCTAAACACTAATCCCACAACGAAGACATATACCAATCCAGAAGCAGAAGAAAACATCTACCAAACGATATGTTTTTTACTAAATAAAGGAAAGAACTTCCCACAAAACCCAATCAATGGCCTAAGGCCGAAAATGGAAAGATTGCAAAATCATATTCTAAAAACAGGAAGCAGCTTCGGCTCTCCTATTTCTTGTCTGCGATATCCCTTATGTGGAAGTAGACGTAAAACACCAGGATACTGCTACTACGTTTTATGATTGTGGACGAAACGGTATGTGCATCTCAAGAAAGCTTTGCTTCGGAACCGTCCCGTCGCCATTAAAAATCCAACATCTGTTTCACCCTAGTGATCTTGAAAAATAATCCCCGGATAATGACAGGCATTACAGATATCTGCCGTCGTATGAATCCTGAAAAATAATATTTCACCGTATCGCAACAGGTCAGTACTAAAACTAACACTTATTACAGTATTTCAACATTGTGCTGCAAAACTGAACGATGACCAACAACTAAACACATCGTAATATCTGAACATCGCACGTGATATTAGATGTTTGACAACAAAATTTAACACCTTGCGTAATTGGACACCTTGACTGATTTTAATCACGGCTCGGGAAATTGAACTAATTATTGAACAGTCGTGCTAATTAGACGGGGCGCTTATAATTCAACACGTGTCGAGAAACTAAACACTAGTTAATTAGACGCTTGGTAATCAAAATTAAACAGTGAGATTGAAATTCGATAGAAGTACAAATTGAGCACTATTCGCCGAAATTCAACAATATTTATGAATAATTGGACACAGAGTAGAATTTAAAGCTAGATTAAACGGTACCAATGTTACAGTGGTATAAAATGACATCAATAAATATGTTGAAATCCATGTGTTATTTGGCCTACCGGAAGTAAACATGGCACTTTCATCTTCGCGCATGTGAGGACGAGCATAATTCTCTCTAAATGGCTAATTGGCGTTCCAGTGTATTTAGTTCTATGCGCCCATGTAGAGGTCACAATTTTTATCCGATTTAAAAAAAAACAAGTGAATATATCACCATTACACACTAAGATCTTGGTTCCTTTTGATAATCGCGTATATCCAAACGTAACTGTAGATGCCGAGCTGGTGAAGACTAATTCGATGATGTTCACTTCACTGAAATATTCAAATAACATCGCTATAGTATTTACATGTAGTCCCTTTTCAGCTTACCGTTCCATACGCGCTTGAAAACCCATGATATGTCTAAGAAACACGATACTGCAAACAATAACAACTATTTATTCACTGTCACACAATATTACACAAAAGTTCACAGCTTGCAGGTCACATTTTATACATTCATAGAAAATCAAATGCCCAACACCTATGGAAGTATAACGTTGCCAATATTATTTCATTGTTCACGGTGCAAACTGCAAATGTCAGTAGTTTTACAATTTGCAATTTCCATTGCTCAACAATACAAATGCCACGGTGTTAAAATACAGAATACACTTTTCAATAATACAAAATACAGTAGAATAGTTATTTTGCACATTACACTTCTGCATTCTGCATTTTGCATAATAGACAAATGCATAATAGAACCTTGCATAGTAGAACATATACCTTATATGGGATCTACGACGTACGTCATTTGCATATGGAAAAAAGTCCGGACTATGACGGAAATTAATGATTTACGCGGTAAAGCCATTAGGTCACCTGGATACGAAATGAAGTGAGCACACATATTCCTAGCGCCAATAATAACCTCGATATAATTATCACGAAAATAATTGTTACCTTTATATTAGAAAACGACATATTAATGCAAAGTATATATGTAATAGACCCCCCCCCCCTCCTCCTCCCTCCCTCATGAAAAAAAAAATATTATTACCGTAAACATACTAAAATATCGCACACTAGGCTAACTGAGCACACAGAAAAGGGATACGCCCACGCTGCATAAAAACGCACCGAAACCAGCTTTGGTGGCAAAATGTTTTTTTGTGTCATGGAATCAAGGGATGAATAATCTACTAGAATACAAATTTTCAGAAGCTTCCTAAGCTGGCTTTTAGAGAAATTTCACCGTAAACATACTAAAACCATGGGGGGATCGGGTAAGGATAGGCTCATGGCGCACGCAATAACTTATAAAATAGCTTGGTGGCTCCAAGATCTTTATTTCACCAAATCAACAGATGGATAAGATATGAACAGGTCAATTTTCATCTACTTTCTATGTTGGCGTATCGAGTTATACCACCGCAAAGTTCCCAGCACCTGGATTCGAGCCGGGTTCGCGGGTGCAATAAACAAGGGGTACGTCCACACTGCACCAAAAAGCACTCCAAACTGGCTTTGGTGGCAAAATGTTATGTATTTCACGGAGTCAAGGGATGAATTAACTACTAGAATACAAAAATCCAGAAGCCTCCTATGCTGGCTTTTAGAGATATATGTTGGCGTATCGAGATATACCACCGCAAAGTACCTAGCACCCGGATTCGAGACGGGGTTCGTGGGTTCAATAAATAAGGGGTACGTCCACGCTGCATCAAAAAGCACCCAAACCAGCTTCGGTGGCAAACTGTTTTGTATTTCTCAGAGTCAAGGGTTGAATAAACTACTAGAATACAAAAATCCAGAAGCCTCGTATGCTGACTTTTTGAGATATATTACCGTAAACATACTAAAAATATGGGGGATCGTGTTAGGGTAGACTCACTGCGCACGCAATAACGTCTAAACTAGGTTTGGTGGCTCCAGGATCTTTATTTCACCCAATTGACAGGTGCATAAGGTATGAACATGCCAAATTTCCTTAACTTTCTATGTTGGCGTATCGAGTTATACCACCGAAAAGTTCCTAGCATCATTATTCGAGGCGAGGTTCGTGGGTACAATAAACAAGGGGTACGCCCACGCTGCATCAAAAAGCCCCCAAACCAGCTTTAGTGACAAAATGTTTTTTGTTTCACAAAATCAAGGGATGAATAAACTACTAGACTGCACAATTTCAGAAGCCTCCTACGTTGGCTTTTCGAGATATATTACCGTAAACGTACTCAATATGTGAGGGAATCGGGATAGGGTAGGCTCGCTGCGCACACAATAACTTCTAAATTAACTTTGGTGGCTCCAAGATCTTTATTTCACCAAATCGACAGATGCATAAGGTGTGAACATGCCAAATTTCATTAACTTTCTATGTTGGGGTATCGAAAAGTTCTCAGCACCGGATTCGAGGCGGGGTTCGTGGGTACAATAAACAAGGGGTACGCCCACGTTTCATCAAAAAGCACCCGAACCAGCTTTGGTGGCAACATGTTTTGTATTTCACAGAGCCAAGGGATGGATAAACTACGAGAATACAAAAATCCAGAAGCCTTCTATGCTGGCTTGTGACGATATATTACCGTAAACTTACTAAATATGTGGGGAATCGAGTTGGGGTAGGCTCACTGCGCACCCAATAGCTTCTAAACTAGCTTTGGTGGCTCATCATCATCATCATCATCGGTGAGGCCATTAGATAGGTCAGTGACCTTTTGGCCGACCAGATTTTCTAAACAGGAATTCACGGCATTTATTAGATCTTTATTTCAGCAAATTTCTTGGGGGGGGGGGGGGTCTATTACACATTATTATATACTTTGCATTAATATGTCTTAAAATGCTATTTTCTAATATAAAGGTAACAATTATTTTCCTGATAATTATATCGAGGTTTTTAATTGGCACTAGGAATATGTGTGCTAACTTCATTTCGAATCCGGGTGCTGGAATACGGGTGAGAGATTCCGCTCGGTTACTATAAGATTCTTTAACCTTACCCAAAAAAGGGGTTTTAGAGACCTGTCAATTAAATAAGATATTCAATTTAATTTTTAACAAGAAATTGATTCACTTGAAATATCTGGGTTTTTTTACCGATGAGAACAAATAAGAATAGTCTCGTTAAACCAGACTATTATCTTTCAGAATCCTCTAAT
Organism: Patella vulgata; assembly: GCF_932274485.2. Taxonomy (NCBI): domain Eukaryota; kingdom Metazoa; phylum Mollusca; class Gastropoda; family Patellidae; genus Patella; species Patella vulgata. Next base: position 41,820,687 of record NC_065885.2, on the reverse strand, counting down.
CGTCGAACTGATTACATTATAGAGCCTGGACGTTGAAGACTAACAAACTCGAGTACTGCCCCCCATTAATTTCCGTCATAGTTCGGATTTTTTTCCGTATGTAAATGACGTACGTCGTACATCCCATATAAGGTATATGTTCTACTTTGCAAGGTTCTATTATGCATTTGTCTATTATGCAAAATGCAGAATGCAGAAGTGTAATGTGCAAAATAACTATTATACTGTATTTTGTATTATTGAAAAATGTATTCTGTATTTTAACACCGTGACATTGGTATTGTTGAGCAATGGAAATTGTAAATTGTAAAACTAAAATACGTATTTTGAACTACTGACAGTTGCAGTTTGCACCGTGAACAATGAAATAATATTGGCAACGTTATACTTCCACACAACATAGCGTCTGCGGTAGAAAACAGTACGCTGTCACCAGCTCACATCACACACTGACAGCTTCACTTGCACATGTTCTCAACATCCGCTCGGTTGCTAAGCAATTGGGAGATCACGGTGGCTAAGTGGGTAAGGCGCTGGCTCGCTAGCCTGGAGGTCGGGTGTTCGATCCCTGCATTGGCCGAGAAAGTTCGTCCAGATTTTCCGGCGTGGTTTCCCCTTGTCAGTGATGCAGGACGGAGGGCCTGACAAGGACAGCTGTCTAGTCATTCGGATGAGACGAAAAACCGAGGTCCCGTGTACACATTGGCGTGCACGTAAAAGATCCCTTGACAGGTGGAATTCGATATAAGAGTAGGCCGTAATGCCGCTGTCCGGGCAAAATTTCCTCTTCATTAGCCCAGTTCAGAGCAAAACAGTAGGACGTTAAACCCCATTTCATTTCGCTAAGTAATTGACTCGATTTACTAGACACTATTGTACATGATGCTAATTAGACTCGATTAAACGCTCATTTAACCCAATATTCTGCATGTATGCACTGACACATTATATTGCCATATATAGATTTTGAACATTACATTCCGGCCCCTATCTGATAACAAAGAATAAGATATAAAAATATTACAATGTTCAAAGATCAAAGTAAACAAGAAACTCTTAACTAGAGCTAATTAACTTCACAACACTGTTTCAGATTTCAGCATTCACACTTCACATTTACAATTATATTATAATTAACGTCACTTTCGGTCATCGACAATGACAATATTTAAATTTAATATGATTTGTAAATCCGATATTTTGATCATTAAACTGCAGAGGAGCAGATCGGCAAAAATTAGTGTTGGGGACAGTCCATGCGCGGGCGACTATTGGTAAAGAGGGGGGTTGGGGGTCCTCCCCCGAAATTTTTTGAAAACTAGACTCTCTAAAACGCACTCTGTGGGTATTTTCAGGATCATTTTCTGGCAAACAATTCTAATCCCTGAGGCAGCAAATGATACGAAATCTAATCTAAAGACAAATCTTCAAGCCACTGTTCACGATTTATTCTCTCATGTACACTACAAGAACTAGAAATATTTACACTACTGAGATTCCAGCTCCGGCTCCATTCCCAGTAGTGTTCGATCCCAATAATAATTTAAAGAATATTTTCTTTAGAAATTTGTAAGTGTTCATACAGAGGCTGGAAGCAAGTTGTTCGGGTTCGTTTGTGAAATAAAAGGACCGACTATATAATCGAATGCCGCTGGCGTGAGCTGCTAGAGGTGGGGTGCGGGGGATTGGGCTTTTACAATTTTTTGAATTTTTGTTACAAAATGGTGTCTAAATATGCATTCTCAGCGATTCTGAGGAGTTTTTACCAATAACAAAATAATTCAGAGAGCAATTTTTTAATAGAAAAAAACATTTAATAAAGTGTTTAATATATTTAAAACTAAAGAACAGTAGGCCTACACTTATATCCACTCTGCCCGTTTCTTTTCCCTTTGTCTTCTTTCTGGACGGCCCATGACAGGTTTTAAAAAATGTCTTTTCCGATAAATTTCCTATATTTCTAAACCATCTTCAAAACAGCAAAAACAGTTCACTTACTTGTAATAATAAGTACACGATTCTTGGCTCAGCTTACTGTACTTCAAAAAATAGAGGGTTTGAGTCTTAAATTTTAGATTTAATTGCCTATATTCCACACGGAGAGATAGAAACCAGTCTTTAAAAATACGTTTATTTAGTATGGTAGCAAATATAGCAATGAAGGGTTCCCCTGATATACAAACTAAGGGCCTGGTTACATGGAGAGGGCTAACCCGGTTGGGCGAATCGTCTTCTCTAAACGGGGGCCTCGGGTATGACCTCATTGCAATACAACCAAATGAAAAAATAAAAGACTGTTTATATCTAAACCAGGCTAGCCCGCTTAACCGAGGCACCCGTTTATGAAACCGGGAAGCCCGACAAAACGAGCCAGCCCTTCTTTCATATAAACAAAATTGTGTGTTTCACGCAGGTCGGGCGCATGCGCATAGGAGATATTTTCATCTCGGTTCCAATCTTAACCAAACTTTTCATCACTGGCGCATGCGCACGGCACTATTAAAATAAACATGACGACAAACAAACAAAAGCGAAAGTTGTCAAACGGGGATTGTTTAACATCTAACAAGGCAGGGCGTTTTGTTTGGTCACAAGATATGACAAAATCACTAATTGACAGCCTTACTGACTATAAGGTACAAATGGACTACGAAGGGAAAGATTTCAACGCAGACAAACCACAGCAATACGAAAGTTTGAGAAAATCAATGACTGATTTGTTTCCTGAGAACGAATATCAGGCATTTGGACCCCCGATTTGCCGCATCCAAATGTATCGGATGATATTGATGACAATGTAACATTTGAAAGTAAGCCGACAGAATTGAAAAATAAAATTAAAGTTGGCTATAACAGAATCATGGAGAAAGTAAAAGAAATTAGACAAAGTTTTAATTCAGTTGTTGAGAAGGGTACTCGATTTGGAAGTGGCAGAATAGTAATTGAGTATTACGATGTTTTAGCCAAAATTTACAAAGGTTCGCCATCTGCAGAGTCATTAACCTGTGGAATTGATACCGATGCTACCGAGGAAGACATATTCCAGTTGTTTGGAAATACTGGCCAAAATAGATCAGATGATGATGCTGGTACAATAAATTTAGAAGATGTATCCTTGAGTAGCACAAGTAGTGTTACCTCCTTTGTTAAATCAAAAATACCCGAAAATATTGTTCCAAAGCTTATTGATGACAAAAGGCGACATATGGTGCGCAGATTGTCTGCTGCACAACGAGACAGTCTATTACTGCAGCAAAGTAAAGAAGATATGTCAGGAAGAAGGGATTTGATAAATGTCAAAAGGGAATCATCGGCTGCCTCAGTTAATGCCTTTGAAAAATTAACTGAAGGCTTCCTTACTATAGGCAGAGGCTGTAGGAATATTAGCCCAGTCAATGGTATTAGACAGCAATCAGCCACCCAATAATAACGCTTGGAATCATGGGGCTCACAATTTTACACCCGATAATCGAAACAACCCACCGCACCATAACTCTAGCAGCAGAAACTCACACTCCAACTATAGAGGTCAAAATATGTTTGAAGAAAAAAATTATCATGACATTGATAGCGGTGGAAGATATTCCTATGTTCAATCAACGTGTAACACAAATTCCTATCCTGGGCCAGATTAGAGTTTATTAGGTTAAACTACAATGCGCAAACTACATGTATTACAAAAAACAAAAACAACAACTGTTCTTTTGTTTTATTTCTGGACTGACATTGTATAACTATACAAGTTTACAAATAGTAGACATTAAAGTTTATATTTTATTTGTGTAATGTAAATGTCTGTAAATAAAGATACAAGAAAATAATGTTGTGTCTTGTCGATATTTTCTAATTTACTAGATGGCCATGAAGGTTGTGCTTGATATATGACATTAAAACGTGTCTAGCGGCTTCTCCTTCCCCAGTGTTGCATGAATCAAGGTCAAGGTCATGAAATCGTTGGGAGGCAGAATTATTTTAACTGTGTTAATTTCATCAATTGTCATAAATAATTTCATCTATCATCACTATGAAGCTTGCACAGCTCAACATAACATCTTCCGGAACAACTTGCAACAGCATTTCTATGGTTTGGTTAATCATTTTAGTGAAATTGTCAATGAATCAGTATCATATGAGACTCGATCCCAGTTTGTTTACACCCACCATTTGCATTCAAGGGACAGGACAGCCAGTACAACAATTTTGAATAAACAACTCCACTTAACGCTTGATTTAAGATGCTTTATGGTATATATTCTATGTGTACTCCAGTGTGGCGACATTCATCCCCATCCCGGCCCCAAACAAATAAGTAGGACTAATTATGTCAATTGTAATACATCAACAAGAAGAGAAGGGAGACAATCCAATGTATGTGTCGTCTGCTCAATACAAATAAACAAACGAACCAAAGTAGTAATATGCCCAACATGTTTTTCCTGTACCCATGCCAAGTGTTTATCCCGAACTATAGTGAACAAATTGAATCTAAAGGGTTCTCTATCCTATGAAATTGAATGTTACCAGTGTAGCTTTGCAAACCTACCATTTTTTCATGATAACATTGAAACCCAGGAAAACGTAAAACAACCGAGTTCCAGTACCACGGATATTTCCAGTGATTTATTCCAATGCTTTTCGAATAAAGGACTACACTTTCTTCATGTAAATGTTCGATCATTACTACCCAAATTATCTGAACTGCGACTAATTGCGTCATATTCTAAGGCAGCAGTTATATCGATTTCTGAAACATGGCTGGATAACAGTGTTACTGACACCGAAGTTAGTATTAACAATTATGACATAGTACGAAAAGATAGGAATAGACAGCGCGGGGGAGTATGTTTATATACTATTCAAAAAAAGTAGGGGATATTTGATTTTTAAGTGTTATTAAAGTCACCTAATGAAACTGACGAAGAAACAAATGACAAAATGAAATGAAGTTCACATTCATCGATTTATTCCAAATGATCGTTAGACTAAGTAAGGCACAGACTGACCATTATAAGGGTAAAATGATACCCCGGGGTCAAACAGCAAAGTTACCACAGCATCACAACCAAGTCAGTAACGGGTAAATCCTCCTCTGTTTGCCAAACAAGCATTGATCCGACGTGGCATACTCCTAATGAGACGTCTAAGGTCATTTTGGTCCAGATTGTCCCATTCCTGTTGCAACGCAGCAGCAAGTTCTTGGACATTGGCAGGACGTTGTTGACGTTGACGTAACCTCTGTCCAAGCATGTCCCAGAAATGCTCGATGGGGGAGAGGTCGGGACTCAGTGCTGGCCAAGGTAATGTGGTGATGTTCTGTTGTTGGAGGTAACCTGTAACGATCCTGGCCCTGTGACATCTTGCGTTGTCATCCTGGAAGATGAAACAGCGGCCATGACGTCGTGCGAACGGCACAACATGGACTGCCAAGATGTTGTCCCGGTAGTACTGGCCTGTAACACGCCCTGCAACAACATGTAAAGCCGTTCCTCCAGCAACAGTGATGCCTCCCCACACCATAACAGAACCACCCCCAAATCGATCATGTCTGATGACGTTAACGTCTTGGAAGCGCTCGTTTCGACGACGCCACACCCTCCTACGTCTGTCCAAAAAATCAACAGTGAACCTTGACTCATCTGAAAACATCACATTGCTCCAGCGTCGATTATCCCAGTGTTGACGATCCCTACACCAACGACGTCTTGCCTGAATGTGATGATCTCTCAAACAAGGGATCACTCTCACACCAGTGTCTGTTTGAAGACGAGCGCTGATCTGATTTGCTGTGATGACACGATTTCTCAAGGCCAAAGTACAGATAAATCGATCCTGGGCTTGAGTTGTCGCCCTTGGTCGACCTGAGCGTGGTCTGTCCTGTACAGATTGTGTATCACGGTATCTGGACCCTAGCCTGCTTATGACAGACTGAGAAACATTCATCGTCTGCGCCACAACCGCCTGTGTTGTGCCGATCTGTAGCATGCCAAGGGCACGTAACCTTTCATTTTGGGTAAGCCGACGCATATCAAAATTTGTTTTCTGGTCACTAAAACAATTAAACTGATGTTTCCACCCTGGAATTCAATGCCACAATGACTGTAACATTCAAAGTCAGAGTCGTGCAAATCTTGGGTTGGACCCCCATGATGATCCCAAGCATCACCTGCATTCCATGCGGTAGCTATTGGTGCGTTTGGGCGTCACATGTAACTGGAATGTTTCTTCTGTTAGGTTCTATAGTGACTTTTTTCGTAGTCATTTGCATATTTTAGTATTATGCCCCCAAAATCAAATATCCCCTACTTTTTTGAATAGTATATGTTAGACCAGACTTGGCCACAACCAACAGAGCAGATCTACAACATAATGATGTTGAATCCGTGTTTATTGAACTCTTATTACCTAAAACCAAACCAATACTTGTTGGAACTATTTATAGGCCACCTAAGCAAAATAACTTTCTGGAATACTTTGAAACACTTATCTCGAATTTGAACATTGACAATGAAACCATACTCCTAGGTGATATTAACATATGCTTGTCAAAAAAGTGTAGCCCATTGTATAAACTGTATACTAACATTCTAAAGCTTTATAACTTTCAACAGATAATCGTGGACTTTACAAGAGTGACAGGAACCACTAAAAGTATTATTGATCACATATTGTGTAATTTTGGTGATCATTACATTACCTATTGTACTAGGAAATGTAACAGGATCCCAATTAATAAGCATACTGTAATTAAAATTAGATCTTTAAAACAATACTGCAAAGAGGAATTTATTCAAAATTACTTGAAGCAAAATGGGAAAATCTTTTTAATAGCACAAATGTCACTGAAGCTTGGTTAAGTTTCAAAGATATATTTACTGAAGTATTGAATTCTGTGGCACCCATTAAACACATTAGATTAAAACAAAGGACTGAACCATGGATAAATAGTCAAATTCTAGAATTGATATCAGTCTGCCAAAGGCACATTCTATTGGATTTCTTGCAGGACGTAACATGTTATTGAAGACAACATCTTCATTTGATGTACAGGTTAAATATTCCTTCATACAATATGGTGTCAATGCATAAGCAGGATCCCCTATCAAATATTAATTTGGAATTTTGTTTCGACCGGGTAAGATATTCCTAAAGGTCACGGGAAGTGTGTTATCATTCAGTTTCTTGTTAATACTGGAGTTTACGAAGACCTTGGCATCGTGGACGCTCCTTGGCCATCTACAATCCACATCCATGAAAAGTCCATTACTATCACAAACTGCTTGAACGTTCACCGAAAAGAAATTTCTATAACAGAAATAGTTTTGAGAATTCTCAACTGGCCGTTTTATGGGAATGTGGGTACCATCAACACATCCAAAAGCCTGTACCATACCAAATTTTACTTCGAAACCAGTTATTTTCGTTTGCATATCTGGAACATTTTTCGGCAGTTTTACGTACACTTTACCAAGATTCGAAACAATGGCTTTGCAAACTTGTACAACAACAACTGAGACCGTGCTTAACGAAATTCCAAAAGTATTTGAAGTCATCGCAAATGAACCTGTGTCTTTTAAAGTGTAGAGAGTAATGGCTAGTTTTTTCTCTGCACTCAATGCTGTATAACTTGGCGAGTTTGGTTTGAGCTCAATAAAGGGCCGCAGTTCATTTACAAGTTGTTGAAAATGAACTTTTGACATTCGAAAATTTTTCTTCCAATCATCTTCAGAAAGTTTGCCAGAAATCATATTTCGCCACCGTTCTTCTGTTCGTCCATGTTTCTGCCATGTTATTCTTTTCCTTCTACGCGTGATTCGTCTTCGATGCAACTTTGTACTACTGGAGCTAATAGCATTCAAATATAGCACAATAAGGCGGTTTTTTGCTTGTTCATTACATAGGAAGCATGACACTAACAAATTGAACTGCGAAACCAACCAAATACTCAAAGTTAATAAAACAATAAAAAGTTTTAATTTGATATTCAATGTGTCGCCATTTTGTTTCCTATATTACACCACGCGATATGTTCCAGCCCACCTATCACTTCCATATAAAGGACACCCGGGGAGCCTCTTGTTCATGTAAACTTTTAGACGAGATAGTCCCCCTTATAACAGTTAAAATTACGTTTTCAACCCGACGTCATATAAATAGTTTGGACGAGATAGCCCGTTGATTTCATCGCAGCTCGAGTATATGGCCCGCTGTCATATAAAAACTACAGTACAAGGCTGAACTTGGCAGGCTAGCCCGTCTATCCGAGCTAGCCCTTCCCATGTAACCAGGCCCTAAATCCTTTAGTTAGGTGATTTATCAGCCAGTATACCAGATAAAAACAAAATCTCAGTTATTCCTTAACCCTTTAATACCCAGCGTATCAGATATGCACACCTACATGATATACATATTATTATAATCCCTATGGAATATTTTAATTATTTACTGTTATAATATGAATTATCACTTATTCCCTGTTGATAAAAATCGGTCACCGGGTGCAGCTGTACAACTTCAAGGACCCTGTCCTCAAGTGCCTAGGACCAACTCTACACTTTCTGAAATGTCAATAAAAGCTCTGGAATGATTTCAATTTAATAACTACTAGTACTAAACACGTCAGTGTTGATTTAAGGAATAATCACCTCTGGCTTGCGGCTGTAGTTTCGATTCCTGGTGTGAGAGTATGTGCATGGCTTGGAGATAGGGGCGCCTTTTCAACCTCGTGGGTTTACTCCGGGTACTCCGGTTTCCTCCCACAGGAAAGACCCCTGCGCGTGCGCTAAGAAGCGGACGTTAAAGACTAAGAACAACGAATAAACTTAGCTCATCTACACTGAGAACGTTTTGCTCCACAGTCAAGAAGTTAGGTTTGACATTTTACATGGATTACTGCTGTGTTCTTATCATATTGTGTTTCCCCGAGTTGACCATCTGGAAATATCGTTTTACGGCCGATACATTCTAGTTTAATATTAATGCAAAATATAAGTAAATACCTTTGTCTTGGGGCAAATTCCCATTTTCTCAAAGTGATTTCCGGTGTTTTAAAGTAATTTATTATTAATGTAAAATATTAGTAAATGCGAAGGTCTTAGTGCAAATTCAGATATTTTGTAAGTGAATTCCGGTGTTTTAAATCAATTTATTATTAGTGTAATATATTATTAAGTACGAAGTTCCGAAGTGCGAATTTCGATATTTTGAAAGTGAATTCCGGTGTTTATGTTTTCAATGTGAATTCCGGTCATTGTAGTGTTTTAAAGTAATTTATTATTCATGTAAAATATTAGTAAATACGAAGGTCTTAGGTGCGAATTCCGATATGTTGAAAGTGAATTCCGATGTTTATATGTTTTCAAAGTGAATTCCGGTGTTTATATGTTTTCAATGTCCGATTTTCTCAAAGTGAATTCCGGTGTTTTAAAGTAATTTATTATTAATGTAAAATATTAGTAAATACCATGGACCTTATAAAAGTTCCATGTAAACAAGTGCGAATTCCGATATTTTGAAAGTGAATTCCGGTGTTTATATGTTTTCAATGTGAATTTCGGCGTTTAAAAGTAATTTAATATTAATGTAAAATATTAGTAAATACGAAGGTCTTAAGTACGATTTCCGATATGTTGAAAGTGAATTCCGATGTTTATATGTTTTCAAAGTGAATCCCGGTGATTTAAAGTAATTGATTATTAATGTAAAATATTAGTAAATACGAAGGTCTTCAGTTCGAATTCCGATATGTTGAAAGTGAATTCCGGTGTTTATATGTTTTCAATGTGAATTCCGGTGATTTTATTTGTTTTAAAGTAATTCAATATTAATGGAAAATATAAGTATGTAAATAAGAAGATTTTACGGGTGAATTCTGATATCTTCAATGTGAATTCCGTTAATAGTTATAAGTGAATTCCGGTGATTGTAAATGAATTCCAGTGTATGGATTTGGTCACATAAAATTGTATGTTAAATTATGACTGAAATACTGATATAAGAGGCTTTTTGAAGAATTACAAATAGGTTCTACACATAACTGTTTTAAAACATCTCAAATTTGACGAGTTACAAGATTTTCTCCACATAATCTCCCTTTAATGCATGGGCGCAGATCCCGGTGTGGACACCGGGACGCGTCCCCAACAATATTTTTAGTGGTGGGGACATGATATACTGTGTCCCCACCACTTATTCCCTATTTCCGATGATTTGCTTAATGTTTATTTTTTGAAATTGAAATCATTCCAGAGCTTTTATTGACATTTCAGAAAGTGTAGAGTTGGTCCTAGGCACTTGAGGACAGGGTCCTTGAAGTTGTACAGCTGCACCCGGTGACCGATTTTTATCAACAGGGAATAAGTGATAATTCATATTATAACAGTAAATAATTAAAATATTCCATAGGGATTATAATAATATGTATATCATGTAGGTGTGCATATCTGATACGCTGGGTATTAAAGGGTTAAGGAATAACTGAGATTTTGTTTTTATCTGGTATACTGGCTGATAAATCACCTAACTAAAGGATTTAGGGCCTGGTTACATGGGAAGGGCTAGCTCGGATAGACGGGCTAGCCTGCCAAGTTCAGCCTTGTACTGTAGTTTTTATATGACAGCGGGCCATATACTCGAGCTGCGATGAAATCAACGGGCTATCTCGTCCAAACTATTTATATGACGTCGGGTTGAAAACGTAATTTTAACTGTTATAAGGGGGACTATCTCGTCTAAAAGTTTACATGAACAAGAGGCTCCCCGGGTGTCCTTTATATGGAAGTGATAGGTGGGCTGGAACATATCGCGTGGTGTAATATAGGAAACAAAATGGCGACACATTGAATATCAAATTAAAACTTTTTATTGTTTTATTAACTTTGAGTATTTGGTTGGTTTCGCAGTTCAATTTGTTAGTGTCATGCTTCCTATGTAATGAACAAGCAAAAAACCGCCTTATTGTGCTATATGTGAATGCTATTAACTCCAGTAGTACAAAGTTGCATGGAAGACGAATCACGCGTAGAAGGAAAAGAATAACATGGCAGAAACATGGACGAACAGAAGAATGGTGGCGAAATATGATTTCTGGCAAACTTTCGTGGCGTCCACGATGCCAAGGTCTTCGTAAACTCCAGTATTAACAAGAAACTGAATGATAACACACTTCCCGTGACCTTTAGGAATATCTTACCCGGTCGAAACAAAATTCCAAATTAATATTTGATAGGGGATCCTGCTTATGCATTGACACCATATTGTATGAAGGAATATTTAACCTGTACATCAAATGAAGATGTTGTCTTCAATAACATGTTACGTCCTGCAAGAAAACCAATAGAATGTGCCTTTGGCAGACTGATATCAATTCTAGAATTTCACTATTTATCCATGGTTCAGTCCTTTGTTTTAATCTAATGTGTTTAATGGGTGCCACAGAATTCAATACTTCAGTAAATATATGTGTAATGATCACTGAGACCTATATTTATTACCCCAGAATTACAAATTTTTTCACCAAAATTACACAATATGTGATCAATAATACTTTTAGTGGTTCCTGTCACTCTTGTAAAGTCCACGATTATCTGTTGAAAGTTATAAAGCTTTTTAATGTTAGTATACAGTTTATACAATGGGCTACACTTTTTTGACAAGCATATGTTAATATCACCTAGGAGTATGGTTTCATTGTCAATGTTCAAATTCGAGATAAGTGTTTCAAAGTATTCCAGAAAGTTATTTTGCTTAGGTGGCCTATAAATAGTTCCAACAAGTATTGGTTTGGTTTTAGGTAATAAGAGTTCAATAAACACGGATTCAACATCATTATGTTGTAGATCTGCTCTGTTGGTTGTGGCCAAGTCTGATCTAACATATAAACATACTCCCCCGCGCTGTCTATTCCTATCTTTTCGTACTATGTCATAATTGTTAATACTAACTTCGGTGTCAGTAACACTGTTATCCAGCCATGTTTCAGAAATTGATATAACTGCTGCCTTAGAATATGACGCAATTAGTCGCAGTTCAGATAATTTGGGTAGTAATGATCGAACATTTACATGAAGAAAGTGTAGTCCTTTATTCGAAAAGCATTGGAATAAATCACTGGAAATATCCGTGGTACTGGAACTCGGTTGTTTTACGTTTTCCTGGGTTTCAATGTTATCATGAAAAAATGGTAGGTTTGCAAAGCTACACTGGTAACATTCAATTTCATAGGATAGAGAACAATATTGACCAATACAAGTCAAAGATGGCGGCAAGTGGGAGGCTGTGTGTGTGAGTCTCTCTGACCAGCTTTCAACACGTTTCTTGAATGGGGGTTGAACATATTATATAAGTGTACTTTGTATGTTTTAAGTACGAAGTTGGAGATATGAAGATGATCTAGCTTTTGAAAACACATATTTGCTGATTGTTGTCTAATATGCTTTGTTGATCTTGTGTTGGAGTCTGTAACTAGGGACGCTATCATCAATGTCGCTACCATCATAACTACTTCTCACGTGCAGGCTCTCGGCTGTTGAATGTGTTTTGTGTTTATAAACTTTTTGTGTTTAGTAATTTAACCATCGATAGGTTTATGCATCATAAATGTTATTATGTCACTTGAAAAATTGAGGAAGAGACTTACTTCAGCCCCCAGTATTGCCAACCCGAAAAAGACGAAAACTTTTGACTTTGAGCTCGATTCTGAAAACGAACTGGACTTTGAAATGGAGGACACATTGATAGATAGATTTCTCGTTGTTTTACAAGATGAGAGAGCAGTATTTAAGATCGCTAATACGCTGGCAAAAATCATAAGCCCCCAGGTTGCTGATGCTGTCGTAAAGCTACAGGCCAAAGTAGATCATTTAGAGAAAGAAGTTCAAGAGAAGAACGCCCAAATAAGAGAAATCTATAATAAATGTGACGAGTTAGAACAGTATGGTAGGAGAGAAGGGGTGCGCATATCGGGAATCGTTGAAAAACAAGATGAGGACACTGACCAATTGGTGATTGAGGTAGGAAAAATCATTAATGTCCCAATTACCAAACATGACATAAACAGGAGTCATAGGGTAGGCCCCCCTGAAGCATATCATCCTGTGTCGAAACCAAGATCTATTATAGTGAGGTTCCGGGGTTACTATACGAAACAAGCCTTTATGAAGAACGCCAAAAGACTTAAAGATATACGCCCCCCCCCCCCCCCCTAAGTCAAAAGCAGATGTAAAGAGTAACGCAAGTGATGAAACATTGTTAAAGTCCCATGAAACTACTGATGCTGTTGATACAGATTTGTCACACATATCTGATGTAATGAAACGAAATAGCATTTTTATCAATGATGACCTGACAAAACTTAGAGCTACTCTCGCTTTCAAAGCCCGTCAATTATTAAAAGAAAAGAAAATCTCACAAACATGGTGCAGTGATGGGATCATCTTCGTAAAAAACCGCGATGGGTCAACTAAGTTAGTGAGGAACATAGAAGATTTTGAAGCAGTCTGCGAAGCAAGAAAAATAAAAATGAGGTTTACTAAAGCTGGCGACGTTACCACAGATCCACCGACAGGCGAAGATTCCTATCTAAATATCTCGTCAATGGAACTTTAAAATCGTATTAACCTAAATGAATATCAGTACGTTATATTATTATTATTCATATTATTATTAGCATAGATTGAACGCCCTTTAAAATAGATAGTTATGGCTAGCATAGTATCAACCAAACGTGACAAAACCTCATAGGCCCGCTTTAAAATACCTCTAAGATTATACACGGCAGAACGTATGTTGTTTATACATTGCAGCTGAAAACGCAGCACGTGCACATAACGGTTCTGAGCTTTCCTGTCCTAGTCTTTATGTCAGGTCGATTATAGTCTAAAAAAGAAAACCTATTTACAAAGTATTTGATTGATAATAATTTGAACATTTATTAAAAAGTCGATAACTTTTTCAAGCTTGGCTAATTATAAGTAAATTCGTATCAGAATTGAACAGTTTCCTACTAAAATAAAAAAAAACATAATTGAGAGCTGGATCCTTATTAGAAATACATGAAAGTTGCTAGTCATATGCTGGTGACTTCACAAGTAATATGAAACTTATCTTTTCTTCTTTCATAAACAGTGCATGTACACTACTATTATTTCACAGTGAGACATCCAACGATAAGATTGATTATTGCATAATTAAAAGAAGGGTATATATATATAATGTGAAGTCATCAACTGTCATATGTGATTATTTCATAATTAAATGCAGATTATACATTCTAGATCATGGATTCATCCATCTATATAATTGATTATCAGAAAGCTTAAATACTATAGTATATAGAATGCAGCCACTGATATGGTTGACTATTTCAAAACTTAAAGAAAGTTTGTACATTCTTGTACCTGCATACGGAGTTCTCCATAGATATAATTGATCATTTCAAAATAAAAAGAAAGTTTATATATTCTAGTATATATAGCTATCAAAAGGTATGATTGGTTATCGTATAATTAAATGAAAGTTTATATATCCTAGTATATGCAGTCAGTCATAGACCTGATTGATCAGTTCAAATTAAAATATATTTAATGTATCTAGTATACGGAGCCATCCATTGATTTGATTGATCATTTAATTTTTTTTTTTTTGCTTTTTTAAAAAGAAAAAAGAAAGAAAGTTTATGTATCATGTTACATTATCGGTTCATTGGCATGAATATTCACAATTAAAAGTTAGTTTACGTGGTTTGACATATTATACTCTAATCCATGAATGTTATACATTATCTACAGTTGATCACAAATTATACATTGATTACCACACTTATCAGATATTGGTTTGAAATACTTCTCTCTATTCTATGAATACTATTATATATGATCTACAGTTGATCACAAAATATTTTAAAATATTTACCATTGATGAACAAAAGTCTAAATTTCTATGTCAGATGAAAAGACAGATACACTTTTTTTTTCTTTTTTTTTTTTAAAATAGTATACTATATTCTGATCAACAATTATAGACTAAACTATAGACTGATTACCTTATCCGTGACACTACATTACATTAACTTTAGTAGATCACAAACATAGCTTACTTATATTAGGTTTGGGATATTTGATGAAATCTGTTATAGATTACCTCCCTTATATATTGGTTTGAAACATTTCACTCTATCCGATGAATGTTATACAGCATCTACAGTTGATCACAAAGTACAGATTAGTTATCTCACTTACTATATATTGGTTTGAAGTATTTCACTCTATCCTATGAATGTTATACATTGTCTATAGTTGGTCATACAGTATTAAAATGACCTCATTTATCATGTATTGATTTGAAATATTTCACTGACTAGATACTACTTACCTTATCATATATTTGACTTGAGATGTTTATTCTATGATATTACCATACATTATCTGTAGCTGATCAATAATTATAGATTAATTTACCTTATTATATACTTGGTTTGAGATGTTTTCACTCTATTCCGTGATATTACCACATACTATCCATAGCTGATCAATAATTGTTGATAATTTTAATTTATCTTATACACGCACTTGCTTTTGAGATATTTCATTCTATTCTAGGATATTACCACACATCATCTGTAGTTGATCAATAATTATTGATTAATTTACCTAATTATATATTTGGTTTGAGATCTTTGCATTATTTTCTTGATATTATCATATATCATCTTTTGCTGATCAATAATCATAGATACATTCACCATATCAAATATATGGTTCGAGATATTTCATCCTATTCCTATGGTATAGCATATTATATAACTATCCATCTCTAAATCATATGAAATAACAAAAAGGATTGTTTGATGACATCTGTCAAAAATAGGGATGTTAGATGAAATCTGTTATAGATTATCTCCCTTATCCTAAACATATATTGGTTTGAGATTAATTAACTCATTTATCATACATGTATATTAGTATGAAATATTCCACTTCATCGTGTGCATGTTATACACTGTCTGTAGTTGATCACAAAGTATAGATTAATTATCACACTTATTATATATTGGATTGAATTATTTCACCCGATTCTATAAATGTTATACATTGTTTATAGTTGATCACAAAGTATAGACTTATTACCTTCACATCAAATATTTATTTGGAATTTTTCACTCTATTCTATGAATATTATTATACATGATCTACAGTTGATCACAAAGCACATAAAAATTACCCACTATCTCATATTGGTTTGAAATATTTCATTCCATTCCATCAATGTCATACATTATCTACAGTTGATCACAAAGTATAGATTAATTACCACACTTATTATATACGTTTATGCACTCTATCCGATTGTGTCATAAGTTAAAGATAGTTTATGTATCCTGTTGCATAACTGATTTATTGATATATGATTATTTCATAAATGAAAGAAAATTCATGTATTCCAGTACAAAGAGCCACCCAATGATATGATTAACTATTTCATAATGATAAGAAATTTTATTTATTACATCACACGGAGTCCCTTTCAAAATTTCAAAGCTTACACACCCTAGCATATGGAATCGCCCACTGGTTTTACTAGACTATTTCCAAATTCAAAAGAAAGTTTATATGATTGATTAATGCACGAATTAAAAAAGAAAACTCATATATTCTTATATATATAGTTATCCATAGATACTACTGATCTTCTCATTAATTATAAGACAGTGTGCACATCCTAGTATGAGGAGCCATCCAATGATATGATTCTTCTAGCATAAATGTAAGAAAGTCGATGTAACCTAGTACATGGAGTTATATGATTGATCCATTGATATCATTGTTTATTTCATAAAGTATAAGAAAGAAAATCTATATATTTTTAGAATATGGAATCACCCATAGATAAGATGAATTACTTCACAATCAAATGCATCTCTACATAATATTATTGTAGTACATGTATATGCCATTGATAAGATTGACTACCTCATAATTAAAGGAAGCCCACATATTCTAGGACAGCACCTAGTCGTGCGAAATGTACGTAAACTGTGGTCGCGTGCTCACGCTATGATTGATGATTCTAAAATCTGTAATCAATAGAAAGCTTTGAAGTATAAGTTTGGTCAGCCCCCCCCCCCCCATTCTAGATCTGAACTAGGTCAATTAATGCCCCACCCTTGCCATGCCCATGAATATATGCTCACAGTGCATTCCCTTACTACAATTTGTATATACTTCCCATCATTATATGTATATAGGCTCATTTCTATTAATATAATCTCTATTATTATTATTATTTTCAGCAGTATTTTCATTATCGTCATCGTCATAATCATTATTTTTGTATTGCCTTTCATCACCGTCGCCCCAGTTAGTCTTATTTACCATGAAATCACTAATAACTCATATATTTTATTGTTTACTAGTTATATATCATATACATTTAATCGTATAGTTTTCGCCTATTTTTTTTTATCTAAGTATAATACGTTTACGACTGAAACCGTACGGTTTAACTATTTATATTTGAAAATTTTTGTTTATACCTTATTACATTACAAGATAACTAAAATGCGCTCACTTATCCCAAGGTGTTGTGACGTGGAAAGCAATCCGGGTCCGCCATTCTCTATCATCCATCTTAATGTGCGTAGTCTCCCAAATAAACTAGACCTTATCCTAACTGAATTTTTAGGAACAGATATTCTAACTTTTTCAGAAACTTGGATTCCTAATTCGTACAATATCGAATTGCTGAAATTAAAAGGTTACCACCCACCCGTATTATGCAATCGTAACATAGGTACTGGCGGCGGAGTTGCTATTTATATTAAAGAATCTATTTATTTTAAACATCGTAAAGACCTTGAAGTCTTGGATCTTGAAGCCACGTGGGTAGAAATAACAAAAGACCAAAATTCATTTTTAATAGGCACATTTTATAGAAAACCAACGTCGACTACGTCATACTGGAAATTATTAGAAGAAAGTTTAGTTTTAGCTATTGACTCAAATAAACCATGTATTATTCTTGGTGATTTTAACATTGATTTCTTAACCAATAATACCAGTAAAATCCATGATATCATACATCGGTTCAATCTTACACAAACAGTTAAAAATGCCACACGTATTACTCCTAATTCGGCAACACTCTTAGATCTTGCTATTGTTACGTGTCCTGCCTTTATAAAACAAACTGAAGTTCTTGAATGCAACTTAAGTGACCATTGTCCAGTAAAACTAGATGTAGCTTTCAACATAAAATCATGTAAAAGTTTTAGGCGTACTATTTGGAATTATGAGCATACAAATTTTACATGTTTGAACAAATTCTATCTTGAAACTGATTGGGATATTTTATTTAATAATGTCAGTTCTCCAAACTCAGTAGCAGAGTGTGTCTCAAATAAAATTATTGAAGGAGTTTATAAATTTGTACCTCATAAAGATGTTGTTATAAGACCACGTGACGTTCCTTGGATGAACGGTTACCTGAGACGTATAATACGCAAACGTAATAGAATTCATAACAGTGCCAAAGTCCAAAATTGTCCTGATACATGGAAATTATTTCGTGAATACAGAAATTTTGTCATATCTGAAGTGAGATAACATTGATAATAAAATTAACTCTGATAGATTTGATAAACGGGCTTGGTGGACACTTATTAAAAGTCATGCTTTTCATACCGGCAAATCCTCCACGGAAATCCCTTCCCTGAAAGTCAATGATATACTATTTTATGGTGATTGTGAAAAAACTAATATTTTAAACGATTATTTTTCGAGTCAATCTCATCTTGAGAATGCTAACGATGAGCCACCGGAACTTTATGTTAATCCGATTGAAATTGAGCAGCCAGTTTACACAACGGCTAAGGTACGCGATCAGCTGATCTCACTATCGACAAATAAAGCCAGTGGACCTGACAGAATTAACAACATTATTTTGAAAAATTGAGCTACGTCATTAAGCCAGCCCCTTTCTGCATTGTTTAATTTCCTACACAATACAACTGTATTTCCGAATATATGGAAACAGGCTATCGTTGTTCCAATCTTTAAACAAGGGGATACTCACGATCCCGCGAATTATAGACCTATATCATTATTAAGTTTACTTAGAAAAGTCTTTGAAAGACTAATTTACAAAGATATACACAATTTTCTATTAACCAATCATTTATTAAGCCCTCTGCAATCGGGATTCAGAATAAATGACTGTACTATTTATCAATTAATTGACATATATGATTATATTTCGTCGGCTCTCGATAACGGTAAAGAAGTAAAAGCCATATTTTGTGATATTAGTAAAGCGTTCGACCGTGTGTGGCATAAGGGTCTGATTCACAAACTGAGTTGCATCGGTATCCGAGGTAAACTTTTAACTCTTATATCAGATTATTTGACGAATAGAAAACAATCAGTAGTTATTAAAGCTGAAAGCTCTAATTTAAATAATATAACCGCAGGTGTTCCCAAAGGATCAGTATTGGGTCCACTTCTTTTCCTTATATATATCAATGACATTACTGAAAATATCAATTCTAATATACGTTTATTTGCAGACGATATGTCGTTGTATCTAACTATTGAAAACCCAGGCGAATGTGAAAATGTAATGAATTTAGATCTGAATTTGATTAACAGCTGGTCGACTAAATGGAAAGTAAGATTTAACCCCCTAAAAACAGTTTCCATGACATTCTCTAGAAAACAATTCCAAACCTCTTTTGAATTAAATTTTAACAATGTAAGAATTAAGGAATCGATATACCACAAACACCTTGGTCTTATTTTACAAAGTAATTGTCAGTGGGATAACCATATTGAATATGTAATATCTAAAGTCAAACGCTCTATTGACTGTCTCCGTGGCTTAAAATATCGTATTTCTCGTAAGTCTTTAGAGATTATTTACAATACATTTATTTTGCCCTTATTCGACTACGCTGACGTGGTTTGGGACAACTGTAACAAATTTGAGTCATTAAAATTAGAAAATCTCCATCTAGATGCATTGAGAACGATAACAGGTCTTGTTCGAGGCACTTCCCATAATGCACTTTACTATGAATCCGGATATAACCCACTATCAACAAGACGTATAAGGCACAAGCTTATCCTTATGTATAAAATGGTTAATAAATTGGTTCCCCCTTTCTTAAGTCTTCTAGTACCACCTAAAATCTCCGAAGTAAATCCTTACCCTGTTCGTAATAACAATAAATTAAAAAATATATCTTCTAACACTAATTACTATAAAAACTCATTTTTACCTTCAACAATTGACCTTTGGAACAGCCTTTCTTACGATACGCAAAACGCCTCCACTATTCAAAATTTTAAAATTAAGATAAGTGTGAACGATCATAAAATACCTAAATATTATTACTATGGAGATCGTAAATTTCAGATTATACATTCCAGACTTCGTAATTGTAAAAGTGCTCTAAACTTCCATAGATTTTTAATGCATATTTCACAAAATCCGACATGCAGATGTGGACATACTCAAGAAGACAGCGACCATTACTTTTTGCACTGCCCAAATTATTTGTCTCAGCGTATATCAACATTAAATACCCTTCCATTTAAATCCATACATACAAAAGCGTTCCTATATGGCGATCCCAACGAAAGTAACTCGTACAACGAAATGATTTTTAGTAAAGTTCACAAGTATTTAAGACTAACCAAGCGTTTTGAATAGAATGGCAGGCGACGGCGATTAATGTTAAATAATGGTGATGATGGTGATGATGACGATGATGATGACCTTGAAGATGATTTATTTATTTATATGTTTATTTATATTAATTTAATTATTTATATATTTATTTATTTATTTTTTTATTTATAAAAATGTAAGATATAATACCTTTGAAATTTGTACATTTTAGTAATGTTATTGAATTTTACAATTTACATGGAGTTGAATTTATATAAGCTATGGCTTGTTTTCAGATCCACAATATGAGTATTGTAAATAATCATGAAATAATAGAAATAAAATATTGTTTAAACCATGTAGGTGTGCATATCTGATACGCTGGGTATTAAAGGGTTAAGGAATAACTGAGATTTTGTTTTTATCTGGTATACTGGATGATAAATCACCTAACTAAAGGATTTAGGGCCTGGTTACATGGGAAGGGCTAGCTCGGATAGACGGGCTAGCCTGCCAAGTTCAGCCTTGTACTGTAGTTTTTATATGACAGCGGGCCATATTCTCGAGCTGCGATGAAATCAACGGTCTATCTCGTCCAAACTATTTATATGACGTCGGGTTGAAAACGTAATTTTAACTGTTATAAGGGAGACTATCTCGTCTAAAAGTTTACATGAACAAGAGGCTCCCCGGGTGTCCTTTATATGGAAGTGATAGGTGGGCTGGAACATATCACGTGGTGTAATATAGGAAACAAAATGGCGACACATTGAATATCAAATTAAAACTTTTTATTGTTTTATTAACTTTGAGTATTTGGTTGGTTTCGCAGTTCAATTTGTTAGTGTCATGCTTCCTATGTAATGAACAAGCAAAAAACCGCCTTATTGTGCTATATTTGAATGCTATTAGCTCCAGTAGTACAAAGTTGCATCGAAGACGAATCACGCGTAGAAGGAAAAGAATAACATGGCAGAAACATGGACGAACAGAAGAATGGTGGCGAAATATGATTTCTGGCAAACTTTCTGAAGATGATTGGAAGAAAAATTTTCGAATGTCAAAAGTTCATTTTCAACAACTTGTAAATGAACTGCGGCCCTTTATTGAGCTCAAACCAAACTCACCAAGTTATACAGCATTGAGTGCAGAGAAAAAACTAGCCATTACTCTCTACACTTTAAAAGACACAGGTTCATTTGCGATGACTTCAAATACTTTTGGAATTTCGTTAAGCACGGCCTCAGTTGTTGTTGTACAAGTTTGCAAAGCCATTGTTTCGAATCTTGGTAAAGTGTACGTAAAACTGCCGAAAAATGTTCCAGAGATGCAAACGAAAATAACTGGTTTCAAAGTAAAATTTGGTATGGTACAGGCTTTTGGATGTGTTGATGGTACCCACATTCCCATAAAACGGCCAGTTGAGAATTCTCAAGACTATTTCTGTTATAAGAATTTCTTTTCGTTGAACGTTCAAGCAGTTTGTGATAGTAATGGACTTTTCATGGATGTGGATTGTAGATGGCCAAGGAGCGTCCACGATGCCAAGGTCTTCGTAAACTCCAGTATTAACAAGAAACTGAATGATAACACACTTCCCGTGACCTTTAGGAATATCTTACCCGGTCGAAACAAAATTCCAAATTAATATTTGATAGGGGATCCTGCTTATGCATTGACACCATATTGTATGAAGGAATATTTAACCTGTACATCAAATGAAGATGTTGTCTTCAATAACATGTTACGTCCTGCAAGAAATCCAATAGAATGTGCCTTTGGCAGACTGAAGGCAAGGTGGTCAATTCTAACAAAGCCAATCAATCACAAGCTAGAAACAGTGCCCATTATTGTGTATACCTGTTTTGTTTTTCATAATTTTTGTGAGATTAATCGGGTGGATTTAGATGAGGATTTGGTCAGAAATCAGATGCTCGTATTGGAAGCTGGCTAGGATAATCGTAGCACGAGAGTGTATTCATGCAACACTGGGGAAGGAGAAGCCGCTAGACACGTTTTAATGTCATATATCAAGCACAACCTTCATGGCCATCTAGTAAATTAGAAAATATCGACAAGAACACAACATTATTTTCTTGTATCTTTATTTACAGACATTTACATTACACAAATAAAATATAAACTTTAATGTCTACTATTTGTAAACTTGTATAGTTATACAATGTCAGTCCAGAAATAAAACAAAAGAACACTTGTTGTTTTTGTTTTTTGTAATACATGTAGTTTGCGCATTGTAGTTTAACCTAATAAACTCTAATCTGGCCCAGGATAGGAATTTGTGTTACACGTTGATTGATCATAGGAATATCTTCCACCGCTATCAAGGTCATGATAATTTTTTTCTTCAAACATATTTTGTCCTCTATAGTTGGACTGTGAGTTTCTGCTGCTAGAGTTATGGTGCGATGGGTTGTTTCGATTATCGGGTGTAAAATTGTGAGCCCCATGATTCCATACCATGTCTTATACCATTGACTGGGCTAATATTCCTACAGCCTCTGCCTATAGTAAGGAAGCCTTCAGTTAATTTTTCAAAGGCATTAACTGGGGCAGTCGATGATTCCCTTTTGACATTTATCAAATCCCTTCTTCCTGACATATCTTATTTACTTTGCTGCAGTAATAGACTGTCTCGTTGTGCAGCAGACAATCTGCGCACCATATGTCGCCTCTTGTCATCAATAAGCTTTGGAACAATATTTTCGGGTATTTTTGATTTAACAAAGGAGGTAACACTACTTGTGCTACTCAAGGATACATCTTCTAAATTTATTGTACCAGCATCATCATCTGATCTATTTTGGCCAGTATTTCCAAACAACTGGAATATGTCTTCCTCGGTAGCATCGGTATCAATTCCACAGGTTAATGACTCTGCAGATGGCGAACCTTTGTAAATTTTGGCTAAAACATCGTAATACTCAATTTCTATTCTGCCACTTCCAAATCGAGTACCCTTCTCAACAACCGAATTAAAACTTTGTCTAATTTCTTTTACTTTCTCCATGATTCTGTTATAGCCAACTTTAATTTTATTTTTCAATTCTGTCGGCTTACTTTCAAATGTTACATTGACATCAATGTCATCTGATACATTTGGATGCGGCAAATCGGGGGTCCAAATGCCTGATATTCGTTCTCAGGAAACAAATCAGTCATTGATTTTCTCAAACTTTCGTATTGCTGTGGTTTGTCTGCGTTGAAATCTTTCCCTTCGTAGTCCATCTGTACCTTATAGTCAGTAAGGCTGTCAATTAGTGATTTTGTCATATCTTGTGACCAAACAAAACGCCCTGCCTTGTTAGATGTTAAACAATCCCCGTTTGACAACTTTCGCTTTTGTTTGTTTGTCGCCATGTTTATTGTAATAGTGCCGTGCGCATGCGCCAGTGATGAAAAGTTTGGTTAAGATTGGAACCGAGATGAAAATATCTCCTATGCGCATGCGCCCGACCTGCGTGAAACACACAATTTTGTTTATATGAAAGAAGGGCTGGCTCGTTTTGCCGGGCTTCCCGGTTTCATAAACGGGTGCCCCGGTTAAGCGGGCTAGCCTGGTTTAGATATAAACAGTCTTTTATTTTTTCATTTGGTTGCATTGCAATGAGGTCATACCCGAGGCCACCCGTTTAGAGACGACGATTCGCCCATCCGGGTTAGCCCTCTCCATGTAACCAGGCCCTTAGTTTGTATATCAGGGGAACCCTTCATTGCTATATTTGCTACCATACTAAATAAACTGGTTTCTATCTCTCCGTGTGGAATATAGGCAATTAAATCTAAAATTTAAGACTCAAACCCTCTATTTTTTGAAGTACAGTAAGCCGAGCCAAGAATCGTGTACTTATTATTACAAGTAAGTGAACTGTTTTTGCTGTTTTGAAGATGGTTTAGAAATATAGGAAATTTATCGGAAAAGACATTTTTTAAAACCTGTCATGGGCCGTCCAGAAAGAAGACAAAGGGAAAAGAAATGGGCAGAGTGGATATAAGTGTAGGCCTACTGTTCTTTAGTTTTAAATTTATTAAACACTTTATTAAATGTTTTTTTCTATTAAAAAATTGCTCTCTGAACTATTTTGTTATTGGTAAAAACTCCTCAGAATCGCTGAGAATGCATATTTAGACACCATTTTGTAACAAAAATTCAAAAAATTGTAAAAGCTCAATCCCCACCTCTAGCAGCTCACGCCAGCGGCGTTCGATTATATAGTCGGTCCTTTTATTTCACAAACGAACCCGAACAACTTGCTTCCAGCCTCTGTATGAACACTTACAAATTTCTAAAGAAAATAGTCTTTAAATTATTATTGGGATCGAACACTACTGGGAATGGAGCCGGAGCTGGAATCTCAGTAGTGTAAATATTTCTAGTTCTTGTAGTGTACATGAGAGAATAAATCGTGAACAGTGGCTTGAAGATTTGTCTTTAGATTAGATTTCGTATCATTTGCTGCCTCAGGGATTAGAATTGTTTGCCAGAAAATGATCCTGAAAATACCCACAGAGTGCGTTTTAGAGAGTCTAGTTTTCAAAAAATTTCGGGGGAGGACCCCCAACCCCCCTCTTTACCAATAGTCGCCCGCGCATGGACTGTCCCCAACACTAATTTTTGCCGATCTGCTCCTCTGCAGTTTAATGATCAAAATATCGGATTTACAAATCATATTAAATTTAAATATTGTCATTGTCGATGACCGAAAGTGACAATCGACACTATTTGCAAAATAAAGAAATATAGCTATAATATTGAATTGTTTATTGCACTATATATACCATAATATGTTTCATGCATATAATTACAGTTTTAATAAACTAGTAATCAATCACTAATTACAATACATTACAACGAATTGCAACCAAAGTATACATAGTTTCTTGTCAACAAAAATCACATAAACGAGTTATCTCTCATGAACTTCCGATTTGGGCCCAAAGCAGTGAGGCTTCTTAAACTCAACGTAATTGTTGTTTTGTGTTTCCACAGTCAACAGTTTCTTTGTGTTGTTATCATAATCATGATGCATATGTTTTGAAATGAATTCCGGTAGTCGTTCAAATAAATACACCTACGGCGCCTTCATCTGGCCTGTGGAGAGATCGAAATGGTTATTCGTTATATTATAATGTATTATGCATTTAAAATAAATTAGTTTTGTGGGAAGAATCGGGGGTTTTCGAAGTGAAATCCAGAGATTATATGTGAATTCCGGTGATTGTAAATGAATTCCGGTGTTTAGTCGGGTCCCGTTTCACCCACCACTGGATGTCAGAAGCCGTTCTCCACCAGTTTAGCGTCTGTACGCGGTCTAGTTAGTATAGGCATCATTGGTTACGGCCATAACATCCGGGCACTTTTGAGTTAAAAAAATAGGTTACGTGATCTTGTTTTGAAATTAGTCTCGCTTAACCAGTCTACCAACCATTTTCCGCCTGATTGACTGGCTGGGATAATCAAAACTAGTATCATGTTCTTGCCTAACCTGAGTGTTTCAGAGATATTATTTGTACTAAACCAAAAGATTCCGCTGCTAACGGTATAGTTGATGATGAAGCAATTTAAAAATAAAACGAACGTAATTTCTAAAGCTGTTGTAATAATCAAAAGGTTAAATATTACTGCTATTCAGAATCGCCAAATAGATTTTTTTTTACGGCGGTAATAGTTGATAGATGTGTAGAGAATTTCACGTGCGATGGCTATTTATAGACTCATACGAGTGTTATCGTACTGCGTGACTAGCCAGAAATCACTTGACAAGCCACTGAAGCTTGCACATTCGCTGTGTCGAGTTCAACTTTCAGTAGAGAAACTTTTCGCTGCACGGGGCACCCTAACTCTATTACATTTACCGGTGTGAAACGGGTCACGATAAAGTCAAAGTGGCAAAGGAATTGATATTAATTCTAATAATTGTCTGAATGGTCAATTCGTTTATGCTCTTACTCATTATTCGTGAATATGGTATACAATATTATACTTCATAGAAAAATATCAGATTCACATAATTCATCTCCTTCGTCTGTAAATAATAGAATTGTGGCTTCCTTATTTTTCTCGTATCGTAACATTCGCCATTGGTGTTTAAATTACAGTTAACGTGTATATTTATCTACAATATTGTCGTTCAAAAAATAAATTGTTGTCTCTTTTGAAAAGTTTTAAAAATAATCCAGGATACTTTCTTTCATCATCTGTCTATGCCCACAGTGTGTACTTCCAATAGGTCTTTTTCCAGGAGCCAGTAAACCCCATTGTTATCTGTTGGTTTCAACATTACATTCTGAAATTATTTAGCTTATATACATTATGCAAGATTTAGATAAAGAGCTAGCCATTCTTGCTATAATAGTTCGAAAATAGATAATGTAAAATGAATAATTTGAAAATTTCATTCCAATTACTTTATTGCGAGCGAAGATATTAACATTTGACAAAGCTGAAGGTTTGACAAGACGAGTGCAATACTTGCAACCAACGTACTGGTTGTTCGAAGCTAAGTCTCGCTCCTCCATTTTTAAATTAAATTAAAATATGGCTAAACCGTTCTAATCTATTTAATATCGGAGAAATCCGATGCCATCAAGAGTTGATTATGGCCTGGATCAGTTAATTAATTTCTAATTAATAATTTAGAAAATATTTCAGGCCTAAAGAAAGTCCTGCAGTAGGCAGATTTAGCTCTTGCATAATGAATGTTTAACATATCTCTCTGATAAAGTTTTAAGTAATTCGCCCATAGACATTATGAGTATCAGACGTGATACTGGTATGTTTTGTAGGACATAGTTCCATCTTGCTGTTACATTACACAGCTTATAAAGCTGTTGTAGTGCTGTTTTATGGGTGTTGTAGCTTATTTCAACACGGGGGGGTTGGATGGCTGAAGGGTTAACACGTGCGCGTTGTATCATTAGGTCTGTCATTGGGTCAACTGGCGTGGTTTCGATTCCCCAGTTGTACCTGACAAGGAATAAGGTCGCCTGTCCAACCTCGTGGGTTTTCTCCGGGTCCTCCGGTTTCCTCTCACTGCTAAAGACCCCTACGCGGAAGCGAATTATTGAAATATTGAAATAAAAATGAACCATGTTAGTCCCGAAATGACCTAGTTTGTGTCGAGTGGACGTTAAACCCCCATTTCTCTCTCTCTCTCTCTCTCTCTCTCTCTCACACACACACACTAACTACGATAATTAGATAACTAGTTAAAATTGTACTTTTAATAAACGAGTGTCACAATAACGAGGTAGGCATCGCTAGGGCGAGCCGATCACCAGACTAAACTTACAGTAGAAAATAGAACATATATACTAGCTTCTAGGAATAATATTTGATAAGAAATGAATGTTAAATTGCACATACGAAACTGTTCACCTAGTCTCTTATGGTTAGCGCTCTTTTAGTTTTCAAGCCCCTGTTTTTAAAAATAATCCACCATTTAGTTTAAGATGTTGAAAATTTCTATATTCTTTTGACAAAAAAAAAAAAACTTTTAAAAACACATTTATTTAAACAAGCTTTTATCTGGCTCTGTATACAACTGTTAACATGTCCATCTTGTTTTTTTTATGATTACATTGTCACTTTTTAAAGTGCCCCTAAACACGTTATATGAAATGGCGCAGTATAAATATGCTGTAATACTAATTATAATATGGACAGTGCATTAATGCGTGTTAACTATAATTACGTAATACATATCGCCAATGTGTACACGGGACCTCGGTTTTTCGTCCCATCCGAACGACTAGACAACTGTCCTTGTCAGGCCCTCCGTCCTGCATCACGGACAAGGGGGAACCACGCCGGAAAATCTGGATGAACTTTCTCGGCCAATGCAAGGATCGAACACCCGCCCTCCAGGGTAGCGAACCAGCGTCTTACCCACCTAGCCACTGAAATTTAAACATTTCTATAAGTTATGTTCGATTTTAAAATTAGTTAACTTGATAAATAGTGTTGTTTGTGTATGTAAAACGCATGAATATTTGCGTTGTATTATGTTTATTTATATTATAAGTTAGACGATAAGAGTGTTTATGTTGTTTCATAGGAATTTTACTAAGTTACATTCCCTGAACAAAACTTCTGCACATAATACAAATCAAATATATATTATTCGTTGTACATACGATAAAAAACGTGACAGTTAATAAAGAGAATAGTTCAGTTACTACGTTTGGCTGGTTAGTATTGTATTGTATTAAGGTGGATATATATGTACTGACGATAAATATAATCCTTCGATATTTACTTGACTCAATTGAAAAAAGAAATTTGATAGTCTTCAAAACATAAAAAAGATAATCAGAAGTACTATCACTTTTAACTAAACCTTTTTACATGTAAGTACTCAAACGTTTTGCTTACTTAAGGAATCATATTTGTTCAGATTTATTACTTGCATTTTTAAATTCGTAACAACAACTGATGCTAGCCATCGCCTTTTGCCTCACGATTTCGAGTTCTGAAATCTGATTTCAAAAGATCGCTTCAGATAACTACAAATAGTAAAGGTTGGTATAAAGGAGACAGACTATGGTCTAAACACCTCATGACATTTCTCATAGAAAAGTTATTTTAGCATAGTTTGCTATATTCTGTAAATTATGATTCCACGATGATTCTGACTACTGTCAAAATTAAGTGAACGTATTTAGTCTACCTGAGATTATTGAAATTAATATATGTACGGGGAATATTAGCATCATTCCAATTTCAAAGGTCCATATCATTTGTCAAAATGTAAGGTCCAAAGTATTAGAGTCATTTTACGACTGGCCCAGAAACTCACCCCCGTTCGATTTCCAATAATGTTTTGCTTTATTTTCAGAACTTGCCGTAATTTACCTCTTCAGAAATTTACTTTACTTTATCTATAGAGATGTCTGCATGTGATACTCCTCCAGCGCTGACTAATGGCAAATCAACATCTGTATCCAACACGACGGTGGAGTTTCAATGTTCATCAGGTTTCAAGATGTCTGGATCATCTGTTGTTAGCTGCGACAGCACTTCGGGTTGGGGATCCTTGCCATCTTGTACAGTGATTGAAACAAATAACACTTTTTATACATCATTTGGTAAATTGTACTTGTTTATGCGATTAACCACAAAGTAACGCGATTTTACATTTAATATTCATTCTGGCATTATTTCATTGTTTTCAGACAGTGTTTTAACCTAATGCAAAGGTATAATATCATTCACATTCACTTAAAGTTCCACGTCACATCAAATAAATAAATAAATACAATTATGAGGATCAACAGCAGAATCATAAGATTGTTTTTCTCCTTCGAACCGTGTTAAGATGAAAATATATTTATTTTGATTGGACATATTTTTATTTTTAAGCTCCAGAATGGTTGTTGATATTACTGGGTTTTTTATTTAGCTTATTAACATTAGCTTGTATTGCTGGTCTTTTATGGTATTGCTGTTGGTAAGTATACATCAAGCCTATGAAATCAAACATAGAACTCCCTGGCGGGTTTCGTGCAGCATACTGACTACACGTATACGACTTTTTAAAGCAATATAGAAAAAATAAAGGTTAAAAATGCCTAAAGAAAGTATACTATTGTTTAATTGTCTACATGTTTCGCCTGAGCTTTTTAACCGTTATTTTTTTCTATATTAACACTACTACGGTTTTAACTTCATACATCTATTGATATATATATATATATATCTAAATAGCAGTTAAATTAATAGCTGCTCAGTGGTGAAATGTACAATATGCCAAGGAAATACTGTACACCATTTAACGAAACCACGTATGTCCAATTACAAACAAATGATAGTTTATGGTTTTTCCATTTATAGTAAACCATGGGGAACAACCGTTTATCCGGCAGGTAGTGGTGCCAGAGGTGGCTTATGTCAGTGTTGTAGAGGAAGTGTTGGTCAATCACAGTATGCCAGAAATAAAAGGATGCACAATGCTGAATATAAAGCATCAAATAGGAGAAGTGAGCGTAACATAGAGGACAATGTAACTCATCATAACGTTACTACAGCTCGTGTTACAGATCATCAACAGAACGATATTTATCAATTGAATCAACGTCCTAAAGGTGTTTATACTACAAGTGATGGTGTTTTGTTGGTACCAGTACAATCATATGAGGTAAATCAAACTGGCTAATTCTATGTCAAATGCATATTGATTTCCAGCGAGAA
This sequence comes from Patella vulgata, assembly GCF_932274485.2. Lineage (NCBI taxonomy): Eukaryota > Metazoa > Mollusca > Gastropoda > Patellidae > Patella > Patella vulgata. The sequence goes on along the minus strand of NC_065885.2, from coordinate 41,789,822 downwards.
ATTGTATTTGAAACTTTTGCTACTTTGTCTTAATCGCCATTTGAAAAAGTTTACAGGTCTGTTAGAGTCAAGCACTATTTTGGCGTCATTTTCAAATGGCTTAATATTTAGACTTAACATTCTCGGGCTATTTGTAAATAAGCTGTTTCTTCATATTTTGGCATTTGTTTTGCATACTTATACGACCCTTTTTTCAGAGACCCTTTCAAAACTAGAACGCTTACCTTAATACAACTAAAGTATATGCAATTAGATTATGTGGTAATATTTCAAAACAAATACAAATTAGACAGACTGTTATAACCCCAAAATAGTATGTAGGGCACCCTAGGGTGGTTAGGGCACCCTGAGGTATTTGATCTCGGGGCACCCTGAGGTATTTGAGCTTATGGCACACTGGGGTATTTGAGCTTACGGCAACCTGAGGTATTTGGCAGCGGCACCCTAAGGTATTTGATGTCGGGGGTACTTTGAGGTATTTTTTTTTGTAAACAACATTTTATTTCATTCGAAAATGGATTGGAGAACAGGCTGGGCCTATGTTGACTCCTCTCCAGAATTTACAAAAGTAAGTTTAATTTATGTACATACAGAACATCCATATATACAACAAGAACATATAAAAATACAAAATATAAAATTATTTGAGATTTAAATATAAAATAAACATTTATACATATGTTGTCCGTTCCGTTACTTTATATTAACATGGTACTAATGTAGTAGTGTTGCAAACCCCCTCCCCTCTATATAAGACGTATCTAATCGTGAAGTATTATTTGGTATATTGTATAGAGTAAATAAATTAATAACAGACGGGATGATTTGGACGTTAGAAACGTTTTGACAATTTTAAGAAATTATGAACAGAGTTAAAAATGAACTGATTTTGATCAACTGAGAGGACAATCTGACCATTTAAAGAGAGAGAGAGAGAGAGAGAGAGGGAGAGAGAGAGAAATGGGGTTTAACGTCCACTCGACACAAACTAGGTCATTTCGGGACTAACATATGGTTTTTAATTTTATTTCAATAATTCGCTTGCGCGTAGGGGTCTTTAGCAGTGGGAGGAAACCGGAGGACCCGGGGATTCGAAACCACGCCAGTCGACTCAATGACAGACTTTATGATACAGCGCGCGCACGCTAACCATTCAGCCATCCAACCCCCCCACCATTTAAAAAAATACTAATATCTTGAAATTGCTGCTTTAGTAAACCAATAGTTTGACCTCGGGCACCCGAATGCAAGGAGCATACTAGTAGATAATGATAACAATCTTCAAAATGGTGACCACACGCGCAGGCGGTGTTATCCGTTAAAAGTCTCAAAAACTTATGACCATTTAAATCGCTGCGGCCTAATCTCAGTTTACTATGTATTATTTGATTTTTTCTATCTCCAATATAAAAGTACTGTGGAATAATATGGTCGTTTTTAATCAAGCTTGAAACAAATGATGAGACAGAATTTGAATTATTTGAGGTATTTGGCTGCGGTACTTTGGAGGATGCGGGCCTTTGACGGTTGCGGCAGTTCAGGCGATTTACAAATGATCATGTGACAAATACGTAATTTGAATGATTGATAGAGGTCATCGGTTGTACTTGTTCATATGAATATGAGTTTGAATGGTGTGGGGGTTCGCGAAATGTTTTATTTGTACCGCGCATGGACCCCGCGTCGCCACGACCCCGCGTCGCCACGACGCCGCGTGTTTTTTTGTCGTCACACCACCCCAAAGACCAACACGTCTTAAATTCTAATTATAGTTAATTGTATTTGTTCATTTAGTTTTGTTATTTCCTCATTTAGTTGATTATTTATAATTAAGTTAATTATCTATAATCTAATTATTCATAATCTAATTACTTTTTTTTTTCATGAATTCTTTTTCATGAATTATTCATAATTTTTTTTCATTAATTATTTTTTTCAATAATTATTTTTTTCAATAATTATTTTTTTCAATAATTAATTTATTTTTTTCAATAATTAATTTTTTTTTTCATTAATTAGTTTTTTTTATTAATTAGTTTTTTTTATTATTTTTTTTTCAATATTTCTTTTTTTTATTTGTTTTTATTTTTAAATTATTTTGATTTATTTTAATTTGGTGAAATCATTTACCGATCTGGTGGCATATTTGAGTTTTTGAATTTCACGACTGAAATAGGGTTTTATATAAGAGAAATGAAACGAGGTTTAACTATCCAGCACATACTGGCTAATAGGGACTGATTACTATTTTGGAACTTGAATATTCCCAGATTTAACCAATCAAATAATTGTAGTCATTTGTAGTATTAAGTAATATGTTAATTAGGAAATTAATTGTTTTATATTGATTGAGGTTAATTAAACTCGCGTAATTGTTAAAAAAAATACAAGCTGAATGTCGTTAAAGTATGAGAAATGTTGTTTTTTTTTTAAAAAATAATTGTAGTCATTATCGTATTAATTAATATGTTAATTAGTATATTAACTGTTTTATATTAATTTAGGTTAGTTCACTAAGAATGCTGCTTTTTATTCTAGCATTCGAAATATATTCAAGAAAAAAAAAAGTGGTTAGTTCTTTAGAAACAAGGTTAATATTACATTATGTATTTAACAGATGTTTTTCGGGGTCGTAGGTGAACTTTTGACCGATATACTAAAATACTAAAAAACTATGGACCTATTTGATTATGTCAATACCCTCTGTATTCTTTCTATGCCAGTTTTTAATTTGAGTTTTTAGTTTTTATGACTAAAATTGGGTTTTATATACCACTAGTGAAACGAGGTTTAACGTCCATACTGGGTAATAAGGACTAGATTGATATACACGCTTTTTTCTTTCTTATTATCGGGACTAAAAATATATATATCTTTACTTCTAGCTGATTAAAGTCGTGTGCGACAGAATAGAGTACGTCTGTTATATTTCCTAACTTGAATATTCTCAGATTTAACCAATCAAAATCTAAAAATAGAGCGGGAGGAACAGAGATGTCAATAAGGGTAGATCATACTTTACCAAATAGGATTTGGTTTTGGGTTTTTTTTCCTGAGAAGCAAAAAATTAAAAAAAAAACTGTAGATAGTTAAGGTATTAGAAATGTTTTTAAAAAGAAAACAGATTACTAGATAACTGTAGTCATTATAGTATCTGTTAATTAGTATATTAATTGTTTTGATTAATTGAAGTTAGTTCACTAAGAATGTTTTTTTTTTTTTTTTTTATTCTAGCATTTGACCCGTCTTCATTAGCCCAGCATAGGGGCAGAACAGTAGGACGTTAAACCCCATTTCATTTCATTTATTTCTAGCATTTGAAATATATTTACGAAAAATAAAAATGGTTAGTTCTTTTAAAACAAAGCCAACATTGTATAATGTACTTAACAGATATTTTAATAGGTGAACTTTTTACCGATTTGGAATGTGTTTTATAACCAGTGTCTGAGCTGTGCCAGATGGTTTAGCTATCAAATTACAAGGCAAACCACTTTGGAGTCATCTGATATTCTTGAGAATTGAAGAATGTGTCTTTTGCATAGAAAAGTTTGACAGGCGTTTATATTACCCGTGCCTTCGCTGTGCCAGATGTTTTAAATGTTTTCAAAGTTTTTGCTTTATTTTGTGACAATCAATGATTTATTTTTGCCATTTATTAATCTAATCAAAGTATTTATTTTATTTTGGGAGATGAAATTTTACTTGTTGACAAAATATTTTGGACACAGAAAATTTGATTTTGTTAAAGTAAATCCAACTTAATAAATGATGACACCCCCCCCCCCTCACACACACACACACACATACACGCACCAACCCACACACACGCACACCAGCTAACCAAAATATACAGCTCCACACACATCCACCCACATCGCAGTGCACATATTCACACATTATTTGTACATTTCAATCGTAAATTAACCTATTCTTACACACAGAATATTCTGAATTTTAATGTATTTATATCTTTAAAGGGCGCTTACGTATACAATCGTTTACGTCCTCAGATGCTATAGATTTGCATTAGTTGCTTACCTTATAATCAGACGACTTTCGATGGGTTGTTTACTCACAGTTTGACATTTTGACAGTTAACTGTCAGAATGTAATTCAATGTTAACACACACGTACTTCCCTATACTTGGCACGAATTATATACCCGTCATAAAATTTACACATTTCCCAGCGCTTTGAAATATCTAATACATACTATAACATATGTGATTTGCCGTTAACGTGTAAGAAATGTTATTTTAAAAAAAAGATAATTATAGCCAATTTTGTATTAAATAATATGTTATTAGCATATTAATTGCCTTACATTAATGGAGGTTAGTAAGACCACAACGTACATGAATAGGGATGTTTCTGTTCTAGTATTTGAAATATATTTAAGTAAACACAAAAGTGGTTAGCTCTTTGAAAACAAGGCTGACATTACATTATGTACTTAACAGATGTTTTAACAGATGTTTTTTTTATCGTGTCGTGGGTGATCTTTTAAATGATATACTAAAAATACCTGTGACCTATTTAAATATGTCAATATGGACTGTATATTCATACTCAACCTCTCCCATGCACACATACACACACACACGCGCACACACGCATGTTCAAGACACACTCGGTCACCAACATGCACACATACAAAGACACACCCACCATCCTCATGGACTGCCACACCCACACACAACCCTCCCACCACACACACGCTCAAACACTCACTGGGTCTCCGGCATGCATACATACACAGGCACACACACACATACCCCCCCCCCCACACACACACACACACAAAAACAAACACACTGCTACACCAACGCACAAATGCTGGTTCATCATTTTTATCGTCAAATATAGATAAGGTAATTTAATTTGAACAAAATGTACTAACTTTTGCTTTCTTTTCTATCGACGTTTTACAGTCAAATACATTTCCACAAATACATATAAATTTACGGGACGGCACAATGTATGCTGCACCAAACATGTAACCCTTATCTAGAGTGTCTACCGGTGGTATATACATGTTATAAGGGAGCGAGAATCCTTACCAACTGACGCCAACACAACACATGGCACGAATCATATCGTTTGATATTACCCGTCACAAAATTTACACATGTGCCACTGCTTTGAAATATGTAACCAAACATAAACATGTACCCTGCACGGATTATACGAATTACATGTTCTGTAATTTTGAAATATGTAACCAATCATACATTTTTCTCATAAATATGAATATATTAACTCAATCAATAAAATCTACAAATTAGTTCAAGTCGACAATTAGTATAATTCAAAATGTTAAAAGTCTTTTAGGACTTACATACGTAATTGATGATGACATGTTGAATATATCTTTGCTTAAACGTAGCATAGTTCGTATCACCAAATCGACTAATGATGACATACACCCCCTTCACACGCACCCACCCACACACACAAACACGTACACCAGCCAACCAAAATATACAGCTGCACACACACCCACCCACATCGCAGTGCACATATTCACACATTATTTGTACATTTCAATCGTAAATTAACCTATTCTTACACACAGAATATTCTGAATTTTAATGTATTTATATCTTTAAAGGGCGCTTACGTATACAATCGTTTACGTCCTCAGATGCTATAGATTTGCATTAGTTGCTTACCTTATAATCAGACGACTTTCGATGGGTTGTTTACTCACAGTTTGACATTTTGACAGTTAACTGTCAGAATGTAATTCAATGTTAACACACACGTACTTCCCTATACTTGGCACGAATTATATACCCGTCATAAAATTTACACATTTCCCAGCGCTTTGAAATATCTAATACATACTATAACATATGTGATTTGCCGTTAACGTGTAAGAAATGTTATTTTAAAAAAAAGATAATTATAGCCAATTTTGTATTAAATAATATGTTATTAGCATATTAATTGCCTTACATTAATGGAGGTTAGTAAGACCACAACGTACTTGATTAGGGATGTTTCTGTTCTAGTATTTGAAATATATTTAAGTAAACACAAAAGTGGTTAGCTCTTTGAAAACAAGGCTGACATTACATTATGTACTTAACAGATGTTTTAACAGATGTTTTTTTATCGTGTCGTGGGTGATCTTTTAAATGATATACTAAAAATACCTGTGACCTATTTAAATATGTCAATATGGACTGTATATTCATACTCAACCTCTCCCATGCACACATACACACACACACACGCGCACACACGCATGTTCAAGACACACTCGGTCCCCAACATGCACACATACAAAGACACACCCACCATCCTCATGGACTGCCACACCCACACACAACCCTCCCACCACACACACGCTCAAACACTCACTGGGTCTCCGGCATGCATACATACACAGGCACACACACATACCCCCCCCCCCACACACACACACAAAAACAAACACACTGCTACACCAACGCACAAATGCTGGTTCATCATTTTTATCGTCAAATATAGATAAGGTAATTTAATTTGAACAAAATGTACTAACTTTTGCTTTCTTTTCTATCGACGTTTTACAGTCAAATACATTTCCACAAATACATATAAATTTACGGGACGGCACAATGTATGCTGCACCAAACATGTAACCCTTATCTAGAGTGTCTACCGGTGGTATATACATGTTATAAGGGAGCGAGAATCCTTACCAACTGACGCCAACACAACACATGGCACGAATCATATCGTTTGATATTACCCGTCACAAAATTTACACATGTGCCACTGCTTTGAAATATGTAACCAATCATAAACATGTACCCTGCACGGATTATACGAATTACATGTTCTGTAATTTTGAAATATGTAACCAATCATACATTTTTCTCATAAATATGAATATATTAACTCAATCAATAAAATCTACAAATTAGTTCAAGTCGACAATTAGTATAATTCAAAATGTTAAAAGTCTTTTAGGACTTACATACGCAATTGATGATGACATGTTGAATATATCTTTGCTTAAACGTAGCATAGTTCGTATCACCAAATCGACTAATGATGACATACACCCCCTTCACACGCACCCACCCACACACACAAACACGTACACCAGCCAACCAAAATATACAGCTGCACACACATCCACCCACATCGCAGTGCACATATTCACACATTATTTGTACATTTCAATCGTAAATTAACCCATTCTTACACACAGAATATTCTGAATTTTAATGTATTGATATCTTTAAAAGGCGCTTACGTATACAACCGTTTACGTCCTCAGATGCTATAGATTTGCATTAGTTGCTTACCTTATAAACAGACGACTTTCAATGGGTTGTTTACTCACAGTTTGACATTTTGACAGTTAAAAAAATCGTATGGTTTCTTCTTGAGTGATTATAGTAAAACGGTGATATGTCAATGTGAAAATGTTCTGCTTACCTGAGTATTTAAAAGAACTCCCCGGCAGCTTATCAAGGATTCCGAAATGTAATAAGCTTTCTGGTGAATATGTTTTATCTGTCAGTGCAGCTAAGATATGGAATAATATTCTAAAACCGCTTCCATCCAGGGCTTTAAGATTCCTTTAAAAGCATATTTATTTAAAAAATGTTTTTGAACGTTTTTGTTGCGAATGCTCCTAGAAACACTCGTGTGTAATGAAGCTCTATTAACATCGAACAATAATAGTACTAATGATATACATCACGTTTGCATGAAATATCTGGATTAGAGTATTTGTCATAGTAATTTGTGGTACAAAATCCATATTTATGAAAATATCATGAAATCTAGATCATTTTATCCATTTACATGAAAGGTCTATCAACAGTTGTCTTTCTTTTTTTTTTTTTTAAAAAATGAGATGATTTTAAAATGCATATCTATATTTTAACACTATTGGCCATTATGACGTGGGTGTTTTTAATAAAGTCAAACCTCTTAGACACTTATGAGACAACAGTGGTAATTATCAAACCCAATGATTCTGATATACATGTAACTTAAATCTGAAAAAATGTGATTGACGAGAGTTGTGCTTTTCACAGTAACGGAAATGGTACAGCAATCTTGTTCATAGTCGTGATCGATCATATAATTTGTATCTGGCCGGGATCAAGGTGCACGACTAAATCACAAAAATGTGTTTTTGAGTGAATCTTAAAGCCCTGGATGGAAGTGGTTTTAGAACATTATTCCATATCTTAGCTGCACTGACAGATACAACATATTCACCAGAAAGCTTATTACATTTCGGAATCCTCGATAAGCTGCCATCACTTGAAGTACAAAGGTTGGATCGCCGGGGAGCATAGAAATCAAAGAGTTCTTTTAAATACTCAGGTAAGTTGTCAGAATAAATCGAATTAAACCATTCCCAGGGCTTTTAAATTGAACCCTCGCTCGAACTGGAAGTCATTGGAGTTCCAGTAATGGTGGTTTCCATTTTTGTATTTTTACTAAAAATCATTCATCGGGAATCCCTTTTAATTATCTAGACTACAAAAGTACCACCAAATAATGTGTAGGTCTATTTCTATCACGTTCTAACACAAAGCCATCAAAATATATACCCGCGATAACATCTGAAGCACTGTCTTTCAATATGGACGGTAATCCATCATTAGCAGAACATTTTCACATTGACATATCACCGTTTTACTATAATCACTCAAGAAGAAACCAGGCGATCTTTCTAACTGTCAAAATCTCAAACAGTGAGTAAACAAACCATTGAAAGTCGTCTGTTTATAAGGTAAGCAACTAATGCAAATCTATAGCATCTGCGGACGTAAACGATTGTATACGTAAGCGCCTTTTAAAGTTATCAATACATTAAAATTCAGAATATTCTGTGTGTAAGAATAGGTTAATTTATGATTGAAATGTACAAATAATGTGTGAATATGTGCACTGCGATGTGGGTTGATGTGTGTGAAGCTATATATTTTGGTTGACTGGTGTGCGTGTTTGTGTGTGTGTGTGGGTGCGTGTATGTATATTTGTGCGTGTGTATGTGAAGGGGTGTATATCATCATTAGTCGATTTAGTGATACGAACTATGCTACGTTTAAGCAAAGTTATATTCAACATGTCATCATCAATTACGTATGTAAGTCCTAAAAGACATCTAACTTTTTGAATTATACTAATTGTCGACTTGAACTAATTTGTAGATTTTATTGATTGAGTTAATATATCCATATTTGCGAGGAAAATGTATGATTGGTTACATATTTCAAAATTACAGAAAATGTATACATGTAAAGATAACATGTAATTCGTATAATCCGTGCAGGGTACATGTCTATGATTGGTTAGATATTTCAAAGCAGTGACACATGTGTAAATTTTGTGACGGGTAATATCAAACGATATGATTCGTGCCATGTGTTGTGTTGGGGTCAGTTGGTAAAGATTCTCGCTCCCTTATAACATGAATATACCACCGGTAGACACTCTAAATAAGTTTTACATGTTTGGTGCAGCATACATTGTGCCGTCCCGTAAATTTATATGTATTTGTGGAAATGTATTTGACTGTAAAACGTCGATATATTTCTCTATATTTGACGATAAAAATGATGTGCCAGCATTTGTGCGTTGGTGTAGCAGTGTGTTTGTTTTTGTCTGTGTGTGTGTGTGGGTGTGTGGGTATGTGTGTGCTGGGAGGGTTGTGTGTGTGGGTGTCATCATTCATTAAGTTGGATTTACTTTAACAAAATCAAATTTTCTTTGTCCAAAATATTTTGATTTCATCTCCCAAAATAAAATAAATATTTTGATACTTGGCGAAATAAATCATTGATTGTCACAAAATAAAGCAAAAACTTTTAAAACATCTGGCACAGCGAAGGTACAGGTAATATAAACGCCTGTCAAACTTTCTCACGCAAAAGACAAATTCTTCAATTCTCAAGAATATCAGATAATCCCAAAGTGGTGTTGCCCTGTAATTTGATAGCTAAACCGTCTGACACAGCTAAGACACTGGTTATAAAACACATTCCAAGCTTACCCACGCCAAAGACATATTCGTTGGTTCTCAAGAATGTCTAATGACACCCAAGTGTTGTTTCCTTGTAATTTGATAGCTAAACCATCTGACACAGCTAAGAAACTGGTTATAAAACACATACCAAACCTTCCTACACCAAAGACATATTCTTTGGTTCTCAAGAATATCATTTGACTTCAAAGAGGCTTGACTTTAATTTAATGATTAAAACATATTTCACAACTAATAGTCCCCAAATTTCCTTCGCAGAAGACATTTTCTTTAGTTCTCACAGATATTAAATTAAATGGAATGGTTATAAACACGTGTGCTGCAATTTGATAGCTAAAACATGTCATCCGTACAAGATAACAGTGACCACCGCTATAATATATAAATCATATCTAAAATACTGTGTTACGAAAATAAAACCCATTTATATAAAGAACATATTGGTCATACTGTTTTCATAATTCAAATATTGAAACAGATTCATCATACCACCACATTTTATCAAAACCTTTCATTAAATATAAAACTTTCATAAGATAAAATATTGTTCCAAATTCAAACAGTTGATTACAGAAGCAAACTTTCCATCAAATTTCCAACAAATAATCGGTAAATGATTTTACCAAATTAAAATAAATCAAAATATATTTTTTAAAAAAGTATATATACTATTCAAAAAAAGTAGGGGATATTTGATTTTGGGGGCATAATACTAAAATATGCAAATGACTACGAAAAAAGTCACTATAGAACCTAACAGAAGAAACATTTCCAGTTACATGTGACGCCCAATAGCTACCGCATGGAATGCAGGTGATGCTTGGGATCATCATGGGGGTCCAACCCAAGATTTGCACGACTCTGACTTTGAATGTTACAGTCATTGTGGCATTGAATTCCAGGGTGGAAACATCAGTTTAATTGTTTTAGTGACCAGAAAACAAATTTTGATATGCGTCGGCTTACCCAAAATGAAAGGTTACGTGCCCTTGGCATGCTACAGATCGGCACAACACAGGCGGTTGTGGCGCGGACGATGAATGTTTCTCAGTCTGTCATAAGCAGGCTATGGTCCAGATACCGTGATACACAATCTGTACAGGACAGACCACGCTCAGGTCGACCAAGGGCGACAACTCAAGCCCAGGATCGATTTATCCGTACCTTGGCCTTGAGAAATCGTGTCATCACAGCAAATCAGATCAGCGCTCGTCTTCAAACAGACACTGGTGTGAGAGTGAGTGGCCAGACGATTCGGAATCGACTGCATAGGGGTCACCTTCGCGCCCGACGTCCTCGCGTGATCCCTTGTTTGAGAGATCATCACATTCAGGCAAGACGTCGTTGGTGTAGGGATCGTCAACACTGGGGTAATCGACGCTGGAGCAATGTGATGTTTTCAGATGAGTCAAGGTTCACTGTTGATTTTTTGGACAGACGTAGGAGGGTGTGACGTCGTCGAAACGAGCGCTTCCAAACGTTAACGTCATCAGACATGATCGATTTGGGGGTGGTTCTGTTATGGTGTGGGGAGGCATCACTGTTGCTGGAAGAACGGCTTTACATGTTGTTGCAGGGCGTGTTACAGGCCAGTACTACCGGGACAACATCTTGGCAGTCCATGTTGTGCCGTTCGCACGACGTCATGGCCGCTGTTTCATCTTCCAGGATGACAACGCAAGATGTCACAGGGCCAGGATCGTTACAGGTTACCTCCAACAACAGAACATCACCACATTACCTTGGCCAGCACTGAGTCCCGACCTCTCCCCCATCGAGCATTTCTGGGACATGCTTGGACAGAGGTTACGTCAACGTCAACAACGTCCTGCCAATGTCCAAGAACTTGCTGCTGCGTTGCAACAGGAATGGGACAATCTGGACCAAAATGACCTTAGACGTCTCATTAGGAGTATGCCACGTCGGATCAATGCTTGTTTGGCAAACAGAGGAGGATTTACCCGTTACTGACTTGGTTGTGATGCTGTGGTAACTTTGCTGTTTGACCCCGGGTATCATTTTACCCTTATAATGGTCAGTCTGTGCCTTACTTAGTCTAACGATCATTTGGAATAAATCGATGAATGTGAACTTCATTTCATTTTGTCATTTGTTTCTTCGTCAGTTTCATTAGGTGACTTTAATAACACTTAAAAATCAAATATCCCCTACTTTTTTTGAATAGTATATATATATAAAATAAATACTTAATGAAAAAAAAAATTAATGAAAAATATATAATGATAGAAGCGATGCAGATGTTATTGACGTATTTAAATAGATCCATGGTATTTTTGTATATCGGTCAAAAGTTCACCTACGATCCCCGAAAAAACCCATCTATTAAAACATCTGTTAAGTACATTATGCAATGTTGGCTTCGTTTTAAAAGAACTAACTATTTTTATTTTTCGTAAATATATTTCAAATGCTAGAATAAAAAACCAACATTCTAGTGAAGTGCGCTGGGGTTTAACTAACTTTAATTTATCAAAACAATTAATATACTAATTAACATATTAATTGATACTATAATGACTACAATTATCTAGTAATCTGTTTACTTTTTAAAAACATTTCTAATACCTTTTAATTTTTTGCCACCCAGGATATATATTTTTTTAGTCCCGATAATAACAAAGAAAAAAAAGCATGTATATCAATCTAGTCCCTATTAGCCAGTATGGACGTTAAACCTCGTTTCACTGGTGGTATATAAAACCCAATTTTAGTCATAGAAACTAAAAACTCAAATTAAAAACTGGCATAGAAAGAATACAGAGGGTATTGACATAATTAGATAGGTCCATAGTATTTTTTTAGTATATCGGTCAAAAGTTCTCCTTCGACCCCGAAAAACATCTGTTAAATACATAATGTAATATTAACCTTGTTTCTAAAGAACTAACCACTTTTATTTTTCTTGAATATATTTCGAATGCTAGAATAAAAAAGCAACATTGGGGTTTAACTACCCTAAATTAATATAAAACAATTAATATACTTATTAATATATTAATTAATACGATAATGACTTCAATTAGTTTAAAAAAAAAAATTTCTCATACCTTAACGACATACAGCTTGTATTTTTTTTTAACAACCTCAATCAATATAAAACAATTAATATACTAATTAACATATTATTTAATACTAAAATGACTACAATTATTTGATTGGTTAAATCTGAGAATATTCAAGTTCCAACGTATTAATCTAGATCTATTAGCCAGTATGTGCTGGATATTTAAACCTCGTTTCATTTCTCTAATTAAGAACCCTATTTCGGTCGTGAAATTAAAAACTCAAATTAAAATCTGTCACCAGATCGGTAAATAATTTCACCAAATTAAAATAAATCAAAATAGATTTTTTTAAAACAAAAAAATCCCAAATAATTATAAAAAAGAAATATTGAAAAAAAATTAATGAAAAAAAATTAATTAATGAAAAAAAAAATAATTAATTAATGAAAACAAATAAGACATTTCGCGAACCACCACACCATTCAAACCCATATTCATATGAACAAGTACAACCGATGACCTCTATCAATCATTCAAATTAAGTAGTTGTCACGTGATCATTTGTAAATCGCCTGAACTGCCCGCAGCAATCAAAGTCCCGCATCTTCCAAAGTACCGCAGCCAAATACCTCAAAGTACCCCCGACATCAAATACCTTAGGGTGCCGCAGCCAAATACCCCAGGGTGCCATAAGCTCAAATACATCAGGGTGCCGTAAGCTCAAATACCCCAGGGTGCCCCGAGATCAAATACCTCAGGGTGACCTAACCAACCTAGGGTGGTCTGCATACTACTGGTGCCGCAGCCAAATACCTCAGGGTGCCGTACGCTCAATACCTCGGGGTGCCGTAAGCCCAAATACCTCAGGGTGACCCGATATCAAATACCTCAGGGTGCCCCCGAGATCAAATACCTCAGGGTGACCTAAGCATTCTAGGGTGCCTTGCATACTACTCTCCAAAACATTATATCAGAGACAGGCAGTCTGAAACACCTAAACATGTCTGAAGTATGAGCAATCTGATAGCTAGACTGGTAATATCAAATCTATGACATTATAGACACCAGTAACTTCACTAATGTACTTTCATTTCAACTTTTTTTAAGCCGAACTCTGGATATATGCCAGGTCCGCCAAACAAAAAGACTCGTACGCAGCCTGTACATACTTTTCGTTCCAGTAACTCACCAAGTTCGGAAAAACATACTGTTGATAAAAGAAACAACAAAGATTTAGGAATGTGGATGCCCCACAAGAATCCGTACAGAGAAAATAATACAAGTACCCATTGAAATAACATATTAAATGTTGCGCTTGAGTTATGAACAACACGACAAAGAGAGTTTAGTAGGGGAATTTTTATGAGGAGGACCCAAATGAAACAAAACTTGATCACATAACTTTAGTTTATGAGGATGCATATTTGACAATCACCTTGTTAACTAGAATACTATATACATATACACATTGACATTTACAAGAAAGTTGTATAGATATTTAAAGTATTTTGTACATTTTGTGTATTATAAATGGATTTCAAAAAGTAAACATAAGTGTTTGTGTTTTAATTTGTACATTGTTTTATACAGATAGAATCTTAACTGATCCTAATAATTGTTGTAAATAAATAAGAGTTAGGGCCTACTATGTAAATTTTTTTTTTTTTTTTTTTTGGGGGGGGGGGGTCCAAGTATATTCAGACCCCCCCCCCCCCCCATGTGCGACGCCCATGTACTCTTGTACTGTAATTGGTAGGCCTGTACACGTGTAACTCCCGAAGCAGACACATAGGAAACAGTGATCCAATGGGGCTGCAATTCAACTAGGGTGATGCGATGTTTATCAATTTCCATAATTTTTCTGTAAACGCAAGTGACAAAAGCGCGTATAATAAATACCTACATCCAAACTCTCATTTTAACCACCACTAAACATAATATCAAGGCCGTATATATCGAACTTTCAATCAAATTGACTGATATGCGGCCCCGCTTCGTACACTATCATTTGGCCTCGATGTAAAATTTCCGGGAGTATGACGTCAACATAACGGTTAATCTCCGGTTACGACGCCATTTAAAAATTTAATCAGTCAATGAAATCCTGTTTAAATCCAAGCCGAATCCAAGCCATCCGTGGGCCTACAGAGTTGATTTTGGGCTTGTTGTGTAAATAAAGATCTAATTTATAATTTCTATGACATCTGAAGCCTAAATAAAGACTTGCAATAATCAGATTTAGCTCTTGCATAGGCCTAATGTATGTTTAATAAAGTCACACAGTTAAAGACGGTCATATAGCTTGATTTAGAAATTAATGATTTAAATACTGCTGGCACGGTACCTTTGAGTTTGATCTTATCCTCTATATCTGTCTTATAAATTGCATATTACACAAAAAAGTTAAACGGTCTTTAAGATGGAGTTTCGTGTGATAGTTTTTTTTTTTAGCATATTTTCCCTTTAAGCTATAATAATATTTAAGATACATTAGTTAAAGCAATAATTTCATATTTTCTAAGGTCAAAAAACATAATTATTTCTATGTCTTTTGCTCAAAAGGTTGTCAACTCACTATTATACGATCATAGGTATTATTCTTCCACTTTGACCCCGGAAATAATAACACAATTACCTCCCTTGTTTTTCTATTCCCATCATGGAATAGCTATCTTAAAACGTTTGTATTTGAAGTTGAAAATGATATTTTTGCCAATTTCTCAACTGACAATAGTGAATTATAGGATTAATAGGATTATTCTTTAACAAGGTATGACTGTTTATAGATACCATCTATTTTAAGGCTTTAATTTAATATTTTTTCAAAAATATAACTTAAAAATATGAAATTGCAACTTTAAGAGTTTTATATTATAAAGAATTGGCCATTCTTGCTATAATAATTCAAAAATAGATGATAAAAAAAAGTAAATGTTGAAAATTTCAGTCAAATTACTTTGTTCTGAACGGAAATGTCACTGTTGGAAGTTTGGACTAGATATAGGCATCAATTGTGTCTGCACCGTCTATGAGAATTGGCGATCGTTTGATTGACAGACGATAACTCCACCCACATATTCTCAATTATCGAGTAACATGCTCAATGGCTATGGTAGCCTCGCTTGGCAGGCCTTTCATCACCAGTTTCCGGTAGTGACATCATCGACTAATGGTAAACGTTAGCTTGGTCCGCCATTTATTGATTTAATTTTAAATGGACGACTGTTTAAATCCAAACTGTTTCCAAGCCATCCGTGGGTCTACGGAGTTGATTTTGAGATTATCGTGTAAATAAAGGTTTAATTACTAATTTCCATAGCATCTGAAGCCTAAATAAAGACTTGCAATAGGCAGATTTAGCTCTTGCATAATGTATGTTTAACAGAGAAGGGTGTCGCTCATAGGGTGAGATACATTTCTTTTTTTCTCAAAAGACTTTACTCATATATTACTTAATATTATTCCGTCCTATAAATATATCAGATCAGATATACGTTTTTTTTTATATTTACCAATGAATATACATGTAAATTAGAATAACATTGTAAATAAATGCATAAAACTACCAAAACATATCAAATATTGAGAAGGGGAGGAATGTGCTAGATGTGCCAGGCATTGCACGGGTATGTTCCTGAACCAAAATTACTATAACTCCAAACCGGAAGTGTTAGTTTAACACACACACACCCTCGCCTATGTCACTCCCCGACTGCCCGAATACCCAAAATTTCGCTGGGAAGCCCAAACCGACCGACAAGAGGTCAAACGACAGCACACCGTCGTGGTCACAAATTTTGGTCGATCTTTGTGCAACTTTTTTTTTTATTCACATACAAATATACTATTCAAAAAAAGTAGGGGATATTTGATTTTGGGGGCATAATACTAAAATATGCAAATGACTACGAAAAAAGTCACTATAGAACCTAACAGAAGAAACATTTCCAGTTACATGTGACGCCCAAACGCACCAATAGCTACCGCATGGAATGCAGGTGATGCTTGGGATCATCATGGGGGTCCAACCCAAGATTTGCACGACTCTGACTTTGAATGTTACAGTCATTGTGGCATTGAAATCGAGGGTGGAAACATCAGTTTAATTGTTTTAGTGACCAGAAAACAAATTTTGATATGCGTCAGCTTACCCAAAATGAAAGGTTACGTGCCCTTGGCATGCTACAGATCGGCACAACACAGGCGGTTGTGGCGCGGACGATGAATGTTTCTCAGTCTGTCATAAGCAGGCTATGGTCCAGATACCGTGATACACAATCTGTACAGGACAGACCACGCTCAGGTCGACCAAGGGCGACAACTCAAGCCCAGGATCGATTTATCCGTACCTTGGCCTTGAGAAATCGTGTCATCACAGCAAATCAGATCAGCGCTCGTCTTCAAGCAGACACTGGTGTGAGAGTGAGTGGCCAGACGATTCGGAATCGACTGCATAGGGGTCACCTTCGCGCCCGACGTCCTCGCGTGATCCCTTGTTTGAGAGATCATCACATTCAGGCAAGACGTCGTTGGTGTAGGGATCGTCAACACTGGGATAATCGACGCTGGAGCAATGTGATGTTTTCAGATGAGTCAAGGTTCACTGTTGATTTTTTGGACAGACGTAGGAGGGTGTGGCGTCGTCGAAACGAGCGCTTCCAAGACGTTAACGTCATCAGACATGATCGATTTGGGGGTGGTTCTGTTATGGTGTGGGGAGGCATCACTGTTGCTGGAAGAACGGCTTTACATGTTGTTGCAGGGGGTGTTACAGGCCAGTACTACCGGGACAACATCTTGGCAGTCCATGTTGTGCCGTTCGCACGACGTCATGGCCGCCGTTTCATCTTCCAGGATGACAACGCAAGATGTCACAGGGCCAGGATCGTTACAGGTTACCTCCAACAACAGAACATCACCACATTACCTTGGCCAGCACTGAGTCCCGACCTCTCCCCCATCGAGCATGTCTGGGACATGCTTGGACAGAGGTTACGTCAACGTCAACAACGTCCTGCCAATGTCCAAGAACTTGCTGCTGCGTTGCAACAGGAATGGGACAATCTGGACCAAAATGACCTTAGACGTCTCATTAGGAGTATGCCACGTCGGATCAATGCTTGTTTGGCAAACAGAGGAGGATTTACCCGTTACTGACTTGGTTGTGATGCTGTGGTAACTTTGCTGTTTGACCCCGGGTATCATTTTACCCTTATAATGGTCAGTCTGTGCCTTACTTAGTCTAACGATCATTTGGAATAAATCGATGAATGTGAACTTCATTTCATTTTGTCATTTGTTTCTTCGTCAGTTTCATTAGGTGACTTTAATAACACTTAAAAATCAAATATCCCCTACTTTTTTTGAATAGTATACAAACTATTTCAACATTTTTTCATTATGCGTGATTATTGGGCATAGTGGTCTTTCATTTTTAACCACCAGATTGACATTTATCATTGGCTAACATTGGCAATCTAGCAACAAATATTGTTTTTATTTTTTTTCCAAATCTTTAGGGATTTGTCGTGCTAGGTTTCCACTGTCGTGCGATGCGTTACAATAGGATTGTCCCTATTGAGTCCACGATCTGGTACGTGCAGATACGTTCGGATACGTTTCGATACGATCAACACGATTGCTACGACTGACCACAATATATGATAAGACCTGATAAGATCACTACGACTACTCCACGATTAAAACCACGATTCAATCGTAGCTCGAATCGTGACAGTGGGGACCTGGTTAAGCCAGGCTGACACTTGCACGACTTTTGGCCACGATTTTGTCGTGGCAAGTCGTGCCATTTTGGGGCATGAACTGGGAGGCTCCCGCACTGTTCACGACTAGTTCACGCATAGTTCACGACGAGTTCACGACAAGTTCACGAATGCGTACCCATCAGTGTCCACATTGACATGAACTGGCACGACGAGTTCACGCATAGTTTGCGCATTGTTTACGCACTTCCCGCACTTTACGAAATTCCTATCCAACTCTGAAATACAGCTTCAGGGTTGAAGCAAGTACCATCTGCAAGTTCATACCCGAGATGTGTAAAGCCATCATCGCAGTCTACAAGGACGAGGGGCTGCGCTGCCCCAAAACTGAAGAGGAGTGGAAGGAAGTTACTGCCAGGTTCAGCTCCAGATGGAACTACCACAACTGTCTGGGGGCTGTGGACGGCAAGCACGTCGCCATGAAGAAGCCCCCCAGTGCTGGCTCTTACTACTACAACTACAAGGGCTTCCACGGCATTGTCCTGATTGCAGTGGCAGATGCTACCTACACGTTCCTCTCTATGTGGATGTTGGGGCAGAGGGTGGTGCGTCGGATGGAGGGACATGGAGTAACTGTTCCCTGCATGATGCTGTAGAAGAGAACAGAGCTGGGGTGCCTCAACCAGAACCACTCCCTAATGATGACCAGCCAGTGTCCTATCACTTCGTAGGGGATGACGCCTTTGCTCTCCGAACCTGGATGATGAAACCATTCTCCCATCGGTCACAGGTCCTACGAGAACGCATTTACAGCTACAGGTTGTCTCGTGCCCGACGTGTCGTGGAGAATTCAAAGGTTTCGTTGCTTCTTGACGACGATGCATCAGCACCCCGAAATTATCAACCTGATCAGCATGTGCGCCTGTGTCCTGCACAACCTTATCCTCATCAGATACCCACACGCAATTTCAGAAGTGGACCGCGAAGATCCGGACACACATGATCTGATCCCTGGTGGATGGAGGACTGACCGACACCTGCAGGGGGTGCTGCCTCTAACCGGCCATCATACCCAGACGGATGCAAAGGATCAGCGAGACTACCTGTCACATTACTACATGTCCCCTGCTGGTGCTGTCCCTTGGCAAGAAAGAATGGTAGTAGCTCCATGAGCTGCATCCACAGTTGTTGTTTCATTTTTGAAACTCAGACTGACCTGTCGGATCTATTAAGATGGAAGTAAAAAGGCAAAAGACGTCCCAAACTGTACATGTGAAAAATAAGGGGGGGGGGCAGATCTAATAAGACATCCACATGAATTCCTAGTCTCTTGTTCCAGAGATCCACCACTTTCGAAATCCGAAATCATCAAATCTTGTTAAAGACAGCATTACCCATGTATTATTGTAAGTTCAGATGAGAATGCCAAGGAATATTAAAACATTATTTGAATTTGAGTTGAATCTGATAATCCATTCAAGAGTTGTGGGTTTTTTTTACTTTTATAAATTCTTTGTATGCCCTCCCAGTTTTCTGTAGCAGCACAATGCATTATTCAATGAATTCTGAAATAAACATTCAAAAAATAAAAATAAAAATTCTATCTGTAGTCCTAGATTCCACACTACTTTACAGAAAAATATTATCCTCAACATATTCCACTATAAGGAGTCAAGAGGACAGCACATTGAATTTATTCGAATCCCCCCGCCCCCTAAAAAAACACCGACGCGAACGCCACTGTCGCGCAGTAGTCGTGAACTATTCGTGAACTAGTCGTGAACTAGTCGTGGCAGTTCGTGACAGTCGTGACATGGCGCGCACTGCCACGAACTGGCACGCATCCTCCCGAATCGTCCCGACGAGTTCACGAACAGTTTGCGCATAGTTCACGACCGGTCGCTAAATTTTGTCGTGACCAAAATTTTGAACATTTCAAAATTCTCGTCCCGACATGGCACACAGTCACGACGGGTTTACGCACACTTCACGCCAGTTTACGACTCGAGTCGTGGCAATGCGTGCCACGGAATCGTGCAAGTGTCAGCCTTGCTTAACAAAGACATACTCACGATTAAACATTTGTAGTTATACATGTTGATAGTGTGTACTGGGCTTTAGTGAAATTGAAAGATGTTAAAAACAGATGGGGTGATATCAAATGGACGCTTTAATGCAGTAATCCGTTTAAAACCGAGTGATACGGTCCATATCTTTGTTGGAGTTCATTTGCTTGCAGGCCAGGGAACCAATGAATTAAAACAAGGGTCAGCGTATATATTTAGTCGCCCATCAGTGGGTTAGGGGATATTTAGAATTTACTATTAATTTCTCTGTCAGTAGATGTGTTAAGTACATACATGCGAACATGCCTGGAACATGCTGTTAAGAGTGGTAAGAATTGTATATCTAAGATCAACCGATGGGCGGAAAACAGGTTGGCGGACGATTGACAGGAGGAATGGGTGGGGGTTCGATCAGTAGTTGAATCATTGGGATATAAAGAAGATTTTATGCTTATTGTTAGTCCCGAAATGATCTCCTTGTTTTGGGTGTATGATAATCTAATTTCTCATTTACACCTATTTCCTACTCGTTCGGCTATCAGTTTAGAATTTTGAAATTGTATATATGAATATCTCAAGGAAAGGCAGTTCAAGTATCAAGATTTAAATGTTTATGGTAGATATATTTTGTATGATATTATTCCTACATAATTGCTTTGCTGCGATAGATGATTCAGAACATTTCTAAAATTGAGACAGTTTACAGTAAAATATTAGAGATTTAAATTTTCATATACACAAAAACCATTAAACAAATGTCAAATACACTACGGGAAAGATTTCGGCAGTAAAAGAATGTAACTCCCAAATAATTAGCTCTATTTTCACCTAAAATAGTGTCCATGGTCCATACGTCAACCCAGGGGCGCAGATCGGCAAAAAATTAGTGGTGGGGACAGTCCATGCGCGGGCGACTATTGGTATAGAGGGGGGTTGGGGGTCCGCCCCCGAAATTGTTTGAAAACTAGACGCTCTAAAACGCACTCTGTGGGTATTTTCAGGATCATTTTCTGGCAAACAATTCTAATCCCTGAGGCAGCAAATGATAACGAAATCTAATCTAAAGACAAATCTTCAAGCCACCGTTCACGATATATTCTCTCATGTACACTACAAGAACTAGAAATATTTACACTACTGAGATTCCAGCTCCGCCTCCATTCCCAGTAGTGTTCGATCCCAATAATAATTTAAAGAATATTTTCTTTAGAAATTTATGTGTTCATACAGAGTCGGGTCCGTAGGCTGGAAGCAAGGTGGGCGGGTTCGTTTGTGAAATAAAAGGACCGACTATATAATCGAACGCCGCTGGCGTGAGCTGCTAGAGGTGGGGTGCGGGGGATTGGGCTTTTACAATTTTTTGAATTTTTGTTACAAAATGGTGTCTAAATATGCAATCTCAGCGATTCTGAGGAGTTTTTACCAATAACAGCAATTTTTTAATAGAAAAAAACATTTAATAAAGTGTTTAATATATTTAAAACTAAAGAACAGTAGGCCTACACTTATATCCACTCTGCCCGTTTCTTTTCCCTTTGTCTTCTTTCTGGACGGCCCATGACAGGTTTTAAAAAATGTCTTTTCCGATAAATTTCCTATATTTCTAAACCATCTTCAAAACAGCAAAAACAGTTCACTTACTTGTAATAATAAGTACACGATTCTTGGCTCAGTTTACTGTACTTCCCAAAATAGAGGGTTCGAGTCTTAAATGTTAGATTTAATTGCCTATATTCCACACAGAGAGATAGAAACCAGTCTTTAAAAATACGTTTATTTAGTATGGCAGCAAATATAGCAATGAAGGGTTCCCCTGATATACAAACTAAGGGCCTGGTTACATGGAGAGGGCTAACCCGGTTGGGCGAATCGTCTTCTCTAAACGGGGGCCTTGGGTATGACGTCATTGCAATGCAACCAAATGAAAAAAGCAAAACACTGTTTAACCAGGCTAGTCTTTCTTTCATATAAACAAAATTGTGTGTTACAAGCAGGGCGGGCGCATGCGCATGGGAAATATTTTCATCTCGGTTCCGATCTTAACTAAACTTTTCATCACTGGCGCATGCGCACGGCACTATTACAATAAATATGGCGACTAACAAACAAAAGCGAAAGTTTTCAAGCGGGGATTGTTTAACATCTAACAAGGCAGGGCGTTTTGTTTGGTCACAAGATATGATAAAATCACTAATTGACAGCCTTACTGACTATAAGGTACAAATGGAATACGAAGGGAAAGATTTCAACGCAGACAAACCACAGCAATACGAAAGTTTGAGAAAATCAATGACTGATTTGTTGCTTGAGAACGAATATCAGGCATTTGGACCCCGCGATTTGCCGCATCCAAATGTATCGGATGACAATGTAACTTTTGAAAGTAAGCCGACAGAATTGAAAAATAAAATTAAAGTTGGCTATAACAGAATCATGGAGAAAGTAAAAGAAATTAGACAAAGTTTTAATTGAGTTGTTGAGAAGGGTACTCGATCTGGAAGTGGCAGAATAGTAATTGAGTATTACGATGTTTTAGCCAAAATTTACAAAGGTTCGCCATCTGCAGAGTCATTGACCTGTGGAATTGATACCGATGCTACCGAGGAAGACATATTCCAGTTGTTTGTAAATACTGGCCAAAATAGATCAGTGATGATGCTGGTACAATAAATTTAGAAGATGTATCCTTGTTCCAAAGCTTATTGATGACAAGAGGCGACATATGGAGCGCAGATTGTCTGCTGCACAACGAGACAGTCTATTACTGCAGCAAAGTAAAGAAGATATGTCAGGAAGAGGGGATTTGGTAAATGTCATAAGGGAATCATCGGCTGCCTCAGTTAATGCCTTTGAAAAATTAACTGAAGGCTTCCTTACTATAGGCAGAGGCTTAACAGAGGCTGTAGGTAGAGTGGTTCATACTCAATTTTTTTAACAACAAACACACACTATTTCGGGATTATTTTAACATTATATGATAAGACTTAACATAAAAACTTCATTTTCTACAATGGAAGTCTGACAACATTTGATTTTTGAGGATATAACCATTTGCAAATATGTTATAAATGCCTCAAAATCTACCCGTCTTCCATAATCAAGGCAGATAACTCTTAGTGAGAATAAGAGTTATGTCCCTTGGTCGCGGTAAAAATGGTACGGAAGCCCCTGAAACGAAATTTCATTATCGCAGTCGGAAAACATCGTTTATTTCCTTGCTGCGAAGTAACGGAATACACACTACGAGACGATTGAATTTAACATGTGTACGCATGCGCAAACGCTTAGTTGTTTTAACAATATATCCACGCCTTCACATGTCTTAATATTAACTGTTTATAATGCTACAGTGAAAATTAAAATACACGTTTAGCTGGATATGAAACGATCGACGTTTGACATGAATTGTTTAAAGATTAGCCAAACATATGTATTAAAAAGAACAGTGCTTTCATTTCTGTATACCCACAGACACCGGGTCTGTTTAAAATGGCATGTTATATACAGACGGAGCGAGAGAGAGAGAGACGTCTATAAATCTAATAATATAACACTTTAATGTTAATCCCAAAGATAAATAAATATATTGGGCAGCATGATATTTGTTATGAAAAATAAATTGTCGGATAAAGTACGAGGAAAATATAATGGCATGTAATACGGAGAGTGAGGGATAAAGACCTCTATAAATCTATTAATTTAACACTTTATTTTTTGTCCCACAGATAAATAAATATATTGTGCCGTATGATGTTTGTTTTGAAAAAAAAAACACATTGCCGGATAAAGTATGGGGACGATATTCTATAAGTATTACAAATACAATAAAGATCGAGATTCAGGGAGATTTGAATTCGAATTTGGTATAGTGGGGAGGGGTAAATGCAACATAAAAGATAATATATTAACAACAAATTCAAAATTAGGACCACGTTCTCTCGTGTGGTATGCTAGCATTTACACACGAATATTTATGCTGTTATCTGTTCTATTTCGTACAAAGCGCTCAGTAACATTTACCAAAACACATTTCATCGTGACCAACGCCCCCTGAATGAATATGTCTGTATGTTAGAGCTGCATTTGTTACCGAATGTTGTCTTTTGCAACATCATTAAATCATATACATGTACTTATACAGTATAACCATATATCTGTCTGTTCAGATATTTTTTATAACAATCAATGTTATCATGTCAGCTATTGTTCACAATATTTCCTGAAACAAAAGGATTTACAACAAACTAATAAATTAATAAATATGCACAGTTAAAATGAACCAGAAAACAACGAAACTGTAAATAGAGGGTATTAAATGATTAAAACGTATTCACTTTGTCTGTCTGCTGGGACATCTGGAATGAAGAATAAAAAGGACATAGAAATAAAAAAAAATCAATTAACTGTATTTCATTACCGCTAAGAAAGAGGCATTGTAAACTTCTTCCGATTAAGTAGGGTGAGCCATACAAATATTTTTTTCTAAATTTGCCTTTAAATTTGGAACAGAACGTTCCTTACCCGCCGAAGAAAAATAAAAAAGTGATTTATCAGAAACTGGCTGATTCATGACGTATCTACGAAATCGGGGCTGTGCTTTCAATGCCCCTTTTGTTTCCCCGAGTGACGAAAACTTTGAAAGCCCATCACCCATTCCTTCATTATTTATCCAAAGTCCCATCCCAGCAATTTCTGCTGTTAGGCGCTCTTTTTTCCTAATCTCAAGTTGTCCCCTTTCTTTTAATTTATCCCTTTTCGCCAAAAGAACCTCTAACCGTTTTCTCTCAATCTCTTCGCGCCTGTGTCTAAATTTAGAAAGTTGGTTTTTCGTTATAATTCGAGCATCCATTATGACCAAATTACGTCTATCAGGAGAAAGAGTTTTAAGCCATTCGTTAGATTTATTCATTTTATATAAAATGGATGCTTCCTTGCCAAAAGTATTAGACGAGGGCGCGATCCTCATTAATCTATCGAGATGACTGAACAGGGTTTCCGGCAATTTGTTGTGACGCATGGCAGAACCCGAACATGAAGGATTAAAGTCATCTCGATACTCAAGTAAAATATTTGAAATGTACTTTTTAAACTCGACAAAGAGGATTTAAAAAAAATGGATGAGGATTGAATTAATATCGGAATTAAAATCTAATTTTTTTAAGTGATCAAGGACCGGATCGTTTTCAATTTTAATCAGAGATTCAAACGGGTGTGATTTACCTTCTGCAAAGTCATCTAAATTTGCTGTTTCAAAAAAATCATGTAATTTTTTATAAATATGTTTCATATCAAGAGCATTAACACCGCTTTCTAATATGCGCCACAGTGGAGCAGTTATTAGTTTATTTATGGCTACAGAATAATTAAATAAGATACTATGATTATGAAAGTAATTTACACCAAGTTACCGAAAAGTGTCTGGAAAATAAAGACTACCACTAAAAAGTTTGTTTCGGTTATTTTCCGGTCTCAAATAGTTCTGCGTATTTAGAGCTATCAAATATTTATTTCCAAAAGTAAATAGAGCGCCACGTAAACGAAGGTTGTAACGACCAAATAAAAGAAAATCCCAAAATGCTGTAATGAGTTTATCTTATGGATTTAAAAGTTAGAAATGAAACGAAGCTATTACAGCTAGCTCTGTACCGAAATCGCCAAAAACCCCAAAATCAAAAATTAAACCAAAGAGTTGTAATCGAAATTTTTGCTCACGTTCGCTATTAAATAAACACGAAAGTCGAAGCGCGTAATGCGTGTATTTTTACTTGGATTCATATACCAATACATGTTTGTATAATACCACGTGGAAAGCTATCTGTGACGTATATTTGCTGCGACCTCCAAAATCACGTTCGCGGGACTAAACATTGCTCACTTCAGAAAATATCCCCGATGATGCAGTCAGGCAGAGACCTGTGCATGTTTATATAAGGACAAATAAGTGACCATTGAACCACTCTACTGTAGGAATATTAGCCCAGTCAATGGTATTATAGACAACAATCAGCCACCCAATAATGACGCTTGGAATCATGGGGCTCACAATTTTACACCCGATAATCGAAACAACCCACCCCACCATAACTCTAGCAGCAGAAACGGTGGCTAAGTGGGTAAGACACTGGCTAGCTAATCTGGAGGTCTGGTGTTCGATCCCTGCATTGGCCGAGAAAGTTACTCCAGATTTTCCGGCGTGGTTTTCCCTTGTCAGTGATGCAGGGCGGAGGGCTAGACAAGACAGCTGTCTAGTCATTAAAATGGGACAAAAAAAAAATGAGGTCCCATGTACACATTGGCGTGCACGTACAAGAGCCCTTGAAGTTAGAATTCGATATAAGAGAAGGCCGTAGTGCCACTGTCCGGGCAATATTTCCCACATAGCACACTGTATGGCGTATGCCCATCTTCATTAGCCCAGTTCAGAGCAAAACAATAGGACGTTAAACCCCGTTTCATTTCATTTCGCTAGCCACAGCTCTGTTCTTTTTCACCAAAGGGGGTGATCAAGTGGCTAAGTGGGTAAGACGCTGGCTCGCTAGCCTGGAGGTCGGGTGTTCGATCCCTGCATTGGCCGAGAAAGTTCATCCCAATTTTCTGGCGTGGTTTCCCCTTGTCAGTGATGCAGGACCAAGGGCCTGACAAGGACACCTGTCTAGTCTTTATGGGACGAAAAACCGAGGTCCCGTGTACACATTGGCGTGCATGTTAAAGATCCCTTGGCAGTTTGAATTTCACATAAGAGTAGGCTGTAGCGCCGCTGCCCAGGCAAAATTTCCCTCATAGCACACTGTATGGCTATACCCGTCTTCATGAGCCCAGGTTAGGAGCAGAACAGTAGGACGTTAAACCCCATTTCATTTCTTTCACCAAAGACCACATAAATACTTCATTTAGCACTTGTCATTTGAAAAATATCCATTAAGAACAGTTATAGCATATGTCTTGTCTAGAAGAGGGGGCATCATCACATTACCATACAGGGTATAAGTTGATGTTGAGTATAAGTCACCTTGCCATATTTTACATTTTTCCGAACTACATCCATAATTAAGTAGAAGCGGTATATAAGACGAATGTTTTTCAACTCCACGGTACCAATCTATTATCGTGTTTCGGAACTGTTATCCTAGTGTAATACCGTGTACGCCGAAGAAAAGTTGGGCCATATAAATAATGATCATGAATTTTATATTTACCGTGCCTGTTAACGCTGAAGAAAAGTTGGGCCATATATAAGTTGAATCGCCATATTTTACTGTTTTTCCGACCATAAGTCGAAGCGGAGAACAAGACGAAGGTCGTATTTAGGCGGAAAAAGGTATCAACTTATACCCTGTAAAAAATATGGTAACTCTGAACGGGAAAGTCATAAAAAGCTGAATATCGATACGGTTCGTCCTCTCATGATCGCAATGTTTCACACCCAGTTTGGCCACCGCAAGAAAAAAATAAGCTGGGGAGTAGGACTGAAACCTTTATGTACAAGTATGTACAGGCAAACTTGTTATTTAATGTTATATCATATAAATAGGCCTATGTATAAGCTTAAAGTCTTGATTAACCATTTTTCAATTAAATTAAATCATTAAAATTAACCGCCAGTGTTTGAATCCGTGAACATCTCGAGCACTCGATGGTGTTGAGAGTTGATTATGGACATGGCAAGTTAATACATTAAATGTCTTATTAAAAAAAATAACATTTACAGTCTCAAGAAATACCTACTTAACCTACGTACATACAATATGTAGATCATTATGCATTATTAAATTTGCAAAAATATCAATACAACAACAAAAAAACAAAACCCCTGAAACACCCCTTAAAATGTTCAGAAAATACTACTTATATCATAATTAGCATAGCCTGAATTTTAACAGTCTACATCATTAATAAATTCGTTATGTGTTTGATAATTTTTGGATCCAGATTTTTGAAAAACAATTTTGGAACCAGTATTACTTTCGATAACTTAAAGCGGAAATGGCAAATTTTTAAGTTATATTTTTAAAATTTATTAAAATAAAGCCTGAAAATAGATGGTATTCATAAACAGTCCTACCTTGTTAAAGAATAATCCTATTAATCCTATAATTCACTATTGGCAGCTGAGAAATTGGCAAAAATATCATTTTTCTCTTCATTTTCAAACGTTGAAAAAAGCTACTCCACGGTGGAGAATAGAAAACAAGGGAGGTAATTGGGAGGTAATTGTGTTATTATTTCCTGTGTAAATGACTTGTAGGTGTGAGAATGACACCTATGATCGTATAATTGAAAGTTGACAACCTATTGAGCAAAAGACATAGAAATAATTACGTTTTGACTTTCTTAGAAAATTTGCAATTTCCGCTTTAAAGCAATGTTGATTTTGTTTATAAATCGTATGGTTTACGGACAATGTAACTGCATCGTGTTAAAAAACAATACTGACTATCAGATATACAAAGTTGCGTGCAAACTAAAACTTTTTCCACGGCCAGATTATTTTTAATCAACAGTGGATCTATCGACCGTATACTGTCAACGGAAGTTCGCATAAAAATTGCACTTACCTTCAACTTTACTTCGCTGAACCTCAAATCGTGTGTGTGTGTGTGTGGAATAGCTTTATTTAACTTTAAATCATGGCATCATTTCTTCTATGGGATAAGTAAAAAATCGTCCGCCATTTTAAATGATCCCAGAATTCCGTACGTTCCGGTCAAACGAACAAACAAAAAAATATTTAATAAATAATTGAAGCAATTTAGATAAATATCAACAATAACCGTTATCTATAAAAAAATATTGTAATGTGAATAGAAATAATATGATATAAACAGATTTAAACACAGTCATCAGCCGTGAAAAGATCGTGATCGAGACGATAATAATATATCTTGTACATGCATCTAGGTCTAAAAATGGCGGCTGTTCAATCGAAAGGCCTGTGTATTTCTGATAATGAATCTATTCATATAATTCTGTTTGTATACGCTCTACCATATTTTATACGAGGTTACATAATTACGTAATATTAAAAGAATAATCAAATCGGGGAATTTTAATTTTCAGAGAGAGGTCTTTTATCGAGAGACGATAAATATATGGACTCAGTCATGGCTAGAGTAGATCTCTATGTTAATTAACTGGGTCATTATTATCTATTTGTTCAGACTCATAACTTAAAAAATAAATGGAACTAGTCTTGGCCCTACCTTTATTTTTATATGGTTTTACAACTTATATAATTAAGTGTTGAACTTTGAAATTCGAAATAAAATAAAACGGCAACAATCGACTCATGACCTATTTTATATATTGTATATATATTTATTTAGATAGTTTCATATTAAGAACTAAATCTTCAAAAATGTAAGGATTCATGAACGAGGCAAAAGGTTATTATAATTGATCTCCATATTGTTAATGGTAATACAATTCCAAGAATGTACACTTGTACAAACATACATGAAGGCCTTATATAAATAATGATCATGAATTTTATATTTACTGGTGCAAGGATCATTAATTTTATATTTACTGGTGCAAGGTACTACATTTAATTAAAGCGATGTTTCGTTGAGGGTCTCTAAACGTTTTCAAGCAAATGATGCTCAATAGTCAACGAATGCACTCATCCGCCTGCCAGCCTATCTTTTATAGTCCCATTGGTGCAGAAAAGTAGGAAAATTAAATGAAATTAAATAAGATTGAACATCCTACTGTTTTGGTCAGAGTGAACTAATGAAGACAGGCATACACTATATACAGTGTACTTTGACGGAAACTTTGGCCGGATAGCGGCACTATGGCCTACTCTGATATTAAATTACAACTATCGGAGTGTCTTTTACGAGCATGCCAATATGTACATGGGGACTTGATTTTTCGTACGACCCGAACAACTATACCTTATCCCTTGCCAGATCCTCCGCCCTGCCACAGTCCATAGACAATTTTAGTCATAGCACTCTGCATCGCGTATGACTATCTTCAATAGTCCGATTGGTGCAGAAAAGTATGAAAATGAATTTAAAATGGGTTGTACATCCTACTATTCTGTTCCAAGTGGGCTAATGAAGAAGGGCATATGCTATAATGGTTAAAATGTTGTGATTTCGGGTTAAAATGCCGTGATGTTGGGTTATCGCCTTTCGAAGGGTGATATCAGTCACCATACCTACTGGGTTTCTTTAATACTCATATTTATAGTATTTTATATAGTGGCAGACTAGTGGACTAGTGAACTGGGGGTCACAGGCTCATTCCCAATGTTGGCTGAGAAATTTAATCAGGATTTTCCGACGTGGTTTTTGCTTGTCAGTGGTGCAGGACAAGGACAGCTGTCTAGTCATTCGGATGTTACAAAAAACTGAGGTCCCATGTACACATTGGCATGCACGTAAAAGATCCCCTGCAGTTGGAATTCAATATAAGAGTAGGCCTTAGCACAGCTGTCCGGATAAAACTCCCTTGTAGCACACTGGCGGGGAGTTGGATGACCAAATGGTTAGCGTGTGCGATTTGTATCATAAAGTATGCCAACTGGTGTGGTTTTGATTTCCTGGTTGTACGTGACAAGGAGTAGGGTCGCCTGTCAAACTTCATGGGTTTTATCCGGGTCCTCCGGTTTCCTCCAACTGCAAATGACCCCTACGTGCACGTGCATAGTTTTTCGCATTTGTTTCAAAATTGGTGTGAAGCATAGATATTCAGTATACCACAAATTTTCTTTCCAGTATGATCCCACCTAATTTGAAAACCTTGAGCAAACGTGAGGCTATAGGTTGTTTTGGGTTGTTTTTTTTTATCAAATTTGGTCCCTTGTAGCGCACTGTGTGTGTGTGTGTGGGGGGGGGGGGGGGTGGATGGCCAAATGGTTAGTGCATACGCTTTGTATCATAAGGTATGTCATTTAGTCAACTGGTGTGGTTTTGATTACCTGGTTGTACGTGACAAGGAGTAGGGTCGCCTGTCAAACTTCATAGGTTTTATCCAGGTCCTCCGGTTTCCTCCTACTGCTAAAGAACCTTACGGGCTAGCGAATAATTGAAATAAAATTTAACCATATGTTAGTCCAATCTGATTGAAAAACAGATCTATATTTCGTTTTGTTTTTTTATACTTTCGATGTTCTACACTACATGAAGATCTGACCGGTTGTAGCGATAGGTCGCGTCAGAGGTCATACGAGTGGCCTTCTACCTATGACGTCAGACATTTGATTAACCAATCAGCACTGATGTTACTAGTGGATTACCCACAGTTCCGTGCAAAACACGCCTAAAGCTCGCCGCAACAGACCGTTTCATTGGCTAAACCCTCACATCATTCAGAACACGCCAATGATAACAACTCTTCCAGATCCCAGTGTAGTAAAGACAAGTAAAACAAAATTTTGAACTATAAAAACGAAACGAAATAGGATCTGTGTTTTAATCAGATTGCATGTTAGTTCTGAAATGACCTAGTTTGTGTCAAGTGGACATTTAACCCCATTTCTTTCTCTCTCTCTCTTTGGATGGTGCCACAGCCACTTTTTTGTTAATATTTTGTCTATAAGCATTGCACACATCAAATAAAATGGACGCCGAATCAACCAAATCCAGAAATATCAATTCATTTTATGCATTTGTTACATGTAAGTGTACAGTACTTCCGGTGATAATGAAAATGTTCAATTAGTTTTATGAAATCAGAAATGGCATAAGGCATCACATGGTGAAAATTTTATGTAAATCGAATAATAATTGCCACTTTTATAGACCAAAAACCTTGAAAAGTGACTTGTAGCAAACCGTCTATTTCTCTGCAACCGTACAAGTTAGGAACCATTTTCTGGTATCTGTATGATCGTATGGGTTCAATCTATTTGGTGATTGGAATCAAATATCATAATTTTAAAAACATTACAAATCAGACTCATTTGAATAAAATATCTGTTTTGAAGGCTAAAAATACAGTTTTTGCCAAAATGACGTTACTTCCGGTGATAATGAAAATCTTAAATTACTTGTATGAAATTGTAAATGGCATTAGGTATCACACAGTGAAAATTTTATAAAAAACGAATAATAATTGACACTTTTATGGACCAAAAACCTTGAAAAGTGACCTGTTGAAAATCGCTTATTTCTCCGCAACTGACCAAGTTAGAAACAATTATGTGAAACCTATATGACCGTATGAATTTTATTAATATGTGAATGTAAACCAAAAGTTAAAATTATTAATACATATTAAATAATTCTTGGTTGAAAAAAATATTGATTTTAAAAGTTAAAAATGCATTTTTTTTACAAAATGGCGTCACTTCCGTTTCAATTTTAAATTGTAATCAATTTGATAAGACGCATACTTGCTTTTTGAATCAAATGGAGTCACTTTTGTGAAAATCCAATAATAATTGACTATTTTACAGGCAAAATAACGAAAACAGTGACTTATGCAAAATTATCCATTTCTAGGTAACTTCTTATATTACAAACTAATTTTAACATACATTTTCTTCGTATGGATTATAGCTACAAGTTTATAAATGTTACGTAGAAATATTTTAAAATCTGAAAAGCCTGAATAGGTTGTAAATAGGTCAATTTTACACCTTTTTTCACCTCTTAATCGAATTTGCTCGAAAATGAAATCGAAATTAAAAAAACCGAGCCCAACATTTTGTGCGCCTTTAAAGGGGATCGATATCTGTTAAAAGTAGGGTGCCCCGAGCAGCTCTAAGAAATTTGGTCTTACCTGGAGAGGTAAGGCAATAAAAGAGTACAACCGGTATTTTTCTTTTAAATTTGCAAGGTTCGTGAAATAGTCGTTAAATTGCCCAAGACGAGTTTTCCCAAGTTAAGAAATTTAACAAATTGTTTCGTATTTTAAATTTGCTACCGGGAATTAATCGAAACGAAGGGTAGCCTCGATTGACCAGATTTACTGTTCGAGACTATTAGCTTTTAGGGTTCAGGGTAAACAGTTCTTTTTATTTTGTTCAGGAATTGACCGTCGGACTCTTTTTAATTTGTTGTCAATCGATTCAATTAGCAGGCATGATATCCAAAGATGAATTACTATCCAGCATTTGTTTGGGCGATCACTATGATCTTGGTACAATAACTAAACTTCCCTTTGCAAAAATTAAAAATAGGCTGGTACTAGGTAGGCATCATTAATAAATTTCCGACCAATACAGAGCACCAGTCTATAATTACTGCTTTACATGACGACAGCGTGACGTTTGATGACAACGGTATTCGAAGTAGGATGGTCAGACTGAAGACAAATTGTAATAAATCATTAAAATTATATGACGATTATCTCGACAGCCTCTTTTTCCCCGGGATAGTGGAGATAGTGGATAAGACACCATCGGCAGATACCAGCACGATACATTTAATAAATAGAGGGACGCAGACATCTGTCGATGCTGTGACTTTGACCAAGTTAAATAGGAAAAATAAGAATTTATTAAGAAGGATCAATAGGTATACATTAACAATTTTGCGTTTAAAAAATCGACTAAGGAAGACCTCAAAAGAATTGATTCGCGCGAAGGCTAATAATAATAAAGTTTTGACAAATAAAAAAACTGGTTGTAAGTCCCAACCTCGTGGGGAAGAAGTAAATTTGTATGATGTCGAAAATCAAAGATACACTTCAGAATGCCATAATTTGACTTTAATCTTTCGTGTTCGAGTTCTGCCATGCCTCACAACAAATTACCAGAAACCGTGTTCAGTCATCTCGATCGCACCCTCGTCTAATATTTTTGGCAAGGAAGCGTCCATTTTATATAAAATGAATAAATCTGATGAATGGCTAAAAAATCTTTCACCTGATCAACGTAATTTGGTCTTAATGGATGCTTAAACGAAGAAATCGAAAGAAAAAAGCTAGCGGTTCTTTTTGCGAAAAAGAATGAATTAAAAAAGAAATTATCGGGGTGGGTCTTTGGAAAAGTAAAGAGGGTATGGAAAATGGGCTTTTACAACTAACAGATAGGGAAATGAAAGAGGTACGGAAGGCACAGCTCCGGTTTCATAGGCATGTTTTAAATCAGCAACTTTCCAATAAGTCTATGTTTTATTTTTCTGTCGCCGGTAAGGATCACCCGATTCCAGTTTTAAAAGAAAATTTACAAAATTTAATTGACCTGGTTGATCCTACCAAACTTTCAATGCCCCTTTTTAGCGGTTATAAAAACATACAATTTCTTCATTCTCCGTTTCTAATTTATTTGTCAATCCGGACGTCCCAGCAGACCGACATTCCAACACTTCACAGAGTATTTTAACAAATCCTTATTTTTAAATAACTGTTTTCTTTCAACCAATCGGTTAATTTTCGGGTAGCAATTTATTTTACAAAATACGCTTACAACTGTAGATCTACTTTGATATCGTGTTTGAAAAGTTGCCTTTGACATACTCTAATTATGTCCCAAGGGGAACAATTGATCGTGTTTCGTTATTTACCGCTTGAAAAATAAAATGGTTTATTTATCGACTATACGTCATTTAATATGTTTTCTACTGCTAGGGGATACTTTGCAATCCATTATTCTATCGATGTATAATGATCGTTTTGAATTAAATCCTGAATTATCCTCATTAAAGATGCATAAACCACTTCATAAGTGAATCCCGAATAACAGCTCGTTATTCACCGCTTGAATAACAATCTGGTTTATTTACCGACTATACGTCAACTAATGAGTTTTCCACTGCTAGGGTATATTTTACAATCCATTATTCTTTTGTTGTATAGTGATCGTTTTGAATTAAATCCTGAATTATCCTCATTAATGATGCATGAACCCCTTCATATGTGAATCCCGAATAACGAGGTGAAAAACGAATAACAAACAGCTCGTGATTCGTTATTCACAGCTTGAATAACAATCTGGTTTATTTACCGACTATACGTCTACTAATGAGTTTTCCACTTCTAGGGGATAGTTTACAATCCATTATTTTATTGTTGTATAGTGATCGTTTTGAATTAAATCCTGAATTATCCTCATTAAAGATGCGTAAACCCCTTCATATGTGAATCCCATATAACGAGGTGAAAAACGAATAAGAAACATCTCGTTATTCGCTGCTTGAATAAAAATGTGGACTGTTTTCGTTTAGAAGTCGTTTTACTGTCTTTTATACTACTGGGGGATACTTGACATCCATCATTCTAGTCATGGCTAGCTGCATATTTGCATCACGAATAAAAAGCTGAATAACGAATAACGAGGTGATCCACCTTGTTATTCGTTATTCGTTATTCAAAGTGAGAAGATGACCCGCCCTCTCTTCCCACGACAACGATTTTAAAACCGTGTTTTAAAGTGATTTTTAGATATACAAGAACTTTTTATTATTTTAAATCTGTTTTAAAGTGACTTTTAGATATACAAGAACTTTTTATTATTTAGTGTTTTTACCTATCTTCTATATTTTACTCATTCAGATGTAAATAACTTAATTAAATCAACCTGTCCATAATATCATGCATTATGTATTGGACGTTAACTTTGTAATAATCAACAACAACGTAAACCACCAACCTGTCATAATGGTAAAGAGATGTGCTTGGCGTGCGTGTAATTCGGACAGTCCGGAGAGACTGACGGAGGGTAACCTTTATTCCTTTCCCAAGGCTTGGAAGAACACGCGATACCTGACGATGGATAGGTTGATGCGGACGACCAGTTAAACTAAGAGACAACTCATCCCAATATAAGACAACTCATCCCAATATAATAGACAACTCATCCCAATATAAAAGACAACTCATCCCAATATAAAAGACAACTCATCCCAACTTTAAAAACATGGGTAGAGACTCAAGTTATAAGACAACTCATCCCAACAAATAATATAAGTGCTTGTTTTAATACAATTGCTTTCTTTGAAGACCACTCAGACCAAAACCAATCTGATTTTGTTATCTTAATAAAATTGATATTGTTGTTTTAATCAAATTGATATTGTTGTTGTAATAAATTGATGATTACTGTTTGTATTACTGTTTTACTATTGATCTTATTTGATTGTAACTTATATATAGGACTATGCTACATGTCTGCAGGCTAAATAGTTTGGGCATGTGCGCAGGACCCGACAAAGACAACTGTCTAGTCGTTTGGATGGGATGAAAAACCGAGGGCCCGTGTACACATAGGTGTCCGGGCAAAATTTCACTCATAACACACTGTATGGCGTATACCCGTCTTCATTAGCCCAGTTCAGAGCAGAACAGTAGGACGTTAAACCCCATTTCATTTCATTTCGGGCATGGGCCTTAATTTCTAGTTTGATTAAGACGTTAACAAAAAAAAACAAAAAAAAAGAGAAGGCAGACAAAGCAAATCAAGTTGCCAATTAAAAACTAGCTAGTAATAATCTACGAGAATGAAATGGTCATGTAAACTTACTTATATTATGTCAAACTGTTTCACAGAGTATTATGAAAGTCTTCTAATATCTCTGTAAAAGATGACTGCCTTCAACACATGACGTCATATCACGCGGCGTCAATCATTGGCTCAATGGCGCGTGCATTGTTTACATAAGACGTTACTGATTCGAGCAAAATGGCGCCTTTACTCATTTTAATACCTATTTACAGTAAAACAGGAAAAAATTTTACGTACAAATACTTCAAACGTTTTTATTTATTTTTCTAATACATAAAAAAAATGTTTTAGAATTTAATTTGTCGGAGGAAAAAAGTTAATATTTGGAGCTCATTAAGTCGCATCGATGTCATCCTTATCAGTGATTGTTGCGGCCTAGCGAATTTTCACTGCGGATCAGAGTGATATTATGTATCATAATAATAATATTCTTATTATTTTTTTCATTTTTCAGTTAGATCCCATCGCTGCACTGCATTATGATCATATTGCTCAACCAAGACCACTACCTAAACCAAGTTCAAGTAATTATTTTGAGAAACCTGCAGTAGTTGAATCAAAGGTTTTAAGGTAACAATGGGTTTATCAGCTTTAGAATGATTATTTCCTGTCACATGTGCTCACGGTATTCATACAAAGGCTTAGAATCACTGTCTTCTGTCCTATACTGGGGGTTTAGGTTGTCGAATGGTTAACACATGCATTTTAGATCATAAGGGCTGTCAGTGAGTCAAGTGAGGTGGTTTCGAACTATTCGAACCAATACTTGTCTGTGACAAGGCTCGCCTGTCCAACCCCGTGGGTTTCCTCCGGGTCCTACAACGCGGACAGGAATTATTGAAATAAAATTGGACAATTTGTCAGTCCAAAAATGACCTATCTAGTTTGTGTCTAAAATTGAGAAAATTGTGTTAATGCCATATTTTTTTTTATTAATGACTAGTCTAATTTTTATATTTATTGAAATTAGACCCCATGTTTTAGCAGCAAACAAGATATGGCTGTAAATGTTCAACATAAAAACATGATTATTTTGAAACAAGTTGCTGCAGGGTTTCTTTTTCAGGATATATTCTCTCTATGCAGAATCCTGTCTTGTAAAAGTGACAAAGTTGCAAAATTGTGCCCCAGTTATGAGAAGTTGTCCCTGAATCTGAAACCAGTGAATATGGTTTCTAGACAATTTATATTCATCATCATTTTGAATTAAAAAGAAATCTTTCAGTTTATTACATGCTTCTGTAAGTGTCAAATCTCGAGCCGAAAAAGGCCATTTAATTTCAACGAGCCCAGTCTCGCCTTTATCACAAACAATTGCATCTGGTGTAGCACTTAAAAATGAAAAAGCTGGATTTATTACAAGTCCAATGTCAGGAATATGATTCCCAGTCTGTTTGATATACATTTGTTCAACAATGGTTTCGTTTGCTTGCTTATAAGAAGTGGGAACAGAATAAAAATTACTTTTGTCAAATGTGTTTTTTAAAAATGAATTGTTTCTTTCTTTTCATAATAGCTCCAAAATTTGAGGCAGTAACACCAAACTTTCTTTCGTTCATCCAGGTCTTATTATTATTTCTTGTGAATCTCTCTATTTTGATGGCTTCATCTTGCTTTACATCTATTTATTTCCACCCAACTTTCATTAAATCTAAATCTACATCAACTGGTTTTTAAAAAACTATTTCAACACATTTATCAGAGTTCCCTGTTCTCGGTTGAGTTGTCACTTGCATAAGGGGTGCCTGAAATACATATTGTAATCTATTTACTGTATATATTTTTCAGGATTTCAACCGATGGACATCTTAGCCCTTGCCGCAGAAAATATGAAAATTAAGGAAGAATATGCAAAATTAATTGTGGAAAATGAAAATCTTAAATGCAGTCAAGTTCATCAAGTAGATAAAAGAACTAGTATGAACCTATCAGCACAATGTTTTAGCTGTTCAACTTTAAAAAAGATTCATTCAGTATTATACTGGCTTTCCTTAAGACTGTTTTTTTTATAAATTACCATTTGAATTTTCTAATAGTAGCAGCTTAGTGTTTCTCTAGACGATCAACTTCTATTAGTGCTACTAAAATTAAGACAGGAATTTGATTTTAAACGCATATCAAGTATGTTTGGAATTTCTTCTTAAGATTATAGCTGTTTATTTACTAATTGGATCAATTATATATTTTATAGACTTCACTCTCTTGTTATATGGCCACACAGAAATATTATAATTTAA
The DNA here is from genome assembly GCF_932274485.2 of Patella vulgata. NCBI lineage: Eukaryota > Metazoa > Mollusca > Gastropoda > Patellidae > Patella > Patella vulgata. The sequence goes on along the minus strand of NC_065885.2, from coordinate 41,750,368 downwards.
AACTGATTATGGCTGACTTGTCTGTTGCATTTTAATAACTTTTATGCGATTCTTTATTGAGAAATAAAAATGGAATATAAAATACTGCATTATGTCTTTGTTACTGAAAATACAAGGGGATAACTAATGATATTGTTTTTATTACGGTTTTGCATCTGCGGTTTTGCTGAAAAACCTAAACTGGCCCAAATCAATATAGATACATTATTACGTACATGATATGCAAGGGGATCCAATAAGTTGAGGGCCAATAATGGGTGTTGTTATGGAGTCTGTTGTGCTGCTCACCAAGTACGAGATTGGACTGTCCTTCAAGGTTTGAAGATGTAGTATATTGGCATCTGATTTTTCTAAAAAAGAAAGTATTAAGCTACAAAGCAAGCATACCGTTATTTAAAGAAATTGCATTTGACACTCCTTGTATTTTACCATACTTTTTGGATCATATTTTTAACTGGACGATCACAATAATTACATGACTACCTAAGAACATTTTCTTATGTGGTGGTTGCCCATACATGTCATCTGAACACTTACCTGTTGTCGTTAAAATTAGCCATCACAGGCTTTCTTTTTCTGTCTTGAAATTATAATCTGTGAAACAGGGTCTGGTTAAATTTTCGCTGCTGTGGTAAACTCGTCGATGATAGTTGAGAAGGGACGCCATTATAGTTAATTGTATATGTTACAAGTCCCAGTAGGTTACAGGTCCCTTCGTTCAATATCAGTTCTCGTGATACGAGACATCCGGGTTACTGGTATTGTAATGGCGTTTTGTCAATTAAAGTTATCAACAGTTGTCGCTGTCTGTGTTTGTCTCTGTAGTGCTTCCCACTAAACTGTCATGGTGGCTGATTGTGGATCTATTCCTTACGTCTACGTGAACTGCAGGACTCGGTAAACAAGAAATATCAACAGGCAGGTTGCAGTACACTGCAAATCGATTTCTATTGGCTCGCTTAGAAGCGCGCCATCTTCTTCATAATTTTTAAGACGAACCTCCATCAAATCAATGGTTTCAACTCGCGCCCCAAAGCAGCGTGTTTTGACAAAAGATGAAACTATCACATCGTTTGAAGCCTGGAAACAGAACCTTACATACATTTTATCCCTGGATGACAACTTCGCCCCGTCTTCGCTCCCGATATTGTATGGACTAAGAAAAGCAGGGATGACCCAAATCGAGGCTTTACTGACGAAGGTTGGAAGACTGCAGCACAAAAAGTGTTTTTTTGGAGCTCATGTTCGGTCAAATCGCAAATTTCTGCCCGGTGATAGCCCGCAACACAATTATTCACAAGTCTGTGAGTATAAGCTCTGCTTGGCAGTCTATCCGTGCTCACTATGGATTTCACCAAGTTCCAGGCCGCAAACCTTGAAGCCACAACGTGTTACAAAAAGATCGCCTACAATCTGTCCTCTAGGCTTATAATCAAACAGAGCTTCCACTGACCACTATCTCAGTGTATGTCCATATTTGCCCGAGAGCGACAGGAAGTTCATGTCACGAGCCAGGCAGATTATCGTAAACTCTGACAATGATGAGAACACTAATATCATTTCAGATGCTAATAATGCTGATACGTCAACCTTGACGGTTTCATCACGAAGAGTTCATCTCGAAGAGTCCAAGTCGACCAGTCTCCCTATCTCGATGCATTCTACGAGCACCATGCGATCCGCACAACTGTCGACTCTGGTTCCGAAACGAATATGATTAGTCATCCTCTTGCTCTCCAGTTGGGCATTCCTGTTAATAAAAGTACACAATACGCTACCCAGACCGATGGGCGCACATTGTTAAACGTCGTGGGAGAAACTCGCTTTGAGTGAACAAGAGACGACCATATCCTATCATTCACCGCAGTAGTCGTGGCCTCTATGGATGTCGAACTACTTGGAGGAACTCCTTTCATGTCTGTCAACGATGTTGCCGTGAGACCTTCCAAACAACACGTACTTATTGGTGGTCATATTTACCCATACAGTTCCTCTGCTCCAAAGACAAGTCCATCAGTACGACGAACTCAAGCTTCTATTTTAAGATCGACCACAGCATCCACTATTTGGCCTGGTAAATTCATAGAAGTAGATGTTCCAACTGAACTTAACAGAATCGACACAGTGGCCACAGAACCCCGGCTAGATATCTCTTTCCACCAGACAGAAACATTATGGCCTGCTTCGTCTGTCTTACGACCGATCGACGGAAAGTTACGTATACCTAACTCTACCGATTTGCCAATCATCGTTCGCAGAAACAGCCATTTTTCTCAGATGCTACCTGTGTACACCCCGCTGGTGCCACCGAATTCATCCAGTGACATACACACACTGATCACACCCATGCCCAGCCCGCCCTCCCCGGCTGTAAAACTGGATCCGGATGAAATACTTTCACCTCCTGTTCACAAGCAGTTTCGCACCCTACTACAACAATACGACACTGTTTTCAGCCCAACACCCAAGAGCTATAACGGCGCATTTGGTCACTTCACTGCAAAAGTCAATATGGGTCCCGTCCTTCCACCCCAACGAAAAGGGCGTGTCCCCCAGTATGCTAAGGATAAGCTAGATGAGCTACAATCAAAATTCGATGAGCTTGAAAGCATTGAAGTCTTCCGGAAACCGGAGGACCTGGATTTGGTAGTCGAATACTTAAATCCTTCATTTTTGACCAAAAAGCCCAATGGTACATACAGACTGGTGACTGCGTTTGGAGAAGTTGGCAAGTACGCTAAACCACAACCATCCCTATGCCAGATATCGATTCAACTTTACGGCCAATTGCCAGCTGGGATTACATAATTGCTACAGACTTGTCAAATGCCTTTTACCAAATTCCCTTATCCGCGGATTCTATGAAGTTTTGCGGTGTCGCTACCCCATTTAAGGATATCCGGGTATATACTAGGTGTGCCATGGGTATGCCGGGTTCAGAGACAGCGTTAGAAGAGTTAATGTGCCGTGTGCTGGGAGACTTGATACAACAGGGATTTGTCGCCAAAATTGCTGATGATTTGTATTGTGGGGGACATACTCCCGAAGAACTCCTAAAGAACTGGCAGGCTGTTCTCAATGCCTTACATCGCACTTAGAAAAACCACTATTCTTAGATGTCGGGGATCTTTAACTGCAAGCCCTCAGTGTGCTAAATACTTGAGTCCACTCGATAGCCTAGTGGGAGGAGGAGCTCAGTCTAAAGATATTATCGTCTGGACAGATGACATAACTGCTTCATTCCACCTGGCCCAGGCATATTTAAAAGATGCAAAGTCTATCACCTTACCAAGACCAAGTGATCAGTTGTGGATAGTTACCGATGGGGCCGTCAGAAGCTTTGGCTTGGCTTCCACATTGTATCTCATTAGAAATGACAAAGTACAATTAGCTGGTTTCTACAGCGCGAAGCTCCCTGAACGAAAACATGGATGGTGTCCTTGTGAGATCGAGGCTTTATCTATTGCGGCATCCATCAAACACGTTGCTCCTTTAATCATTCAGTCTGCCCAAGTAGCTCAAGTCCTTACAGACAGTGAACCTTGTGTTGAGGCTTACACCAAGTTACAAAGGGGTGAATACTCTACTGACTAGTCCAAGATTGACCACGTTTTTATCCATTGCCAGTCGATATCAAGTTTTTATCCGCCACCTAGCCGGCAAGGTCAACATCCCGTCAGATTTTGGCAGTCGGAATGCTCCAGATTGTGAAGATATTAGTTGCCAAGTTTGCTCATTTATATCTGTTACCATGGACTCTGTTGTTCGAGCCGTTTACGTGAAAGATGTTATGAATGGATCAGTCAGGCTGCCATTTGTAAATCGGTCCATGTGGCGCCAGGCTCAGCAAGATTGCAAGGACCTGCGTAGAGTTCATGCCCACCTTACACAGGGCACTCGACCGTCAAAGAAATCTACCAATATTCATGACGTCAAACGGTATCTCAATACAGTATCGATAGCATCAGATGGAACCTTAGTCGTTAAAAAGTCAGACCCTTTAGCTGTGACACGAGACTTAATTGTCATCCCAAGGGACCTAATACAAGGTCTACTCACTGCGTTACAGATTCGTTTGGATCACCCCTCAAACTACCAAACACGCCTTATCGTTCGTAGATATTTCTACGCATTGGATTTAGATCAAGCCGTGGACTCTGTATCTAAAAACTGTCAACAATGTGCAGCTCTTCGCAAAATACCATCTTCTATTATTCAACAAACTAGCGAACCCCAACCTAAAGCTGTTGGGACCTATTTCGCCGCAGATGTTTTATGTCGCGCAAAACAGAAAATTCTCGTACTGCGTGAATGTGTTACCTCCAAAACTTCTGCGAAATTAGTTGTAGATGAAAAGCACCAAACTATCCGTGACGCCCTTCTCCAATTGTGTATTTCGCCGCAGATGTTTTATGTCGCGCAAAACAGAAAATTCTCGTACTGCGTGAATGTGTTACCTCCAAAACTTCTGCGAAATTAGTTGTAGATGAAAAGCACCAAACTATCCGTGACGCCCTTCTCCAATTGTGTATTGAGATGGTACCAGTTGAAGGCTATAGTATTATACGTTGTGATCCTGGCCCTTGTTTTCAAGCTATGGTCAATGACTGCTTACTGAACCAACATGGTGTTTATGTCCAACTTGCCCGAACGAAGAACATTAATAAAAACCCTGTTGCTGAATACGCCATCCAAGAAATCGAGGATGAGATCCTCCGACAGGACCCTTCAGGATCTCCTATCACCCCAGTTTTATTAAGCTGTGTCATCGCCCGCGTTAATTCTCGACTTCGGGTCAATGGTTTGTCGGCTAGAGAAATGTGGTGCAAGCGGGATCAAATCACCAATGAACAATTACTCATCGATGACAGTAATCTTATACATGCTCAACAAGTGCGACGTTTCAAGAATCACCCTTACAGTGAACGGTCAAAAACACCCTCGGAAAGTCCATTCCTCCACAGAACACCCGTACTGGAGATTTAGTTTACTTATTTTGTGATCAATGGCTGTTTCTGCGAACGGTGATTGGCAAATCGGTAGAGTTAGGTATACGTAACTTTCCGTCGATCGGTCGTAAGACAGACGAAGCAGGCCATAATGTTTCTGTCTGGTGGGAAGAGATATCTAGCCGGGGTTCTATTGCCACTGTGTCGATGCTGTTCAGTTCAGTTGGAACATCTACTTCTATGAATTTACCAGGCCAAATAGTGGTTGCTGTGGTCGATCTTAAAATAGAAGCTTGAGTTCGTCGTACTGATGGACTTGTCTTTGGAGCAGAGGAACTGTATGGGTAAATATGACCACCAATAAGTACGTGTTGCTTGGAAGGCCTCACGGCAACATCGTTGACAGACATGAAAGGGGTTCCTCCAAGTAGTTCGACATCCATAGAGGCCACGACTACTGCGATGACTGATAGGATATGGTCGTCTCTTGTTCACTCAAAGCGAGTTTCTCCCACGACGTTTAACAATGTGCGACCATCGGCCTGGGTAGCGTATTGTGTACTTTTAGTAACAGGAATGCCCAACTGGAGAGCAAGAGGATGACTAATCATATTCGTTTCGGAACCAGAGTCGACAGTTATGCGGATCGCATGGTGCTCGTAGAATGCACCGAGATAGGGAGACTGGTCGACTTGGACTCTTCGAGATGAACTCTTCGTGATGAAACCGTCAAGGTTGACGTATCAGCATTATTAGCATCTGAAATGATATTACTGTTCTCATCATCGTCAGAGTCTACGATAATCTGCCTGGCTCGTGACATGAACTTCCTGTCGCTCTCGGGCAAATATGGACATAGACTAAGGTAGTGGTCAGTGGAAGCTCTGTTTGATTATAAGCATAGAGGACAGATTGTAGGCGATCTTTTTGTAACACGTTGTGGCTTCAAGGTTTGTGGCCTGGAACTTGGTGAAATCCATAGTGAGCACGGATAGACTGCCAAGCAGAGCTTATACTCAAAGACTTGTGAATAATTGTGTTGCGGGCTATCACCGGGCAGAAATTTGCGATTTGACCCAACATGAGCTCCAAAAAAAACACTTTTTGTGCTGCAGTCTTCCAACGTTCGTCAGTAAAGCCTCGATTTGGGTCATCCCTGCTTCTCTTAGTCCATACAATATCGGGAGTGAAAACGGGGCGAAGTTGTCATCCAGGAATAAAATGTATGTAAGGTTCTGTTTCCAGGCTTCAAACGATGTGATAGTTTCATCTTTTGTCAAAACACGCTGCTTTGTGCGCGAGTTGAAACCATTGTATTGATGGAGGTTCGTCTTAAAAATTATGAAGAAGATGGCGCGCTTCTAAGCGAGCCAATAGAAATCTATTTGCAGTGTACTGCAACCTGCCTGTTGATATTTCTTGTTTACCGGGACCTGTAACCTACAGGGACTTGTAACATATAAAATTAACTATAATGGCGTCCCTTCTCAACCATCATCGACGAGTTTACCACAGCAGCGAAAATTTAACCAGACCCTGTTTCACAGATTATAATTTCAAGACAGAAAAAGAAAGCCTGTGATGGCTAATTTTAACGACAACATGTAAGTGTTCAGATGACATGTATGGGCAACCACCACATAAGAAAATGTTCTTAGGTAGTCATGTAATTATTGTGATCGTCCAGTTAAAAATATGATCCAAAAAGTATGGTAAAATACAAGGAGTGTCAAATGCAATTTCATACTTGGTGAGCAGCACAACAGACACCATAACAACACCCATTATTGGCCCTCAACTTATTGGATCCCCTTGCATATCATGTACGTAATAATGTATCTATATTGATTTGGGCCAGTTTAGGTTTTTCAGCAAAACCGCAGATGCAAAACCGTAATAAAAACAATATCATTGGTTATCCCCTTGTATTTTCAGTAACAAAGACATAATGCAGTATTTTATATTCCATTTTTATTTCTCAATAAAGAATCGCATAAAAGTTGTTAAAATGCAACAGACAAGTCAGCCATAATCAGTTTTAAATGATAATATTTCTGTGTGGCCATATAACAAGAGAGTGAAGTCTATAAAATATATAATTGATCCAATTAGTAAATAAACAGCTATAATCTTAAGAAGAAATTCCAAACATACTTGATATGCGTTTAAAATCAAATTCCTGTCTTAATTTTAGTAGCACTAATAGAAGTTGATCGTCTAGAGAAACACTAAGCTGCTACTATTAGAAAATTCAAATGGTAATTTATAAAAAAAACAGTCTTAAGGAAAGCCAGTATAATACTGAATGAATCTTTTTTAAAGTTGAACAGCTAAAACATTGTACTGATAGGTTCATACTAGTTCTTTTATCTACTTGATGAACTTGACTGCATTTAAGATTTTCATTTTCCACAATTAATTTTGCATATTCTTCCTTAATTTTCATATTTTCTGCGGTTGAAATCCTGAAAAATATATACAGTAAATAGATTACAATATGTATTTCAGGCACCCCTTATGCAAGTGACAACTCAACCGAGAACAAAGAACTCTGATAAATGTGTTGAACAAGTTTTTTAAAAACCAGTTGATGTAGATTTAGATTTAATGAAAGTTGAGTGGAAATAAATATACTCAGCCAAATTAAAAACTTGACACTCGGGATTTTTGGGACTAGATTTTTAATATATGGTTTAAGGCAACTATTTTAGTGTTATGTTGTGCACAGACGACCTTGACATCAACAGAAAGCAAGAATACGTCTCGCCGAAAGTCCTTGACATTGATAACGTTCGTGATGTCACAGTACCCCCCAAAATGAAATTCACAGACTTGGAGAACAATCGGAATACAGTGTTTAGTAACGGTTGTGGCCTCCTCTAGCGTCTCGTACTGCCCCACAACGTCTTCTCATGGATCTCAGAACATTAGTAAACACTACCCGAGGAAGACGTCGCCACTGCTCAGAAAGAGCATGTTGAAGATCCTGCAACGTCAGTGGTGGATTCACTTGCTGACGAACACGTCGACCCAGTTCGTCTGCGGTACACTCGGACTCTGCCTTCGGCAAATCTCAAAGTGAATCGAGATTCGTCACTAAAGACAACCGAATTCCACTGTCTTTGAGTAAATCTTATGTGTCTTGTGGCCCACACAAGTCGGTTACGGCGATGAAGAGGTGTCAATATTGGTCCGAGCTCGAAGACCAGCAATCTGCAAGCGATTTCGAACAGTTTGTGCAGTTACCCTTCCACCAAACATCTCTCTACTTGTGGAGGTTGAAGTGACAAATCTGTTTCTAAGATGACGTAATTGTATTGCTTGATCTTCCTGGAGTGACGTCACACGTGGCGCTCCCGCACTTGGGCGGTCGGCAATAGTTCCAGTTTGAAGCACTCTCATTCTAAGATTAATTTTTGCCTGACGTGAACAATTAAAGGCTCTTGCAACAGTGACCACAGACTGGCCAGCATAGAGCCTACCTATAGCACGTAGACGTTCTACATTTGAAAGGCGCGACATTTTCTAACAAAGGTGAAAATAACAATTTCAATTTGTTTTTCCAGTTCAAGTTACGTGTGCGTGTTCAGTTTAAGCAAACTTGCATCGATTGACCTCACGAGTTTGTGATTGCACGTGTTTTTCAGGTTTTTCATGTTTATATGCTCAAAAGTCACGTGATCCACGTGACTTTACAATTTTATGAAATTAAAGGCTTCTTGCTACTTACTATCGTTAGAAACACTTTAAAATTTATTTGACTTACCAGAAAAAAAAAATTGTTGAAATTCATCAGTGTCAAGTTTTTAATTTGGCTGAGTATAGAGAGATTCACAAGAAATAATAATAAGACCTGGATGAACGAAAGAAAGTGTGGTGTTACTGCCTCAAATTTTGGAGCTATTATGAAAAGAAAGAAACAATTCATTTTTAAAAAACACATTTGACATAAGTAATTTTTATTCTGTTCCAACTTCTTATAAGCAAACAAACGAAACCATTGCTGAACAATTTAATGTATATCAAACAGACTGGGAATCATATTCCTGACATTGGACTTGTAATAAATCCAGCTTTTTCATTTTTAAGTGCTACACCAGATGCAATTGTTTGTGATAAAGGCGAGACTGGGCTCGTTGAAATTAAATGGCCTTTTTCGGCTCGAGATTTGACACTTACAGAAGCATGTAATAAACTGAAAGATTTCTTTTTAATTCAAAATGATGATGAATATAAATTGTCTAGAAACCATATTCACTGGTTTCTGATTCAGGGACAACTTCTCATAACTGGGGCACAATTTTGCAACTTTGTCACTTTTACAAGACAGGATTCTGCATAGAGAGAATATTTCCCGAAATAGAAACCCTGCAGCAACTTGTTTCAAAATAATCATGTTTTTATGTTGAACATTTACAGTCATATCTTATAAAAAATCTACATGTCTATAAAATGAGTTTAACTAACCTGCGATAGCATATATTCTCTGTCTGTACCATTTTATTAATCAAAGCATTTTCTTCACAGTTTTTATTCTCAATTTGATTTGACTTTATAGAAACTCTGTAAAGAAATTCATAATTATATAAAATTTGTACATAAATAATTAATTATATTCAAAAATTTTATACCAGAGACTGATTTTGTAAATATGGCAATAAAATATTTTAATTGTTTGCTGCTAAAACCTAGGGTCTAATTTCAATAAATATAATAATTAGACTAGTCATTAATAAAAAAAAATATGGCATTAACACAATGTTCTCAATTTTAGACACAAACTAGATAGGTCATTTTTGGACTGACAAATTGTCCAGTTTTATTTCAATAATTCCTGTCCGCGTTGTAGGACCCGGAGGAAACCCACGGGGTTGGACAGGCGAGCCTTGTCACAGACAAGTATTGTTTCGAATAGTTCGAAACAACCTCACTTCACTCACTCACAACCCTTATGATCTAAAATGCATGTGTTAACCATTCGACAACCCAAACCCCCAGTATAGGACAGAAGACAGTGATTCTAAGCCTTTGTATGAATACCGTGAGCACATGTGACAGGAAATAATCATTCTAAAGCTGATAAACCCATTGTTACCTTAAAACCTTTGATTCAACTACTGCAGGTTTCTCAAAATAATTACTTGAACTGGGTTTAGGTAGTGGTATTGGTTGAGCAATATGATCATAATGCAGTGCAGCGATGGGATCTAGCTGAAAAATGAAAAAAAATAATAAGAATATTATTATTATGATACATAATATCACACTGATCCGCAGTGAATATTCGCTAGGCCGCGACAATCACTGATAAGGATGACATCGATGCGACTTAATGAGAACCAAATATTAACTTTTTTCCTCCGACAAATTAAATTCTAAAACATTTTTTTTTATGTATTAGAAAAATAAATAAAGACGTTTGAAGTATTTGTAAGTAAAAATATTTCCTGTTTTACTGTAAATAGGTATTAAAATGTGAAAGGCGCCATTCTGCTCGAATCAGTAACGTCTTATGTAAACAATGCACGCGCCATTGAGCCAATGATTGACGCCGCGTGATATGACGTCATGTGTTGAAGGCAGTCATCTTTTACAGAGATATTAGAAGACTTTCATAATACTCTGTGAAACAGACTGACATAATATAAGTAAGTTTACATGACCATTTCATTCTCGTAGATAATTACTATCTAGTTTTTAATTGGCATCTTGATTTGCTTTGTCTGCCTTCTCTTTTTTTTTGTTAACGTCTTAATCAAACTTGAAATTAAGGCACATGCCCGAATGAAATGAAATGGGGTTTAACGTCCTACTGTTCTGCTCCTATACTGGGCTAATGAAGACGGGCATACGCCATACAGTGTGCTATGATGTAAATAACTAGTAAACAAATAAAACGTATACACAGACAAAAACAGTGAATTATTTACAGTTAAAGAATGAAGTTCTACATCACCTGAAAGTATTATTAGTATATAAGTAAGGGCACTGGCTAAAGTATATGGTATAATATGACATGTTAAGGGCAATAATACAAAATATTCAAAATGGGTTAATCCAAAATAATTATAATGAGGTCGGGGTTGTAGGGTACGTAATAAATCAAATACAATAACATATTTACAGTTACAAATGTCAATAATCAAGTTATGCATAGAATGTACATAAGTATTGAACAGGTATAATGATATATAAAATATAAGAATGAAAAGTATATACAAAAACACAAAAAATAAACAATGTAATATGCAAATCATCATCGCGGGTTGTGATTACAAGTTTTACCTCACTAAAAGTTTTAGAGATATTTTGTAGCTCGGTACACTCCCAATCCGATGATATTATTTCATTTTCCATATACATGTTCTTACCTTATAATGTCTTACTTTGTTAAACTCAAAGGGTCAGTCTCGGGTTGCTTAAAATATTTAACTGCCGCTAAAGTGTAAATATTGTGGTGTATTTAGAAATATTGATCAAATTTTTGTTTTGTTTACGTTTATGACTAATTAATTTTCTCGCTTAAATAGCTGCGTAGTCATTGTTTAAAGTAGTTAGACGAATGTCCTGACGCATGCGACTATTGGCAATTGGTCACTCTAATGCAGTATAGCCATACAGTCGTGTGTTTCCAGGCATCCACAGTGCCATTAGTTTAAGTAGTTAGTCATTCGACTATTAGACACTCTATTTCAGTATAGACATATAGTCGTATGTTTCCAAGTACCCACAGTGTTGGGATATCTTTTTCCAGTCTATGTCACTTTTTCATTAGCTTGTATTTATTCTTGGGGCTAAGAATGTGTAACATCCAAACCCGATCTGAGACTTACCCTTTAAGAAAAACATTTCGAGTATTGTTTTCTCACATTTAATTGTTAGCAATTGTTCTCAAGACAAGTGTTTAGTATATCGAACCAAACTACCAATAATGTTTATCAGAGCGTATCATCTTGCCTTATACTCAAAACAACATTAATACGACTATTAGATACCATCTTCAATCGAAAAAGCTATCGACTGCTATTGTAAATATATCAATGTTCTTATTTTGTAAATTTGATAAATTAAAAGTTGTATTGTCATGTTAATATCATTAGAGCCAGACTGCACTAGTTAGCTTAACAAGTTGGTATGTGTATATTCGGTAAAGGCAGATTGACGAAACTGCGAAATTTGATAGCAATTTCAGAAGAGCTAATAGCGTATTAAATATTTAGCATAACATTAACTGTAAAAATAAGTTTCCTATACCAATACAAATATGGCGTTGAGAACGGGGAGGGGGGGGGGGGTACAATGTTTAGTTTTATGACCTATCACATCATAGCAGTAATAATATTATGTTTACTGTCCAGGTAAGGAACTGTGTACTAGTACATCATGAGACAAAGCATTTATGTCATAAATATACTTAAAGAAGCTAAGTCCGTAACTCAATATCATCCAAAATCTTCGACATTGAAAACACGATTTTTTGGGCAATTTAAATCAGCATTGGTGTTGTGATCTTACCTGGAAAAGATGGGCTTCTGATATCCAATATTTAAGACAAAATAAACATTTTACCATTGGTACACGAATCGTGTACCATTATGCGTTTCAGCGCCGTTTGTAACAAGGTGCTCAAAGAATGAGACTAGACATATTCCACAAGTCATGTGAAACGGTGATATCATGTTCTTATTTGGAGAGCATGCGCAATAAATATTATCGGTGTTGACTGGAATAACCAGACACTAGAAACTGACTTGCGGTTGAGACTTCTGGCGTATTTCGCCGAACATAACTGATGACAATTCACAGTAAAACGGACACGATTGAATGTAAAACAGTTTATATAAATTCATATTACATTATTATATGTGTTGCGACCCATTTGTGCCAATTTCTAGGTCCCAAATATTAGCGACTTAGCTCCTTTAAACATTTTGGTTTTGCGATTAATTTTATACAATAATAAATTTACATTTTTATAATAAATATTGGTACAGATATCTTATATATCAGGTACCAGAATTATGTATTACTGTTATGATGATTTTGGATACATTATGATTAGGTTATACAGATGACCTGTAACTTGTGTTGACCAAGTAAAATCGTGCAATAACATTGAACATGTCTAGTTATTGCACATGTCTAGTTATTGTCTAGTTATGTATTACTGCTATGATGATTTTGGATACATTATGATTAGGTTATATAGATGACCTGTAACTTGTGTTGACCGAGTAAAATCGTGCAATAATATTGAAAATGTCTAGTTATTGCACTGATTAGCTCCACCCAATATACTACAGGGAAAATAATTTGCTTATTTAAGGAAAAGAACAAAAGAAGATCATTCATCCATAATACAAGTTAAATTTATGGCATGGCTTTCATGAGTTAACACGCTAAAATACCGAATGCGACTATTGGACGTGATGAATAATGGCCGAAGACTGTCCATTATGTAAATAGAAAGAACAACTGAGGGGCGTTAGCCCCAAAGTTTTTCTTTGTATTTACATAATGGACAGTCTGAGGCTATTATCAAACTTAAAACATAGCACCATAAAGATACAAATAATGGATAGTTTTCTAAAACAACAAGCCATAAAATAATGGATATATTCTTAAAACAACATGCACATGCTCATGAATGCACTTGACAAAATACTCCAAGTCATACAATGCAAGCATACACAGACAGTCCAAAATATTCGACATGGAGACGACATGTTTATAACATAGTTGAAAACAAATATTAACAATAATGAGAATATATGTGATAAGCATTTGGATACTGATTAAATTGGTAGTGTACTCAATATGGAAGATAATAGTCGTAAAAATTGTGATGTTCTTGATATGGGAGAATGATAGCCGTCAAAGTTGTGATGGAAAGGCCGCTCACGAAAATGATTTAGATATTGATAATAATCTTAGTACTGTGGTTAATATGGAGGGTACTAGCCGTTCAAATTTTGAATTAAAATTTAATATATACTCTGATATAAGTGACAAGACACAGGATCAAAGGCACAAACCAATTCACGAAATTCAAACTCAACTGTTATTATGGTGTAACGGTGCATGAACGTTTTTTTTAAATCGGATAAAAATTGTGACCTGTATAGGTTCCACAGGCTCAAAACACGTTTTTTTTTTGTTCAATCAGGGGCCATAATTCAGGAAGTTATGGTCCGATATGTGCCAATATCGCAAGGAATCGAGATCTTTGGGTTATAAACACACATGTTCAGTTTCATCAAAATGGGCTAATAATTGTGACCTCTAGTGTGTACAGTTGGGGGTCATAATCCATGAAGTTACGGTCCCATACAAGTCAATAACGAAAGGAACCAAGATATTTGGGATATATACGTATATTTCAAGTTATAACCTGTAGAGTGTCCACAAAGGAGGTGTGAAAATGTGGGCGTATAAAAACGTATCATAGATCTAGTGCCGAACGTACTATTAAACGGACAAGTGGCATATAACGGACGGATTTAAGTGCAATTCTTTATGTAGACAAACACGTGAAATCAACATTTGGTCATGTGACATTTCGGTAACTATGAGGTTTTAAAGTAATTTCATGTTCTGTAATTTAATTTGTTCAGAGAATAAATTATCCCAAAATACATGTTCATTTTTCAGATAAGTGTCTATTATTGGTATTTTCTTAAACAAGCGTCTATTATTTATAAAACTGTCCATTATTTATTGAAAATATGCAGTTTTATAAATAATAGATGCTTGTTTAAGAAAGGCGTACATTCTCCTATATACTGGTTAAAAACATCAAAGGGTGACGTCATATCTATGTTTTAAACTGTATTACAGTACAGACATATCTAGTCGCGTGTTTCCAGGCACCTACAGTCTATGTTGCATAATAATATGTAGTCGCGTTTTTCTAGTCACATTTAGCGTAACACGTAGCTTGGGATAGGTTCATTGGGCTAAGAATGTGTATCATCTAAACGCCACCTCGGACTTTTCTTTAAGATTAACATTTCGAGCATTTAATTCTCGTAACTCATTTTTAGCATTGCTCTCAAGACAAGTGTTTAGTATATCAAACCAAACTACCAATGTTTATCAGAGCGTATCATCTTGCCGTATTAATCGACTATACTCGAAACAACTTTAATACGACTATTAGATACCATCTTCAATTGAAAAAGCTATCGATTGCTATTATAAATAACTCAATATAAATTTGAAAAACTAGAAATATTTTGCCTTGTTAAAATTATTAGAAGCAGACTTCCATAGTTTGCTTAATAAGTTGGTATGTGTATATTGGGTAATTAAGGCAGGTTAACGAAACTGCGAAATTTGATAGCAATTCCAGAAGAGCTAATAGCGTATTTAATATTTAGCATAAAATTAAAAAAAAAAAAAAAAGTTTTTACCGATCCAAATGTGGCGTTGGGAGGAAGGTGGGGTGGGGTGGGTGGGGATGGGGGCGTTGAGGGGGGGGGGTTTACAATGTTTAGGGTTATGACCTATCACATCACAGCAGTAATAATATTATGTTTACTGTCCAGGTAATTAGGAACTGTGTACTAGTATATCATGAGACAAAGTATTTATATCATAATTATGCATCAACATTTGGGTTTTGTGATTAATTTTATACAGTAATAAATTTACATTTTTATAATAAATATTGGTAGATATCTTATATTAATATCAGGTACCAGAATTATGTATTACTGCATTGATGATTTTGGATACATTATGATTGAAATAATGGGGTTAGTTTTTACTCATTACTGATTATACATGTAATTCAAGTTCAGTGGCTGGTAGAGATCTAATAGTATTTGTTAATACGGTTTAGTTGGGAATTATATTTACTCTTATTAGAGGTGGGTTATCGAATTTATTATATATTATAATTATAGCGTTAGTTAGCATTTACATTAATAATAGGTAAGTTCAATTTAATGGAAGAGTTTTTAGGTGGGTAGGTCCAGTTGACACAATTAAGTAGTACGTAGATTTTATAGTTGCACATTTTGTTGTTCTTATGTCATTTTTCACGACACATATGGTAGTAATATAGGTCACAATAGTTTTAGCCACTCAGCTTATTAATTATCTGTTCTTCTGTTTAGGGGTAGAGATCGATTTTGCAGATTTTGTCGTTATGCCCTTGTGCACGAATTTTACCATTTGTAAACCATGAGGCTTTGACTAGTGGTTGGTTTTGTAGACGCTGTAGTTGTTTTACATTTTCCAACGTCATGTCTTCCTGCAAATGAGATTCCAGTTTTGCTCAGTTTACGCCTGTTAGTTAAGACAATTTGCCTCTCATCACGACGGAGAATTCGAACTATGATCCCCCTTGGTTTGGAATTAGTACTAACACCTGGTTTTTGTGGAGTTCCAACTCTATGTGCTACCTCGATTGAGATGGGACACTCTATTTTCAGTTTGTTTTTAATAATGTCATTTATTTTGTTTACACAGTCTTCGTTAGCCGTTTCTGGAACGCCAAATACTCTTAAGTGGGATTTTCTTGTATATTGCTCAAGATTGTTCATTTTGTCGGCTAGGGCTTGATATTCTATTTCTTTTTTCTTTAGATTGTTTTCAAGGGCCTCAAATCTTTCGTGAAAGTCATTTACGTCCTGACCTATTTTTTGCTGGGTGAGCTCGACTTCAGTTAGTCTTTCATATTTGTGCAGAATATTTGTTTTCGATGTACGAAATCAGTCTATTTTCTATTCCCTCTACCGCTGTGGACACAGCCTCTTGAATAATAGAGCGGAATTGATTACTATCAAATAAGGAATTATCAACTCTACCTTTATTTATTTTAGAGTTTTCGTCTTTCTGAGATTCTTCGGGTGAAATCTTGGCTGCTTTGTGTCTGGTTTCAGCTGGGGATTCTTGACGTTAAACTGTGACGGGAAAACACGCATCTAGCGACGAGATTAAAAGTTTACAAACTTTTTATGAGTTTTTATGAATTTCGCCGGAACATGGACGCAGATAAAACCGACGAATGCATTGTACATATAGTAGTTCCCAGGATATATATGTCGTATTGGTAAATGTTAGCGGGGAAAATTTTGACAGGCTTTGTGACGCGGCCTGCAGGCTGGAGTCCAGCCATGGAACCATTTAATTGTTTTTTTTTCAGACAACTAGTATCATTATGTATAGCATTTGTTGTAAAACTAATTCGGAGAGATTTTGATTTAACAGTTTTTACGTATTTTTGAAACATGCTCCGAAGCGTTTTGGTTCTGTTATGCAAGATCATTTTCGACGTTCCAAAGTAAAAATTTGGTGCTAAGACCACCTAAAGATAGATCTTAATATTAATTAGAACTGGTTTCGCTTTAGTTTTTATATTTTACGCCGACATTTATTACTTTAAATCTTCCTATTATACTGCTAAAACGGAAAATGTGACCTTTTGACCTCTGGGGTCACAAAGAACAAAGGTGAATTTAGCAAGTTTACGTTTTTATTGAAAGTGTGATTACTTTCGATCATTTTCAGCTTTCATGATACTTAAGAATGACCGCGCATTCACTTTGACCCCGAATATCTTGAAAACGCCCCAACGGCGGACTGATTACTACTCGGCATCGTATTCTACGCAAAATTTTGCTCTAGAAAAGTTGGATCTGGTTTTGTGCCCATTTGATGGACCCCCCCCCCCCCGCGCTGAGCCTCCAGACTAAATATATAGTTGCGTCTGACACACTACAATCAGCGCAAAGTTGGCTATCTCAAGCAAGCAATTTTATTGGTCGAAATTGGACCACGAGAAGTTCGTAGTATTTTTGTAGAGTTCGGGGAAAATTGTGTTGTTTATTCGATAAAAATTGTCAAAAACTACAAATCCTTGCTTGTTTGTAACATTTGCTTGTGTCAAACTAACTGCCAGACATATTATAGACAGGTATTTAACTCCATTCATTACTTTTAATATTATTTATTAGTAAAAACATGAAGTCGGTGCGGGTTGATTCTCAACGACCTTGACACGGGATTACGACAAGGAAATTATATAGAGGATATTTGTCGTTTTAGAGTGAAAAACATATTTTATTTCATCTCTAAGCAAGAAAACGTTTATATTTTCACTCATGCATTCACGACAAAACGACAAATGTTCTATTTACTTTATGATTTTACAATCATTTTAGGTAAAAACAACTAGCCAGTGGAATAACACTTTTATTTCACTGATAAAACGCGGTATTCCACTGCTGATCATAAAATAAATTTCATTATATTATTGTGTTCGTCTTTCGGGGGTAATTCCCTTAATATCTAGTTTATTTTCCTTGACGGGTATAGGTTAATGATCCTCGTCATAGTTAATCATTTTATTTACATTGTATAAATCAAGTCTAACATGTACAATATCTTCATATTTTTATTTTATCATCTCGAGAACGTTGTTTTTCCACGTGGTATAGTTATCATATAATCATATGTAGAAAAGTATAAGTTGTAAAAGAGTTTATTCCAGTTCACTGTTATCAAAACTACAACTCAGTGCTATGTCCTCCCACACTGACAACCACAAGTAAACTGACCTCTCTCACTGGAGTGTATGCACTCCCTCACATACATACAACCTTACATTAAAGGGACAACACATATAGTATGATACTATATAACAGGACAACTTTGGAGTTGCTTAACTCACGGGCTAGAATAGCAGAAAAACGCATTTGCAACGGTTACATTTTCAAAATTTTCTCCAGGAGGGTGAGGCCCCCATACCCTGCGACGATCGGTTGTTTGTGATTCGGGTCAGCCACCTCAGGTAGGCTATATTGGACCACATTGAATTTGGTTGATTGGAATTCGAGTCAGCCAGCTAGACTTGTTAGGCCACTGTGTAGTTGCTGTATTCATGGATTGGAGTGGTAGGAAAACGTGTTTGCGGTTGTCAAATTTTCCAAAGGAATAATTTACATCGACATTTGATATGCCATTCTTTATGACTTTATTAGGGTTTCACACTGCGGAGCTTGTGTGAAACACTATTGTTTTTGTTCGGATTATTTTCATTCTTATTTTTCTTTTTCCACTTTGCTTATAACTCAGCAATTACTTGTCGGATCAATGTCTTCGGTTTTACTGGGAAAGTGGGTGTGACTTAGAGTATAAAGCTATTTTGAACGTTCTACCACAGTGCGATATGTCCAAAATCACTGAAGTTGTCGTTTTTATACGCCCACATTGAAATGTGGTCGTATATTGTCGTCGCCCCCGTCCGTCAGTCCGCTCTAGAGGCTAAAGTTAATATCTGATTGACTTTAAATTTATACACAGTGTTTAAGGTCTTAAGACGAAGAAGCCTATTGATTTTTAGCGATTTCCGATAATTACTGCCAGAGTTATGGCCCTTGATCACTTTGCAAAATCTTGTGACGCTCTAAAGGATAAAGTTATCATCCGATTGACTTCAGATTGATACACAGAGTTAAAGATCTTGACACGAACAAGTATATTGATTTTCAATGAATTTTTATGACTTGAACAGTTAAATCCATGATATTAAAAGCTCTGCATACAAAACGTTAGCATGGGGCAGAACTTTATAAAAACCAAACAAATTCTAATAGTTTTCTGATAATTACTTCGTGAGTTGTTGCTCTTAATCAGATTTTAGTGTATTATAAATGTTTCATTACCGAAAAAAAGTAAAAATATGGGACAACCTTTGTTGACTGCCCGGACGATTTAGTTGCCTGGCAACCTATCTTTAAAAATATCGGCATAATTTTAACAATAATTGTTATATTTTAACTTTCTATACATTTTGGCATAGCCAGAGACATGGCACATAGCTACGCTACTTTTGATTTTTCATTTTTGGCAAACTGTCGTAGATATTAGGTGCCAAATTTAGCAAATTTAAATTTTTACAAAAAACTGTTTTATTTTGACAGTTCGGTACCACTTTTGAAGGGAAATATTATTTTTTTAAAATCTGATACGACTTAAAGGGTTTGGCCTGTAAAGGCGCTTAGAATCTTGCGCTCAGGTTTTTATATGCCAACATGGAAATGTGGTCGTATATTGCTGTCGCCCCCGTCTGTCCGTCCGTCCGTCCATCGTCCACAATTTCTTGTGAACACTCTACAGACTACATTTATCATCTGATTGCTTTGAAATTGATATATGTTGTTTGCATTAGTGAGATGAAAAAGCCTATATAATTTCAATAACTTCTGTTAATTTCTACAGGAGTTATGGCCCTTGTTTCACTTTGTTGCACCTTGTGAACGCTCTACTAACGACAAAAGTTATCAACCGATCTCTATGAAATTTATATGCATAATTAAATTAGTAAAACAAAGAAGCTTATTGAATTTCAGCAATTTCCGTTAATTACATCTAGAGTTATGGCCCTTGTTTCACTTTGTTGAATCTTGTGAACTCTCTAACGACAACAGTTATCATCCGATCTGTTAGTGAAACGAAGAAGCCTATTGAATTTCAGCAATTTCTATTAATTATGCCGTGAGTTATGGCTCTTGTTTCACTTTGTTGTACCATGTGAATGCTCTAACGACAAAATTTATTATCCGATCTGTATGAAATTTATGTGCATCATTTAAATTAGTAAAACAAAGAAGCCTAATGAATTTCAGCAATTTCCGTTTATTACATCTAGAGTTATGGCCCTTGTTTCACTTTGTTGAATCTTGTGAACGCTCTAATGACAACAGTTGTCATCCAATGTGTTTGAAATTGATATGCATCATTTAAATTAGTGAAATGAAGAAGCCTATTGAATTTCAGCAATTTCCATTAATTATGCCGTGAGTTATGGCCCTTGTTTCACTTTATTGTACCTTGTGAATGCTCTAACAATAAAAGTTATTATCCGATCTGTATGAAATTTATATGCATCATTTAAATTAGTAAATGAAAGAATACTATTGAATTTCAACAATTTCCGTTAATTACATCTAGAGTTATGGCCCTTGTTTCACTTTGTTGAATCTTGTGAACGCTCTAATGACAACAGTTATCATCCGATCTGTTTGAAATTGATATCCATCATTTAATTTAGTGCAACGAAGAAGCCTATTGAATTTCAGTGATTTCAGTTAATTACGCCAGAGTTATGGCCCATGTTTCACTTTGTTGTACCTTGTGAATGTTCTAACAACAAAAATTATTATCCGATCTGTATGAAATTTATATGTATCGTTTATCTTAGTAAAACAAACAAGCCTATTGAGTTTCAGCAAATTTCCGGTAATTACATCTAGAGTTATGGCCCTTGTTTAACTTTGTTGAATCTTGTGAAAGCTTGAACAACAAAAGTTATCACCTAATCTGTATGAAATTCATATGCATCATTTAAATTAGTGAAATGAAGAAGCCTATTGAATGTCAGCAATTTCCGTCAATTACTTATAGAGTTTGGGCCCTTGTTTTACTTTGTTGAACCTTGTGAAAGTTCGAACGACAAAAATTATCATCCGATCTG
Source organism: Patella vulgata (assembly GCF_932274485.2). Lineage (NCBI taxonomy): Eukaryota > Metazoa > Mollusca > Gastropoda > Patellidae > Patella > Patella vulgata. The sequence goes on along the minus strand of NC_065885.2, from coordinate 41,728,936 downwards.
TATGAAATTTGTTTGCATTATTTGAATTAGAACGAAAAAGCCTGTTGAATTTCAACAATTTCTGTAGATTACTTCCAGAGTTACAGCCCTTGTTTTAGTTTTTAGAACCTTGAGAACCCTCAAACGACCAAAATTATGTCATCTGTATGAAATTGTCTATTAAATTCCCCTAATTACCTACAAAAAAATAAATATGTGACATCCCTTGTCGACTGCTCGGACAATTTAGCTGCTGTGGGCGTATGTTTTGTTGGCTGGCAACCAATCTTTTAATTTCGATTTCATTTTCGGGCCTTTCGAATAAAAGGTGAAAAAGGGTGTAAAATTAAGCTATTTGCAACACATTCAGCATCTTCATGTTTTAGAATATTTCTTCGTAACTTTTAGGCCTGACAAGGACAGCTGTCTAGTCCTTTGGATGATACGAAAAACCGAGGTCCAGTGTATACATTAGAATGCATGTAAAAGATCACTTGGCAGTTGGAATTCGATATAAGAGTAGGCGATAGTGCCGCTGCCTGGGCAAAATTTCCCTCATAGCACACTGTATGGCGTATGCCCGTCATCATTAGCTCAGTATAGGAGCAAAACAGTAGGACGTTAAACCCCATTTCATTTCATTTCATTTCGTAACTTTTATAAACGTGTAGCCATAATCCATATGAAGACAATCTATATGAAAGTAAGTTTGCAACTTAAGTGGTTGCCGAGAAATAGGCAATTTTGCACGAGTCACTTTTCATGTTTCTTTTGCCTATAAAAGTTTCAGTTATTGATCGATTTTGAAATTGTTTTCACCATTTGATGCCTAATGCACATTGTGATAAGGTCAAAGCAATTTAACATTTTCACTGCCACCGGAAATGGTGTCATTTTGTCAACATTTTATTCAACTGAGTCAAACTTATTTTTTGTTTATAATTGTCCCCTGACTTTCGAAGAAAGCAGGGCACTGTTAAAATTGGTTCGTCCGTCTGTCCATTCGTCTGTCTGTCCATCACACTTTTTGAGACACAATAACTCTCATTCTAATTGAGCTAGAGTGTTCAAACATGGTGTAGGTGTTTATTAGGTCAATACCTTGATGGAGTTTGAAGATGAGCATTTTCTGATTGGTTGATCCTTTGGGACACGATAACTTTAGTTCTAATTAAGTGAGAGTGATGAAACTTGGTGTATAGTTTCAGTACATCAATACCTTGACTAAGTTCGATAATGAGCATTTTCTGCTCAGGGTAAGCAGAGTGATAAGCAATTTAATTGGCTGAGACTTTGGAACACAATAACTCTCCTCACTGTTATGTTGGCTTGTTAAGATATTTGATTCCAATCAACAAATAGAATGAACTCATGCGATCATATGATATATATATATATCACAAAGTAGTTTTTAACTTATTCAGTTGCCCAGAAATAGACGATTTTCTACAAGTCACTTTTCAAGGTTTATGGTACATAAAATTGTCAATTATTATTCGATTTTCATAAAATTTAGTGATGCCTAATGCCATTGACTATTTCATCAAAGTAATATAAGATTTTCATTATCACCGGAGGTAATGTCATTTTGGCAAAAATTGTATTTTTTGAACTGGTTCGTATCTGTAATTTGTTTATGATTAAGATACTTGCTTACAATCAAGAAATAGAATGAACCTGTGCGAACATATTGATATCACAAAATAGTTTCAAACTTCTTCAGTTGCGGAGAAATTTCACTTTGTTGGACCTTGTGAACGCTCTAACGCCGAAAGTTATCATCCAATTGTTTTAAAATTGATATATGTTGCTCACATTAGTGAGATAATAATTTCCTTTTATTATGTCTAGAGTTATGGCCCAGGTTTCACTTTGTTTGACCTTGTGAACGATCTAGTGAGATGAAGAAGCCTATTTTATTTTAATAATTTCCGTTTATTACGTCTACAGTTATGGCCCTTGTTTCACTTAATTGAACCTTGTAAACGCTTTAACGCCAACAGTTATCATCCTATCTTTGTGAAATTTGTATGCTTTATTCGATTTAGTGAAACGAAGAATCCTATTGAATTTCAGCAATGGCCCTTGTTTCACTTTGTTATGTGTCATTTAAATTAGTAAAAAGTAGAGTACTATTGAATTTCAGCAATTTCCGTTTATTACTTCTAGAGTTATGGCCCTTGTTTCACTTTGTTGCACCTTGTGAACGCTATAACATTAAAAGTTATTTGCCGATCTGTATGAAATTTATGTGTCATTTAAATTAGTAAAAAGAAGAATCCTATTGAATTTGCGCAATTTCAGTTTATTATGTTTAGAGTTATGGCCCTTGTTTCACTTTGTTGAACCTTGTGAACATTCTACGCCAAGGCAAAAGTTATCATCTGATCTGTATGAAATTTGTATGCATCATTTAGATTAGTGAAACCACAAAGCCTATTGAATATCAGCAATTTACAATAATTATTTATAAACTTATGGCCCTTGTTTCACTTTGTTAAACCTTGTTAATGCTCGATTGATGAAAGTTATCATCCGATATGTATGAAATTATACGCATCATTTAAATTTGTGAAACGGAGGTCTATTGAATTTCAGCAATTTCCATCAATTATTTCTAGAATTATGGCCCTGGTTTTACTTTGTGAACCTTGTGAATGTTCGAATGACAAAAGTTATTATCTGATCTGTATGAAATTTATATGCATTATTTAAATTAGTAAAACAAAAAAGCCTGTTAAATTTCAAAATTTTCGGTAAATTACTTCCAGAGTTAAGGCCCTTGTTTCAGTTTGTAGAACCTTGTGAACCCTCACACGACAAAAATTATACCTACAAAAGAATAAATATGCGTCAACCCTTGTCAACTGCTCGGACGATTTAGCTGCTGTGGGCGTATGTTTCATTGCCTGGCAACCAATCTTTTGACATTTGTAACACATGGTAACAAATGTATAAATGGAATTTATATTGCTGGATTTGGTTTATTCTGAGTCCATTTTATAACACGTGTTCAATGCTTATGTGGAAATCTGTTTAACAGTTTCATTGGTACCGGAAGTGACATAAGTTCAAGGGTAACAGGACTCCAGAATTGACGTAAGTTCAAGGGTAACGTGGCACCGGTGAAACCCATCATTACTGCATCGCAATTCTAGTTAGAGTTTCACACTGTGAAGTTTGTTTGAAACATTATTGATTCGGATTATTAGGGTTTCACAAGGTTTTGGTCCAAAAAAGTGTCAATTATGATGTTTGATTCCAAATAACAAATAGAATGAACCCATATGATCATGCAGATATCACCAAATGGTTTCTAACTTGTACGATTCAAGGTTTATGGTCTCTAAAAGTGTCAATTATTATTCAATTTTCATAAAATTTTCACCATGTGATGCCTATTGCCATTTACGATTTCCTAAAACTGATCTAACATTTTCATTGTAACCGAAAGTAATGTCATTTTGGCAAAAACTCTATTTTTAGCCTCCAAAACAACTATTTGTTTGAAGTAAGTGATATTCGTTTTCGTATAAAATTATGATATTGGATTTCAATGAACAAATAGTATGAATCAATACGATCATATAAATATCAAGGAGGTGTTTCTAACGTCTTCTCGTGCCGAGAAATAACCTGTTTTGTCAGTGTCACTTTTTAAGATTTTTTGCATTTTAATAAGGCTTTTTAAAAGGTTAATTCTGTTCAAATTTTAATCAATTTTTTTGTCATGGTTATTTCTGTATTCCAATTTAAATATTTTGTTGATAATGGAAGTGATGTCATGGCGTAGAGTCTTTGTTGTATAAACTGAACTGATATTGCAGGATGTATTGGTTAATTCTGCATCCATTTTATAGCACGGGTCCAATGCTCATGTGGAAATCTGTTTAATGTTTCAGAAATTGAATGGTTTATTTTTAATGCATGTTGATGATTTCCTTTGGTCTGGTAATGATTGTTTTGAAAATAATGTAATTGATGCGTAATGTCAATTTTGACTAGATCAAACCAATTTAACATTTTCAATGTCACTGGAAATGACATAATTTGGGCAAAAACTATATTTATAGCCTTTGAAACAAAAAATTTATTCAAATTTGTTATTTGTTTAAAATTTTGATATTTGATTCCAATCAACTAATAGAATGAATCAATACGATCATATAGATATCACAAAATGGTTTCTAACTTGTTCAGTTGCGGAGAAATAGGCGATTTTCAACAGGTCACATTTCAAGGTTTTGGGTCCATAAAAGTGTCAATTATTATTTGATTTTCTTAATATTTTCACTGTGATACCTAATGCCATTTACGATTTCATACAAGTAATTTAAGATTTTCATTGTCAACGGAAGTAACGTCATTTTGGCAAAAACTGTATTTTTAGCCTCTAAAACAAATACTTGCTTGAAGTAAGCGATATTCATTATTTATATAAAAAATTATTATATTTGATTCCTATGGACAAATAATATTAATCAATACAGTTTCTAACAACTTCCTTTGCCGAGAAATAACCAATTTTGTCAGGATCACTTTTTAAGATTTTCGCATTTTAATTTTAGTTTATGGGTTCTGGGTTAATTATTTATTGCCTGATTTGTGTAAAAGAAAAGCCCATATGCTCCGTGCAAATTCTCAATTTTCTTGTACTAATAAAAGTTCCTGTCGGCACCAGAAGTGACGTAATTTTGCCCAAAACTTCAATTTTGACGTGTCTGAAGTTCTTTTAAAGAGCAAATATTAATGTTTACAAATCTAATAGATCAAGCTGAATGTTCCTACTAAGACGCAAAATATGTCTAGCTTAGTTTTTTTTTATTTCGGTTTTGCGTTTGTGCCATTTTGATGTAAGGTCAAAAAGGGTGTAAAAATGTGCTATTTACAACACATTCAGGTTTTTCATTTTTAAAATATGTCTTGACAACTTTCATGAACCTGTAGCATTAATCGGCTGTTGCCGAGAAATAGGCAATTTTGCATGAGTCAATTTTCACATTATTTTGCCTGTAAACGAGTTAATTATAATCCGATTTTCTATTATTTTTTTCACCATGTGATGCCTAATGCCATTTTTGACTGGACAGATCCAATTTTACATTTTCACTGTCACCGGAAATGGTGTCATATGGGCAAAAACTGTATTTTTAGCCTTCAAAACAAATATTTTATTTAACTGCGTTTTATGTGTAATTTGTTTATAATTAAGATATTTGCCTCCAATCAACAAATAGAATGAACCCATCTGGTCATATAGATATCATAAAATGGTTTCTAACTTCTTCAATTGCGGAGAAATAGACGATTTTCTACAAGTCGCTTTTCAAGGTTTTTGGTCGATAAAAGTGTCAATATTATTATTCGAGTTTCATAAAATTTTCACTATGTGATGCCTAATGCCATTTAAAATTTCCTAAAACTGATATAACATTTTGATTATCACTGGAAGTAGTGCCATTTTAGCCTCAAAAACAAATATTTGTTTTAAGTAAGTGATATTCATTATTCGTATAAAATTATGATATTTAATTTCAATGGACAAATAACATGAATCGATACGATCATAGAGATATCAAAAAAGTGATTCTAATGTCTTCTCGTGCCGAGAAATAACCATTTTTTCAGTATCACTTTTTATATGCCCACATTTTCATATGGACGTATATTGTCATCGCCCCTGTCTGTCACAATTTTTATCCGATTTCAATGAAACTTGAAATATAGGTTTATCTTCCTAAGATCTCGGTAAGACTGTAACTTCATGGATTATGGCCCCTGATTGTACGAAGAATCACGTTTTTAGCTTGTGAACACTGCAGAGGTCACAATTTTTTATCCGATTTGGTTTAAACGTGAAATGTATGTTTATAACCCACAGATCTCAGCTCCTTTCGATATTTGCACATATCGGACCATATCTTCCTGAATTATGGCCCCTGATTGTACGATGGTTGAGTTCGAATTTCGTAAAAATCTGACCGAAACCGACGCAAATAGTGTCAAAATATTGTGTATCAGGGTTGTGGACCCTCTGGAGGTCACAATTTTCATCTGATTTTGATGAAACTTCAAATGCCTGTTTATAACCCAAATATCTTGGTTCCTGTCGATTTTCGTACATATTGAATAGTAACTTCCTGAATTATGGCCCATAATGTTGAGTTTGAATTTCATGCAAATTGAACCAAAACTGCCAGACAAAATGGCCCCCCTTCGTACGCAAATAGTGTAAACATCTGGTATATCAAAGTTGTGGACCCTCTAGAGGCCACAATTTTGATCTGATTTTGATGAAACTTGAAATGCAAGTTTATAACCCAAAGATCTTGGTTCCTTTCAATATTCGCACATATCGGATCGTAACTGCCTGAATTATAGCCTCTCATTGTACGAAAAATCATGTTTTTAGCTTGTGGTCCCTCTAGAGGTCACAATTATTATCCGATTTAAAAAAAACTTGTTTGTACAGTTCAAATTTCATGAAAATCAGGCCAAAACTGGCGGGACAAAATGGCTGCCCCTCGTATGCAAATAGTGTAAACATCTGGTAAATCAATGTTGTGGACCCTCTAGAGGTCACAATTTTAATCCGATTTCGATGAAACTTAACATGTTTATAACCCAAAGATATTGGTTCCTGTCGATATTCGCGCATATCGGATCGTAACTTCCTGAATTATGGCCCTTTGATTGAATAAAAATCACGTTTTTAGCTTGTGGTCCCTGTAGTGGTCACAATTTTTATCCGATTTAATAAAACGTGTAAATATATCACCATTACACACTAAGATCTTGGTTCCTTTTGATAATCGCGGATACCAGAACTTAACTTCCTGGATTATGTCCCCTAATTGTTTGAAAAATCGCATTTTTAGCTTGCAGATTCTCTAGGGGTCACAATTTTTGTCCGATTTTAAAACTCGTTTAAATACATCACCATTCCACCATAATGAAGGTTGAATTCAAATTTCGGGAAAATCGAAATAAAACTGCCCGACAAAATGGCCGCTCTTTGTACGCAAATTGTGTAGAAGTGTGTGGGCCCTCTAGAGGTCACAATTTTTATCCGATTTTGATGAAACTTAAAACATATCTTTATATCCCAAAATCACAGTCCCTTTTGATAATTGCACATTTCAGGCCATAACTTTCTGGATTATTGCCCCTGATTGTACAAAAAATCGCATTTGTTTTTAGATTATTTGCATTTTAATAAATGATTAATTCTGTTCAAATTTGAATCAATTGTCTGTCATGCAAAGGACAATTTTAGTGTTTTTTTCTGTAATCCAATATAAATATTTTGTTGAAAATGGAAGTGATATCGTGTCGAGTCATCGTTGTATAAATAGAACTGATATTGCTAGATTGATTGGCTAATTCTGCGTCCATTTCATTTTAAAACATGTGTGCTATGCAAATGTGGAAATATGTTTAACGTTTTCATTGTTAGTTTGTTTTCAGGCTATTTCGATTAAAAGGTGAACAAGGGTGTAAAATTAAGCTATTTACAACCCATTCAGCATCTTCATATTTTAAAATATTTCTTCGTACCTTTTAAAACTCGTAGCAGTAATCCATACGAAGAGAATGTATGTGAAACTTAATTTGTAATATGCGCAGTTGACGAGAAATAGGCAATTTTGCATGCATCATTTTTCATGCTTTTTTGCCTGTAAAAGATTTAATTATCATTCGATTTTTATACGCCCACATTGAAATGTGGTCGTATATTGTCGTCGCCCCCGTCCGGCCAGCGTCCACAATTGCTTGTGGACACTCTAGAAGTGAAAGTTAATATTCGATTGACTTTAAATTTATACACAGTGTTTAAGGTCATGAGACGAAGAAGCCTATTGATTTTCAGCGACTTCCGATAATTACTGCCAGAGTTATGGCCCTTGATCACTTTGAAAAATCTTGTGGATGCTCTAGAGGCCAAAGTTAATATCCGATTGACTTTCAATTTATACACAGTGTTTAAGGTCATGAGACGAAGAAGCCTATTGATTTTCAGCGATTTCTGATAATTACTGCCAGAGTTATGGCCCTTGATCACTTCAAAAAATCTTGTGGATGCTCTTGATGCTCAAGTTAATTTATACACAGTGTTTAAGGTCATGAGACGAAGAAGCCTATTGATTTTCAGCGACTTCCGATAATTACTGCCAGAGTTATGGCCCTTGATCACTTTGAAAAATCTTGTGGATGCTCTAGAGGCCAAAGTTAATATCCGATTGACTTTCAATTTATACACAGTGTTTAAGGTCATGAGACGAAGAAGCCTATTGATTTTCAGCGATTTTCGATAATTACTGCCAGAGTTATGGCCCTTGATCACTTCAAAAAATCTTGTGGATGCTCTTGAGGCTCAAGTTAATATCCGATTGACTTTAAATTTATACACAGTGTTTGAGGTCATGAGACGAAGATTCCTATTGATTTTCAACGATTTCCGATAATTACTGCCAAAGTTATGGCCCTTAAGTTATCATCCGATTGACTTCAGATTGATACACAGAGTTTAAGATCTTGAGACGAACAAGTATATTGATTTTCAATGAATTTTTATGACTTGAACAGTTAAATCTATGATATTAAAAGCTTTGCATACAAAACGTTAGCATGGGGTAGAACTTTATAAAAACCAAACAAATTCTAATAGTTTTCTGATAATTACTTCGTAAATTGTTGCTCTTAATCAGATTTTAGTGTATTATAAATGTTTCATTACCGAAAAAAGTAAAAATATGCGACAACCCTTGTTGACTGCCCGGACAATTTAGTTGTTGTGGGCGTATGTTTCGTTGCCTGGCAACCTATCTTCTGTTTTGTTTTACCATTTCATGCCTCATGCCAATTCTGACTAGGTCAAACCAATTTAACATTTTCACTGTCACCGGAAATGAGTCATTTGGACAAAAACTGTATTTTTAGCCATCAAAACAGATATTTTATTCTAATGAGTCTCATTTGTAATGTTTTTAAAATTATGATATTTTATTCAAATCAACAAATAGAATTAACCCATACGATCATACAGATACCACAAAATGGTTTCTAACTTGTACGGTTGCAGGGAAATAGTTTTCAACAAGACACTTTTCATGGTTTTGAGTCTATAAAAGTGTTAATCATTATTCGATTTTCATAAATGCCTTATGCCATTCATGATTTCATAGAATCTTGTCTAATGTTAATTTTCTATTTCCGGTTGTGTAAAAAGGCTTACATAAATAATCAGTTATAAAAATGTCTTTTAACTATAACTCCTAGTCCTTATGTCATCCTGATGTCATAACATGGTGTCAGAAGTGGTAGTCTACTGTATCAGAACAAAATCCATGTTGCTGATAGCTGAATTTTGAAGAATTTTATCAAAATAGTCCAACTAAAGTCAAACCAAAACAAAATCATGCCAAAAATTTCTGAACCAGAAAATTTTGATTTTACTAAGCCAACACAATGGTTAGAATGGAAGGAAAGATTTAGTCAGTATAGAATTGCTTCGAAATTGAATTAAGATGAGGGAGAAGTCCAAGTTGCATTACTGGTATATAGCATGGGGAAGAATGCTGAGGGCATTTTCAAGTCTTTCAACTTAGATGGTGAGGACAGCCATGATTATGATACAGTTTTGGAATGTTTTGAAAGATACTTCATCCCTAAAGTAAATACTATCCACGAAAGAGCCAACTTCAATCAGAGGGGGGGGTGGGTGGATATCTGAATGGTTAGCGTGCGCACGCTGTATCATAAGGTCTGTCATTGAGTCGACTGGCGTGGTTTCGAATCCCCGGTTGTACGTGACGAGGAGTAGGGTCGCCTGTCCAACCTCATGGGTTTTCTCCGGGTCCTCCGGTTTCCTCCCACTGCTAAAGACCCCTATGCGCAAGCGAATTATTGAAATAAAATTAAAAACCATATGTTAGTCCCGAAATGACCTAGTTTGTGTCGAGTGGACGTTAAACCCCATTTCTCTCTCTCTCTCTCAATCAGAGGGTTCAACAGGCAGGTGAATCAGTCCAAAGTTTCATTAGAAGTCTGTATGATTTAGCGGACAAAGCTCAGCTTAAGCCCTGCTGTAAAAATATGAATATAATGGACAGAATCGTAATTGGTATTCTCGACAAAGATTTGTCAAAAGACTTACAGTTGATAGCTGATCTAGATTTAGAAAAGGCAATAGCTAAAGTACGTCAGTCTGAATTGGTAAAGTCTCAAGTTCAGATCCAAACTGTTGCTGCTAGTAGTATGCCGACACCAGACAGTATCAAGAAGGAAGTTGAAGAAATTTGTGGAAGAAACCCAGGCTACCGAAACCCGAAAGACTATCATAATAAACCAAAGTTTCAGAAGAGGCCCAACAACTACCCACTCTGTGATAAATGTAATTACAGACATGCTGCTAGTAATTGTACAGCTAAAGGTCAGAAATGTCATCAATGTGGAAATTTCAATCATTATGCAACATGCTGTAGATCACGACAGAGAGACAGGGGTAAAAAGTCCAAAGCTAGGCTGATCGAAGTAGAAATTGATGATTATGATTACCAATATGAAGACAACAGTGCTGCTACAGAGAGTAAATTTTATTTGGGATCAGTCGATGAAATTGATGCTGAAGTAAAATTTTAATGATTCTGCTGAAGAGCCCTGGAAAGTCAGTTTGAGAATCAGCGATCTAATATCTCCTTCAAGATAGATTCTGGTGCTGATATTGTCATTGTCACAGATCAGTCGTATATGGCCATGAAACCAAGACCTGCTTTGTTGAAACCTGTCAAGTCTATTTTGAGTAGTCAAGGTGGTAATTTGAATTGCAGAGGAAAATTTGTTGCTGAAACCTACTATAAGAACAAACTCTACAAGTTCAATGCTTACGTCACAAAAAGGTGGAAATACGAACAATCTTTTGAGTCGAGGTGTCGCTACAGCTATGAACCTGATCAAGAGGGTTGAAAAGGTCAAAGATATGCTATTTGGTGCCATTGGTAATGTCAATTGCCAGCCGGTAAAGGTTGAGTTGAAACCGGATATTCAACCCTACAGTATTTCCACAGCACGTCGAGTTGCTTTCCCCATATTAGATAAAGTTAAGGAGGAACTTAATAGAATGGCGAAGGATGACATTATAGAGAGAATTACAGAGCTTACTGATTGGTGCGCTCCAATGGTTCCTGTTTTAAAACCTTCAGGGAAATTACACATATGAGTTGATATGAAATGTCTCAACGAAGCAGTCAAATGAGAAAGATTTATGCTACCAACACTGGACGTTATAGCTCCTAAACTCGTGGGAATGAAAATATACTCAAAATTAGATGGATCATCAGGATTTCACCAGCTGCCACTACATCCTGATAGTCAGATTCTTACAACCTTCATAACACCCTTTGGGAGATTCAATTTTAAGAGATTTCCATTTTGGTATAACCAGTGCGCCCGAAATATTTCAAAGAGTTATGGGAGATTTACTGGAAGGTCTAGAAGGTTGTGATGCAATAATGGACGACATTATTATTTATGGTCCTACTGTTGAGGAGCATGATAAATGTCTAGAACAAGTCCTTAACAGAATCGAGACAACCACAATTAGAGTATTTCGGACACATATTAGGAAAAGATGGAATTCGTCCTAATCCTAAAAAGATCAAGGCTATAACAAATCTTAAACGTCCTGAAAATATCTCTGAACTAAGAAGAATTCTAGGGATGGTCAACTATTTGGGCAGATATAGAAAACCTATCTACAGTCTTGAATCCGTTATCCAGTCTTTTACGAAATGACACAGCTTGGTTTTGGGGTCCTGATCAGGAATCTGCATTTCAAGAGATCAAGATCAAGATTTTGTCTGCCCCAGTATTAACATTTTATGATAAGACCAAACCAATAGTAGTGAGTGCTGATTCAAGCAGCTTTGGTCTTGGTGCCGCATTGTTTATCAGAGATGGTGCAGAATTAAAACCAGTAGCTTTCAGTTCAAGAACACTAACTGAAAGTGAGAAGAAATGGGCTCAGATAGAAAAGGAATGTCTAGCCCGAGTTTGGGCATGCGAGAAAATTTCACGTTATCTTATTGGTTTGGATAAATTCTCATTGATGACAGATCATAAACCTCTTGTACCGCTTATTAACAAACATGACATTGATAAGATACCAATCCGGTGTCAATGACTACTTATGCATATGAGAAGATTTAATCCTGTTGCTGAACATGTTCCAGGAAAACATATGGTTGTCTTGGATACTTTATCCAGAGCACCTTTAAACGAAACAGCTGAAATTGAAATTTCAGATGTTGACCTGTATGCAGATGCTGTCATACAAACCATGCCAATTAAAGATAGACTACTCAAGGAAATTCACCTTGTTAGCCAAAATGATGCTCAAATTCAGAGAGTTGCACATTTTACTAAACATGGATGGCGACAGAAAGAATCGTCAGTTCCAGAAAACATCAGATGTTTCTTCAAAGCTTGTGGTGATTTGTCTATCTCACAAGGATTCCTACTCTACCGACAACGAATCGTGATGCCAGAGAGTATGCGACAACAGTCTTTATACAACATACATGTTGGGCATCAAGGAGTAACAAAATGTCGTGAAAGAGCCAGATCTTGTGTATGGTGGCCAAACATTTCCAGAGACATTGCAGAACTAGTGGAAAATTGTAAATTTTGCCAGCTATATAAACCTACTCAAAGGAAAGAACCATTGATAACAACAACTTTGCCAAGAGGTCCCTGGATCAAGATTGGTGCTGACTTGTGTGAATACAAGAATGATCAATATCTTGTAGTTACTGATTATCATTCAAGATATATTGAAATTGCATTTCTAAATAGACCGACAACTGCAGTTGTAATTGGAAAATTAAGGAACATGTTTTCCCGTTGGGGTGATCCAGAAGAATTGGTTAGCGATAATGGCCCCCAATTCGCATCAAAAGAGTTTAAAGACTTTACTAAATCAACAAATATCAATCATCGGTTCTCAAGTCCCCATTATCCACAAGGAAATGGTGAAGCAGAAGCTGGAGTTTCGGCATGTGAGAAATTTTCATGTTATCATATTGGTTTGGATAAATTCTCATTGATGACAAATCATAAACCTCTTGTACCGCTTATTAACAAACATGATATTGATAAGGTAACAATCCTTTGTCAACGACTACTTATGCGTATGAGAAGATTTAATCCTGTTGCTGAACATGTTCCAGGAAAACATATGGTTGTCTCGGATAATTTATCCAGAGCACCTCTAAGCGAAACAGCTGAAATTGAAATTTCAGATGTTGACCTGTATGCAGATGCTGTCATACAAACCATGCCAATTAAAGATAGACTACTCAAGGAAATTCACCTTGTTAGCCAAAATTATGCTCAAATTCAGAGAGTTGCACATTTTACTAAACATGGATGGCGACAGAAAGAATCGTCAGTTCCAGAAAACATCAGATGTTTCTTCAAAGCTTGTGGTGATTTGTCTATCTCACAAGGATTCCTACTCTACCGACAACGAATCGTGATGCCAGAGAGTATGCAACAACAGTCTTTATACAACATACATGTTGGGCATCAAGGAGTAACAAAATGTCGTGAAAGAGCCAGATCTTGTGTATGGTGGCCAAACATTTCCAAAGACATTGCAGAACTAGTGGAAAATTGTAAATTTTGCCAGCTATATAAACCTACTCAAAGGAAAGAACCATTGATAACAACAACTTTGCCAAGAGGTCCCTGGATCAAGATTGGTGCTGACTTGTGTGAATACAAGAATGATCAATATCTTGTAGTTACTGATTATTATTCAAGATACATTGAAATTGCATTTCTAAATAGACCGACAACTGCAGTTGTAATTGGAAAATTAAGGAACATGTTTTTCCGTTGGGGTGATCCAGAAGAATTGGTTAGCGATAATGGCCCCCAATTCGCATCAAAAGAGTTTAAAGACTTTACTAAATCAACAAATATCAATCATCAGTTCTTAAGTCCCCATTATCCACAAGGAAATTGTGAAGCAGAAGCCAGAGTTAAAATTGCAAAGTCAATTTTACGTCAAAATTATGTCTTTCAAGCATTTAGAGCATATCGAACTACACCAATTGCTTCAACAGGATATTCTCCTAGTCAACTTTTCATAGGTCGAAATATTCGGACTGAATTACCAACTCTTCCTGATGAGTTAAAACCAAAATGGCCAAAACACCAACTCGTACAACAAAATGATGAAAAGAGGAAGGAGAAATCTGAACATTATTTTAACAAATGTCATGGTGCTAGAAATCTACCTCAGCTGAATATAAATGATAAAGTTCGAATAAAATTTGACAACGATAAGAAATGGTCTAAAACAGGAGTTGTCAAGTCATCTGATCCTGAAAATCGAACTTAACATCATCGAAACTTCAGATGGAACATTTCGTAGAAATCTAAGAAATCTTCAGAAATATCGAAGTAAATCTCCAGTCGAAAAGCAGAAAACAACTAAGGTGCAATCCGCCAAACAACAAATTCGAGCTGAAGTTTACTCCTCAGAATCTGAAGAGGAAACCGATCAAATTCATGAAAGAAATCCACAACCAACTGAACAGCCATCAATCAATGACCCAGTCGCAAATAGTACAACGACAAGGAGTGGAAGATTAGTAAAACCTCCACGTCGATATATTTATGACAATTAGTGTTGTGTGTTTGATTTCCATAGATGATTAGAATAATCACAGTAGTGCTTGCTTTCTTAAAAAGGGGAGATGTATAAATAACGACAAATAACTATAAGTGTAGTCTTAGTAATTATTAGTCTAGTTCCTATTAGTATAGTTCCTAATTTACCTCCCATAGACTGAATTAAAAATGAAAGCAAGAGACACTCAAGAGACTGGTTAATCTTGTCTTATGTTAATTTTCTATTTCTGGTTGTGTAAAAAGGCTTACATAAATAATCAGTTATAAAAATGTCTTTTAACTATAACTCCTACTCCCTATGTCATCCTGATGTCATAACAATTAGTTTTTGTCTGTACCATATATAATTCGACATTGTACATATATTATACACCCAAATCAGAAGGAAGCAAATTAATATAAGCCTACTTGGCTTGTTTTTGTATCCTATTATTTATGCTTTTTATACGCCCACATTGACATAGGGGATGTATATTGCCGTCGCCCCCGTCTGTCCGTCCGTCCGTCTGTCCATCGTCCACCCGTCCATCGTCCACCCGTCCATCGTCCACCCGTCCATCGTCCACAATTTCTTGTGAACGCTCTAACGCCAAAAGTTATCATCCAATTGTTTTTAAAATGATATATGTTATTTACATTAGTGAGATGAAGAAGCCTATTTAATTTCAATGATTTCTGTTTATTACGTCTAGAGTTATGGCTCTTGTTTCACTTTGTTGAACCTTGTGAACGCTCTAATGCCAAAAGTTAAAGACCACGTAAGATCAAAAATCTAAATTACATGTACCTATAGCCCATGGTTACTATATCAACTTTACGGCAACTTCTCACCAATCTGATTAAAATTAAGTCGGCTGTTAACGTTTAAGTGTCCGACACGCCAAAACGCTTTTCAATTTTTCAATTACGACCTTAATCCGGTTGATTGGCTGGTGACGTCACAGGCACTACACATAGGATATACATTATCTATACAATATCTCACCGTCTGTACAATATAGCACTATCAATACACACGGCAAGTTGACAAGCGTCTGTTGACGGTCCAATTACCACGTGACTGTCCTAATCATAATCACCGAATTATCGTCTTTCATTTGTGATTGGAATATTTTAGAGTGAATTTCAAATGCCGTATCATGCCGTAGATCCATTTAAGCTGCCTTTGTTTTAATAGGCCACGTGTCAAATGAAGACGACTCAAGAAATTAGCGCATTTACCGGTAATTTGGATAACCCCGTAATACTTGATATACCAAACTTAAGTACAGAAATACAAATGGCGCCAGTCATTTGTCGATATATTCATTATTAGCTATATATAATAATAATAACCATTTCTATACATAAAGAACAACTTTTATTGTAACTCCATTTGAAATTTACAGTGAATATGGAATTTTCCTATGACTATGCATAACATGTACAATAGATCGCCCTCATTTCTCAGCCAATCAACGCTGGGAATCTTATTACCATTTACGGTTACATGTCCTACGGGTGTAGTAAATGAGGTTAAACTTTGGCACAAAAATTGCACGGTATCATACGTGGAGTTCCTGGTGCCGTTTGGTGAGTGATAAAACTGTCAATGCAATTGTAAAATACTTTTATTAAAAAGACGATAAACTATTGTTGTTTAAACGCCAATCAACAAATAATACAAGGCTACTTGATTACAAAAACACTGGTGAGCAATAATTATTGGGTAAATAATAATTATAAACAACTGATGAGTAAAACTTAATTATTTTATACAATTAATGTGTGGGTGTACGATTCTACCATTAGTTCGTTCATGAGGTATTATGCACACGTTCCACTTAGAGTGATGTCTTTGATCTGGCCGGCGTAAAAAAAGATAATTACCTAATCAACATTCTTAATCCCACTAACACTCACTGCTAACACCGACGTGTAAATTAATTTATGACCTATGCCTGTATAACTTTTATAGTCGGATTGATTAATTAATGACAAATATTAACGACACTACACTTTATGTGGAAAAGCGAAGTGCTCGCAGTAAAAACACATAGCTGGACCGGTATATTATTTCCATATTAAAAGTGTTCGTCCAATAAGTTCCATATTGTAAAAAATTAATTAAGAGTTCAAGACTTCAAAGTTTAAAAGTTGTAGGCAATCTAAATTGGATCTTAAATTAAAATGAATTACAAAACGAATTATTCTGTAGTCAATTGTTTTATTTAATTAAGAACTAAGGGAGATTAAGGAATCAGTCAGGCGTTAATGAGTACACACGCCGGCTGTATATAGGTAATTAAGGAATAAACATTCCGAATTTTTATCCGATTTTGTTGAAACTTGGAAATGTAAGTTTATAACCCAAAGATCTCGGTTCCTTTTGATATTTGCGCACATCGGACCGTAACTTCCTGAATTATGGCCCCTGATTGTACGAAAAATTGCGTTTTTAGCTTGTGGACCCTATAGAGGTCATAATTTTTATCCGATTTAAAAAAACATATTATTATATCACCGTTACACCCTAAGGACGACTGAGTTCAAATTTCGTGAAAATCGGCCCAAAATTGACAGACAAAATGGCCGCTGTTCGTTCTCAAATAGCGTAAAAATTGCGTTTTTAGCTTGTGGACCCTATAGAGGTCATAATTTTTATCCGATTTAAAAAAACATATTATTATATCACCGTTACACCCTAAGGACGACTGAGTTCAAATTTCGTGAAAATCGGCCCAAAATTGACAGACAAAATGGCCGCTGTTCGTTCTCAAATAGCGTAAAAATACGGTAAATCAAGTTTGTGGACCCTATAGAGGTCACAATTTTTATCCAATTTTGTTGAACCCAAAGATCTCGGTTTCTATCGATATTCGCGCATATCGGACCGTAACTTCCTGAATTATGGCCCCTGATTGTACGAAAAATTGCGTTTTTAGCTTGTGGACCCTATAGAGGTCATAATTTTTATACGATTTGAAAAAACGTATTATTATATCACCATTACAACCCTACGGACGGCTGAGTTCGAAGTTCATGAAAATCAGCCCAAAACTGACAGACAAAATGGCCGCCCTTCGTTCTCAAATAGCGTAAAAATATGGTATATCAAGGTTGTGGACCCTATAGAGGTCACAATTTTTATACGCCTACATTTTCATTTAGACGTATTATGCCATCGCCCCTGTCCGTCCGTCTGTCCGTCCGTCCGGCCACAATTTGTTTGTGGACACTCTACAGGTCACAATTCTTATCCGATTTTGACGAAACTTGAAATATAGGTTTATCTCCAAAAGATCTCGGCTGCTTTCGATATTGGCATGTATCGGATCGAAACTTCATGGATTATGGCTCCTGTTTGTAAGAAAAATCACGTTTTTAGCTTATGGACCCTATAGAGGTCACAATTTTTATCCGATTTTGTTGAAACTTGAAATGTAAGTTTATAACACAAAGATCTTGGTTCCTTTCGATATTCGCGCATATCGGACCGTAACTTCCTGAATTATGGCCCCTGATTTACGCAAAATCACGTTTTTAGCTTGTGGACCCTATAGAGGTCATACTTTTTATCCGATTTAAAAAAAAACGTATTATTATATCACCGTTGCACCCTAAGGACGACTGAGTTTGAATATCGTGAAAAGTGGCCCAAAATTGACAGACAAAATGGCCGCCGTTCGTTCTCAAATAGCGTAAAAATATGGTATATCAAGGTTGTGGACACTATAGAGGTCACAATTTTTATCCGATTTTGTTGAAACTTGAAATGTAAGTTTATAACCTAAAGATCTCGGTTCCTTTCGATATTCGTGCATATCGGATTGTAACTTCCTGAATTATGGCCCCTGATTGTACGAAAAATCACGTTTTTACCTTGTGGACCCTATAGAGGTCATAATTTTTATCCGATTTAAAAAATCGTATTATTATATCACCGTTGCACCCTAAGGACGACTGAGTTTGAATTTCGTGAAATTCGGCCCAAAACTGACAGACAAAATGGCCGCCCTTTGTTCTCAAATAGCGTAAAAATATGGTGTATCAAGGTTGTGGACCCTATAGAGGTCACAATTTTTATCTGATTTTGTTGAAACTTGAAATGTAAGTTTATAACACATAGATCTCGGTTCCTTTTGATATTCGCGCATATCAGATTGTAACTTCTGAATTATGTCCCCTGATTTTACGAAAAATCACGTTTTTAGCTTGTGGGCCCTATAGAGGTCATAATTTTTATACGCCCACATTTAAATGTGGTCGTATATTGTCGTCGCCCCCGTCTGTCCGGCATCCACAATTGCTTGTGGACGCTCTAGAGGCTAAAGTTAATATCCAATTGACTTTAAATTTATACACAGTGTTTAAGATCATGAGACGAAGAAGCCTATTGATTTTCAGCGATTTCCGATAATTACTGCCAGAGTTATGGCCCTTGATCACTTCAAAAAATCTTGTGGACGCTCTAGAGGCCAAAGTTAATATCCGATTGATCTTAAATTTATACACAGTGTTTAAGGTGATGAGACAAAGAAGCCTATTGATTTTCAGCGATTTCCGATAATTATTGCCAGAGTTATGGCCCTTGATCACTTCAAAAAATCTTGTGGATGCTCTAGAGGCTAAAGTTAATATCCGATTGACTTTAAATTTATACACAGTGTTTAAGGTCATGAGCCGAAGAAGCCTATTGATTTTCAGCAATTTCTGATAATTACTGTCAGAGTTATGGCCCTTGATCACTTTGAAAAATTTTGTGGACGCTCTAGAGGCTTAAGTTAATATCCGATTAAGTTAATATCCGATTGACTTTAAATTGATACACAGTGTTTAAGGTCATGAGACGAATAATCCTATTGATTTTCAGCGATTTCGGATAATTTTTTCCAGAGTTATGGCCCTTGATCACTTTGAAAAATCTTGTGGACGCTCTAGAGGCCAAAGTTAATATCCGATTGACTTTAAATTTATACACAGTGTTTAAGGTCATGAGACGAAGGAGCCTATTGATTTTCAGCAATTTACGATAATTACTGCCAGAGTTATGGCCCTTGATCACTTCAAAAAATATTGTGGACGCTCTAGAGTCTAAAGTTAATATCGGATTGACTTTAAATTTATACACAGTGTTTAAGGTCATGAGACGAAGAAGTCTATTCATTTTCAGTGATTTTCGATAATTACTGCCAGAGTTATGGCCCTTGATCACTTCAAAAAACCTTGTGGATGCTCTAAAGGCGAAAGTTAATCTCATTGACTTAAAATTTATACACAGTGTTTGAGGTCACGAGGCGAAGAATCCTATTGATTTTCAAAGATTTCTGATAATTACTGCCAAAGTTATGGTCCTTGATCACTTTGAAAAATCTTGTGGACGCTCTAGAGGCTAAAGTTAATATCCGATTGACTTCAGATTGATACACAGAGTTTAAGATCTTGAGGTGAACAAGTATATTGATTTTCAATGAATTTTTATTACTTGTAACAGCTAAATCCATGATACAGTATTAAAAGTTTTGTATACAAAACGTTAGCATGGGGCAGAACTTTATAAAAACCAAACAATTTCTAATGGTTTTCTGAGTTGTTGCTCTTAATCAGATTTTAGTGTATTATAAATGTTTCATTACCGAAAAAAATAAAAATATGCGACAACTCTTGTTGACTGCCCGGACGATTTAGCTGCTGTGGGCGTATGTTTCGCTGTCTGGCAACCTATCTTTTTTGTTACCGGTACATTTTCATTTCGGCAACGGAGGTGACGTAAATTTAGCAAATACTGCAATTTTGACAGTTGGTAACCAGCAAACACAAAACGTTTTGGTAACATTCGTAATTGGTTCTAATATGGTTGCGTTTGTTTAAGCACGTTGTCCAAACGTTCGAAAAGGGTTATAACCATATTATTATATCACCGTTACACCCTAAGGACGACTGAGTTCGAATTTCGTGAAAATCGGCCCAAAACTGACAGACAAAATGGCCGCCGTTCGTTCTCAAATAGCGTAAAAATATGGTATATCAAGGTTGTGGACCCTCTAGAGGTGACAATTTCCTCTGATTTTGATGAAACTTGAAATGTAAGTTTATAACCCAAAGATCTTGGTTCTTTTCGATATTTGCGCATATCGGATCGTACCTTCCTGAATTATGGCCCCTGATTGTACGAAATATCACTTTTTGTTTAGCTTGTTCTCTATCCATCTCTTGCAAAATGTGGGTGTATCCTACCTGGCAGCCGCTGGTTTCTTTTATACACATGCTAACAGAGGCTTGATTTTTAAAATATTGTCATTATTATTATTGAAAGCTGTATGACATAGTCGTATGGAATTTAATTTTAAAGCCATTTCAATTATGGTTGTCACATGATCACTGTGCCGTGTGTCTATGTGTCAACCATGGATGAATGAATAAAAACATTTGCAAGTTACATGACAGAAAAAAAAAAAACCCTACAAATTGTGTTATATGAAGAAATACCATGGTGCCATATCAACTTATATCCATCAAATATTATAAGGAATATTACTGACATGAATTTCAATTAAATATGGACAATTTTCCGAATGGTGTACCTGTTTAATGTTATAGGCTATTTGTGGTAATTACATACAGTAGAATTCCTCATAACAAATTACCAAGAATTATTTTTGTTGGAAGTCTAGTTATATTAAAGGGAATGGAAGCTTAAAATTTTAAAACCCAGTTCCGACCAGGACCTCATTTGACCCAATTCTGGCCGATTCGTTTCAAAATGTATTAAGAACTCTGGTTCGGTACCACTTTTTGAAAGCAAATATTATTTTTTTCAAATCTGATATTACCCAAAAGATGCGTCCTGTAAAGGTGCACAAAATCTCAGACTCATTTTTTTAAATTTCGTTTACGGGCCATTTAGATAAAAAGGTGTAAAAATAAGCTATTTACAACCCATCCAGCGTCTTCATATTTTAAAATATTTCTTTGTACCTTTCATAAACTCGTAGCAGTAACCCATACAAAGAGAATGTATGTCAAAATTAGTTTCTAATATCAGCAGTTGCAGAGAAATAGGCAATTTTGCATGAGTCGCTTTTCACATTATTTTGCCTGTAAAAGAATCAATTATTATTCGATTTTCAATTTTCTTTCACCATTTGATGCCTAATGCCACTTTGGACTAGGTCAAACCATTTTAACACTTTCACCAGAAGTGACGTCATATAGGCAATAACTGAATTTTTAGCCTTGAAAACAAATATTTTATTCAAATGAGTCAAATTTGTTATTTGTTTAAAATTATATTTGATTCCAATCAACAAATAGAATGAACCCATATGATCATACAGATACATGTACCACAAAATGGTTATAAACCTTTATGGTTGCATAGAAATAAGACGTTTTTCTACAAGTCACTTTTCAAGGTTTTTGGTCTATAAAAGTGTCAATTATTATTCGATTTTCATAAAATTTTCACCATGCAATGCCTTATGCCATTTCTGATTTGATACAACTAATTTAACATTTTCATTCTCACCGGAAGTAATGCCATTTTGGCAAAAACTGTATTTTTTACCTTAAAACCAAATATTCCTTTTGAAGTGAGTTTTATTTAGTATTCCTTTAACATTATGATATTTGATTCCAATGGACATATAGATTGGAACAAAACAATAATATAGATGTCACAAAGATTGCTTCTAGCATCTTCCCTTATCGAAAAATAAGCAATTTTGTCAGGGTCATTTTTTAAGATTTTTAGCCTTTTTAATTTCATTTTATGGGTTCTATGTTAGTCATTTATTGCCCAATATGTATAATACAAAGTTCATATGTTTCATGGTGCAAATTCTTAACTTTTTTGTTACCGATAAAGTTTTCTGTCGGCACCGGAGGTGGCGTAATTTTGCGAAAATTTATAATTTTGACAGGCGTAATTTTGCGAAAATTTATAATTTTCGCAAGCAGATATTAATTTTTACAAATCTGACAGATTAAGAAGAATCCCCCTATGACAGACGCAAAAAATTTAAAACTCATTTTTTTCAATTTTGGTTTTGTGTTTGCGCCATTTTGATTTAAAGGTGAAAAAGTGTGTAAAATTAAGCAATTTACAACCCATTCAGGGTTTTCATATTTTAAGATATTTCTATGTATTGTTCATAAACTTGTAGCTTGTATCTATACAAAGACAATCTATGCCGAAATTAGTTTGTAATATGAGCAATTGCCGATAAATGAGCAATTTTGCATGAGTCACTTTTCTATGGTGGCTGAAAGCGTCCATTTGGATCGGCGGGTTTCTAGATACAGCGCGAGAGTCGCCGTTAAGCCAGCACGACGAAAAATGCGCCGATCAGCGACTTTTTCATCGTACTAGCTAAACGGCGACCCGCGACTTTCACAACACGAGAGTCGCCGTTCAGCCATGCGACGAAAAAGTCGCCGAAAAAGTCGCCGAAAAAATCGGCGCCTTTTTGTCGCTCTGGCTTTACGACGACTCTCACCTCGGAAGTTTAAATGGCTACATTTTACTTCTTGTATATAAAATCAGAATGAAGGAGATTTTGGATGAGTTTGGGCTGTCGAGCTTAATCAACATTTTCAGTGACACTAAGGCAAATTAAAATTTATGAGTGTTACAGACACGTGTACTTTCAAAACCTGTTTAGTTACACTGGAATTAGATTTAAAATGTACACGTCTCTATATCACACGGCTCTAACTTTTTCCCAAATTTTCGTTGGGTAGAACGCTTTCTGCCACAGATGGAGCAACATGTGGCAAACTCTTGCACAAAAGCATGTATGAGGTTCACCATGAAAAACTTGAAATACACAAGCTGGAAGTAGAGACAAGTAAACATGCAATTTTCGGCCCTACATTTCAACCTAACCGACCTCTCAAAATCATGAATATTCACCAAAACCTAGCAGAAAATGTATTTTCAAACCCCTTTCTTCGATTCTACACCGAAAATCACCATGCAAAAGGGGGAAAGGGAGAGAAAGACTAAAAATAATTTTCGCCCTACATTGGTGGGTGACGGCGTAGAAATATTTGGTGATCTGTGTGCGTAAAATGTAGCCATTGCGCATGTAACTAACTATAAACTTCCGAGGCGAGAGTCGCTGAGCGACGAAAAAGTCGCCGATTTTTTTGGGGACTTTTTTGTCGCGTGGCTTAACGGCGACTCTCGTGTTGTGATAGTCGCAGGTTGCCGTTACGGCGACTCTCGTGTTGTATCTAGAAACCTGCCGATCTAAATGGACGCTTTCAGCCACCATACTTTTCACATTATTTATTTGGCTGTAAAAAAGTCAATTATGATTTGATCTTCATAAAATAACACCATTTGATGCATAAAGCAAATGTGCATTATATCAATTTAAGCAGAATTTATAGTTGACACCGAAAGTGTTACCATATTCTCCAAAACAGATATTTTATTCTAATGAGTCCTATTTGTTATGCGTTTAAAAGTATGATATTTAATTTCATTCAACAAAAAGAATGAACCCATACAATCATATAGATATCACAAAATGATTTCTAACTCATTCAGTTGCGTAGAAATAGACGATTTTCTGCAAGTCACTTTTAACGGTTTTTGGTCCACGAAATTGTTAATTATTACTTGATTTTTATAAAAGTTTCACCATTTGATGCCTAATGCCATTTGTGATTTCCGAAAAACAGTTTCATAAATGTATTTTTACTAGAAATGGCAACACTTTGACAAAAACTGTATTTTTAACCTTCAAAATAAATATATTCTCCAAATGAATGTTATTCAATATTCCTTTAAAATTATAATATTTAACTGCATCCAACATATAGAATGATTTAATACGATGCTATAGATAACAAAATATTGCTTCTAACCTCTTCCGTTACCGGGAAATAAGGGTCAGTTTTTAAGATTTTTTTTCGCATTTTAATTTCCCATTACAAAGTCTCATCAGATAACTTAGTGGTAAATTAGTAACAAATTTTGTCAGGATCACTTTTTCAACATACCGGGAATTCTCGTATTTAAGCCCTGGTTGACCATGTCAGTGATGAAACATTTCTTCTGAAATTAAGCCCAGGGCTTCAACTCGAAAAGAGGAAAAAAAGGACAAACATTTGGGTTCTTTTTATAATTTTAAATCGAACGAATCAAATTCGTCAACAAAAATGGCTTTTAAAACACAATTGTGATACACCTTCACATAAATGTTCTGAAATACAAAAAAGAAACTGTCCATACACTTTAAATTTCAAAGTTCTTTGAACAAATCAGATCTCAGGGCTAGCTTTTACTAGTATGGTGAGCACCCTTTACCCATCAATGTCCTCGTCTGAACTGGAATCCTCGAACGGGTCGTCACCGAGTTGGTCCTCACCGTGGGAGTACAAGACCGGAAGGTGACTGGAGAACATCTCATAGCCTGTAGTTCACATGTGGTTTGAAAATTTAAAAGGGAGACCACTCTAAAATAAATTTTAAGGGCTTAAATTCGAAATTTAAACTCGTTATTTAGCTTATACGCTTAATAACGGCAGGGCTTAAATATGAGGATTCCTGGTATGTAACAAATATATTAATGGAATTGATGTTGCTGGATTTGGTTGATTCTGCGTCCATTTTATAACACATGTACAATGCTTATGTTGAAATCTGTTGGAACGGTTTCATTGGTATCGGAAGTGACATAAATTCAAGGGTAACGTGGCATCAGAAGTGACTTAAGTTCAAGGGTAATGTGGCACCGGTGAAACACGTCATTACTGCGTCGCAGTTCTAGTTTTATTTGTTTTTACTACACTGGGACCTGGAAGAGTTGTTATATAATCCGCGTTCTGGTTAATGTGGGGGATTAACCAATGACCCCTGACACGACCTCCCACTACAAGCGGTGAGATCTTCATGCAGTGGGGGCCATCAAAAGTATATAAAAAAACGAAACATACATCTGTATTTTAATCAGATTGCAGGACGCGGGTCATTGTCAAGGCTTCCTCTGCCACGCTTAATTTCCACAGCCCACTTCTTTACTGTGGATAAGGAAGGGGCATCATCCCCAAAAGGCGAGACCTGTAGTACTATGGTCTTTGCGACCATATTGTATCTTTGATTAATTATTAGATTCATGCATTGTAGAGAAGTCATATCTCACATACTCAAATTAAAATGATTGAGTGGTTGACACATAAAAATATTTATAAAACCAAAACAGAGATGATTTTAGGTGAACCCAGAATATCATGTTTATCACTTGTGTTGGAAAATTTCTATTGCATCATTTGACCAATCATCATAATTAATTATGTAATATTTGTCCAATTAAATAATTGACAGCTCGCTATGTACATTAAGTCAAGCTGGCAAACAATAAACCGTCAGGTTAACATTTTTGCCCAGTGCTTGCCCCATATTGTTTTTTTTTTCACTGAATCCAGTATTTTTCTACTAAGATTGACATATACCAAATTTGCCATACTTTTATTGGAAATAGCTACCCTATAAATACTTTCGTGGGTATGTATCTGAAATGTGAACACTATTGGTTTTTTTTTAGAAAAAATACTCAAAGTGACAGAAACTATAAGAGTCTGTGAGTCCTATACTTAACTGGTCAAAAACAGATTAAAGAGGTACAAATGGGTGTCAGATTTGTGAATTTGATTTGATAGGCTTTCTTTTATTTATGTCAGTTCATATACTATTTCTTAGTGGATAAGACGCTGGCTCGCTAGTCTGGAGGTTACATGTTTGACCCCTGCATTGCAGAGAGAGTTCATTGTGATTTTCTGGCATCATTTCCCCTTGTCAGTGGTGCAGGATGGAGGGCCTGACAAAGACAGCTGCCTAGTCGTTCGGACGTGAAGAAAAACTGAGGTCCCTTGTATACATTGGCGTGTACGTAAAATATCCCTTGACAGTTGGAATTCAATATAAGACTAAGAGTAGGTCATAGTGCTGCTGCCCAGCACACTGTATGGCTTATGCCCAATCAGAGCAGAACAGAAGGACGTTAAACCCGATTTAATTTCATTTCACATTCTTTTTCTTTTCATACCACAGTGACTCAGTGAGTAACACTATCTCATTAACCATGAGGTCCAGGGTGTGGACAAGAAAGTTCTTTGGTGATTTCCAGCCTGGTTTCTGCTTTGTCAGTGTTGCAGGATCAATATTCTGGCAAAGAAACACGTGCCCAATCGTTCAGGTGGTAGGTAAAATCGTGGCCCACCATTGCGAATTTCAGACAATAAAAATATTAGGATTATATAGATAAGCCTTATAAGACTGAAATAAATTTCACATTATGTATGTAAACCTCTCTTTCAGGTTTGTGGAAGTCGGGTGTTAGATCCCTGCATTGGCCAAGAAAGTTCATCCAGATTTTCCGGCGTGGCCCCCCCTTGTCAGTGATGCAGGATGGGAGGGCCTGACAAGGACAGCTGTCTGGTCGTTCAGATGGGATGAAAAATCGTGGTCCCGTGTACACATTGGCATGCACGTAAAAGATCCCTTGACAGTTTGAATTCGATATAAGAGTAGGCCGTTGTACTGCTGTCCAGGCAAAATTTCCCTTATAGCACACTGTATGGCATACGCCTGTCTTCATTAGCCCAGTTCGGAGCAGAACAGTAGGACGTTAAACTCCATTTTATTTAATTTCATTTCTTTCAGGTTTGAAGAGAAGAAAATCAGCAAAATTTTTAGTCGAAGTGATAAGAATGTTACACAGAATATGTAAACAACAAGTATTAATTCGTCATCTTCAGTATGGTGTTCGAGGTCAAACACAAATTAGCAGAAGTCAACATGTGATAGCTATCAGACGCGAGACCATTAATGTATGGGAGAGACGTGCTCCACTCTCCCCTGCCCATGTGGGACGATTGGTTAAAAGTGGAGTAAAGATCATCGTACAACCATCCAACAGACGTGCCTATAATATGCAGGTTAATAATATAGATAAATTACAAAAAGTAAAGAATACTGCAGCTAGATTTGTTACTTTAACAAAGAAATGCAACCACATAACTCCTGTTTTATATAATTTACACTGACACTGAGAACTGCTAAAGGGCGAGTCTGTGCACAGCCATCATAGAATTCTCAGTCATTGTTGTTATTTGTACGTGTATCGAAAGAAAATTAATTTTCCAACTATTACTCGGTATTACCACGTTAAAACTGTAAATAAGGTTTGTTAATTAACAAGGGTGAAAAACTGTCTGAGAGCTGAGTTAATTAACGCTAGGGGTGAAAAACTGTGCGACAGTGCGTTTTCAGTAGAGGTGTGTTAACTAACGGACTGGTAAAAAATGAATGTCAATGTTGTGTATTGTTTAATTGGCGTGTTTTCTTGGTAGTTGCGATAACTGCACCAAAAGGAGTAGGGCTGGGTAAAATATCGATATAATTCGATAGTATCGATTGGACGACTCAGAAAAGCACTATCGATAGCGGTGGGTTACTATCGATTATCGCTCTTCGTCTATTTTTCTTGCGTCTGAAATGTCAATGTTTTCTTTCAGTTAATCATAATACACCGCTCACTTTAATTAATATCAAGTATCAATGTAACACATAACAAAATTGTGACTTCTTATTGAACAGCCGTTTTCATAAATTCACTCTCATTGAAACGTTACTTTAGTTTTGAAGAAATTATTGTTGAATATCGCTAAATCGAAGATACCCGGATGTGTAAATAAAGTTAGAGTTATTTCCCTTTGCAAGCTTCAAAATTCGTCTGCCATATTGATATTTTCGCGCGCACGTACGCAATTTTTAGAATCGGAACAAGTTCATTTTGGTCCCTTAACATAATTATTTACAATATTTCTTCATTCGGAACCACGGCTGCATTATTTTAATAATAAACAACATCAATTTACGTATATATACGTGATATAACAAGTTTTATTAATGTTTTCCAAATAAATCTCCTTAGACAGGAGCAAACGATCTTTCGCAACTTCGTTGGGTTTTGAACTTTGAACTTACATTGTATCCAGTCTTGATGATGACGGTGAAAATAAGTTTGTTTTCGATACTATCGATTATCGACCGACATTTCATAGTAAAAATCACTATCGATACCCAGCCCTAAAAAGGAGTATAATCAAGGACCAACAGGCTTTATCTGACACGTACGTGTTAAATCAAAATTTGGGAAGTAAAACTGTTTTACCGTGCAATTTATCATTCGACCATGTGTTTTACGCAGGTCTTTGTATGATTAAAGACAGGTCTTTAGATAGGCGTGTGTACTCGCTGTGATCTACGTTTCTCTTATGTGTCTTTTGTATTGCGTACCACATATATAAAGTTGAATTTAATGAAATAAAAATACGGACCTTAATCTATTGTATACGGAAAGGCGAATGTAATGTCGTCATTTATAAATACACAGCAGTGAGCGCCCAATTTGAATATCCACGGGTATATAGAGAGTAAATCCAGCAAAAACAACAGAAATATATTTCTGTTTTATTACTAAAAAGACGCGCACTCACCTTTTCATATTTATTAAATTTATAAAAATGTGCCACGTTGCGTAAATTGTGCATCTTACCTTCAATAGCAATATCCATAAAACAGAAATCTCCATATTGATAAATAATATGGCACAAGCAACAGAACAGTGGTAATTTCCACACAAATGATATATTTAAACTAAAATTACTTTAGCTTTTCACTAAATTTACATCGCATACAATTCAACGATCCTCATTTATGCAATTACAGAATTATCCCCGTGATCTAAGATATCAAAGAAGCACATACACCCGATGTGACACATAATCATTTTTCGAGACTTTGTAGATTGGACTTCCTTGTTGTGTTTTCTTCGTGATCCTAATATATGAAACTACAGATTAAATGATTTCTTCAACTTTATTATTAAGCTGGATTGG
This sequence comes from Patella vulgata, assembly GCF_932274485.2. Lineage (NCBI taxonomy): Eukaryota > Metazoa > Mollusca > Gastropoda > Patellidae > Patella > Patella vulgata. The sequence goes on along the minus strand of NC_065885.2, from coordinate 41,699,368 downwards.
CTTCAAAGGTCCCTCGTTCTCAATAAATGATAGCTGCTCGGAATACCTGGGTGAGCTCTGACCAGTCTCACTCAACACCCTCTTTTATATCCCCCTAATTTCTGCATAGTATTGAATAAATATTTATTCTCGTAAATATACTTATTCTCGTAAATATACTTATTCTCGTAAATATACTTATTCTCGTAAATATACTTTCTCGTAAATATACTTATTCTCGTAAATATACTTATTCTCGTAAATATACTTATTCTCGTAAATATAATTTTTCTCGTCTTCCGACAAGTTATTATTTGTGTCTTCAAATTTGTACCATTGAAATGTCACCCAACCATTTCACGCATAGTCCGTGCAGAGCAATAACAGCTCCTTGATCAAAGTAACAATTCTATCACATGTAAAGGCGTGCAGGAGCTTATTCGCGTGTATTGGAAAATTGTTCGGTTGCTTTATTTGAGAAGATACTGATATTATACTATAAAATTTGTCCATTTTTTCTTTGAAAATTCTGACAAATTGGTAGCCCTTCGGGAAGGTTGGTCATATCGCTTACCCTATTTGTGTATTGTACGTTTTTATACGCCCACATTGAAATGTGGTCAGATATTATTGTTCGTCCGGTGTCAACAATTGCTTGTGGACGCTCTAGAGGCTAAAGTTAATATCCGATTGACTTCAGATTGATACACAGAATTTAAGGTCTTGAGACGAAGAAGTATATTGATTTTCAATGTATCTTTATGACTTGAACGGCTAAAGTTTCGTATACTAAACGTTAGCATGGGGCAGAACAAATTCTAATGAATTGTTACTCTTAATCAGATTTTAATGTATTATAAATGTTTCATTACCGAAAAAAGTAAAAATATGCGACAACTCTTGTTGACTGCCCGGACGATATAGCTGCTGTGGGCGTATGTTTCGTTGCCTGGCAACCTATCTTTATAATAGCTAGCAAATAATTTATGATATCTGAATACTTTTTGAAAGAACATATAGCTCGTTATTAGATGTTAGTTTTTAATAGGCCATTTTCAATGAATCTTTATGACTTGAACAGCTAAAGTTTCGTATACTAAACATTAGCATGGGGCAGAACAAATTCTAATGAATTGTTACTCTTAATCAGATTTTAATGTATTATAAATGTTTCATTACCGAAAAAAGTAAAAATATGCGACAACTCTTGTTGACTGCCCGGACGATATAGCTGCTGTTGGCGTATGTTTCGTTGCCTGGCAACCTATCTTTATAATAGCTAGCAAATAATTTATGATATCTGAATACTTACTGAAAGAACATATAGCTCGTTATTAGATGTTAATTAGATGAACAGCCCAACGCAGCTTTGAAATGAAATGAAATGAAATGGGGTTTAACGTCCTACTGTTCTGCTCCGAACTGGGCTAATGAAGACGAGTATACGCCATACAGTGTGCTATGAGGGAAATTTTGCTCGGACAGCGGCACTACGGCCTATTCTTAGACAATTACGTTTCCAACTGGTACGGAGAAGTAATTCAAATTTATTATTATCATCGAAGAGATGTTTTGCAAATAAAGGGAACAAAGTAATATTAATACATGTACTATAAATCAAAATTTTGTTACTATATATTATTATAGTGCGCCCTTCCATGTAACTTACTTAGGGACACTTTACAAAGTGACAATTTAATCTTAAAAAAATCAAGATTATGGACATGTAGCGTCGGTTAAAAGTCCGTTTAAATAACTGTGTTTTAAATAGGTTTTTTTTATAGATAGAATATAGATATGTACAATATCTTAAACTAAATGGTAGATTATTCCATAAAACAGATACGCCTGTATCAAGAGATAGTTTGTTACTGGTTGCAGTAAATTTTACTATACATGTTTGTATGTATTCTATTTACATGCCATACAAAGTTTTAACCATAAATTACCTTATTTTTCAGTTTGCACGATTATTTAAGTTAGCGAAAACAGTAAATTAATAAATCTATAAACAAAATTAACAACCGTAATTCAGACAGTAACTTCTCTAACACATTTTGGTTGAAATAAATAATCTGCGTGTAGCTTGTTAATTAGTTTATTACTTTATGGCCCCAATCAAGTATCTAAACACCGCATTTGTTACGCAACACCTAGAGGTCAACGTTTTCAAACATTCTGATCAATCAACCATAACAAAAAGATGGCAATACTTTCCCCCAGTTTGACTGTATATACAGGATACTAGTGCTCTAATATTGTATTTTAAAAAACGATTGGAAATGTAGATGGTGTTATTGATGAACTATTTAAATGTTCAAATCATATCCCAAGAAATTATATCGTCTAGTTCTATCGGGAGCAGATTCATCGTTCAGTAATTATAAGTTTATGGAACTTTAAAATCTTCGCTGAATCCACGGGACAGATACAATACCATGCTGATTTTTATTTTTCATTTCGGCGCCAACGGCTCGGCTTTCATCATTCTAAAGGTCAATATGTGAACTTACGCGTTTAATCAATGAAACAATGTCTAAAATGATTATAAAATAAACCTAATATTGCTTTCTGATGTGGCTGGGTAATTTCAGGTGCCAGTCGTAAGAATAAGAAGACAGTATATTTACATACGGCAAATTTGACTTATTCGCTATATACCCGGGGATATTCAAATTGGGGCCTCCCTGTTCGATATTTATAAATGACATTGCATTTCGTGCGATAGATTAAGGTCAATATTTTTATTTTTAAGTAGCGTGACTATCTGGTACGCAGTATAAACGCCAGTTATAGTCGAAAGAATAGAAGACAAGTTGTAAGACTTTGGTCCTTAAAACAATATTGGGTCTTTGAAAAATTGTTGGTTAACTCTTTCTATAGAGTCAAATCCCACGTACTAATAAAAGCGAACGACATGTTTATATGTAAAAAAAACCAGTGATATTTTGGTAAAATCCTAACCATTGTCAAAATATCCATCAAATTCTATCTGTTTATGACATATGGTTGGTAGACCAAATAAGGTAATGTTCTTCCCCCTGGTCTTGGGAAATGGGGAGGTTTATTCCATATTTGGGATGGAAATTAAAGTCAAGGTCAGTCTAGGATGTGCAGAAATTAGGGGGATATAAAAGAGGGTGTTGAGTGAGACTGATCAGAGCTCACCCAGGTATTCCGAGCAGCTATCATTTATTGAGAACGAGGGACCTTTGAAGCCAATCCAGCCTAATAATAAAGTTGAAGAAATCATTTAATCTGTAGTTTCATATATTAGGATCACGAAGAAAACACAACAAGGAAGTCCAATCTACAAAGTCTCGAAAAATGATTATGTGTCATATCGGGTGTATGTGCTTCTTTGATATCTTAGATCACGGGATAATTCTGTAATTGCATAAAAGCGGCTATTATAAATTACAAGTTCTGGAATGAGGATCGTTGGATTTTATGCGATGTAAATTTAGTGAAAAGCTAAAGTAATTTTAGTTTAAATATATCATTTGTGTGGAAATTACCACTGTTCGGTTGGTTGTGCCATATTATTTATCAATATGGAGATTTCTGTTTTATGGATATTGCTATTGAAGGTAAGATGCACAATTTACGCAACGTGGCACATTTTTATAAATTTAAAAAATATGAAAAGGTGAGTGCGCGTCTTTTTAGTAATAAAGCAGAAATATATTTCTGTTGTTTTTGCTGGATTTACTCTCTATATACCCATGGATATTCAAATTGGGCGCTGACTGCTGTGTATTTATAAAAGACGACATTACATTCGCCTTTCCGTATACGATAGATTAAGGTCCGTATTTTTATTTCATTAAATTCAACTTTATATATGTGGTACGCAATACAAAAGACACATAAGAGAAACATAGATCACAGCGAGCACACACGCCTATCTAAAGACCTGTCTTTAATTATACAAAGACCTGCGTAAAACACACGGTCGAATGATAAATTGCACGGTAAAACAGTTTTACTTCCCAAATTTTGATTTAACACGTACGTGTCAGATAAAGCCTGTTGGTCCTTGATTATACTCCTTTTGGTGCAGTTATCGCAACTAGCGAGAAAACATGCCAATTAAACAGTACACAACATTGACATTCATTAACACACCTCTACTGAAAACGCACTGTCGCACAGTTTTTCACCCCTAGCGTTAATTAACTCACCTCTCAAACAGTTTTTCACCCTTGTTAATTAACAAACCTTATTTACAGTTTTTTACCCATGTTAATTAACACACCTTATTTACAGTTTTAACGCGGTAATACCGAGTATAGTCGGAAAATTAATTTTCTTTCGATACACGTACAAATAACAACCATGACTGAGAATTCTATGATGGAGCAGTTCTCAGTGTGGTTGCCTGTTAAATATTGAATTGTTACTTTAACAAAGAAATGCAACCACGTAACTCATGTTTTATATAATTTACACTGGTTGCCTGTTAAATATCAAATTGATTTTAAGATTTTATTACTTACTTTTAAATGTTTAAACAGTTTAGCTCCTGTTTAGAACTTTATACACCTGGTCGAACATTACGTACATCAGATAAGCTATTTTTAAAGCCGCAAACTGTTCTACTAGTCTCATATGGTCAGCGATCTTTTAGTTATCAAGCACCTGTTTTATGGAATAATCTACCATTTAGTTTAAGATGTTGTACATCTCTATATTCTTTTAAAAATCAATATAAAACACATTTATTTAATCAGGCTTTTAATTAACACGTCCATAATCTTGTTGTTTATTTATGATTACCGTACATTGTCACTTTGTAAAGTGCCCCTGAACATGTTATATGAAAAGGTGCACTTTAAATATTAAGGCTGCAACGATATGCCAGGCCATGATACGATGCGCATCACGATTCATAGTCTACGATATGATTAATATCGCGATATAGGAAATAGATTTAAAAAATGCTGAAACTCGAAGCCCTACTTTTATGATTTACTTTAAAGGAGCTATGTCGCTAATATTTGGAATCTAGAAATTGACACAAATGGGTCACAATGCATATAATAATGTAATATGAATGTATATAAACTAATTTACATTCAATCATTTCCATTTTTACCCTAATTTCAAATCAGTTACCTGGTTATTTCAGTCTACACCGATAGTATTTATTGCGCATGCTCTCCAGATGAAAATATGGCGTTATCGTTTGACATGACTTGAGAAATATGTCTAGCCTCGTTCTTCATGTCCTGCGTTACAAATGGCGCTGAAATGCATTATGATACACGATTCCTGTACCAATGGTAAAATGTTTATTTTGTCTTAAATATTGGATATCAGAAGTCCATCTTTTCCCGGTAAGATCACAACATCAATTTTGATTTAAATTGTCAAATAATTTGTGTTTTCAATGTCGAAGACTTTGGATGATATTGAGTTAGAGACTTAGCTTCTTTAAATGTTGTGTTTTCTCGGTCAACTGACCGGATTTCATTGCTGTCCCGCTTAACAGGAAATCCTAAAAACTCCCATACTTTACTTGTGACTTATATACTTGGTATGGGGGATTTTGATCTCAATACTGCTTTTGTTGTTCGTGCGACTTGAATTTGGTGAATTCATTATAAAAAAACATCAGCTGGCTGACACGTATGGCCACATGTCAGGTCAGTCATAGTTTACGGAACAGCAAAGAAAACACGTTACAAAGATTTTAATATCAAATATTCATATACATTGAAAATGTGCTGATCAATGTATGCAGTATGTACAAATAGCCATTATTATACGGTAATATTATCACAAATCACATATTACGGACGTATATAGGCCTATATATATTAATATGGGTTTTTTTTCGCATATTATTCAAGTGTGTAATTTGAACACAACTTAATTTCCAGCACGACTTGCTTAACTAGACTGATATTTTAATTTTGACAAAATAGCAATAATAAGCCACTTCATGTGTCGAAAACGCCTTAACACTCGCTGAAAGTAAAAAAGTTATTTTGCTCATGAACTTATTTACGCATTTAAAGGAATATCAGTTTATTTTTGTGAAATTATTATTTGGATAACGAATCACAATACGGCCATTGATTGTATCGTGCATCGTGGATTTCTAAAACATCGCGGTTCATCAATTCATCAATGAATTGTTGCAGCCCTAATAAATATACTGTAATAATAATAATAATAACAAGATCTGCCAGGCAGATATGAAAGTTTTCATATTCACTGCCACTTCCTGTCACATGTCATTGATTATATAAAGAATCTTAACAAGAAAAAATAATTATTAAAATCGCTCAAAAATTCGCGAAGTTATAAGCTTAAATATTGCTAGGAAACATTTCACCCGGGCGAAAAAATAATCTGAAAAATAAAAGGAGACGTGTATTGCTGTTATCCGACGACTTCATGTTCCAGAAGTTTCAGAAAAATCCATCAAGACATTTAAAAACAAGACGGATCTGAAAATGGAATGAAAATCGTGTGAAAAAACTCAAAAATGGCGCGAAAATATTGAAAAATGAAATATCATTTTGAATGGAACTTATATTTTTTTAAATCAGATTGACCTCAGCTGTTGGAATATTTAGGTCAGGTTTGTAAATTTTGAAAATTAAGGAAATAAATTGTTTGTAAACAACTTTGTCGGCACAAAAAAGTGAAAGGTGAAATTCAAAATTTTGAAATTCTTTCTGCTGTGAACGTTTTTCAGACATTCCTTCAAAGATTCAGAAAATATAACTCACATGTCTGTAAGTAAAATATCGCAAAAGCCTTAGGGATTTTTCACATTTCAAGATGGTGGAACTTCCGGTTCTATCAACAAACTCCATATTTTGTGTACAAATCGGTAATTTCTTAGCTAGTATATAAAAAAAATTCAAGGCATTCTGACCTACTTTTTGTTGATTTGTTAAAAAAATTTGATCTTTAATTTCTCCAATTTAGAAAATTTCTAATGACATCGTTAAAGTTGGATCAGTCAGGTCTACGTACATGTCAAGTTTCATAAAAATCGTGATAATATTAAATAAGTTGTCATTTTGGTTTTACTTCCAGGATGAGATGTTAAGGACATAACTTTCGAAATTCGATAATCGGAAATAGCAGGTCTAAAATAAATGTTTTGGGTTACTCAAATAAATTGTTTGTGAACAACTTTGTCGGCACAAAAAAAGTGAAAGGTGAAATTCAAAATTTTGAAATTCTTTCTGCTGTGAACGTTTTTCAGACATTCCTTCAAGGATTCAGAAAATATAACTCCCATGTCTGTAAGTAAAATATCGCAAAAGTCTTAGGGATTTTTCACATTTCAAGATGGTGGAACTTCCGGTTCTATCAACAAACTCCATATTTTGTGTACAAATAGGTAATTTCTTAGCTAGTATATAAAAAAAATTCAAGGCATTCTGACCTACTTTTTGTTGATTTGTTAAAAAAATTTGATCTTTAATTTCTCCAATTTAGAAAATTTCTAATGACATCGTTAAAGTTGGATCAGTCAGGTCTACGTACATGTCAAGTTTCATAAAAATCGTGATAATATTAAATAAGTTGTCATTTTGGTTTTACTTCCAGGATGAGATGTTAAGGACATAACTTTCGAAATTCGATAATCGGAAATAGAAGGTCTAAAATAAATGTTTTGGGTTACTCAAAGGAAAAAGAATTAGTGAAATAGGTCAAATAATTACAAAGTTACAGCTACAGTAAATTTCATTGATTTCAGATTCGACCATGAGCCAGGCTATCCAGAAATGTATTTCATTTCAGAAATAGAACAATAATTCAACAATCTAGGGCCTATTGTGTTTATTTACTATGGAGCGGAATTTCCCCCATAATTCTAACTCCTAACCTAGTAATGTGTATGCTAAATATGCTTACTTCTATGCATGTAACTTCTTATGAACGTATGTTAAATTGGCTATTTACACATGTAAAAATGTTAATTTATATGACTTATTTTTTAAATATTGCAGTTAGAATTTGTATTTTGTTTTATTTCCATTATTACTTTTAATTTACTGTAGCCCGTTTAGTTTCGTTAACATTTTGACATTTCACAAATGTTAACCGATAAAGCCGTCATAATTCTAAGCTCATTTTGGTAACAGATGGCACTGTTTAAAATTGTATGGAGGTTGAGTGGGGACATGTAAAATCTCCCCTTTTTCATAACCCGACAGATAAAAATCATAAAATATTTTATGCACAAAAGCAAACTATTCTAGATATTTTTAAAATCAATAAATAGGCTTTCTTGTCATGCATTTTCCCTAATACTGCTATATCGATTAATTTGGCCTATTTTGTTTCTAAAAGAACAATAAAATATTTAGAAAGAACTCATTACATCATGCATGAGAGTGAATAAATAAATATAAATAGGTAATGATCAGTTTAGCCATGCACCTTATAATAATGTATTATAAGGTCCATGGTTTATCTTATCTTTTCCACTCAAAATTATGAAATATTTTACGCACACAACTAAAGTATTTTTGATATTATTTTAGTTTTATATCGTTATTCAGCGTTCTGCAACCTCCCTTTGCAGAAAATCCGTGTAAACTCTATGGAGGCTGCAGTTTTTAAAAGATATTTTTCATCTTAAATGTGAAACATTTGGGACAAGGGGGCATGGGGGCGTGCTATCGGTTTTCACAGATGTGGACGCAGCTTGCTTAAGGAATTCATAGCGTTTGTGTGTGTGCGGCAGGGGCGGCGCTGGTGGGTGGGCTTTGCTGTAATTTAATATCTGAATTATCATTTCCTGTTTCTCGATCCAATCTCATATAAAATAAGATATTGTTTATAAACCAATACAAACACAAAACAAAAAACTCTGTTCAGTGGGTGTATTTCTATATTACTCAAATATTATGGGAATAATTTACTTTTGTACGTAAAATATTTTATATATCTTTAGAGAAAAAAAATGGCCTATTACTTCTCTCAAAAATATTGAGAAAGAATATTGCAAAAAAAAAAGAGGCTAAATCAATCGATATGGCCATATTAGGGCAAATGCATGACAAAGTAGCCTATTTATTGATCTGAAACATATCTAGAATAATTTGCTTTTGTACGTAAAATATTTTATTAGTTTTGACAGAAAAATGTTGTGTCTGACGGATTATGAAAAGGGTGAGATTTTACATGTCCCCAATGAGCCACCATATAGTAAACAGCGCCATCTGTTAGCATATTGAGCATTGCAATTTTGACTCCCTTTTAACCCATTGTGATAAGTCATAATTCTAACTTTCATTATGGTAACAGGTGGCGCTGTTTACTATATGGTGGCCCATTGAGGACATGTGAAATTGTGTCTTTTATTATAACCCCAAAACATGCCATTTTTTTCTTTCAAACATTGGTACAAAAGTAAATCATTCTCGACAATTTTGAAAGAAAATTTAGGCTATTCGAGATCTTTACCATATACACATACATTTTAAGTTTTAAAAGATATTAAATAAAAATTGTCGTCTCCAGAGGATCCACAAGCTATGTGTGCGACTTTCGTACGATTAGGAGCTATAATTCAAAATGTTATCGTGAGATCAGTGCAAAAATCGAACCCATCCGAGATCTTTGGGATATCAACATATAGCTTAAGTTTCATCAAAGTCGAATAACAAATTTTGACCCATAGTCACACGTACGGACAGGGGTGATGGCATAATAGGTGCACATGGAAATATGGGTGGATGTAAAATCTTGAAAGCATAATATTTATCTATACTAACCTAGTTGACTAATCAATTTAAGGTTATGTACCTTTGCAGTCCTGTTAAGTATCATTGGTATAAATTTATTGATTTTAAATTTATAGGCATGGAAACAGTAAAATATAAGAAGGGAGGGGTGGTGACACATAAAACAGTCAAATGTGTAAAATAAATAAAAAGCCTGTTTGAATAAATGGGTTTTCAAGTGCGATTTGAATGTAATGATAGAATGATAAAACGTTGCATAAAATGAAAAGGCCCTCTCGCCATAGGATGCTAGTCTGGCTCGAGGTTTTACTAACAGTAAATCATCACTAGAAGACCTTGTGTTTCTCACTGGAGTGCAGAATTTTATCAATTCGGACAAGTATGGAGGTGCTAAACCCTTAAGACATTTGTATGTGATGAACAATATTTTAAAATCAATTCTGAATGATACAGGAAGCCAGTGAAGGGTATAAAGAATTGGAGTTATGTGCTCATGATAACCCACACCAGTAACCAGGTGTGCTGCGGAATTTTGCAGTATAAAATAACCTTGTCAACTTATCATGTTTGAAAAAATGTTGTGTTTCACTCTTATTCTGTTGTGAGTATGTTGGTCTATGAACAAAATTTCCCCCAGGGAGGAAAATGGTCGGTCTCAAAATAAGTGCAGTCACTGCAGTCGGTCTCAAAATTATGCATGGGCGACTCAATGAATTAATGAATTAAAAGTACTCACCGCAGTCGGTCTCAGACTAAATGAATTAATGAGGTAAACAAACAATTACAAAACAGACGAAATTGACAAGATTCTGTCTCATTTCTTATCCTCTCATTAGCGAGAATTTGGTTCCATTTGCCATGACAATGACTAAAATTTTCAGGCCCAGTCCCGGAAAATTAAAAGCTTGGTTACATATCTGAATTTTTTTTCGCGCCTGCGGTGCTCGATTCTGTTATAACATCATTCTTCTATTCCTCTGTTTTCTTATACTGTCTCAGCACTATCATATTCACGTGGGGCGTCAGACTATACAAATGTTATGTCAACTCTTGCAAAACAGGCGGAATTGACAGGGGCAGATTTCGAGATTCTGTCCCATTGGCTCACATTTCTGGTCCTCTCGTCCACAAGACTTTCTCCCAGCAATGAGCTCAAATTTTCAAAATTTTCTCAGGTTGATCAGTGTTATAGGCACAATCATCATATATGACATAAACTTTATGTCAACTTAAAAAAAACTGCTTTCCGGCGATACAACGATCGGCGAACAACTATATAATTATACAATACTGTCTATGTTCTACTGGGATGCTTAATGTTATAGCCAGTATTTTGTTGACATTCATTGTGGGGTGGGATTGTGGATGGGGCCCTAGATTTGGAACCACCCCCACCCCACCCATTCCCAGCTTCTAGATCCGCTCTGCACATGGCCCCTAGAAAACTCGCACCTGTGCATCAGTCGGTCGCATTTTGGCTAAACCCCCCCCCCAAACAAAATCGTTATGTACGCCCCTGATTCTTACAAATATTATTAACATGATTTTCCATTGTAAAATGTGAGTCAAAGATGGCTCCTATGAGATCAATAAGGGCGATGAATCGTTCATCCAATCCCCAAAGGGTCCTCCTACTTCCTAACACAAAACCGGTGATTTGGAACTGAAATAAAGTTTAATGTCCTGTAGTTATGCACCAACTGTGCGAATGAAGACGGGCATACCCCATGAAGTGTGCAATGTCAGGCACTATGGCCTACTCTTGGTGCACGCCATTGGGTTTTCGTGCCATTAAGACTGTTCCTTGTCAGACACTGACAGGTGGAAAGCACGCCAGAAAACCTGAGGGACTTTCTTTTCCAACTCCGGGAGCGAACCTGAGATCTCCTGGTTACCGAGCAAGTGACTTACTCACCGCGACACACCACAGCTCCCAAAGATTTGGAAGCCTGGTCCGATATAGATTACTTCAATGATATCAAATATACTCTACTTGTGTGCATAAAATATTTCATAATTTTGAAGGGAAGAGATAAGCTAAATGTTACGGAAGAATTCACATTATTTTTAATTTTTTTATCCAAGTCAGTATATTATAATGTTTTGATCCCTGTCCTTTTCTTTTTGTGGTCAAGATTTATGTATAGTTATATAAATGTTTATCCGCTTAACTGCATAAATTAATGGTTGTGTTGTCAGAATGGCTACTCGTATCGCCCATGTCTTGGCGTAGGTGGTTTTCCTGAAAGTACAAGGGACAATACACTTAAAGGGACAACTCTCTCCCTCTAGTACTCAAGTAAGTTTATTTGGAACGATATTCAAATATTAGAATGTTAAACTCATGTCATTATTTCATTGTAACGCTGTATTATTTTTATTTTAGAGAAACCATCAAATGTAGTCATCATCTTATCATCAAACGTAGTCATCATCACATTGACATAATATGATCATCAAAACGTAATCATCAAAACGAAAACTCTCGAAATATAACGTAATGTCATCATCATCTTGATTATGTCATATAAACACCATCATCTTTGTTAACATGAATATTTGTACTACTTTACTGTAATCTGAAGGGGGATCACGTGGCTAAGTGGGTGAGACGCTTGCTCGCTAGCCTGGAGGTCGGTTGTTCGATCCCTGCATTGGCAGAGAAAATTCATCCAGATTTTGCGGCGTGGTTTCCCCTTGTCAGTGATGCAGGACGGAGGGCCTGACAAGGACAGCTTCCTAGTCATTCGGATGATACGAAAAACCGAGGTCCCGTGTATACATTGGAATGCACGTAAAAGATCCCTTGGCAGTTGGAATTCGATATAAGAGTAGGCGATAGTGCCGCTGCCCAGGCAAATTTTCCCTCATAGCACACTTTATGGCGTATGCCCGTCTTCATTAGCCCAGGTTAGGAGCAGAACAGTAGGACATTAAACCCCATTTCATTTCATTTCATTTCATTTCTGTAATCTGAAGATTTGTGTTTATCTGTTAGTGTTATAATGAACGATTTAATATGAACAACGAACGATTTACCTTACCGATAATTGCTTAACGATTAGTGTATTATATTAATGCATCATATTAACGTATTGTATTAATTAACAATTGATGTCTATTCTATGAGAGGAACTTGGTAATAAACAGATGAAGAACTTATCGCCCCAACAGAACCACTGAGCTGCACATGCGACACGCAATAGCGCCATACACATGGGAAGGGTTCATTGTCAAATTTGACACTTCAACGAAAGGTTGATGAAAACTGCCAGGTGCTGGTTTGTCCTATCAATGTTTGCTTTCCTATCGATTCTTGCATACAATTTACTGTTTTACGTTTATTTTGATCGGGAGACGTGTTCGTCGACGTCAACCGACAACACTGCAAGAATTGGCCGTGGCACTGCAAGAGGAGTGGGTCAGATTGCCCCAAATTGTGATTGGATGTTTGATTAGGAGCATGCCACGATGAATTGCTGAATGTCTGAGGATTGGTGGAGCAATTACTCATTATTAAGACAAAAATCAAAAACGTCCATTTTCACTTTTGACAGTGTATCTCTTTGCGAGTGAAATGGGGCCGTCAGATAAGCCGCCCATATGAACTGTTTATGTTCATGTGTAGGCAATTGGCCTGTTATTAACATACTGCACTGGTTACCTCTAATAAAAACAGCAGTGCATTTCCGCAGTTTTGTATTGTTTCTAAATATCCCCTACATTTTTTGAAGAGTATATTATTCTTTTAGAAAACAAATAGGTCAAAACAATCGATAGTGCATTATTTGTGAAAATGCAAGATAAAAGAGCCTATTTAATTATCTAATAAAATATCTAAAATAATTTGTTTTTGTATGGAAAATATTTTATTATTTTTGACAGAAAAATGTTGTCATGTCTGTCGGGTTGTTCCCAATAAGCCACCATACAATTGTAACAGCGCGATCTGTTACCAAAATGAGCTTTAAAATTATGCCGCCTAAATAGCGCAAAACATTTGTAAAATGTTAACTTAAGCTAAACTGAGTAATAATGGAAATAGAACAAAATACAAATTCTAACTGCAATATTTAAAAAATAAGTCATATAAATTAGCATTTTATATGTGTAAATAGCCAATTTGATATGTGTTAGTAAGAAGTTATATGCATAGAAGTAAGCATATTATCATACGCATTACTAACTTTGGAATTAGAATTATGAGGGAAATTCCGCTCTATAATTTACAATCCCGTTTTCACTAATTTTATACGGCCACATTGGAATTAGAATTATGAGGGAAATTCCGCTCCATAATTTACAAGGTAACCAGTGTATGTTAATAACAGGCCAATTGCCTACCCATGAACATAAACAGATCATATGGGCGGCTTATCTGACAGCCCCATTTCACTCGCAAAGAGATACACTGTCAAAAGTGAAAATGGACGTTTTTGATTTTCACTAATTTTATACGGACACATTTTCATATGGACGTATATTGTCGTCGCCCCTGTTTGTCTGTCCGTCCACAATTTGTTTGTGACACTCTACAGGTCACAATTTTTATCCGATTTCAACGAAAGTTAAAATATACCTTTATCTCCCTAAGATCACGGTTCCTTTCGATATTGGCATGTATCGGACCATAACTTCATGGATTATGTCCCTTGATTGTACCAAAAAAGTGTTTTTAGCTTGTGGACACTCTAGAGGTCACAATTTTGATCTGATTTTGATGAAACTTGAAATGCATGTTTATAAACCAAAGATCCCGATTGCTTTCGATATTCGCGCATAGCTTTATCTCCTTAAGATCTCGGTTCCTTTCGATATTGGCATGTATCGGACCATAACTTCATGGATTATGTCCCTTGATTGTACCAAAAAAAGTGTTTTTAGCTTGTGGACACTCTAGAGGTCACAATTTTTCTCCGATTTTGTTGAAACTTGAAATGTAAGTTTATAACCCAAAGGTCTTAGTTCCTATCGATATTCGCGCTGATCGGATCGTAACTTCCTGAATTATGGCCCCTGATTGTACGAAAAATCGTTTTTTATACGCCCATATTGAAATGTGGTTGTATATTGTCGTCGCCCCTGTCCGTCCATCCGCAATTGTGGACGCTCTAGGGGCCAAACTGATTTTCAGTGATTTCCGATAATTACTGCCAGAGTTATGGCCTTTGATCACTTCAAACAATCTTGTGGACGCTCTAGAGGTTAAACTTAATATCAATGTTTAAGGTCATGAGACGAAGAAGCCTATTGATTTTCAGCGATTTCCGATAATTACTGCCAGAGTTATGGCTCTTGATCACTTCAAAAAATCTTGTGGATGCTTTAGAGGTCAAAGTTAATATCCGATTGACTTTAAATTTATACACAGTGTTTAAGGTCATGAGACAATGAATCCTATTGATTTTCAGCGATTTCCAATAATTACTGCCAGAGTTATGGCCCTTGATCACTTGAAAAAAAATCTTGTGGACACTCTAGAGGTCAAAGTTAATATCAGATTGACTTCAAATTTATACACAGTGTTTATGGTCATGAGGCGAAGAATCCTTTTGATTTTCAGCGATTTCCGATAATTACTGCCAGAGTTATGGCCCTTGATTACTTTGAAAAATCTTGTGGACGCTCTACAGGCTAAAGTTAATATCCCATTGACTTTAAATTTATACACAGTGTTTAAGGTCATGATATGAAGAAATCTATTCATTTTCAGCAATTTTCGATAATTACTGCCAGAGTTATGGCCCTTGATCACTTCAAAAAATCTTGTGGGCGCTCTAGAGGCCAAAGTTAATATCCAATTGACTTTGAATTCATACACAGTGTTTAAGGTCATGAGACAAAGAATCCTATTGATTTTTCACGATTTCCGATAAATACTGCCAAAGTTATGACCCTTGAACACTTTGAAAAATCTTGTGGACGCTCTAGAGGCTAAAGTTAATATCTGATTGAGTTTAAATTTATACACAGTGTTTAAGGTCATGAGACGAAGAAGTTTATTCAATTTCAATGATTTTCGATAATTATTGCCAGAGTTATGGCCCTTGATCACTTCAAAAAATCTTGTAAATGCTCTAGAGGCTAAAGTTAATTTCCGATTGACTTTAAATTGATACAGAGTGTTTGAGGTCATGAGACGAAGAATCATTTTGATTTTCAACGATTTCCGAAAATTACTGCCAAAGTTATGGCCCTTGATCACTTTGAAAAATCTTGTGACCCTCTAGAAGCTAAAGTTATCATCCGATTAACTTCAGATTCATACACAGAGTGTAAGGTCTTGAGACGAACAAGTATATTGATTTTCAATGAATTTTTATGACTTGAACAGCTAAATCCATGATGTTAAAAGTTTCCTATACTAAACGTTAGCATGGGGCAAAACTTTATAAAAACCAAAAAAATTCTAATGGTTTTCTGATAATTACTTAATAAGATGTTACTCTTAATCAGATTTTAATGTATTATAAATGTTTCATTACCGAAAAAAGTAAAAATATGTGACAACTCTTGTTGACTGCCCCGACGATTTAGATGCTGTGGGCATAGGCCTACGGGGAAATTTTTTACTGGGGCGGGGGGGGGGGGGGGGGGGCGGTGGTGGTTGGTGCCCCAAAAATGTAGTTAGGTTCTTAGTATGTTACATAATAATCATATCTCTTTTGCGATGAATAAGTTCTTAATTTCTAAATCATCAATAAAAGAGAACTAAATTTTATTTACTTGTAATATACACAACTAAAAACAGTTGTTTATGTAACTGTAATTCGTGGCTTATTGTACTCCAAACAATAGAGGGTTTGAGTCTTAAGATTTCTATTTAATTGCCTAACTATAGACACTCTGAATTTAAATTCGCTGTTAAATTGGACGCATTCTAGAACACAATATTTTTTTATACAACTTTTACAAAGTACAATTGTGTGCCCAAATTTTCCCAGCCCCCCCAGCTCGTACACCTATGGCTGTGGGCATATGTTACGTTGCCTGGCAACCTATCTTTTAGCTAGTGGTCTCTCTAGAGGTCACAATTATTATCTGATTTAACTCTAAAGGGGCCACAAGCTTAAAATGCGATTTGTCATACAATCAAGGGCCATAATTCAGGAAGTTACAATCCGATAAGCACGAATATCGAAAGGAACCATGATCTTTGTGTTATGAACATAAATTTGATCCGATTTTAATGAAACTTGAAATGCAAGTTTATAACCCAAAGATCTTGGTTCCTGTCGATATTCGCACATATCTGATAGTACCTTCCTCAATTATTTATGGCCCTTGATGTTACGAAAAATCGCTTTTTGTTTAGCTTGTTCTCTATCCTTCTCTTGCAAAATGTGGGCGTATCCTGCCAGGCAGCCGCTGGTTTGCGCTTGTCATATCAGATTTGTAAAAATTAATATTTGCTTCCGAAAAGACGGATCAAAATTGTAAATTTTGGCAAAATTACGTCACTTCCGGTGTTGACAGAAATCTTTATGGGTAACAAAAAAGTTGAGAATTTGGATCATGAAACATGAAATTTGTTTTATACATATCAGATAATAAATAATAAACCTAGAATCCATAAACTGAAATTAAAAAGGATAAAAAATCTTAAAAAGTGATCCTGAGAAAATTTGTTATTTCTCGACAAGGGAAGATGCTAAAAGCCATTTTTTGACATCTCTATGATCGTATTGATCCAATCTATATGTCCATTGGAATCAAATATCATAATGTTAAACAAATAATAAATATAACCCACTTCAAAAAAATATTTTTTTTGAAGGCTAAAAATACAGTTTTTGCCAAAAAGACATTACTTCCGGTGATAATGAAAATGTTAAATTATTTCTATGAAATGGCATAAGGTATCACATGGTGAACATTTTATGAAAATCGGATAATAATTGACACTTTTATGGACCAAAAACCATGAAAATTGACTTGTAGAAAATCGTCTATTTCCCTGCAACCATACAAGATAGAAACCATTTTTATATGCCCACATTTTCACGTGAAACTTCCAATCAATAGAAACAGGAAACACAAACAGTTTGATGGGATCAATATAATTATGACTAAGTCAAAATGATGCATTTGATATTCAGATAAGTTGATATGAAATAAATAATAGAATACAATATCAAAAAACCATCGTTTTATCCTAAGTTTCGTCAGTAAAAATACTAACTTCTTCAGGGATGAAGAACTAAATACAAAATGACTGGAAGTCAGTTATGACATCATAGGAAGTTATGACATCGTGGGAATGATGACATCATAGACTTAGATACATAACATGTAATAGTTATATACCTTGTTTTCAAGGTGTATGGGTTGATACACCATCTCTTTTTTGAGTGGGGCTCCGAGGCGAAGCCGAGGAGATCTCCACTCAAAAAAGAGACGGTGTATCAACCCATACACCGAGAAAACAAGGTAAATAACTGACTTATACTAAATACTTTTTTGAGAAATAGAGGTTTTTTCTATTTTTTCCAATTTCAAAAGCATTTTTCATTTCACAAATTTATCAAAGTTTCCCATTTAGAGCCCCCCAATTATCTCATCGCAAACGCTTATTTCTACTCAGGTAAATGATGTCAGTACACCGCAGACCGCACGTGCATTTCACGTTTTAAATCAGGTCAGGGAAAATGTTCATAACAGGGATATTGATTGGTTGAGAAAAGCAAACGTCATCCAATCATTTTGTACAATAGCCATTTCTTGTTGTTTTGCCAACATCCTGGCTGCGTCGATTGTAGTGAATGGCAGAAATGAATGCGGGAATTCGTCGAAGAATCCTACTTTATAATGTCACAGATTTAGAAGCCCGATCCTTCTAAATACCCTCTCATTTTCATCAAAGAGTCGAGAAAAAGTATGGGTATAAGAAAGCTTAGCTAACTAAAATTTGGGTAAAATTTTAGAAGTAAGGAAAAATTATGTATAATTAATAATGATTTTGAAACCCTCTAGATTTAACTCATTTAAACTGTTAGGCCAAACTGAATCAAGTCTATGAATCCACATACTTTCTGCTGTGTTCAATTTTTTCAGATCTTTATGTGTTTATTTGTGTACAAATTGATATTTACATAATTGATACGAAACTATGCATGCAAATGATTACTGGCTCTGCTCACTCTACAGATAGTGACTAGCTCTGCATTTCTTAAGCTTACTCCACCGCAACGTGCAATTTGCTTAATATCTTTACGTTAATACTGTTCTAAATGTCACAAATAGTCCGGGACCGTAGAAAGAACGCAGGGGCAAAGATGTCTGAATACCTAACACTCCTGAAAAATGGGGGTACGGAACCTGCCTCGCCTAGCATCAAACATGAAACTCAAAGCGCTGATGAAAGCAGACCGAGCACTCCGACATTATCGTTCCCGCCCGTCACACACGATGAGCGAGAAATCGGCCTTGACACCAACATGACTTGTGTAAATAGTTCAGGTGCGTGACCAAAACAAACTCGACCCTCGTCTGTCAAACAAATAAAGGACATTAAGGAGCTTGGAAAAAGATGTGAATCACTTGAACAAGAAGTGGAAAAGGACTTAGAGCACCAACTCCAGGCTCTACAACTACAAGCACAACAGAGTCAGAGATATCCATACGACCCCCAGCTAAATCTACAGCCTCCAACCCAGACTTGTCAACCATTACCCCAAGCTCAACTCAAAGCTCTGTTAGCTCCAGCGGGAGATAAAGACCTTGACTCTAAAGACCAACTACTACCACGCAAAGGTAAATCACGAAAAATTGAAAACTATTTATGGGTCAGTGCACATGACTTAGTTCGTGATGGTAAACAGATTGACATTGGGAATGGTGTCAAATTTCAGGTGGGTGATAATTGTCAGTCCCTGTCCCTCAACCCAGAGCAGTGGGGCTATGCTAGTCTACAGATCTTACAAGAGATGATACTATTAAATGAGATAGAACCAGGTGACATTGTTGACTATATAAACTACACACAAGGCATCCTGAGGCTCTCGTCAAATTATTTGTGGCCTAGTGTTCTTTTGTATGACCGCGAATACCAGTAGTGCCAAGCTCAAATGGGTTTTCGATGGAACACCCCTCAATCTCAACTGCGTGAATTCAATCTACTACCTTGACTGGACAATACTACGGCTAAGTTGTTATCAGAGCTGAAGGGAACGAATGGAAGCCATCCAAACGTTAATAATGACAAACGTGCTACCTGTAATCGTAATACTCATAGGAACCCCTGTGGCCCATTTTTGCCGGATGGACGAGAGATTTGTAGACGTTTCAACTATGATCAATGTATTCGACCTGACTGCAGGTTAGCTCACAACTGTCACATTTGTTATGCTACTAACCACTCCGCGTCAAAACACAATCATTCCATCAACTACAGCAGCGCACCGGCAAAAAACGATTAAAGATCCTGCAAGCAGCGTCACTTCACCCTCATACAATTTAAACTATGATAATTGGTGCTGCTTACTCCCCTTTCTGACTTTGACCGCGACTTTATCTTAAATGGCGTAAAAGATGGTTTTAAGATAACCGAGGGTGACCCCGCTAATGTCAACCATGTTGTTGAATGTGAAAATTACTCATCCACTGAGAACTTTAGAACACTAGTCGAAAAGTAGATTTTGGAGGAAATAAGTTTGGGAAACTATGTCACATGTCATAGGCCTAAACAAATTGTAAGTGCACTTGGAGCTATTCCGAAGTCTAATGGGTCAGCAAGATTGATCCATGATGCAAGTCGCCCAGATGGACTAAGCTTAAAAACTCGCTTACAACAGACAATACATGCCAGTATATGGATTTGCGGTATGCATGTAAATTAATTAAGCACGGATCATACTTAGCAAAAGTTGACCTAAAAAGTGCCTACCGATCCGTATGCCTAAACATCCATCCGTCCGATTATGCTTATACTGGGCTTCAGTGGAAGTTCAGTGGTGATGACACTAAATCTTACCTGTTTGATGCCAAGTTGCCTTTTGGGGCCTCTAAAAGCCCAAGTATATTTCAAAGACTTAGTAGTAGTGTTTGTAGGATCCTCAAATGTCATTTCGATGCACAAGTAATCGTTTATGTAGACGATTTCTTGATTATAGAAGACTCAAAAGATAAGTGTCTAGAGTCTTTACTGAAGTTGATACAAGTGTTGCGTCTCCTTGGTTTTCGTATAAATTGGAATAAAGTGGACAATCCATGTCAGGAACTCATATTCCTAGGCGTCTTAATAAACACCATGTGTATGACCCTATCATTACCCTAGGACAAATTATCTCAATTTTGTGATTATTTACGCTTATTTTGTGCCAAGTGGAGGACTAGCAAAAGCCAGCTTGAGTCATTAATCGGAAAGCTCAAATGGGCGTGCCAAGTAATAAAGGGGGGACGGACCCTTTTACGATCTCTCATAGATGCCAAAAACAAACTTAAATTGGCTGGTGATAAACTCAGACCCACACAATGAATGCTTGATGACATTCAGTGGTGGTCGCATCACATGCCAGCATGTAATGGTACAGTAAAGTTTCTCAATCCCCGCCCTGTCACTACTATGTCAACTGATGCTTGTCAACAGGGTGGGGGAGGTTGCTATGAAGGTGACTATTTCTATCTAAACTGGGCTATTGATATGCCAGCCTTGCAGGACACCCACATAAACATTAAAGAGACTGTCACTATTGTGGAAGCGCTTCGTAGATGGTCCCCCAGCTTAATGAACAAACATGTGATCATCTCTACTGATAATATGAGTGCAAAACATTGGATAAACACTGGCTCCTCACGTCAACTAGTGTGGTTACAAAGTACGTTTAATTTCAATCTGACTGCAAAGTACTTGGCAGGATCCAAAAACGTCTTAGCTGATAGTGTTTCGCGACTTCATGACAGCCACATATTTGAAAAACTTTATACCGAACTCATGCCATTATACAGCCTTGGAATTTTGGAGTTTAGTTTTAACGAACTACTTCAACACATGTCATATGCATATTTATCTTCCAGGTGGCCCAGAACTGCAACAGGCTCTCAACCTATCAGTGACTAGACTGCAGAAAAAAGGATGGGCAGAAAATACAAAGAAAACTTACAAGGCCCAACTGAACTGCTACACCAAATTTTGTGCAGGTCTTGGAATAGGTCTTGTTCCAGCCTCCACACAAACGATCTCATCATATATTGCCTATATGGTTGATGTGTGCTCCTTAGTGACCCTTTGAAAGACAATTGGTCCATAAACTTTTTACTCACTGGTGTAAAAAGAGAAATCAGAGACGCTCAGCATGGTGTCTCCCCCATAAAACCATTATTTTATTGCAAATCAAACAGTGTTTCAATTTAGATTTAATTCATGATGCCTCTTTTTGGGTCGCCTGTCTGATTGGATTTTTCGGATTACTGAGACCTGGAATTTTTTTTTAGCTAAAACAGCATTTGACCCAAACAGAGACATTGCTATTAAGGATCTTACACTGATCCATTTAGACTATGTATTGTGCTTAAAGTGGACAAAAACATTACAATTTCGTGAACGCACACTTAGAGTGCCTTTACCACACTTAGGGGTACCAGTGCACCCCCTTTGCGCAGCTAGTGCCATATACTCTTTGTTGCAACTACATGCATCTCACAATGACCCTGCTTCAGCTCCCCTACGTGTGTCCGTGACAGGTCACTGTCTCTCCTACTCAGCCTTTCTCGCTCAGTTACGCACAGTCACATCACAGCTTCGCATACCTGGCAATTTTAGTGGACACTCTTTTCGCCGGGGTGGTGCCACCTGGCTTCACCAAGCTGGGGTTCCACATGAGTTAATCCAGGATTTGGGTTTTTGGAAAAGCAACGCCTACTTAAGATACTTTGAGCCAGATCTATCACAGAAACTGAAGGTTTTAAAATCCTCTATGCATTCTATTCCTTTTTTAAATTTAATATAATGGGTATTGGAAGTTCTTTTGTGATAATGTTTTATTAAAGATCATTACTGTAAAGGGGGTTGGATGGCTGAATGGTTAGCGTGCGCGCGCTGTATCATGAAGTCTGTCATTGAGTTGACTGGCGTGGTTTCGAATCCCCGGTTGTACGTGACAAGGAGTAGGGTCGCCTGTCCAACCTCGTGGGTTTTCTCTGGGTCCTCCGGTTTCCTCCCACTGCTAAAGACCCCTATGCGCAAGCGAATTAGTTCTTTTGTGATATGTTTTATTCACTATCATTTTCTTTGTAAAGATCATTACTGTAAAGTGTAACATGTAATTTCTTATGGTGTTGCAGCAACAATTAAAAATTTTATGGCCTATTATTATCTCATTGTCTCTATTACACCAAGGGGGTACTGAGTTTAGATGAAGTAAACAGGAATTTTTTGTACTATGGTACACACGAAATCATGACCAGGTATATTGAAATGGGAGGCTACATGGGGGGAATGGCCAGGTTTTTTAAGCTTTATATTACTTCTGTGCTTATTAAACCGAGTGCTGAAAGGAGTAATGGTTTGGCCTACATATTGCATACTACAGGTTTCACATGTTAAACAATATATACTACTCAAAAGAAGTTAAGGGTCAACCCTTTTTGTCTACCAGGTAATTGTCTATGCACATATCAGATATATATATAAAATTATTGGCGGAAATCGTGTCAAAATTTGTTCACGATATCCTGACGACAAAACCTGTGTACAAGGCATATGTCATTTTCAAACAAAACGATTTTGACAGTCTCCTTAGAAACCATAAACTGAAGCTCAAAACAAGGCTCCACAAAACTGTTTGCATCGCCCAAACGCAGTAGGGTACGACTTTTTGGAGTTGATTATGTCCTTGCACGTGCACTATGCATTTTCCATGTACAGTTTTGGCATAAAAAAAACTTCCATGACCGTGCTGCTCTCAGTTGAAATTTCAACATGGTCAGACGTCAGCTGAGTGAACTTGACAGAGGAAGAGCCATTGCGTGGCTTCAACAGGGTTTTACACAGAGGAATGTGGCACAGAGAATCGGTTGTAACCAGAGTGTGATTGGGAGACTATGGCAGCGTTTCCTGGCAACCAGTTCAATTCAGAATTGCCCACGGTCTGGTAGGCCAAGATCAACGTCGCAACGTCATAACCGGCATGTCATTCAAATGGCCTTACATCAGCGCGTTGTTACAGCGAGATGTCTGAGAAATGAACTGCGAAATACAAGTGGTGTTCAGGTATCGGACCAGACCATAAGAAATCGTCTGCGAGCCCACAACATTCGATCTCGACGACAAGCGGTTCGACCATTTCTCTTCTTCAACGTCATAGGGCAGCACGTTGTGACTGGTGTACACATCATAGAGACTGGAGACGGCAACAATGGGGGCGAGTACTCTTCACTGATGAGTCCTGATTTGCATTACAGTTCAATGATGGCAGACTTCGCATCTATAGGTGGCAAGGAGAAAGATTTGCTGATGTTAACGTCAGACAACGCCATCGCTTTGGAGGTGGTACAGTAATGGTGTGGGCTGGAATTTCGGTACATCACAGGACTCCTCTTTTCGTCGTCCAAGGAAATTTGACGGGTATCAGGTACAGAGACGAAATTTTACAGCCTTTTGTCATCCCAAGTCTTCGTCAAATTGGAGCAGGTTCCGTTCTTCAAGATGACAATGCTAGACTGCATAGAGCACGAGTTGTTAATGATTTTCTCACCCAAAATGGTATTGAACGAATGGATTGGCCTGCAAACTCTCCTGACTTGGCACCAATTGAGCATGCATGGGATGAGTTGGACAGACGTGTTAGAGACAATCATAGACAACCTGAAAATATTCAAGAATTGGTGCAATTCCTTCAGACAGATTGGCAGGCCATTCCCCAGATGTTTTTTCGACGTCTGATCGACAGCATGCCTCGTCGTTGTGTCGACTGCTTACGAGCACGTGATGGTTTCACTCGTTATTAACAAAGTTATCAAATTTGAGACAGTTTTGTTGGACCTCATTATGCTCAAAATGGCGAATTTTCATCAGATCCCCAGAATAGTTGTGTATAAAAAGTGCATATGCTTTCATAAGACTCAACATTGAGACATATTGAACTCATTCTAACCAAAAGTGTGCTTAAAAGTTTTGATTTACATGTTCCCTGTGTCTAATAAAATGTCAAACAAAAATAGTTGGTTGACCCTTAACTTCTTTTGAGTAGTAATACAACATATATAAGAACTGTCACAGTTGACAGTGTCTCTAATCTTGAATGATTTGATGTCTTTACTGGTTATTTCTTGATTATTACACATAGTCTCGCATGATTTGCATAATTTTCGTAAACAAGGTTGACATCCATATGAAATTTTGTCCTTAATATGGTTATTGCTAGTGTCAGAAGTTCTCAACTTATTTTCTTTCAAGATATTGCCAATAGTGTGGTTCTTTCTCTCTGCTATTATTATTTTGCTGCTATTCATAATTTTTGTCATACGTAAACTTGTGTCTAAAATACTTCAGTCTTTAATCATTTGGTGAAGATGAGGTTGTCGAGGGTCAAAGGTAGTTGTCCATGGAATAATGTTCACATTAGTATCGGTATATCTGTAGGATTAGGAACTTTATGAACTTTTCCTAAAATGTAGAAATGGGCTGGTTTGTCAAGTCAATGACGTCATTTCCACGATGTCATAACTTCCTATGATGTCATAACTGACTTCTAGTTATTAGTATTTTTACTGACGAAACGTTGGATAAAACGATGGTTTTTTGATATTGTATTCTATTAATTATTTTATATCACATTTTCATGTGGACTTATATTGTTGTCGCATTGTCCGTCCATAAGTCCCTCCATAATTGTAGGTGAACACTCTACAGGTCACAATTTTTATCCAATTTCAATGAAACTTGAAATATAGATTTATCACCCTAAGATCTCAGTTCCTTACGATATTGGCATGTATCGGACGGTAACGTCATGGATTTTGGCCCCTGATTGTACAAAAAATCACGTTTTTAGCTTGTGAACACAGCAGAGGTCACAATTTTTATCTGATTTGGTTTAAACTTGAAATGTATGTTTATAACCCGCAGATCTCGGTTCCTTTCAATATTCACGCATATCGGACCATAACTTCCTGAATTATGGCCCCTGATTGTACGAAAAGTCGCGTTTTTAGCTTGTGGACCCTATAGAGGTCACAATTTTTATCCGATTTAAAAAACTCTTTGTATATATCACCATTACACCCTAAGGATGGTTGAGTTCGAATTGCGTAAAATGGCCTCCCCTTGTTCGCAAATAGTGTCAAAATATTGTGTACCAGGGTTGTGGACGTTTATAACCCAAATATCTTGGTTCCTTTCCATTTTCGTACATATCGAATCATATCTTCCTGAATTATGACCCCTGATTGTACGAAAAATCACGTTTTTAGCCTGTGGTCCCTCTAGCGGTCACGATTATTATCTGATTTAAAAAAACGTTCAAATATATCACTGTTACACCATAATGTTTGTTGAGTTCGCCGGACAAACTGGCAAATAGTGTAAACATCTGGTAAATCAAGGTTGTGGACACTCAAGAGGTCACAATTTTGATAAAATTTGAAATACATGTTTATAACCCAAAGATATTGGTTTCTTTTGATATTTGCGCATATCGGATAATAACTTCCTGAATTATGGCCCTTGATTGAACAAAAAAATCACATTTTTAGCTTGTCCCTGTAGAGGTCGCAATTTTTATCTGATTTAATAAAAATATGTGAATATATCACCATTACACACTAAGATCTTGGTTCCTTTTGATACCAGAACTTAACTTCCTGCATTATGGCCCCTGATTGTTCGAAAAATCGCATTTTTAGCTTGCTGATTATCTAAAGGTCACAATTTTTTTCCGATTTTCAAAACTGTTTAAATACATCACCATTCCACCATAATGAAGGTTGAATTCGAATTTCGGGAAATTCCACCATAATGAAACTGCCCGCCGCTCTTTGTACGCAAATTTTGTTGAAGTGTGTAATACGAAGGTTGTGGACCCTCTAGAGGTCAAAATTTTTATCCCAAAGAGCTCAGTCCCTTTTGATATTTGCACATTTCAGGCCATAACTTTCTGGATTATTGCCCCTGATTGTAAAAAAAATCGCGTTAGTCTTTAGCTAGTTCTCTATCCGTCTCTTGCAAAATGTGGCCGTATCCTGCCTGGCAGCCGCTGGTGTGGTATCTGTATGACCGTATGGGTTTATTCTGTTTGTTGATTTGAATCAAATATCATAATTTTAAAAACATTACAAATAAGAATCATTTGAATAAAATATCTCTTTTTAAGGCTAAAAATACAGTTTTTGCCCAAATGATGTCATTTCTTGTGACAGTGAAAATGTTCAATTGGTTGGACCTAGTCAAAATTGACATAAGGCATCAAATGGTAAAAAATAAATTGAAAATCGAATAATAATTGACTCCTTTACAGGCAAAATAACGTGAAAAGTGACGCATGCAAAATTATCCATTTCTCGGTAACTGCTCATGTCATAAACTAATTTTCACATACATTCTCTTCGTATGGATTATTGCTACAAGTTTATGAAAGTTACGAATAAATATTTTGAAATATGAAGAAGCTGAATGGGTTGTAAATAGATTAATTTTACAGCTTTTTTCACCTTTTAATCTAAATAGCCCGAAAACGAAATCGTAATTAAAAAAACTTAGTCCAATGTTTTGTGCGCCTTTTATGGCGCATCCTTTTCGTAATATCAAATTTTGAAAAAATAATATTTTCTTTAAAAAAGTGGTACCGAACTGTCAAAATTATAGTTTTTGTTAAAATTATGTCACTGAAGGTGCCAACAGGAAACTTTATCAGTAACAAAAAAATGACATTTTGGAAAAAGGAGCATATGAGCTTTGTTTTAAACAAATCGAGCAATAAATAATCAATCTAGGAGCGAAAAACTGAATTGTCCAATGGCTGCTAAGGAAAATTATCTAGACCAAAATTGTTGACATTTTTGCTCAAATCAGATGACCCTTTAGCCCTGGGTAAAATACCATAAAAAATATTCATCAATAAAAATGTTTTTTGTAAGAATTTAAATGTTCAAAATTTGGCACCTAATATATTTGAAGATTCGTTGAAAATGAAAACCTAAAGAACCGTAGCTATGTGCCTTGTCTCTGGCTATGTCAAAAGTATCAAATGTTAAAATCTGGCAATTAACATTATGGCAATATTTAAAAAAACAACAACTTCGGTGATTTGGGACAATTTGCATTGTCACAGAACATTCAAAATAGCTTAAAACTCTAAGTCACACCCACTTTTCGTATAAAACCGAAGAAATTGGATCAATCCGACAAGTAGTTTTTGAGATATGATCAAAATGGAAAAAAAAATAAATAATAAGAACTAGATCTGCGAGGCAAATATGAAAGCTTTCATATTCATGGTCACTCCCTGTCACATGTCATGGGTCATATAAAGAATCTGAACAAGCAAAAATAACCATTAAAATTGATCGAAAGTCGTGATGTTAATGCGATTTTTCACTCGTAAAAAAAACTTTTGCCGGCACGAAAAACGTCAAATGCAAAATCGAAATTGTGACATTTTCAAATACCAAAATTTCGACCTTGATCCCGGCTATCCGAAAATGTATTCATATTTTGTGTACACATCAGTACTTTCTTAGCAAGTAGAGAAAATAAATTTCAAGGCAATTTCGTCGATTTTTTGAAAACTTTGTTCCTTAATTTCATCAAGGGAGATAATTTAGAAAATTTCTAATGACATCTTTTAAGTCGCATCGGTAAGACCTACTTACATACTAAATTTCATGAAAATCTTGCAACTATTAAAGAAGTTGTCAAGTTGGTCTCAACTTCCGGTTTGAAATCACAGCGACAAATTTTTGAAATCCGAAAATCCGAAATTGTAGATTGGAAGTAAATGTTTCAAGGTACTCAAATAAAAAAGAATTAGTAAAATAAGTCAAATAGTCGCAAAGTTACAGCAATGTAGGTCAAATGCATTCGTTCGTAAAATTCGGTGATTTCGGATGAGTAAAACATTTTGAAAATAAATTCATTCGAAAGCCACCATCCATTCTTGGGGGGATAGTTCAAAGTTTCAATAAAAATAAACATAACAGAATTAAATATTTCAGACAAAGACCGAATAGTAATAATAATAACAAAAGTCAAACATATAGATGTTATGCATATTTGACATCAGTGAAACATACTACAGATTTTGATTAATACAATTAAATATAAATGAATTAGAAATATATACATTATTTGCCTAAATCTTTCAGTAAATGGACAGGAATATGGTTATCTACCCTTATAAAACGAACGCAAAGCTACTGGTTTGTAAACTGTTTTTTGATTGGTTTGTAGACTTTAGCTATAATCAAGGCCAGGGCAGATAATTTGAAATCAGGGGAAACCCTATGGATTAACCCAGGGTATAGAGGAGTAGAATGGAATGAGTACACTGGGGATACCGAGGATGCAGAAAATCGCAAAAGCCTTAGAGATTTTTCAAGTTTCAAGATGGTGACACTTCCAGTTCGATCGATAGACTTCATATTTTGCGAACACATCAGTAATTTCTTAGTTAGTACCAGAAAAACATTTAAAGCCAATCTGACCTATATTTTTTCAATTTTTTTGAAATCTTTGATCCTTTATTTCTCCAAGGGGAGATAATTTATAAAATTTCTAATGACATCGTTCAAGTTGCCTCAGTAAGATCTACTTACATTCCAAATTTCATGAAAGTCGTGCAAATATTAAAGAAGTTTTCAAGTTGGTCTCAATTTCCAGAAATTCAAAAATCTGAAAATGCAGTTGAGAATGATTTTTATCAAAGTACTCAAAGAAAAAAGAATTAGTAAAATAGGTTGAAACAACCCACAAAGTTACGACTCTGCATCATCAGTTTTTTCATTCGTAAAATATATTTTATCAAAACTCACCACCCATTTTTAGGGGGATAAGTCAAAGTTTCAAAAAGATCCTTTGGCTAGTTTCTGAGAAAACAAACACATAAAAAAAATAAGAATAACTAGATCTGCCCGGCAGACATGTACCATATTTTTTCCAGGTATAAGTCTATACTTTTTTCCGCTGAAGCTCGTCCTTCATCTTATACTCCGCTTCGACTTATATACGGATGAAGGTAAGGAAATGACATAACGAAATTTACCGTCGCTCCACGATGCCGCACGCACTATCGTCTAACACAAAACTACTCACACTATTCCAATCGAAATATTTGTAGACGTTTCTTAGCTTGTTTATTTCTTTATTTACCCCCCCACCCCTCCTTCAAATATTATCATCAACCCGAGAATATATGCCATCAAAATAGAATCTTTTCTCTGACATTCGTCAAAATTGGCACGTTTCCATTTCACATAATTCACGTGTCTCGCGAGATTTCTACTTTTAGTTTTGAGTTATTTTATTCTATTTTTAGTAACATACTTTTTAACCACGTGCAATTATAGACAGAGCCTGCATTGTCTTATATTTATCGGGTATATTGAAAAAAAAAACTGGTTCAAATAAACCAAGAACACAACTTGGAATATTAATCAAGTTAGTCCAACATTATTTATAAACTGATTATTTTACATTAATATTGTGGGCCAATTTTTCTTGGCGTACACCGGCACGGTAGGCATATTTGACTAGGATAACAGTCCCAAAACTTGATAATAGATTGCTACTGTGAAGTTGAAAAACATTCATCTTATATACCGCTTGGACTTACATGTATATATGGATGGAGGTCGGAAAAACAGTAAAATATGACGATTCGACTTATACTCCACATCGACTTATACCCTGTAAAATATGTTATTTATGTTGTAATCTCAAAATAATGTAAAGAACAGAAGTTTGATTATAGATACATTTGCAATTCCATCAGAGTTGGTTTAATTGATGTTGGGATGAGGTTTATTATATTAGCAAGTACAGTAAACTAAAAAACAATTAAAATTTTGCCATAGTTTTTAAAATACTATTGACATCACTGATTTTGTTCATTATTTATTACCCAGTATGAATAAAACTGATTTCAGGAATACGCTGATAGAGGTGCTATTATTCAGGAAAATTTGAGTGAAGCTTCTTTAGTAGTTGGTGTAAAACAAGTACCTATAGATGATCTGATGCCTGATAGATCTTACGCTTTCTTCTCACATACTATCAAAGCCCAAGAAGCTAATATGCCATTACTTGATGCTATTATACATAAGGTAAACATCTAAATTCATTTGTTTATCCAATCTGATTAAAAAACAGAAATTATTTCGTGTCATTTTTTATAGTTTAAAATTTTGTTTTACTTGTCTTCACAACACTGGGATCTGGAAGAATTGTTATATAACAGGTGGTCTAGTCGATGTGAGGAATTAGTCAATGAAAGGGTCTGTTACGGCGAGTTCTTGGCGTGCTCTGCACGGAACTGTGGGTAAACCCCAAGAAACGTCAGCACTGATTGATTAATGTATATCTGCCGTCAACGAAATATAGATCTGCATTTTAATCAGATTGTTTGTTCATCTTAAACGATTCTTTTTCTAGTGTATTATAACAAGGAGGATGAAGCTTCGTAGATAGCAGACCAGGGGCCTGTTTCACGAAATTTTAACTGAGATAAAATCCAAATTTTAGTAATTTGATTGGATAATATTAAATTGATTTTAGTGCTTAGCCAATCAAAATTTAAGTATCTACTAAAGTTTGGATTTTATCTTTAGTTAAGATTTCGAGAAACAGGGCCCAGAAATATGGTACCCCTCAGATGGTCTTAAAGCATGAGAGATTCTCAAATTACTTGTCTGAGCACCGCAAATCCTTGAAACTTATTGCAAAAATACCAATACCTCAATTTTTCATGAAAATAACCTGTGACAGAAAAAAAAAAATCTCTCTATAGGTATATTATAGGTATCTCTCAGTGATATACCATCTAGATTATAGTCATCTCAAATGCGGATTTTGCAATTTGAATAGTCAGTCATTATAGATCTGTTTTGGAGGATTTTAAGATTTCCAGAAATTCGGAAAAATATATTAAATTCCAATAGTTTTAATTGACATCAAATAACGAATCCAAATAATCTTTTCAAACAGAATTCAAAACCTTTACAATGGACTTCCCCAGTAAGGATTATCAGTAAATTAGAAGATCGATGTGTTAACTGGAATAATTGAATTATAAGATACTATTAGATTTTATGATATATTGTTTTATATATTATAGAATATTCGTCTAATTGATTATGAGAAGATGGTAGATGATAAAGGCCATCGTGTGGTAGCATTTGGTAAATATGCTGGTGTATCTGGTATGATAAACATTCTACATGGTATGGGTCTACGTCTGTTAGCTCTTGGGCATCATACTCCATTTATGGTAAGCTTTATAAACAAATATCTTCCTATCTTAGCTCTAATACACAATCACCCATATTGATCTCAAATCCTTGAGTTTGACATTCCATTACTTCAGTTTTGCTGTACTTCAGTTTTGCTTGGTGTGAGGGATTAGCCAATGAAACGGTCTGTTGCAGCGAGTTCTTGGTGTGCGGTTAATCAAATGTCTGACGTTATGACCCCTGACGCGAAATCCCACTACAACTGGTCAGATCTTTATTTAGTAGAGGCCATCGAAAGTATAAAAAAAAACCAAAAGGAAATATACATCTGTATTTTAATCAGATTGAAAGATGCTAAAGATGACTCAGTTCACACTGGAGATATGGTACCGCATAGAACAGGGTTTTTGGCACTGGAAAGTATGTGTATAGTTTACTTTCAAAACATAGTTCGATAATTGATAAAAATCGTTTAAGAATTACAAAAATGATTTAGTTAGTACTATGGCTTAGTTTAATGGTAACGGGTTTAGTTTCTCCGAGTGGCGTTATTAATGGACAACCTGTTCACTTATCTACAGCGTTTACTTATTAGACGTGCCGTTCACTTTCCCGAGATACGTTGAAAAATCAACACACGGTTTACTTATCTACGGCTTTTACTTATTGCACGAGCCGTTTACTTTCCCAAGATACTTTGAAAAATCAACACACTGTTAATTTATCTAATGTGTTGAACTATTATATGAACCTTTTAATTTCCCACGAGCCGGTTCATTTTGATTACGATTATTTACATATGATGTACGAATAAAATTTTGTGATATCATCCGATCTTTGTGAAATTTATATGCATTATTTAAATTAAAAACACTTATATGGATATACTACTTCTGAATTTATTAACATGCTACGTTTCGATACACATACAGATATCATTATCAAGCAAATAATGATATTTTACAAAAATGTGGTGCAATATATAGATAACAATTGGAAACAATATAACAGATTAATCATTAATTAAGAATTAACAAGATGAGAGAAGTAATAATATGGATAAACAATTACAAAGGATTAACAAGATGAAAGACTGTAATGTATTGATAACAATTAGAAACGAGTTGAATTTAGCAGATCAAACGAATGATTATAAGAGATTGACTATGTTAACTATGTCAAAACTATGTTAAAAGCTGATGGTAGGATGCAAAAACTAAGAGATGATCCAAATGGTGTTGTATACAAGATAAATTGTGAGTGTAGTGGGGCGTATAATGGCGAAACATCCCGACCGATTTCAGTGAGAACAAAAGAGCATCACACGGCAGTTACAAAACAAGAACATAACAAGTCAGCAATAGCAGAACACATCTACCAAAACCCAAAGCATAAAATCAAATGGGAGAATACAGAAATACTAGCCAGAAATTTATCAACATGGAAAAATGGAATTCTACGAGAAGCGCTAGAAATTCAAAAACATAAGCCAAAATTAAACAGGGACTGAGGTCATTTTCTCCGAAATCTTTGGGTGGATTTATTTAATCTCTAATTAAGGGTGGAGAGAGCACTTCAGCAACCTGCTCAACAGGCCCTCCAGTGTAGACCCCCTCTCTCTTGACCTGATCCCACAAAAGCCTACTGTCCACTGCCTCGACACCCCCCCCACACAATGGATGAAGTCTTGAAGGCGATAAGGCAGACCAGCTCAGGCAAAACCTCCAGAATGGATGGAATCCCAGCAGAGTTGTTCAAATCTGCCGGCCCTGTGACCCTTTCGACTTTTCACACACTCCTCACCAGCATTTCGGAAAAAGAAGAACTGACCAAAGATTTTAGGGATGCCACTGTCATCTCTCCCTATTTAAGAACAAGGGTAGCAAGACTGACTGCGGCAATTACCGGGGGATCTCCCTCCTTTGTATTGGCTCGGATCCTCCTCAATCGATTAGTCGAAAAGCATTTCAGAAGGAAACTTGCCAGAAACACAATGTGGATTTCGCCAAACCGCAGAACACTCTTCTCCGTCCGGCAAGTACAGGAGAAATGACTAGAGCAAAACATGGACTTGTATGCTGTCTTCGTTGACCTCACCAAGGCCTTTGGCACAGTGAACAGGGAGGCCCTTTGGATCATCCTATCCAAATTTGGATGCCCCACATATTCGTCAACCTTCTACGTCAGTTCCATGACCACATCACTGGACAGGTTCTCTCGGGTGAAAAAGTATCAGAGCCTTTCAATATCAGCAACGGCGTCAAACAGGGATGCGTTCTGGCCCCGGTCCTTTTCAACTTCTTTTTCACCTTCATCCTCAACCACGCTATCAGGGACTTGGACCTTGGCGTATACCTATGATACAGACTCGATGGCTCACTATTCGACCTCCGCCGACTGAATTCCAGGACCAAGGTTGTGGAGAAGATCATCCTGGAAGCACTTTTGCTGATGACTGTACTCTCATGGCACACAAAGAGTCTGACCTACAGCTCATCACAGATAAGTTTGCAGAAGCCTCCCGCCTTTTCAGACTCACCATCAGCCTCGGCAAGACAAAGGTACTATTTCAGCCAGCCCCTGCTTCAACTGCCCCCCCCCCTCTATCGCCATGGAGGGCACCCAGCTAAATACAGTGGATGACTTCAGATAACTCGGCAGAACCATCAACAATGATGGCAGCCTGGATAAAGAGATCAATGTCAGGATCTGCAAGGCCAGTCAAGCTCTTGGTCGTCTCCGAGCTCGTGTCCTGAACCAGCACAACATCCAGCTCTATGTAAAAGCTCAAGGTGTACAGAGCCGTCGTCCTCACTAGCCTACTGTATGGATGCGAGACATGGACTGTGTACAAAAGACATTTGAAGCAGCTGGAGAAGTTCTATATGAGAAGCCTGCGGTCAATTATGAATATCCACTGGCAAGATGGGACAACAAACCTCGAGGGCCTGGACAGAGCTAAGATGACCAGCATTGAGGCCATGATACTGAAAGCCCAGCTTAGATGGATTGGTCACGTGATCCGGATGGATGATGACAGGCTTGCCAAAGCAGCTTATGAATGGCAAACTGCTCGGGAAAGTGGAACCAAGGCAGACCACGCAAAAGATTCAAGGATTGTGTGAAGTCCAACATCAAACACTCTTTCATCTTGTTAATCCTTTGTAATTGTTTATCCATATTATTACTTCTCTCATCTTGTTAATTCTTAATTAATGATTAATCTGTTATATGGTTTCCAATTGTTATCTATATATTGCACCACATTTTTGTAAAATATCATTATTTGCTTGATAACGATATCTGTATGTGTATCGAAACGTAGCATGTTAATAAATTCAGAAGTAGTATATCCATATAAGTGTTTTTAATTTGTGAAATCTACTTCTATATGTCTTATAAGGATTATTATTTAAATTAGTGAAACCACAAAGCCTATTGAATTTCAGCAATTTATAATAATTATTTCTAGAGTTATGGCACTTGTTTCACTTTGTTCAACCTTCTTAATGCTTGATTGATGAAAGTTATCATCCAATATGTATGAAATTTATATGCATCGTTTAAATTTTTGAAACAGAGGTCTATTAAATTTCAGCGATTTCCGTCAATAATTTCTAGAGTTATGTGTTCGATCCCTGCATTGGCCGTGAAAGTTCATCGGGATTTTTCGACGTGGTTTTACCCTTGTCAGTGGTGCAGAACGGAGGGCCTGACAAAGACAGCTATCTAGTCCTTTGGATGAGATGAAAAACCGAGGTCCCGTGTATACATTGCAATGCATGTAAAAGATCCCTTGGCAGTTGGAATTCGATATAAAAGTAGGCGATAGTGCCGTTGCCCAGGCAAAATTTCCCTCATAGCATACTGTATGGCGTATGCCCGTCTTCATTAGCCCAATATAGGAGCAGAATATTAGGACGTTAAACCCCATTTCATTTCATTTCTAGAGTTATGGCCTGTGTTTTACTTTGAGAACTTTGTGAACGTTTGACAAAAGTGATCATCCGATCTGTATGAAATTTATATGCATTATTTAAATTAGTAAAACGAAAAAGCCTGTCAAATTTCAACAATTTCTGGAGACTACTTCCAAAGTTGAGACCCTTGTTTCAGTTTGTAGAACCTTGTGAACCTGCAAACGACAAAAACTATAATCTGATCTGTATGGAACTTTCTTGTCAAGGCCCCCAATTACCTACAAAGGAATAAATATGCGACAACCCTTGTTAACCGCTCAGACGATTTAGCTGCTGTGGGCGTATGTTTCGTTGCCTTGCAATCTATCTTTTTTGTTTTCAGCATATAGGACCTAGTCATAATTACAGAAATACAGAAATGGCTAGACAAGCTGTTAGAGATGCTGGATATGAAATAGCTTTAGGTCGTCTTCCAAAATCATTAGGACCATTAACTTTTGTGTTCACTGGTTCAGGTAATGTGTCGCAAGTAAGTATCCTTACAAATTCTATCTTTTAATAGTCCAGTGGATATGTGCTAAAATTGTGTTAATAGCATGAAACTTGGCAGAGATATACTAAAATTTGACTGAAGAACTAGATGACTGGAAAGTTCAGCTACACCAGGCCTTTACGTAAAAGGAGCATTATCACTCTTGCTCTCCTGGGCGTGCCTTGATGTCGGTGGAGGTGCACTTTTTATCGCTCATCTTAATAGTCTAAATTGACTCCCCTCAAAGAAAATAATCAGGAAAAATATACCGGTAACAAAAAATACTGTCGATCTTGACAATCAACTTTATATTAGCTACAATAACAGTCATACCTTAGTGAGAATTGGATGTGGTTCATAATACGAGTATTTAGCACATTTAATGGTAATTTTGATAATCTGGTAAACAAACAAACCAAGCTTGCTGATTATTAATAACAGGTCAAGTAAGTTTCCTTTGTGAAAATAAGCCACATGGCGAATGGAGACATCTTGGCATGGATTGCGAATCTTTGGATTCGCGCTGTCCTCGACACTCAATCCGTACGAAATTCGTACTGATCATACTACGAATTCCAGGTCGATATTAAAATAATAATTGGATCATACATTTGATGGTTTCACTGACCATTTGTTAGTTAAATTTAAATAGTCATTGAATAATTGAATAATCCTCTGATAGTACACTGAGTATTCCAAGAATCAGTCATTAATAATATATTTTTCAGACAGAATCTCGAATGCCGACTCCCGATAACACGTGACATGCATTGGTTGGAATTGGGTCAATAAACCAACATTGTTAGTTTTAAATAGCGTTTATCGTTATGATTTTTTATACACCCACATTTTTATGTGGATGTATATTGTTTCGCCCCTGTCTGTCCGTCCACAATTTGTTTGTGAACACTCACTCTATAGGTCAGAATTTTTATCCGATTTTGACGAAACTTAAAATGCATGTTTATAACCCAAAGATCCTTGCGATATTTGCGCATATCGTATCTTAACTTCCTGAATAATGGTCCTTGATTTTACGTAAAATCACGTTTTTAGCTGGTTGTCCCTCTAGAGGTCACAATTTTTATCTGATTTAAAAAAACGTTTGAATATATCACCGCTACACACCCTAATGATGGTTGAGTTTGCATTTCGTGAAAATCGGACCAAAATTGATGGACAAAATGGCCGCCCCTCGTACGCAAATAGTGTAAATATATGGTATATCATGGTTGTGGACCCTCTAGAGCACACAATTTTGATCCGATTTTGATGAAACTTTAAATTTATGTTTATATCACAAAGATCTTGGTTCATTTCGATAAGTTGGTAAGATGCTGGCTCGCTAGCCTGGAGGTCGGGTGTTCGATCCCTGCATTGGCCGAGAATGTACATACAGATTTTTCGGCGTGGTTTCCCCTTGTCAGTGATGCAGGACGGAGGGCCTGACAAGGACAGCTGTCTAGTCGTTCGGAAGGGACGAATAACCGAGGTCCCGTGTGCAAATTGGTGTGCACATGAAAGATGGCTGCTTCTAGTACGCAAATAGTGTAAAAGTATGTATTACCAAGGTTGTGGACACTCTAGAAGTCACAATTTTTATCTGATTTTGATGAAACTAGAACTGTATGATTATAATCTAAAGATCTTGGTTCCTCTCATATTTGGGCATATAGGACTGTAACTTCCTGGATTATGGCCCCTGATTGTACGAAAAATCAAGTTTTTATACGCCAACATTGTCGTCGCCCCTGTCCATCTGGACGTCCGTCCACAATTTGTTTGTGGACACTCTACAGGTCACATTTGATCTCGGTTCATTTTGATACTATTCTGTATCGGACCATAACTTCATTGATTATGACCCCAGATTGTACGAAAAATCACGTTTTTAGCTTGTGGACACCGTACAGGTCGCAATTTTGATCCGATATTGATAAAACTTGAAATGCATGTTTATAACCCAAATATCTTGTTTCCTTTTGATGTTCGCGCATATCTGATCGTAACTTCCTTAATTCTGGCCCCTGATTGTAAGAAAAATCACATTTTTAGCTTGTGGTTCATCTACCTCTAGAGGTTACAATTTTTATCCGATTTAAAAACATGTTTTAGTATTTCACCGTTAAACCCCAATTTTGGTTGAGTTCGAATTTGTCAAAACCAGACCAAAACTGACGGACAAAATTGCCGCCCCTCGTACGCAGTTTTTATCCGATTTGGATGAAACTTTAAATATATGTTTTTATCATAAAGATCTTGGTTCCTTTTGATAATCACACATATCCGAAAGTAACTTCCTGGATTATGGCCCCTGATTGGTCAAAAAATTGCATTTTTAGCTTGTGGATTCTCAAGGGGTCACAATTTTTTTTTCCGATTTTAAAAACCATTTAGATATATCACCATTCCACCATAATGAATGTTGAATTGGAATTTCTGGAAAATCGAAATGAAAGTGCCCAATAAAATGGCCGCTCTTTGTACGCAAATTGTGTATAAGTATGTAATATAAAGGTTATGGACCCAC
Source organism: Patella vulgata (assembly GCF_932274485.2). Lineage (NCBI taxonomy): Eukaryota > Metazoa > Mollusca > Gastropoda > Patellidae > Patella > Patella vulgata. The sequence goes on along the minus strand of NC_065885.2, from coordinate 41,660,305 downwards.
TAGAGGTCACAATTTTTATACGCCCACATTTTCATATGTACGCATATTGTCGTCGCCCCTGTCCGTCCGTCCACAAATGTGTGTGGACCCTCTAGAGGTCACAATTTTTATACGCCCACATTTTCATGTGGACGTATATTGTCGTCGCCCATGTCCGTCCGGACGTCCACAATTTGTTTGTGGACACTCTACAGGTCACAATCCGATTTTGACGAAACTTGAAATATAGGTTTATCTCCAAAAGATCTCGGCTGCTTTCGATATTGGCATGTATCGGATCGAAACTTCATAGATTATGGCTCCTGTTTGTACGAAAAATCACGTGGACCCTATAGAGGTCACAATTTTTATCCGATTTTGTTGAAACTTAAAATGCAAGTTTATAACCCAAAGATCTCAGTTCCTTTCGATATTCGTAACTTCCTGAATTATGGCCCTAGATTTTATGAAAAATCACGTTTTTAGCTTTTGGACTCTATAGATGTCATAATTTTTATCCGATTTAAAAAAACGTATTATTATATCACCGTTACACCCTAAGGACGGCTGAGTTGAATTTCGTGAAAATGACAGACAAAATGGCCGCCGTTCGTTCTCAAATAGCGTTAAATATGGTATATCAAGGTTGTGGACCCTATAGAGGTCACAATTTTTATCCGATTTTGTTGAAACTTGAAATGTAAGTTTATAACCCAAAGATCTCGGTTCCTTTCGATATTTGTGCATATCGGACTGTAACTTCATGAATTATGGCCCCTGATTGTTTGAAAAATTACGTATTTAGCTTGTGGACCCTAAAGAGGTCATAATTTTTATCCGAATTAAAAAAACGTATTATTATATCACCTTTACACCATAAGGATGGCTGAGTTTGAATTTTCGTGAAACTCGGCCTAAAACTGACAGACAAAATGGCCGCCCTTCGTTCTCAAATAGCTTAAAAATATGGTATATCAAGGTTGTGGACCCTATAGAGGTCACAATTTTTATCCGAAGATCTCGGTTCCTTTCGATATTTGCGCATATCGGACCGTAACTTCCGGAATTATGGCCCCTGATTGTACGAAAAATCGCGTTTTTAGCTTGTGGACCCTATAGAGGTCATAATTTTTATCCGATTTAAAAAACTGTATTATTTCATCACCGTTACACCCTAAGGGTGAATGAGTTCGAATTTCATGAAAATCGACACAAAATTGACAGACAAAATGGCCGCCGTTCGTTCTCAAATAGCGTAAAAATATGGTATATCAAGGTTGTGGACCCTATAGAGGTCACAATTTTTATCCGATTTTGTTGAAACTTGAAATGTAAGTTTATAACTCAAAGATCTCGGTTCCTTTCGATATTCGCGCATATCGGACCGTAACTTCCTGAATTATGGCCACTTATTGTACGAAAAATCGCGTTTTTAGCTTGTGGATCCTATAGAGGTCATAATTTTTATCCGATTTAAAAAAACGTATTATTATATCACCATTACACCCTAAGGACGAATGAGTTCGAATTTCATGAAAATCGGCCTAAATTGACAGACAAAATGTAAGTTTATAACACAAAGATCTCGGTTCCTTTCGATATTTGCGCATATCGAATTGTAATTTCCTGAATTATGGCCCTTGATTGTAGGAAAAATCACTTTCTTCTTAGCTTGATCTCTATCCATCTCTCGAAAATGTGGGCGTATCCTGCCTGGCAGCCGCTGGTTATCTAATTTAAAAAAACGTTTTAGTATATCACTGTTACATCCTAAGGATGGTTGAGTTCGAATTTCATGAAATTTGGCCCAAAACTGACAGACAAAATGGCCGCCCTTCGTTCTCAAATAGCATAAAAATATGGTATATCAAGGTTGTGGACCCTCTAGAGGTCACATTTCTTCTGATTTTGATGAAACTTGAAATGTAAGTTTATAACCCAAATGTCTCGGTTCCTGTTGATATTCGCACATATTGTACCGTAACTTTCTGAATTATGGCCCCTGATTGTACGAAAAATCGTGTTTTTAGCTTGTGGACCCTATAGCGGTCATAATTTTTATCCGATTTAAAAAGACTTTTGAATATATCATCATTACTTCCTTAGGATGGTTGAGTTCATATTTCGTAAAAATTGGACCAAATTTGACAAGACAAAATGGCCGCCTCTCGTACTCAAATTGCGTAAAAATATGGTATATCAATGTTGTGGACCCTTTAGAGGTCACAATTTTCATCTGATTTTGATGAAACTTGAAATGTAAGTTTATAACCCAAAGATCTTGGTTCCTTTCGATATTCGCGGATAGTAACTTCCTGAATTATGGCCCCTTATTGTACGAAAAATCGCATTTTTAGCTTGCTGTCCATGTAGAGGTCACAATTTTTATCTGATTGTACGAAAATCACATTTTTAGCTTCTGGACAATCTAGAGGTTACACCACAATGATGATTGAGTTCGAACTTAATGAAAATCGGACCAAAACTGTAGACAAAATGGCCGCTTCTTGTACGCAAATAATGTTAAAATATGTAATATCACGGTTGTGGAGCCTCTAGAGGTCACAATTTTGATCCGGTTTTGATGAATCTTACAATATATGTTTATATGCCAAAGATCTTAGTTCCTTTCGATATTCGCGCATATCAGACTGCAACTTCTTGGATTATGGCCCCTGATTGTACGTAAAATCGCGTTTTTAGCTTGTGGTCCCTCTAGAGATCACAATTCTTATCCAATATTAAAAAACGTTCTATTAATACAGGCTGGCTGCAGAGGGGCAGTGAACTTTATTGTGGGTGGGGGGCCTCCCCAGTGACGGATCATGAGGTTGCCGGGCCCCAGTGACCAGATGACAGGTCGCCCCTGTCTGTCCGTCATCCGATTTTGATGAAACTTGAAATATAGGTTTATCTCCAAAAGATCTTGGTTGCTTTCGATATTGGCATGTATCGGATCAAAACTTTATGGATTATGGCCCCTGTTTGTACGAAAAATCACGTTTTAGAGGTCACAATTTTAATCTGATTTTGTTGAAACTTGAAATGTAAGTTTATAACCCAAAGATCTTGGTTGTTTCGATATTCACGCTGAATTATGGCCCCTGATTGTACGGAAAATCGCGTTTTTAGCTTGTGAACCCTATAGAGGTCATAATTTTTATCCGATTTAAAAAAACGTATTATTATATCACCGTTACACCCTAAGGACGGCTGAGTTTCGAATTTTGTGAAAATTGACAGACAGAATGGCCGCCGTTCGTTCTCAAATAGCGTATAATATGGTATATCAAGGTTGTGGACCCTATAGAGGTCACAATTTTTATCCGATTTTGTTGAAACTTGAAATGTAAGTTTATAACCCAAAGATCTCGGCTCCTTTCGATATTCGTACATATCGGACCGTAACTTCCTGAATTATGGCCCCTGATTGTACGAAAAATCACGTTTTTAGCTTGTGGACCCTATAGAGGTCATAATTTTTATCCGATTTAAAAAAACATATTATTATATCACCGTTAAACCCTAAGGATGGCTGAGTTAGAATTTCGTGTAAATCGGCCCAAAATTGACAGACAAAATGGCCACTGTTTGTTCTCAAATAGCATAAAAATATGGTATATCAAGGTTGTGGACCCTATAGAGGTCACAATTTTTATCAGATTTTGTTGAAACTTGAAATGTAAGTTTATAACACAAAGATCTCGGTTCCTTTCGATATTTGCGCATATCGAATTGTAATTTCCTGAATTATGGCCCTTGGTTGTAGGAAAAATCACTTTCTTTTTAGCTTGTTGTCTATCCATCTCTCGAAAATGTGGGCGTATCCTGCCTGGCAGCCGCTGGTTTTTAGAAAATGTACCTATTTGGTTTTTTTTGTGGTAATCACATATATTAGCCTAGTCAGAATACAACATTCTCCCGTAACATTAAAGTTAACCGAAGCCATTTTTCCTACCAGGACATCATTTGACCCAATTCTGGCTGGTTTGTTTCAAAATAGATTAATAACTACAAATGCAAAAAAGCTCTCTTCAAGAGAGTGATTTTCTGTTTTTCCAATTTCTCTCCAGGAATATATTCGCGTGAAGTCCTGCTACACATGCAGAAATTACAACCAAAGGGTTACCTTACAAAAAATAAATGTGTGACAACCTTTGTCGACTGCTTGGATGATTTAATTGCTGTGTGTATATGTTCATTGCCTGGCAACCTATCTTTGTTATTATAGGCCTTGCCAATAACGTGAAAATTTAATTAAAAGTGGCTTATAATTCTCAACTCATCAGCATAATTCATTGTACCTCAACACCAAGTTTCATACTTTTAACATAAAGTGAACAGTTGTGATGTGTTTTAAAACACATTATAAACCTGTAACGGTAAATCTCTTTGATCTTTGGGGTATATTCTATGCACGGAATGACTTGCGGTCTGAAAGTCGGGGGAGGTTTTGGATATATACAGGGAGATTTGGGATTATTCTTCTGAAAGTTTTTCTTTAAACTTTTGGTCTTCGAAGGAATTATTAGTGAGCAGAAATTCGCCTGTGTAACTGTTATCTCTCACCACTTCAGTCAGTTATATAGAAGGATAACTCGTGTTTTCCTTTTGCATTCATCACTTTCGTTTGTTGAACCCTTCATTACTTATCTATGGTAGCAATGATTTCTGTGATAAAATCATATTTGGAATGATCTTTTAGAGGCATTTAGTAACTGGATAGAGCAATAAACTATAACACATACTTATGGAAGAACAATTACTGATTTATTTGGGCGACGTTTCGAAGAGTATTCTCTCAAAGTTTTCAAGCAAGTACAGTAACAAGTGTGTAGAGCAATTATATATAGACAAGCAATAACAACAATTCAGAAACCATGCATGACAACAACAAGATCAAAAGATTAAAAAACAACATGATCAAAGGCAATATACATATGACGGATTATAGGGGTAAATAATTTTAATTGGACAACCAATCATGACAAATGAGAAACCATACATGATGTGATTGGCTAGGTGAGGGTACATCAAGGGAATAATAAAGGACTGATAATAGGGGTAAACATACCATTAAACCAAACAAAAGGGAAGCCATACATGTTACGAAAACATCAGAGGAGTAGTGAGCTACATAGGGATTAAATGGTTAAGCCATATTTAAATGAATTACAAAATATTAGTATTAAAATGCACACAACATAGCAAGACTAATGATAGTCCAACATTCTTCCTTCCGACAGACTCACACATACATTTATTCCTAGGATAAGTACAAGAGACACTTAACTGTTTACAAAGGATAATTACATAAATGACCATAAATAAGTGGTAAATTATAATATTGGAAAGCCACACCACAGTCCTATCCACAGGCTTCTAAGTAATTATGTCCTGCACACTCCTTCCCATTTGACACACATACTTATTAAAATTAGTTCTACAAATGGATAACGAGAATAAACAAGTAATACACATGATACGCGAACTGAGTAACTTAAGCACGTATGAAAGTCTAGGCATGTACACATTAGTTAAGAATTAGTTCATCATAGGCTCTTGGGAGGAATATTCCTGTGTCGCGATTGAGGTCTGGTTTGGATCTCCTGATGTGTATTGCTTCCATGATTTTCCGCGTCTTTTCGTTGTGTTGGTTCAGGGCTAGGGTCTTAGACGACTGGATTTTGTGGCCTGGATTGGACTGGAGGTGCTGGGCAACTGCTGATTCTGCTGTGGGGGACCTTGAGTTATGCTGGGCGAGTCTTTTAGGTAGGGGTTGTCGAGTTTCACCAATGTATGTCATATCACACGAGCACATAACTTCATAGACACATCCTTTAGGTGGCAGTGGAATGGTGGGTTGCAGTTTACCATTCGCTTTCAGGTGGTCTTTAAGCGTGCGTCCTTTGGAAAAAACGACTTGGATGCCTGTCGTTGCGAGTAGCCTTCGGATGTGGTACGATAACGTTCCTTGAAACGGGATGGTTATCCGTATGGGTGGTTTATCTGGCTTGGGCTGTTCAGCAACGGCTTTCTTTTTTGTTTCTTTTATGGTATTCTTGACTAACTGGGGCGTATATCCGTTCAAATTAGAGAGTATGCTTTCTATATGGGTGAGTTCACTGGGGAGGGAGTTGTCGTCACATATATTGATGGCTCGACGGGCTAGGGTAGTTATGGTTGACTTTTTGACACTATGTGGGTGGTTCGAATCATAATGGATATACTGGTCGGTATGGGTAGGTTTTCTGTATACACTAGTGGTGAGTCCTGTGTCTGTTTTCGTAACAAGGACGTCTAAGAAGGGTAGGCACTGGTTATTTTCTTTTTCAATAGTGAACTTAATTCTATTATTCTGGTTGTTTAAATGCTGGAGAAGGGTGTCTGGATCATCACTTTGGTCAAGGATTACGAAAGTATCATCAACTTTTCGAAACCAAGCTATCGGCTGGACAGGTGATCTTGACAGGGCCACCTCTTCAAAGTTTGTCAAATAAATCTCGGTAAGCACTGGAGAAAGGGGACTTCCTATTGGTAAACCATGTGTCTGTTCATAAAAATCATCTCCCCATGCGAGGTATATGGATTCGATGCATGCTTTGGTTAGTTCTATGATGTCTTCGACTGTTAAACTGGTTTCTAATGGAGTTTCTAAGTTGCTTAGTCTCTGTCGGAGTACTGTTATGGCATCTTCAGTATATCCATTATGATTCGAACCACCCACATAGTGTCAAAAAGTCAACCATAACTACCCTAGCCCGTCGAGCCATCAATATATGTGACGACAACTCCCTCAAAAACGTATTATTATATCACCGTTACACCATAAGGACGGCTGAGTTCGAATTTCGTGAAAATTGACAGACAAAATGGCTTGTGGACACTATAGAGGTCACAAATTTTATCTGATCTTGTTGAAACTTTAAATGTAAATTTATAACCCAAAGATCTCGGTTCCTTTCAATATTCGTGCATATTGGACCGTATCTTCCTGAATTGTGGCCCCTGATTGTACGAAAAATCGCGTTTTTAGCTTGTGGACCCTATAGAAGTCATATTGTTTATCCGATTTAAAAAAACGTATTATTATATCACCGTTACACCCTAAGGACGGCTGAGTTCGAATTTCTTGAAAATTGGCCCAAAACTGACAGACAAAATGGCCGCCGTTCGTTCTCAAATAGCGTAAAAATATGGTATATCAAGGCTGTGGACCCTATAGAGGTCACAATTTTTATACGCCCCCACATTTTCATGTGGACGTATATTGTTGTCGCCCCTGTCCGTCCGGACGTCTGGACGTCCGTCCGTCCACAATTTGTTTGTGGACACTCTACAGGTCACAATTCTTATCCGATTTTGACAAAACTTGAAATATAGGTTTATCTCCAAAAGATCTCTGTTCCTTTCGATATTGGCATGTATTGGATCGAAACTTCATGGATTATGGCCCCTGTTTGTACAAAAAATCACATTTTTAGCTTGTGGACACTATAGAGGTCACAATTTTTATCCGATTTTGTTGAAACTTGAAATCTAAGTTGAGTTTGAATTTCGTGAAAATCGGCCCAAAATTGACAGACAAAACGGCCGCCGTACATTCTCAAATAGCGTAAAAATATGGTATATCAAGGTTGTGGACCCTACAGAGGTCACAATTTTTATCAGATTTTGTTGAAACTTGAAATGTAAGTTTATAACCCAAAGATCTCGGTTCCTTTCGATATTCGCGCATATGGGACCGTAACTTCCTGAATTATGACCCCTGATTGTACGAAAAATCGCGTTTTTAGCTTGTGGACCCTATAGAAGTCAAAATTTTTATCCGATTTAAAAAACGTATTATTATATCACCGTTACACCATAAGGACGGCTGAGTTCGAATTTCGTGAAAATTGACAGACAAAATGGCTTGTGGACACTATAGAGGTCACAATTTTTATCCGATTTTGTTGAAACTTGAAATCTAAGTTGATAATCCAAAGATCTCGGTTTCTTGCGATATTCGCGCATATCGGACCGTAACTTCCTGAATTATGGCCCCTGATTGTACGAAAAATCACGTTTTTAGATTGTGGACCCTATAGAGGTCAAAATTATTATCCGATTTAAAAAAACGTATTATTATATCACCGTTACACCCTAAGGACGGCTGAGTTCGAATTTCGTGAAAATCGGCCCAAAATTGACAGACAAAATGGCCGCCGTTCGTTCTCAAATAGTGTAAAAATATGGTATATCAAGGTTGTGGACCCTATAGAGGTCACAATTTTTATCCGATTTTGTTGAAACTTGAAATGTAAGTTTATAACCCAAAAATCTCGGTTCCTTTCGATATTTGCGCATATCGGACTGTAACTTCCTGAATTATGGCCCCTGATTTTATGAAAAGTGGACCCTATAGAGGTCATAATTTTTATCCGATTTAAAAAACCGTATAATTATATCACCGTTACACCATAAGGACAACTGAGTTCGAATTTCGTGAAGATCGGCCCAAAATTGACAGACAAAATGGCCGCCGTTCGTTCTCAAATAGCGTAAAAATATGGTATATCAAGGTTGTGGACCCTATAGAGGTCACAATTTTTATCCGATTTTGTTGAAACTTGAAATGTAAGTTTATAACCCAAAGATCTCGGTTCCTTGCGATATTCGCGCATATCGAACCATAACTTCCTGAATTATTGCCCCTGATTGTACGAAAAATCGTGTTTTTAGCTTGTGGACCCTATAGAGGTCATAATTTTTATCCGATTTAAAAAACCGTATAAATATATCACCGTTACACCATAAGGACAACTGAGTTCGAATTTCGTGAAGATCAGCCCAAAATTGACAGACAAAATGGCCGCCGTTCGTTCTCAAATAGCGTAAAAATATGGTATATCAAGGTTGTGGACCCTATAGAGGACCCTATAGAGGTCATAATTTTTATCCGATTTAAAAAAACGTATAATCACAGTTACACCCCAAGGACGACTGAGTCCGAATTTCGTGAAAATCGGACCAAAAATGACAGACAAAATATAGAGGTCATAATTTTTATCCGATTTAAAAAAACGTATAATTATATCACCGTTACACCCTAAGGACGGCTGAGTTCGAAGTTCGTGAAATTCAGCCCAAAACAGATAGACAAAATGGCCGCCGTTCGTTCTCAAATAGCGTAAAAATATGGTATATCAAGGTTGTGGAACCTATAGAGGTCACAATTTTTATCCGATTTTGTTGAAACTTGAAATGTAAGTTTATAACCCAAAGATCTCGGTTCCTTTCGATATTCGCGCATATCGAACCATAACTTCCTGAATTATTGCCCCTGATTGTACGAAAAATCGTGTTTTTAGCTTGTGGACCCTATAGAGGTCATAATTTTTATCCGATTTAAAAAACCGTATAAATATATCACCGTTACACCATAAGGACAACTGAGTTCGAATTTCGTGAAGATCGGCCCAAAATTGACAGACAAAATGGCCGCCGTTCGTTCTCAAATAGCGTAAAAATATGGTATATCAAGGTTGTGGACCCTATAGAGGACCCTATAGAGGTCATAATTTTTATCCGATTTAAAAAAACGTATAATCACAGTTACACCCCAAGGACGACTGAGTCCGAATTTCGTGAAAATCGGACTAAAAATGACAGACAAAATATAGAGGTCATAATTTTTATCCGATTTAAAAAAACATATAATTATATCACCGTTACACCCTAAGGACGGCTGAGTTCGAAGTTCGTGAAATTCAGCCCAAAACAGATAGACAAAATGGCCGCCCTTCGTTTTCAAATAGCGTAAAAATATGGTATATATCAAGGTTGTGGACACTATAGAGGTCACAATTTTTATCCGATTTTGTTGAAACTTGAAATGTAAGTTTATATCCCAAAGATCTCGGTTCCTTTCGATATTCGCGCGCATCGGACTGTAACTTTCTGAATTATGGCCCCTAATTGTACGAAAAATTGCGTTTTGAGGTTTTTTGGACCCTATAGAGGTCATAATTTTTATCCGATTTAAAAAAACGTATGATTATATCACCGTTACACACTAAGGATGGCAGAGTTCGAATTTCGTGAAAATCGGTCCAAAACTGACAGACAAAATGGCTGCCCTTCGTTCTCAAATAGCGTATATCAAGGTTGTGGACCCTATAGAGGTCACAATTTTAATCCTATTTTGATGAAACATGAAATGTAAGTTTATAACGTTTTTTGGCTTGTGGACCCTATAGAAGTCATTATTTTTATCTGATTTAAAAAAACCTATTATTATATCACTGTTACACACTAAGGACAGCTGAGTTCAAATTTCTTGAAAATTGGCCCAAAACTGACAGACAAAATGGCCGCCCTTCGTTCTCAAATTATGGTATATCAAAGTTGTGGACCCTTGATTGTAGGAAAAATCACTTTCTTTTTAGCTTTCTTTATCCATCTCTCGAAAATGTGGGCGTATCCTGCCTGGCAGTTGCTGGTTTTAGTTTTGATGATTAACGAGTCGATGGTTATTTTAGTTGTGATATTATATAGAATTAGTTACATGGTTGTCTTATTGAAAGCTCTAGTCTTTAAATTTAATATTTTGTGCTGCTAAATAATTTCCATTTAGCAGAGTGTTGTTAAGGAATTATTAGTGAGCAGAAATTCGCCCTTGTATCTGCTATCACTCGTCACTTCTGTCAGTTATAAAGAAGGATAACTTGTGTTGTACTTTTGCGTTTGTCACTTTCGTTTGTTGAACCCTTCATTACTTATCTATGGTAGCAATTATCTCTGTGATAAAATAATATTTGGAATATGTTAAGCCAGTTCTATCACATATGATGATGACTGACACCAATATTGTCCTTTTAAAGCATTCAGCAGCGAACACTTGTGACAATGATTTAAATTAAATATGCTTTTTGTACGCCCACATGGAAATGTGGTCGTATATTGCCGTCGCCCCTGTCCGTCTGTCCGTCCATCATCCACAATTTCTTGTGAACGCTCTACAGACTACATTTATCATCTGATTGTTTTGAAATTAATATATGTTGTTTGCATTAGTGAGATGAAGAAGCCTATTTAATTTCAATAACTTCCGTTAATTTCTTCTGGAGTTATGGCCCTTGTTTCACTTTGTTGCCCCTTGTGAACGCTCTAACAACAAAAGTTATCAACCGATCTGTATAAAATTTATATGCATCGTTTAAATTAGTATAACAAAGAAGCCTATTGAATTTCAGCAATTTCCGTTAATCTAGAGTTATGGCCCTTGTTTCACTTTGAATGTTGTGAACGCTCTAACGACAACAGTTATCATCCGATCTGTTTGAAATTGATATGCATCATTTAAATTAGTGGAATGAAGAAGCCTATTGAATTTCAGCAATTTCTGTTAATTACACCGTGAGTTATGGCCCTTGTTTCACTTTATTTTACCTTGTGAATGCTCTAACGACAAAAGTTATTATCCGATCTGTATGAAATTTATATGCATCATTTAAATTAGTCAAACAAAGACGCCTATTGAATTTCAGCAATTTCCGTTAATTACATCTACAATTATAGCCCTTGTTTCACTTTGTTGAATCTTGTGAACCCTGTTGAACAGTATTGAATTTCAGCAATTTCCGTTAATTACACTGTGAGTTATGGCCCTTGTTTCACTTTGTTGTACCTTGTGAATGCTCTCACTGAGAACTGCTGAAGGGTGAATCTGTGCACAGTCATCATATATTTCTTAGTCATGGTTGTTATTTGTACGTGTACCGAAAGAAAATTAATTTCCCGACTATTACTCGGTATTACCGCGTTAAAACTGTAAATAAGGTGTGTTATTAACAAGGGCTGAAAAACTGTCTGAGAGGTGAGTTAATTAACGCTAGGGGTGAAAAACTGTGCGACAGTGCGTTTTTAGTAGAGGTGTGTTAATTAACCGACAGGTAAAAAATGAATGTCAATTTTGTGTATTGTCTAATTGGCGTGTTTTCTCGCTAGTTGCGATAACTGCATCAAAAGGAGTATAATCAAGGACCAAACAGGTTTTATCTAACACGTACGTGTTAAATCAAAATTTGGGAAATAAAACTGTTTTACCGTGCGATTTATCATTCGACCGTGTGTTTTACGCAGGTCTTTGTATAATTAAAGACAGGTCTTTAGACAGGCGTGTGTGCTCGCTATGATTACGTTTCTCTTATATGTCTTTTGTATTGCGTACCATATATATAAAGTTGAATTTAATGAAATAAAAATATGGACCTTAATCTATTGTATACGGAAAGGCGAATGTAATGTCGTCATTTATAAATATCCAGCCGTCAGCGCCCAATTTGAATATCCATGGGAATATAGAGAGTAAATCCAGCAAAAACAACAGAAATATATTTCTGCTTTATTACTAAAAAGACGCGCACTCACCATTTGACATTTATTAAATTTATAAAAACATGCCACGTTGCGTAAATTGTGCATCTTACCTTCAATAGCAATATCCATAAAACAGAAATCTCCATATTGATAAATAATATGGCACAACCAACCGAACAGTGATAATTTCCACACAAATGATATATTTAAACTAAAATTACTTTAGCTTTTCACTAAATTTAGATCGCATACAATCCAACGATCCTCATTCCAGAACTTGTAATTTATAATATATTTAAACTAAAATTGCTTTAGCTTTTCACTAAATTTACATCGCATACAATCCAACTATCCTCATTCCAGAACTTGTAATTTATAATAGCCGCTTTTATGCAATTACAGAATTGTCCCGTGATCTAACATATCAAAGAAGCACATACGCCCGATATGACATTTAATCATTTTTCGAGACTTTGTAGATTGGACTTCCTTGTTGTGTTTTCTTCGTGATCCTAATATATAAAACTACAGGTTAAATGATTTCTTCAACTTTAAATATTATTAAGCTGGATTGGCTTCAAAGGTCCCTCGTTCTCAATAAATGATAGTTACTCGGAATACCTGGGTGAGCTCTGATCAGTCTCACTCAACACCCTCTTTTATAACCCCCTAATTTCTGCACGTCCTAGACTGACCTTGACTTTAATTTCAATCCAAAATATGGAATAAACCTCCTGATTTTCCAAGACCAGGGGGGGAGAACATTACCTTATTTGGTCTACCAACCATATGTCATAAACAGATAGAATTTGTCGGATATTTTAACAATGGTTAAGATTTTACCAAACCAAAATATCACGTTTTTTTTTTTTACATATAAACATGTCGTTCGCTTTTATTATTACGTGGGATTTGACTCTATAGAAAGAGTTAACCAACAATTTTTCAAAGACCGAATATTGTCTTAAGGACCAAAGTCTTACAACTTGTCTTCTAATTCTTTCGAATATACCTGGCGTTTATACTGCGTACCATATAGTCACACTACTTATAAAGTTGCATTTAATAAAATAAAAATATTGACCTTAATCTATCGCACGAAATGCAATGTTGTCATTTATAAATATCGAACAGGTAGACCCCAATTTGAATATCCCTGGGTATATAGCGAATAAGTCAAATTTGCCGTATGTAAATATACATGTACTGTCTTCCTATCTTACGACTGGCAGCTGAAATAACCCAGCCACATCAGAAAGCAATATCAGGTTTATTTTACAATCATTTTAGACATTGTTTCATTTGATTAAACACGCAAGTTCACATATTGACTTTTGATTGATGGTATGCATTGAAGGCCGAGCCGTTGGCGCCGAAATGAAAAATAAAAATCAGCATGGTATTGTATCTGTCCCATGGATTCAGCGAAGATTTTAAAGTTCCCAAAACTTATAATTACTGAATGATGGATCTGCTCCCGATAGAACTAGACGATATAATTGCTTGGGATATGATGTGAACATTTAAATAGTTCATCAATAACACCGTCTACATTTCCAATCGTTTTTTAAAATACAATATTAGAGCACTAGTATATACAGTCAAACTAGGGGAAAGTATTGCCATCTTTTTGTTATGGTTGATTGATCAGAATGTTTGAAAACGTTGACCTCTAGGTGTTGCGTAACAATTAATGCGGTGTTTTGATACTTGATTGGGGCCATAAAGTAATAAACTAATTAACAAGCTACACGCGGATTATTATTTCAACCAAAATGTGTATTAGAAGTTGCTGTCTGAATTACGGTTGTTAATTTTGTTTATAGATTTATTAATTGACTGTTTTCGCTAACTTAAAAAATCGTGCAAACTGAAAAATAAGGTAATTTATGGTTAAAACTTTTTATGGCATGTATATAGAATACATACACAAACGTGGGTATAGTAAAAATTTACTGCAACCAGTAACAAACTATCTCTTGATACAGGTGTATCTGTTTTATGGAATAATCTACCATTTAGTTTAAGATGTTGTACATATCTATATTCTTAAAAAAAAAACTATTTAAAACACAGCTATTTAAACAGGCTTTTAACCGACGCTACATGTCCATAATCTTGATTTTTTTTAAGATTAAATTTCCACTTTGTAAAGTGTCCCTAAGTAAGTTACTGGAAGGGTGCACTATAATATATAGTAACAAAATTTTGATTTATAGTATTAATATTACTTTGTCCCCTTTATTTGCAAAACATCTCTCCGATGATAATAATAAATTTGAATTACTTCTCCGTACCAGTTGGAAATGTAATTGTCTAAGCTCTAAATGAAATGTGAAGTTTAATCAAATATAAAATTACAATGCTCTTTGTTTCAAAGCTGCGTTCGTTTGGGGGGGGGGGCACGATGGCTAAGTGGGTAAGACGCTGGCTCGCTAGCCTGGAGGTCGGGTGTTCGATCCCTGCATTGGCCGGGAAAGTTCATCCAGATATTCCTGCGTGATTCCCCCTTGTCAGTGATGCAGGACGGAGGATCTGACAAGGACAGCTGTCAATTCTATTTATACATGTAAAAGCGTGCATGAGCTTATTTGCACGTATTGGAAAACTGTTCGGTTGCTTTATTTGAGAAGATACTGATATTAAACTATAAGATTTGTCAAATTCTTTGTTCATCCAATTAATGTGATTTATATTTGATATCTGTGATTGATATCCGACTATCATAAAAAAAAATGGCCTATTAAAAACTAACATCTAATAACGAGCTATATGTTCTTTCAGAAAGTATTCAGATATCATAAATTATTGGCTAGCCATTATAAAAACGTACAATACACAAACTGGGTAAGCGATATGATCAACCTTCCCTAAGACCTACCAATTTGTCAGAATTTTCAAAGAAAAAATTGACAAATTCTATAGTTTAAACTAGCTAAGTCGCTAATATTTGGGACCTAGAAATTGACACAAATGGGTCGCAACGCATACAATAATGTAATATGAATGTATATAAATTGATTTACATTCAATCGTTTCTGTTTTTACTGTAATTTCGAATCAGTTAGGTTCGGCGAAATACGCCAGTATTCTCAATCGAATTTCAATCTCTAGCTTCTGGTTATTCCAGTCTACGCCGATAGTATTTATTGGGCATGCTCTCCAGAAAAAGAATATAGCGTCACCGTTTGACATGACTTGTGGAATATGCCTAGCCTCGTTTTTCGAGTCCCTTATTACAAATAGCGCTGAAACGCATTATGGTACACGATTCGTGTACCAATTGTAAAATGTTTATTTTGTCTTAAATATTGGATATCAGAATGCCATCTTTTCCCAGTAAGATCACAACATCAATGTTGATTTAAACCGACAAATAAATCGTGTTTTCAATGTCGAAGATTTTGGATGATACTGAGTTAGAGACTTAGCTACTTTAATATAAGTATCTTCTCAAATGAAGCAACCAAATGGTTTTCCCATACCAGCGAATAAGCTCGTGCACGCCTTTACATGTGATAGAATTGTTACTTTGATCAAGGAGCTGTTATTGCTCTGCACGGACTATGCGTGAAACGGTTAGACGTGAAGTCTAAAATGCTTGGGTTGACATTTGAATGGTACAAATTTAAAGACACAAATAATAACTTGTCGGAAGACGAGAATAATTATATTTACGAGAATAAGTATATTTACGAGAATCAGTATATTTACATACGGCAAATTTGGCTTATTCGCTATATACACGGGGATATTTAAATTGGGGCCTACCTATTCGATATTTTTATAAATGATGACATTGCATTTCGTGCGATAGATTAAGGTCAATATTTTTATTTTATTAAATGCAACTTTATAAGTAGCGTGACTATATGGTACGCAGCACAAACGCCAAGTAAAGTCGTAAGAATAGAAGACATGTCTCCAAAAATGATTACGTGTCATATCGGGCGCATGTGCTTCTTTGATATGTTAGATCATGGGACAATTCTGTAATTGCATAAAAGCGGCTATTATAAATTACATGTTCTGGAATGAGGATCTTTGGATTGTATGCGATGTAAATTTAGTAAAAAGCTAAAGCAATTTTAGTTTAAATATATTATAAATTACAAGTTCTGGAATGAGGATCGTTGGATTGTATGCGATCTAAATTTAGTGAAAAGCTAAAGTAATTTTAGTTTAAATATATCATTTGTGTGGAAATTATCACTGTTCGGTTGGTTGTGCCGTATTATTTATCAGTATGGAGATTTCTGTTTTATGGATATTGCTATTGAAGGTAAGATGCACAATTTACGCAATGTGGCACGTTTTTATAAATTCAATAAATGTCAAACGGTGAGTGCGTGTCTTTTTAGTAATAAAGCAGAAATATATTTCTGTTGTTTTTGCTGGATTTACTCTCTATATTCCCGTGGATATTCAAACTGGGCACTGACTGCTGGGTATTTATAAATGACGACATTACATTCGCCTTTCCGTATACGATAGATTAAGGTCCGTATTTTTATTTCATTAAATTCAACTTTATATATATGGTACACAATACAAAAGACACATAAGAGAAACGTAGATCATAGCGAGCACACACGCCTGTCTAAAGACCTGTCTTTAATTATACAAAGACCTGCGTAAAACACACGGTCGAATGATAAATCGCACAGTAAAACAGTTTTACTTCCCAAATTTTGATTTAACACGTACGTGTCAGTGTCAGATAAAGCCTGTTGGCCCTTGATTATACTCCTTTTGATGCAGTTATCGCAACTAGCGAGAAAACAAGCCAATTAAACAATACACAACATTGACATTCATTTTTTACTGGTCGGTTAATTAACACACCTCTACTGAAAACGCACTGTCGCACAGTTTTTCACCCCTAGTGTTAATTAACTCACCTCTCAGACAGTTTTTCACACTTGTTAATCAACACACCTTATTTACAGTTTTAACGCGGTAATACCGAGTAATAGTTGGAAAATTAATTTTCTTTCGATACACGTACAAATAACAACCATGACTGAGAAATATATGGTGGCTGTGCACAGATTCACCCTTTAGCAGTTCTCAGTGTCTAGCGACAAAAGTGATTATCCGATCTGTATGAAATTTATATATGTATCGTTTAAATTAGAAAAAAAAACAAAGCCTATTGAATTTCAGCAATTTCCGCTAAGTACATCTAGAGTTATGGCTCTTGTTTTACTTTGTTGAACCTTGTGAACGTTCGAACGACAAAAGTTATGATCCGATCTGTATGAAATTTATATGCATTATTTGAATTAGTAAAACGAAAAAGCCTGTCGAATTTCAACAATTTCTGTAGATTCCTTCCAGAGTTACGGCCCTTGTTTTAGTTTTTAGAACCTTGTGAACCCTCAAATGACGAAAATTATAATGTCATCTGTATGAAATTGTCTATTAAATTCCCCTAATTGCCTACAAAAGAATAAATATGCGGCAACCCTTGTCGACTCCTCGGATGATTTAGCTGCTGTGGGCGTATGTTTTGTTGCCTGGCAACCTATCTTGATGATTAACGAGTCGATGGTTATTTTAGTTGTGATATTATATAGAATTAGTTCCATGGTTTTCTTATTGAAAGCTCTATTCTTTAAATTTAATATTTTGTGCTGGTAAATAATTTCCATTTAGCAGAGTGTTCGTTAAAGGACAATATTGGTGGCAGTCATTATCACATATGTGTTAGAGCCTGTTAAACACATTCCAAATATACTTTTACCCCATAGATCATTGCTACGATAGCTGAGTAATACAGGTTTCCCGAATCGGAAGTGACGAACGCCAAAGGAAAACCATTGGCCGAGAAAGTTCATCCAGATTTTCCGGCGTGGTTCTCCCTTGTAAGTGATGCAGGACGGAGGGGCTGACAAGGAAAGCTGTCTAGTCGTTCGGATGGGACGAAAAACCGAGGCCCCGTGTACACATTGGCGTGCACGTAATAGATCTCTTGGCAGTGGAATTCGATATAAGAGTAGGCCGTAGTGCCGCTGTCCGGGCAAAATTTCCCTCATAGCACACTGTATGGCGTATGCCCGTCTTCATTAGCCCAGCTTAGGAGCAGAACAGTAGGACGTTAAACTCCATTTCATTTCATATCATTTCCAAAGGAAAACACGAGTCACCGCTCTATATAACTGACTGAAGCGACGAGTGATAACAGATACACGGCCGAATATCTGCTCACTAATAATTCTTTTGAAGACCAACAGTTGTTGTGTGAGACTGTGAGAGGATATCTGACAATTCATAAAAAGAATTGACTGCCACTAGATAAGAGAACACGAAAGAAAAACAGAAAAAGTCCGTGCATTACCATGTTTTTATAAGGTATAGATAGAATATAAACAAGGGAATGTACGGGCTATTTCTATTTTTCTCGTGTTCTTTTATCTAATGACATTCAATTACTTTATTGAATTGTCAGATATCCTCTTACAGTCCCATATAACAACTTTTGGTCATCGAAGGAATTATTAGTGAGTAGAAATTCGACCGTGTATCTGTTATCACTCGTCGATTCAGTCAGTTATATAGAGCGGCGACTCGTGTTTTCCTTTGGCGTTCGTCACTTCCGATACGGGAAACCTGTATTACTCAGCCATCGTAGCAATGATCTCTGTGCTAAAAATATATTTGGAATGTGTTTAACCAGCTCTAACACATATGTGATAATGACTGGCACCAATATTGTCCTTTAAGACAGCAGAAATAGGAGAATGTACAAAAAACTTTTTTTTTTGTATTAAAGGGAGCTCAAGAAGTATTCCAAGAATTACCACATGAATATATTGAACCAGAATATTTACCAAAAATAGCTCGACAAGGCAGTAAGTTTAATATAATAAATATATTACAAAACAGCTGAAGCAAGTTTAGTGTGAATTTATCACTGATCTCCTGTCTTCATTAGCCTAGTCGGAGCAGAACAGTAGGGCATTAAACCCCATTTCATTTCATTTATCACTGATCTGTCATCTATGTAGGCTGTGCGTTTGATCCACGATCGTACCAGATTAACCTATTGGTTTGCCCAGTGTTGTATATCCCAGTACTCTTTGAATTGATTTAGTAGAAATATACTATGCAGTATGTTAGTCTCAAAATTACCTTGTGGCGGTGTTGATGGTATTTCAAAACTTACTTCTGCTCCTCTTTTCATATCTAGCTTCATATCTACTTAACTGATTTTACAGTAGTTTTGCTTGTAATGCTTATTTCAGGCACTAGTAAAGTGTATGTTTGTGTGGTGAGTAGAGATGATCACTATATTCGTAAAGATGGTGGAAAATTTAATGCAGACGAATTTGAAGAGCATCCAGAACTTTATGCTTCAGCTTTCAGTCATAAGGTAAATTTGTTTTTATGATTTATCAATTATTATTATTGAGATTTTTTTTATATAGCATTATTTCCACAAAGAGTGCTCAAAGGCACTTTACAATAAATTAATGAAGTAAAAAAATCACAAATGTTCAAATTACAAATATCATGAACATTAAAAGTAAAATATAATTTGTCTTGGTAACCAAGGCTATGGATGAATGAACAGTCAAAGGCACGGGAAACAATTCAAATCAACATTTGTATTTGAAGAGCCCCAGGGAAGAACGATCTAAAGCACTTCTTCAACGAACCCTAGTTAATGGCGCCATCTGGTAGCAAATTGTGTAAGCTGTGGAACAATCAATTTCAGGTAAAAACGATTGGAGTCGCATCGAACCAAAGGCCCTTTTGAAAATGAAATGGCCTCCCGAGCAATATGTCCTTCGTACCCTTTATTTGACCTTAATTTGGCTGAAAATTAGAAGTCAGTTGTTGTACTGGTAATTATGATTCGTATTAAACATCATTTTGAAGTTGTAATTAAACCCACTCGTTGTTCTGTTCGCGTCAAGCATGCTCGTCCAAAAGTCTGTTTTGCCTTTTATGCGAAAAGACAAAAATGTGACTTAGATCGTTCTTCCCCAGGACTCTTCATATTTCTACAGAACTTGATAGTAGTTAATTAGTTTATTGAATGATTCTTTCTTTCTTAGATTGCTCCCTATGCGTCAGTTATTATAAATGGCATTTACTGGGCACCAAATTCTCCAAGACTTATCTCCATACCAGAAGCTAAAGTACTTCTCCGTCCACTAGATTCACCTTGGATACCTTCCAGTCCTGGATGTCCACAGCTACCACATCGTCTGCTAGCTATCTGTGATATTTCAGCTGATCCCGGTGGTTCAATAGAATTCATGAAAGAATGTACAACTATTGATAAACCATTTTGTTTATATGATGCTGAACAAAATATGGAAACTGAAAGGTATACATAAAGATATACAAATCAGATATATCAGCACCGGTCAGAAGTGTACAAAAATAGTCTTTTTACATAAGGCCTTAAGCATATCTTTGGAATCAATAAACATGAAGATGTCAGAAATTTTACTAATTCATTTTTAGGTCTGAACAACTTAAATGAAATGAAATGTTGTTAAAGATATGTTTTATATTATAGTTTTGCTGGTAGTGGTGTACTAATATGTTCTATAGACAATATGCCAGCACAGATACCTAGAGAAGCTACAGATTTCTTTGGTAGTTTACTTCTTCCTTATATTCATGACATGGTAAGTTGTTACACCATATTTTATATGATATGGTAAGTTGGTACACCATATTTTACATGACATGGTAAATTGGTACACCATATTTTACATGACATGGTAAGTTGGTACACAATATTGTACATGACATGGTCACTTGATACAGAGTATTTTACATGATATGGTAAGTTGGAACACAATAATTTACATGCCATGGTAAGCTGATACACAGTATTTTGTATTACATGGTAAGTTGTTACACAGTATTTTACATCACATGGTAAGTTCATAAGTTAGTACACAATATTTTACACAACTCTCACCTGACAAGTGCTATTTCCACCAATTGCAATAAGACATATATTTTTGGCAATTAAATTTTGAATCTGTTTTTTTGGGGTGATAACTTTTTGTTACACAGTATTTTAGAGTAGTTCATGGCTCAATAATTTGTCCTTATAAAAACTGACAAGCTAATCTGTCTGACTGCACCGTCGAGGAGATTTTCTGGAGTGAGCAACGGTTAATCCCGAGCACGGTGGAGTTGGAGATCGCAGCAAATATACTCTTAAAAAAAAGTAGGGGATATTCAGAAACAGTACAAAACTGCAGAAATGCACTGCTGTTTTTATTAGAGGTAACCAGTGTATGTTAATAACAGGCCCCATTTCACTCGCAAAGAGATACACTGTCAAAAGTAAAAATGGACGTTTTTGATTTTTGTCTTAATGAGTAATTGCTCCAACCAATCCTCAGACATTCAGCAATTCGTCGTCGCATGCTCCTAATCAGCCGTCCAATCATGATTTGGGGCAATCTGACCCACTCCTCTTGCAGTGCCACGGCCAATTCTTGCAGTGTTGTCGGTTGACATTGACGGCAACGAACACGTCTCCCGATCAAATTAAACGTAACACACTAAAGCAAAGATACGCTAAACAGTAAATCTTATGCAAGAACCGATAGGAAAGCAAACATGGATAGGATAAACCAGCAAACAGCAGTTTTCATCAACCCTTCCTTGAAGTGTCAAATTTGACAATTAACCCCTCCCACGTGTATGGCGCTATTGCGTGTCGCACATGCAGCTCAGTGGTTCTGTTGGGGCGATAAGTTCTTCATCTGTGAACATACTCTCAAAGCATGTCAAGTGTCCATGACTATTTATCATATCACAACCTGCATAGGTATTTGCATTTTAATATCCCCTACTTTTGTTGAAGAGTATATATGTCACAAATAGCTATTAAAAAAACATGTATTGGTATATAAAGCCGAGTAAAAAATACACCCATTACGCGCTTGGACTTTCGTGGGTATTTTACAGCAAACGTGAACAAAATTTTTGATTTTGGCGATTTTGGTACAGAGATAGCTATAATATCTTTGTTTCTTTTCTAATTTTCAAACTCATGAGCACGGCAAGATAAACTCATTACAACACTTTGAGATTTACTTTTATTTAGTGGTTACAACCTTCATTTACCTGCCGCTCTGGTGAGTTTAGGAAATAAATATTTGCTAGCTCTAAATATGCAGAACTATTTGAGACCGGAAAATAACCGAAACATTATTTTTATTTGTAGACACTTTTCAGTGTAAATTATTTTTAGGGTATCTTATTTAATTATTTTGTGGCCTTAAGCGTTGATCGACAGATTTTTTTCTAGATCTGAGACTGAGCCCCGCAAGATGGCATCCACCAATGATTTGCTATCCAGCATTGGATTGGACAGTACCCCTATGATTTGAGCACTCATGGCAAAAATCACAAATTGGATTACACTAGGCATTGTTAATAAATTCCTGACAACTTCCGCGCATTGGTCTATCATAACTGCTTTACATGACGACTGAGTGACGTTTGATGACAAAGACATTCAAAATAGGCTGGTCAGACTGAAGACAAAGACTAGGAAGCTGCGACGATTTTCTTGACACCCCATTTTCCCCCGGGATAACCGCATGTTTGGCTGTCGCGGGACTAAAATCTAATTACACTCCTTCAAAATCTACAGTTCAAACAATATCATGTGAGCGTGTCAGTGTATCTTTAAAACATGTATCGGAAACCTTAAAGTCGGCGAAAAATACCACCCTTTATACAGACGAAACTACAAAATATGACTCTAAATTCGGCACATATGCAATAACCGCTGACTCGACACATACACCACATATTCTTGGTCTTCGTGAAATGGCTGATAAATCTGCACAAACTACATTTAGTAAATCCGTTATTTTCGAAATTAAAAATACCATGTCAGACAGAGCCAGCACCGAAAAGCTTTTAATTCTTTATTTACACAATACAGAGGCAGTATTTGCACTAAATTAGTAGAAAACTGGTCAGATTTATCAGATTCAGAGCGAAATATTCATATGAATATTAATAATTTCGTTTGTGGTCTTCATTTATTAACTGGTTTGGCGGATAAAAGCGTATATATGTCACAAATAGCTATTAAAAAAACATGTATTGGTATATAAAGCCGAGTAAAAAAATACACCCATTACGCGCTTGGACTTTCGTGGGTATTTTACAGCAAACGTGAATAAAATTTTTGATTTTGGCGATTTTGGTACAGAGAAAGCTATAATAGCTTTGTTTCTTTTCTAATTTTCAAACTCATGAGCACGGCAAGATAAACTCATTACAACACTTTGAGATTTACTTTTATTTAGTGGTTACAACCTTCATTTACCTGCCGCTCTGGTGAGTTTAGGAAATAAATATTTGCTAGCTCTAAATATGCAGAACTATTTGAGACCGGAAAATAACCGAAACATTATTTTTATTTGTAGACACTTTTCAGTGTAAATTATTTTTAGGGTATCTTATTTAATTATTTTGTGTCCTTAAGCGTTGATTGACAGATTTTTTTCTAGATCTGAGACTGAGCCCCGCAAGATGGCATCCACCAATGATTTGCTATCCAGCATTGGATTGGACAAGTACCCCTATGATTTGAGCACTCATGGCAAAAATCACAAATTGGATTACGCTAGGCATTGTTAATAAATTCCTGACAACTTCCGCGCATCGGTCTATCATAACTGCTTTACATGACGACTGAGTGACGTTTGATGACAAAGACATTCAAAATAGGCTGGTCAGACTGAAGACAAAGACTAGGAAGCTGCGACGATTTCCTTGACACCCCATTGTCCCCCGGGATAACAAATAGCGGACAAGACTCCATCAGCAGATACTAGTGAAATTAATTTCATAAATAAAGAGACTCAGACATCTGCCAATGCGATCATAACTGATTTATGTAGGAAAAATAAGTATTTGAGGCAATTGTCAAAGTGTCATAAAGAACAATCGCCCAGTTAAAAAACAGTTGTATGATGTCGAAAATCAAAGATGTACCCCAGAATGCCATAATTTGGTCATGGAACTTAAACAAGCGGTTGCCATGCAAGATACGCCCACCTTTTGTAAGAGATTGACAGAGAACGAGCTAAAAAAATAGTGTGATTTTTTGTACAATAAGGGGGCCATAATCCAGGAAGATATGATTCGATATGCACGAATATCAAAAGGCACAGAGATGAAATTTATATGCATCATTTAAATTTGTGAAACAGGTCTATTGAATTTCATCAATTTCCGCCAATAATTTCTAGAGTTTTGGCGATTGTGAACGTTTGAATGACAAAAGTGATCATGTGATCTGTATGAAATTTATATGCATTATTTAAATTAATAAAACGAAAAAGTCTGTCAAATTTCAACAATTTCTGTAGATTACTTCCAGAGTTGAGACCCTTGTTTCAGTTTGTAGAACCTTGTAGAACCTTGTATGGAACTGTCTTGTAAAGGCCCCCAATTACCTACAAAGGAATAAATATGAGACAACCCTTGTCGACCGCTTAGATGATTTAGCTGCTGTGGGCGTATGTTTTGTTGCTTGGCAACCTATCTTTATCCGATTTTGTTGAAACTTGAAATGTAAGTTTATAACCCAAAGATCTTGGTTCCTTTCGATATTCGCGCATATCAGACCGTAACTTCCTGAATTATGGCCCCTGATTGTACGGAAAATCGCAGTTTTAGCTTGTGGACCCTATAGAGGTCACATAACCCACAGATTTTGGTTCCTTTCGATATTCGCGCATATCGGACCGTAACTTCCTGAATTATGGCCCCTGATTGTACGAAAAATCATGTTTTTAAGCTTGTAGACCCTATGGAGTTCACAATTTTATTCCGATTTGAAAACGTTTGAATACATTACCGTTACACCTGAATGACTGATATGTTCGAATTTTGTGAAAATTGGACCAATTTTATTCCGATTTAAAAACGTTTGAATATATTACCATTACACCTGAATGACTGATATGTTCGAATTTTGTGAAAATTGGACCAAAACTACCGGACAAAATAGCAGCCCCTCATACGCAAAGAGTGTAAAAATTTTGATCCGATTTTGATCAAACTTGAAATACATGTTTAAAACCCAATATATTGGATTTTAACTTCTTGAATTATGGCACTTGACTGTACAAAAAATCGTGTTTTTAGCTTGTGGTCCCTCTAGAGGTCACAATTATTATCGTAGTATTATTTTGTAGTATTCTATAGAATTCTATAGAAAATCGGCCCAAAACTGACAGACAAAATGGCCGCCCTTTGTTCTCAAATAGCGTAAAAATATGGTATATCAAGATTGTGGACCCTATAGAGGTCACAATTTTTATCCGATTTTGTTGAAACTTGAAATGTAAGTTTATCACCCAAAGATCTTGGTTCCTTTCGATATTCGCACATATCGGACTGTAACTTACTGAATTATGGCCCCTGATTGTACGAAAAATCGCGTTTTTATCCGATTTAAAAAAAACGTATTATTATATCACCGTTACACAACAAGGACGACTGAGTCTGAATTTCATGAAAATCGGACTAAAAATGACAGACAAAATGGCCACCCTTTGTTCTCAAATAGCGTAAAAATATGGTATATCAAGGTTGTGGACCCTATAGAGGTCACAATTTTTATCCGATTTTGTTGAAACTTGAAATGTAAGTTTATAACACAAAGATCTGAGTTCCTCTCGACATTCGCGCATATCGGACCATAACTTCCTGAATGATGCCCCCTGATTGTACGAAAAATCACGTTTTTAGCTTGTGGACCCTATAGAAGTCATAATTTTTATCCGATTTAAAAAAACGTATAATTATATCACCGTTACACCCTAAGGACGGCTGAGTTCGAATTTCGTGAAATTCAGCCCAAAATTGACAGACAAAATGGCCGCCCTTCGTTCTCAAATAGCGTAAAAACATGGTATATCAAGGTTGTAGACCCTATACAGGTCACAATTTTTATCTGATTTTGTTGAAACTTGAAATGTAAGTTTATAACCCAAAGATTTCAGTTCCTTTCGATATTTGCGCATATCGAATTGTAATTTCCTGAATTATGGCCCTTGATTGTAGGAAAAATCACTTTCTTTTTAGCTTGTTCTCTACCATCTCTCGAAAATGTGGGCATAATCTGCCTGGCAGCCACTGGTTAAGTAAAGTAGATCAATAAAGAAATTGCAAAAAGACCTTACCTGTAAAAATTCTTATGCACTTTAACAAATCTGTGTAGTTGTAAAATTACAGCATAAGCGACATGGTAATGTAAATTGCACCTGTCTGTGCGATTGTTTACTTGTCATGAAAATGCAATTGTTGAGTGCACAAAAGTTTAACGTCTCACAAATAAACACTTTAATGATATTCTGATTTTAATTTCCTGAATACTTATTACTATCTACTAAATGCAACGGGTATGATTCCACGTTGAAACTGATACAGGTGTCGCTAATCCCATATGGATAACATATTGGACCCAGATGCCATATAGATATGATATTGGCCCCAGATACATATGTGGGAAATCCCATATGGATACCATATTGGACCCAGACATATTCTGATTTTAATTTCCTATCTACTATTAGTAATACTATTATTACTATCTACTAAAGGCAACGGGTATGATTCCACGTTGAAACCGATACAGGTGTATCTTTATTTACACAATACAGAGGCAGTATTTGCACTAAATTAGTAGAAAACTGGTCAGATTTATCAGATTCAGAGCGAAATATACATATGAATATTAATAATTTCGTTTGTGGTCTTCATTTATTAACTAGTTTGGCGGATAAAAGCGTTCTGGAATTGAAAAAATTTGAAGAACTTATTTTTTAAAACGCCATTTCATGGTTACCGGTTTAATATCATTTTTCACAATGCCGCAATTGTAACTTATATGGCCAACCATGTTAAAACTTTTCTTGGTGATTTTGGCGCAGAAAATCGATTAACCCTAAGCATTTCATTAGATATTAAAATTCCTGTATTCCTTATAGAATGCCAGGCTTTGGGTTTGTAGCATTATAAACAGTTAAAGGCTCAATACCACTCTTGTTGTAACTGAATAATATGTCCCAATCTTTATTCTGGTCAACAAATTGTACTATTTTACAGTATTCCAATTAATTGATGATACAAATTTCATCTTAACACACCTAATTTAAAAAATTGGAAAAATTGAACTAAATGATATGAAAAGCCTGACGTAAAGCTTTTCAAATGTTTCTTGGATTTAAAAATATTTTTGAACCCTCTGGACAAGTAAAATAGGATTTAATGGATAATTTACACAACAGGTAGGACACTAACACATCTAGTACTTAGAATAAGGCTATTTTTTATTTTCTGGAGCTGTCAAGCCAGCAAGAGTGTTATTGTCCCTTTAATATTAAGACATTTGAAGGCGTGGGTATATTGTTAAAACAACTAAGCGTTTGCGCATGCGCACACATGTCAAATTCAATCGTCTCATAGAGTGTATTCCGTTACTTCGCAGCAAGGAAATAAACGATGTTTTCCGACTGCGATAAAGAAATTTTGTTTCAGGGGCATGCACAGTTGTATTGCGACCAAGGGACATAGCTCTTATTCTCACTAAGAGTTATCTGCCTTGATTATGGAAACCGGGTAGATTTTGAAGCATTTATAACATATTTCCAAATGGTTATATCCTCAAAAATCAAATGTGGTCAGACTTCCATTGTTGATGAATGAAGTTTTTATGGTAAGTCTTATCATATAATGTTAAAATAATCCCGAAATAGTGTCTGTTTGTTGTAAAATAATTTGAGCATGAATCACTCTAGCTAATGTGCAGTGGTGAGTATGATTGATTTATTTTCAATATTTCAGATCAAATCTAATGCCAAAACTTCATTTGAAGACTATGACGCAAATCCTGTAGTAAAAAACGTAAGTACATAATTTTGAGTTCAAAAATCCTGAAGAGCCTTCTTGGGAACAAATATAACAAAAAAATTTTCCTTTCTGTATAGCACACTGCAGGGCTTCCACTTTAAAATTTTCACTGCCGGTCATTTTTGATAATCCACAAAAACTTTGCAAAGTAAATTCATATTTCATGTTTTTTATTCATGGTAGGGTATTGTGAATTCACATGTCAATACCACTTTGTCAGCATGGGGTACACAAAAAATTATATATTGGATTTAAAAATGAAATATTAGTAATGGCTTATAATAATTATTTATTAATTAAATATTCCCTTTTGGCTACTTAAATAATCAAAATAGCTGAATTCGCCATACAAAAACCATTCCAGTAGCTCACACGTAATTACCATGTGCTCTATAGAAAACCCACTGACCTGGATAATTTTGAGTTGTAATACAATAACTTTGAAATGAAGATAAATATATAACTATCCACGGCATATATCTCACATTTATTGGTTTTAGACCATTTCTTAAGGCATTAAGGACTGCAGAATTGAGACGTAAATCCTAATAATGAATAACTAAATAACTAATGGATAAGTAACTTCACAGCTAGCGACACTAGCGCCCCCTAGAATATCGTCATGTATAAGAGTAACCATATATCCACAACATTTTTGCAACAGGTGGAATTATTAATATTGCTGCACAATAGCACTGGAATACGTAATTTTCTTAATGTTTTGATAAGCAAGTTAACTAATCTCTAGATGTTATTTCTACAATTCCCACAAGGCCGTCATACCGCTATAAATAAAATATAATGCATTTTTCTCCCAACACGTGCGTTTTTGGGGATTTATGTAATTTCTATGCTGTTTTTATTTAATATATGACAGTTGGTTGGATTCGAAGAGCAGTACTTCATATTAATTGCTCTTTTTTCGAAGATCATAATAATGTTGTTTACATTGTGCATGACCGTAATTGCGGTAAATAGCTTTGTTGTAGAAAATTCTTATGACACGTGGACAATATGGGAGCACTCAAATAGTGAATGATTAACAATGGACCGCTTCATGCCATTGATAGGATTTCCACATATCAATTAACTTTCATTGTTCTGCTACCAGACACTCATCATGAAATATCAACACAACACTCAGTATAATCTGTTGCCGACTATGTATACGACTCTTATAACACCAATCACAAGATAATGTGGTTTCAATATGTGTGCATTATTCTGTACTGGCCGTACAATTGTATAGTTACATAGTGGAGATCGAACGTAGTCATGTTTGAAAATTGTGTTTTGAAAGAAAGGTTCTTTTTTCCTGCGTGGAAAATGACCGATGGGTCAGATCTAGTTACTGTCATTTTCCATAGACCTAGGTCTTGACCGTCATATACGGCGGACGTGGAACCCATGGCACACTGTATGGCATAACCCAACTTCTTTATCCTGGATGGTGCAGAAAAGTAGGATGTTAAACCCTGTTTTATTTTTCGTTTTATTCCCAGAAAAAATGCTACAATTTATAATGACATTAAAATAACATCAGAAAATGGTCTTTCCTTATAATCAGGGCTGCCGACAACCAGTATTGCATGTAGAAATATTGTCGTTGCCACGTTGTTTTCAAATTTATAGACAAGGATTAGGGAAAAATGATGGCATTATATTGTATTAATTAATGTCTTTAACATATTGTCTAATATGTACTCAGATCAAATGAAGAATGAGTGACAGATTGTTATATAAAAAAAGAGTCATAATGTGGTAAACATTCAATTCTAGGTTGATAACCATATATCTTGTGAGAAATTTCTGCGGTAAGTTTCCACTATCCATATAAGGGTGGGTTTCGACATCATTAGGCTAATTGACCAATCTCTTTAATTATTTACATCATATTTGACCAGTTAGATAATTGAACATCAAAACCCAAAGCTACAAAACTCCTATTTGTGAGTATTCGTGAGACAGCAGCTTGATTCCAGTAGGAAAAGATGTAGAAATTTTTATCAGCAGACTCACCCCAGCAAGTCTGGCTGGTTGAGGTTTGAGAGAATGACCTTACTGTTATTGTACTATGCTTGTATCTATGTATCTGGCTATGATATATAAAATGTAAAAACGAATGGTGCATTGTTATAACTACTGAGAAGACAAACGTCTTAAATATTTGGATAAGAAGAGAATATATAATACTATGGGGTCTATATACTGTGGAGGTTACCTAAGTTCTGTAGAGAGGTTCTGGTTAATGTTTCGTCGTCGTTAGCTAGTACCACTGACAACAAGAACTAGGCTAACAAGAATATGTCTGGTTTAAAGTCGGGCAATAACATCATAGTCTGATAATCCAAATATGGTAGTCCCCTGTGTTAGAAACGTGGTTAGCCGCCATCCTAGGTGCCCATATAAGTATACTGTGTTGAAATCCAGGGTAGCGTCTGTGCAGCTGACAAATCCGATAAAGGAGGTACCTGGTCAATTTCCTGGGGCTCAATACTGACTCATGCATGTATCATCTTTACATAAGAAAGAGCGATTTAAGTTTCTTTAGATATCATTGGGAGGCTGGGAACACCACAGCCTCGTGGGCTGAGAGGCTGGGAAATAAACATCATTTGGATTTGAGCACCCCGTTAAGTCGTAGGCGAGCCATATGATGTTAGGGGGTAGATCAGTAAACTTGCCCTATGAAATGGTGGGGTAATTGATCACAATGTGAAGTAAGAAAAGATGCCTGGGTCATATGTAGGATGTGGCGACCGGAATCAATGGCCCGCTTTCTACGTCTGACAAAAGACCCATGGTGCTACACGCAGCTTAATCTGCGATACATATTTTGTCCATTGCTAATCAAAAATTATAATCTAACGTTTTTGATTCACAGTAACTGCGAATCATTAATATGCCTGTCATTTTGGATATTGACACAAAGATTTATCTACATTTTGAAGACTAGAAGGCTTTCTCAACACTTTCAACGTGTATAAAATGTCAAATAAAATTTTATAAACAAAACCGAATTCTCCGTCTGACAGTTTCTTCTCGAACTACCAGACACAATTCATTATGCTATATAATACAGGGACATAACTCTATGAATAGGGACTATTTAACTGGAAATAGAGAATCAAATAGTACCACTCACGTTGTGAGACATGCCAATTTCGAGTAATTATATGTGTATTCAATTTGAAAAAAAATAAATCCAGTGTATTCCCCACGTATTGTAAATAAAATGTAAAAAATAAATACATGTAAACGTATTGTAAAATGAGAAATCAAAGTAAGAATTCCCATAAATTATTATTGTTTATATCGCGTGGGTCTATATTAATCAAATGTGAAAAATTACCGACAGCCCTGCTCATAACTACAATTGAACAATAATTTCAGGCTGTTATTGCTTCCAATGGACAACTTACACCTAATTATGAGTACATAGCAGAATTGAGAAAACAGTCAAAGTAAGTATTTATACTAGATATTTCAATAAGCGATCTAGCTGCCTTACTATCAGTTTGGATCAAAGCTCCCATACATGTGGCTCATGTGAACCAAATGGAAATATGTAAAGAAATGCACATGACATATAAGGTTTCTTCCTCCTTAATAGTCAATGTCCTGGTAAAGATGACAATCTGGTGCCTTTGTTAATGTGTGGCCTATAGATATGTTCTATCCAGACAAAAGTGTGATGTGTGGCAAGAACGTGTTGCTAACCACACATGAAAATGACATTTTTGTTCTTCCACATCTTCAGACAGTTGCACTGACCAGAATACAGGTTTCTGACAACATTGAAACAGAATAACCAGATTTATTCTTTAAAATAATCTAGCATGGTTCTTTTCAGAGCACAATTGCAATTTCAGAAAGCTATTTCCCTTTGTGTATAAAAATAAATTGTTTTGTTTATATTTTGTAGGTTAAGACGGTAGGGTGATTGGTTACTTAGCTATATAAATTTAACATTTATGTTGTCTAGTGGCGTCTAGTGCTGTGCAGTGAATATTCCAAATCATATTTCACAAAAAAAAACACAGAAAAATTATCATTGTCATTTCATCTTTAGGGTGTCATTTGCTTTCTTACTGATTAATCATCTAAATAGATATCAAATCCTGACATTTATAGATTTAGTTTCAAATTTGCCAAGATTTATCAGTTGGTCATAATCTAAAAGGAATCAGTTTCGAAGCAGTTATTTTCAAAGATTTATGTAGTATCCATCTATTGATAACTCATATGATTTAGCTGCTAGTGGCTGTAGGTTTTGTTGCCCTGTGCAACTTATTTTTCATCTTTTTATAACAATAATTTAATTGTCTCCTTTACAAATGGAGATTGTAGAGATAGAGCCCTGCTTACAATGTACTGCACTATAACCAATAACACTGCTTTTCAAAGTTACTACTACATTACTAAAGCTAATATTTATTTTTGTACACCAGCATTTATTTTCTGTTTGTCCACATCTCCTCATAGATACCCAAAAGATGAAATTATTTTTTGTTTTGTTTGAAATTGATTTGCATAATTTTTGGAGGACAAAGGTGTTCATGACTGTCAATGTTTTCAGATAATTCTTAGCTTCAAGAGTCCATTCATCATAATCTTCCATCATCATCATTATATATCACAGCCCATTTCATTTATTGATATGCAAAAGTTATAGACAGTTATTAAAGGACATGATTGTAGGTTTTGTTGACTGGCAACACAACGTAAATGATATGTTATATTTACTTCAATATCCGTGTTTCTTTTCAAATTAATTAAGATGTTAGATAAGTTTGTTTTTTAAAAGTTCAGACATTGATAATTCGGTAGAAATCTTTGCTTTTATTACATTTTGATTGTTAACATCCTTCTTCCCATTAAAAGGTTATTAATATTTTTAGATAGCTGCCTAATCTAACTTTAATATATATATATATATAACTAGGTAAGGTAGCCTACAGGTAATTTATAAAACTAGGGATTTGGGTGGATCATCATGGTCTTTTGTCACTTCAAAATTTTGATGTTATTGGAAATTCATATGTCTGGAACAAGTCGTTGCTATTTGTATTTTAGAGGGGAGCCGAGAGAAGTACCCCTTAATCAACAAATTGAAAAAATCGCTCCCCTAAAAAAAGCTCTGCCAGTTAAGAAAAGAAGAGTGATTTTGAAATTAAGGAAAGCGATCTCATATTAAGGAGAGTGTTTAATTCTAAAGATCAATAACTGCATGTTAGGGAGAAAAGCCTCCCCTCGGTCGACTTTCAGGTACGCGGCAGATGCTTGGCCTTAAAAAACAATAACTGCTGTAACAATTTGTCAGTATGATTTACACCAGGGCTCACACTGGCTTTCAATTTTTTTCCGCCAAAATGAATAATAATTTTTATATAAAAAAATGTTCATATTTTTTTCCCCGCCAACTAAAATATTTTATCTGCCAAAAATGTGTGATAACATGTAACAATTCTATTTCATTACCGGTATACAATATACAACACCTTACAAAATCTGTTGTTACATAAAACATTAGCCCAGGTTTAAGATGATTTACTAAGATCAGACTCTATTTTTGGTGACTTTAGTCTTTTTGCATGCCATTATTGCACAATATATTTTCAGTATTTACACGTCAAATCTCATCCATGGATTGTCAATTTTCTATAAATTTATGTTTTGCGTGTACACTAGGCCTATTGTTATTTTCAGGTACCGTAACAGTATCTGAATACTGATAGAATGATAGAAATTTCAATTTCATTTGTAAGAGATGCTTACAATCAGGCTTGTCGTTCATTCACTTGGAGCATTTTTGCAGCCGTAATTAAACATATGACGGACTGTTTTCTCGCTCAAGAATTGTCGCTATTCGAGTCGTTCTTACGTATCCGACCAATGGTTATTATATAATTCGAAATAATAATATCCGATTAGGGCATGCTTGTATATTTTGCATGCTGTATGAAGCCACAGTAAACGGAATTCAACTATGAAAATATTTAATTCTCTTTGAAAAGGATTTTCGGCCATTTTGATTATTCACATTTATTTTTTGGCAATAATCAATCAAGTGATCATTAATCCATGACAATTGGTTATATACGACTAGAATTTTAAGATTTTTGTCGCCAGTTCTCAAAAAGAATCGCCAGTACCCTAAACCTTTTTCGCCAAAATTATCGCCATAATCAAATTTTAATCGCCATTTCCATATTTTTATCGCAAATTGCGACTTTGGCGGCCGACAGCGTGAGCCCTGGTTTACACCAAACATTTATAAAGTTTAGTATAATAAGTATTTAATAATTAAATATTCCTTATTGGTTTTTCAATGGTGGTCATATGCCTGACCAAGTAGGCTTTATCTGGGCTACTCAGAAAGGTCATTGCACAAAAGAGAAATTATCTCCAGGATACAAATTACATACTACAAATAGTTGACCAGAGTTTTGATGGGTTCAAAGTTAAATTTTTATATGCCCACGATTTCATGTCGACGTATTATGTTGTCACCCCTGTCTGTCCGTCCACAATTTGTTTGTGGACACTCTACAACACAACTTTTATCCCAGTTTGACAAAACTTGAAATATAGGTCTATCTCCGAAAGAAGTCCGTTCCCTTCAATATTGGCATGTATCGGACCATAACTTCATGGATTATGGCCCCTGATTGTCTAGAAAAATCACGTTTTTAGCTTGTGAACACTCTAGAGGTCACAATTTTCATCTGATTTTGATGAAACTTGAAATACATGTTTATAACCCAAAGATGGTTCCTTTCAATATTTGGGCATATCGGATCGTAACTTCCTGAAAAGTGGCCCGTGATTGTACAAAATATCACGTTTTTAGCTTGTGGTCACTATAGAGGTCACAATTATTATCTGATTTAAAAAAAAACGTGTGAATTTATCGCCGTTACACCGTGATGTCCGTTGAGTTCTAATTTCGTGAAAATGGGACCAAAACTGCCGAACAAAATAGCTGCCCCTTGTACTCTCAAGGTCACAATTATTATCTGATTTAAAAAAAAAACCTCTGAATTTATCGCTGTTACACCGTAATGTCTGTTGAGTTTTAATTTTGTGAACTGCTGGACAAAATGGCTGCCCCTCGTACACAAATAGTGTAAACATATGGTATATCAAGGTCACAATTTTGATCCAATTTTCATGAAACTTAAAATACATGTTTATAACCCAAAGATCTTGGTTGCTTGCGATATTTGCGCATATCGGATAGTAACTTCCTGAATTATGGCCCTTGATTGTACAGAAAATCCCGTTTTTAGCTTGTGGTTCCTCTAAAGGTTACAATTATTATCCGATTTAAAAAAAAACATGTGAATTTATCACCGTTACACCGTAATGTTGGTCAATTTTGAATTTCATGAAAATCGGACCAAAACCGCTGGACAAAATGGCCGTCACACGTACCCAAATAGTGTGAAAATATGGTAAGGCCACAATTTTTTTCCAATTTTGATGAAACTGTAAATTTATGTTTATATCACAAAGATCTTAGTTCCTATCGGTCATCACACATATCAGAACGTAACTTCTATCACAATTTGTATTCAATTTATAAAACTGTTTAGATATATCACCGTTACATATCAATGAAGGTTGAATTCGATTTTCGTAAAAATCCGACCGAAACTGCCAGACAAAATGGCCGCTCCTTGTATGCAGATAGTGTAAAAGTATGTAATACCAAGATTGTGAGCCCTCTAGAGGTCACAGTTTTTGTCTGATTTTGATGAAACTTAATATATCTTTATAACACAAAGATCTAGACCCTATTGATTTTCGCGCATTTCAGACCATAGGTCACAATTTTTATCCGATTTTGATGAAACTTGAAATGTATGTTTATAATCCAAAGTTTGTGGTTCCTTTTGATATTTGCACATATCGGACCATAGCTTTTAACTTGTGGACCCTCTACAGGTCACAATTTTTATCCACAAGCTAAAATTAATATCCGATTGACTTTGAATATATACACAGTGTTTAAGGAAGGTCATGAGACGAAGAAGCCTGTTGATTTTCAACGATTTCCAATGATAACTGCCAGAGTTATGGCCCTTGATCACTTTGAAAAATCTTGTGGATGCCCTAGAGGCTAAAGTTAATATCCGATTGACTTTAGATTTATATACACGATGTTTAAGGTCATCAGATGAAGAAGCCTATGTTTTTCAAAGATTTCTCATAATTACTGTCACTTTAAAAAATCTTGTGGACGTTTTATACGCTGAAATTAATATCCGATTGACTTTAAATCTATACACAGTGTTTAAGGTCAGAGAAGAAGAAGCTTATTGATTTTCAACGATTTCCGATGATTACTGCCAGAGTTATGGCCCTTCATCGATTTTACAAATCTTGTGGATGCTTTTAGAGACCATAGTCATCATCTTATTAGGCTTTCACCTTCGGTGAAAGGCTATTGTTATTACTAAGATTAATTAGGCTTTCACCTTCGGTGAAAGGCTATTGTTATTACTAAGATTAATATTATTATTTATTTTTTTATTGGGGGAAGCTAGATCTCAGCAACTATAAGAAATAGAGGTTTGAAATTTGATTTTCTGTCGGAAAAGTGGTGTGCAGCTACTGCTTAAAGCTATTTCGAAATTTGTGCGCATAGCGGAAATGCGTCAAATCTTTAACGTGCACGAAAATTGAAAATCGGCCATTATTCTCTTAATTCTCAATGGATTCTTCAGATATTTACATTTTTGGATAGCTGGAGACATTTCTGAGCAGATAGCAGTTCTAAACTGTGGAAATTAGAAACTTTGTGGCTCTCATTTTTTTGGTGAAAACTGGAAAATTTTCAAAATTTTCTAAAATTTTTATTTTTGGGAATTTTGAAATTTCAGTTATATTTTTGGATAGCTGACATCAATCCGATTCCAACAATATAAGTTTTGTTCTGAAATTTTAACTTTGATTTTTCACTTTTTTTCGCATTTTGGTCAAATCGTAGAGTTCTTATTTTTTTAAAACGGCTCCAACGATTTTTCTGAAACTTCAGGAATATGAAGTCGAAGGACCAAACCAATCCATGAACTATAAATGAAAATCCTCTAATCACCGGAAGTAGTCAAGAAAGGTATCCAAACTTTGACAAAATTGTAAAAAGTGGGTGCCTGTGCGGAAAATGCGATGTATCAATTGTGTTCTTGGCGTGTAGTTAAAGTTTTATATTGTTTAATAGCCAATTGAATTGTCTATCAGATGGTACTTCAGCGACAAGTTTCTATCAAAAACTAAAAAAGTTATGTGACTTTGAAAAGTAAGGTATTTTGCGATTTCGAGCAATTTTAGACGCATGTTTCTCGGAAACGCCCCCAACGATTTTTTTAAAACTTTCTCAATCGAGAAACCACTGTATCATTTTTTGAAATGACAGGGGTAGCCGAAAAATGAGATCGAAAATCGAAAACGTTGTATTTTTACGATTTGGAGCATTTTTAGAGGTTTATTTCTCGAAAAGTCAACAAAATATTTTTTGGGAACTTCTTCTACAGAGAGGCCTATCAGTAGTGTTATATATAAAACCATTGTACAACAGTTCCAAATTTCAGGAGTAGCAGAACAAAGGGATCGAAAATTGAACACGGCACATTCATTGTTAAGTGAAACATAAGAGGGGATACAATCTGTACGTTTTGTCAACGTATAGAGCCAATTCAAGAGTGATGATATTTGAACTGAAATTATTTCAACTAAAATTATTTCAACTATGAGTGTTTTCTTCTATCCAATATATGGGTTTAGTGACCCTGTAACAGAGATAGTTGATAGCTGTGTGTAATAATTAGTCTTTGAATTAATATTGTTGCTTCTTTGTCAAAATTATCTTATACCGGTAATCATCTGGATAGAAATCGACGGCTCGCGCTGTTTATAAGAAAGTCGAATTTGTTAAGCAGTTGCAGTAGTATTGTACAGAAGTATCGAATATTGTACCTGTGATAAAAGGCGTGACGCTGTTTGAGCATGGACTCTATCTGTAATTAATATTAAAGTTTTATTAGTGACGTCAAATCTTTAACGTGCACGAAACCAGAAAATTGGCGATATTTCATTGAATATTCAATCAATTTTTGAACCAGTTACATATTTGAGTAGCTGACATGAACGCGATTCCGAAGTCCCGTGTACACATTGGTATGACCGTAAAAGATCCCTTGGCGGTTGGAATTCTATATAAAAGAAGACTAGCGCCGCTGTACGAGCATGTTTAGAGGTCATTTCGGGACTAACATATGGTTCATTATTTTAATAATTCGCTTGCGCGTAGGGGTCATTAGCAGTGGGAGGAAATCGAAGGACCCGGAGAAAACCCACGAGGTTGGACAGGCGACCCTACTCCTTGTCACGTATAACCAGGGAATCGAACCCCCCCCCCCCTTGACTCAATGACAGACCGTATGATACAGATCAGTCCCAAAGGCTGGCCTACCGTGCAAATTCCAGCCAGCATAATGAATCTATATAAGAAACATTTATTCCTACTGGCGTTTTACAAACAGTCCCCAAGGCTAGCCTACCGTGTAATTTCCAGCCAGCATAATGTATCTATATAAGAGACATTTATTCCTACTGGCGATTTAGAAATATTGCATGAAGAAATTCAAATCATAAGAACAGAAACACGACTAATGCACAGTATCATATTAATTATAAAAGTACAATGTATATATTGGTTACACTATATATGTCAAAAAACAACAATCATTAGATAATGATAATTATTTACTAATTATATAAATCATTTTAAGAGGTAGGAGTTATCCGTTGTTTAATTTAACAGTTATATAATTACTTTTCTCGGAAAAGCCGCCAATGATTTTTTTCAAACTTGCTCAATCGAGATTCTACTGGGTAGTGTATTGTGTGAAACCCTTGTACAATTTTTCTTATTTTCATGGGTAGCCGAAAAAAGAGATCGAAAATTGAAAACAGCGTATTTTTACGAGTTAGAGCATGTTTAGGGGTTGATATCTGAGTTATGCTAGAGTGTGGATTTTTTTGGGGGGTGGGGGGAGTGGTGGGGATAGTCTTTTGTCATGCATCTGGCGTTCGTGTGACGCCTTTGCGACAGTCTTTTGTCATGCATCTGGCGTTCGTGTGACGCCTTTGCGACAGTGAAAGCCTTCAGCATTGCGCGCAATTCTAGTATTATTATTAGGCTTTCACCTTCGGTGAAAGACTATTGTTATTACTAAGATTATTCTTATTATTATTTTTTTTTTTATTGGGGGAAGCTAGATCTCAGCAACTATAAGAGATAAAGGTCTGAAGTTTGGTTTTCTCCCGTGAAAATGGGTGGTGGTTAGTGCATAGAGGCCATTATTCTCTTAATTCTCAATCGATTCCTCAGATATTTACATTTTTGGATAGCTGGAGACATTTCCAAGCAGATAGCAGTTCAAAACTGTGGAATTTAGATACTTTGTCGCTCTCATTTTTTGGGTGAAAAATGGAAAATTTACAAAATTTTCTAAAATTTTTATTTTTAGGAATTTTGAAATTTTAGTTATATTTTTGGATAGCTGACATCAGTCCGATTCCAACAATATAAGTTTTGTTCTGAAATTTTGACGTTGATTTTTCACTATTTTTCGCATTTTGGTCAAATCGTAGAGTTCTTATTTTTTTAAAACGGCTCCAACAATTTTTCTGAAACTTCAGGAATATGAAGTCGAAGGACCAAACCAGTCCATGAACTATAAATGAAAATCCTCTAATCACCGGAAGTAGTCAAGAAAGGTATCAAAACTTTGACAAAATTGTGAAAAATGGATGCCTGTGCGGAAAATGCGATGTATCAATTGTGTTCTTGTCGATTAGTTAAAGTTTTATATCGTTTAATAGCCATTTGAATTGTCTATCGGATGGTACTAAAGCGGCATGTTTCTATCAAAAATTTAAAAAGTTATGTGACTTTGAAAAGTAACGTTTTTTACGATTTCGAATAATTTTGGACGCATGTTTCTCGGAAAGCCTCCCAACGATTTTTTAAAAACTTTCTCAATCGAGAGGTTAATGGGTACTCTGTTTTGTGAAACCACTGTATCATTTTTTGAAATGTCAGGGGTAGCCGAAAAAAGAGATCGAAAATCGAAAACGTTGTATTTTTACGATTTGGAGCATTTTTAGAGGCCTATTTCTCGAAAAGTCAACATAATTCTTTTTTGGAACTTCTTCTACAGAGAGGCCTATCGGTAGTGTTATACATAAAACGATTGTACAATAGTCCCAAATTTCAGGAGTAGCAGAACAAAGGGACCGAAAATTGAACACGGCACCTTTCATTGTTAAGCGAAACATAAGTGGGGGATACAATCTGTACGTTTTGTCAACGTATAGAGCCAATTCAAGAGTGATGATATTTGAACTGAAATTATTTCAACTATGTGTGGTTTCTTCTTTCCAAAATATGGGTTTAGTGACCCTGTAACAGAAATAGTTGATTGCTGTGTGTAATAATTAGCCTTTGAATTAATATTGTTATCTTATACCGGTAATCATCTGGACAGAAATCGACGGCTCACGCTGTTTATAAGAAAGTCCAATTTATGAAGCGTTTGCAGTAGTATCGTACAGTGGTATCAAATATTGCACCTGTGATAAAAGGCATGACGTTGTTTGAGCATGGACTCTATCTGTAATTAATACTAAATTTTAATTAGTGACGTCAAATCTTTAACGTGCACGAAACCAGAAAATTGGCGATATTTCATTGAATATTCAATCAATTTTTGAACCAGTTACATATTTGAGTAGCTGACATGAACGCGATTCCGAAGGTGTGACCGTAAAAGATCCCTTGGCGGTTGGAATTCTATATAAAAGAAGACTAGCGCCGCTGTACAAGCATGTTTAGAGATCATTTCGGGACTAACATATGGTTTACTTTTTTTTATTTCAATAATTCGCTTGCGCGTAGGGGTCTTTAGCAGTTGGAGGAAACCGGAGATAACCCACCGGGTTGGACAGGCTTTCACGTTCAACCGGGGAATCGAAACCTAGCCAGTTGACTCAATGACAGACTGTATGATACAGCGCCGTACCAAAGGCTGTAGCCTGCCGTGCAAATTCCAGCCAGCATAATGTATCTATATAAGAAACATTTATTCCTACTGGAGATTTACAAATATTGCATGAAGAAATTCAAATCATAAGAACATAAATACGACTAATGCACAGTATCATATTGATTATAAAAGTATAATGTATATATTGGTTATACTATATATGTCACCAAACAACAATCATTAGATAATAATAATTATTTACTAATTATATAAATCATTTAAGAGGTTGGAGTTATCCATTGTTTAATTTAACAGTTATATAATTACCCTGGTTAGAGAGAGAGAGAGAGAGAGAAATGGGGTTTAATGTCCACTCTACACAAACTAGGTCATTTCGGGACTAACATATGGTTTAATTTTATTTCTATAATTCGCTTCCGCGTAGGGGTCTTTAGCAGTGGGAGGAAACTGGAGGACCCGGAGAAAAACCCACGAGGTTGGACAGGCGACCCTACTCCTTGTCACGTACAACCGGGGATTCGAAACCACGCCAGTCGACTCAATGACAGACTTTATGATACAACGCGCTCACGCTAACCACTCAGCCATCCAACCCCCCACCCTGGTTAGAAAGGTATGAACAATTAGAGAGAGAGAGAGAGAAATGGGGTTTAACGTCCACTTGACATAAACTAGGTCATTTCGGGACTAACATATTGTTTAATTTTATTTCAATAATTCCCTTGCGCGTAGGGGTCTTTGTTGGTGGGAGGAAACCGAAGGACCCGGAGAAAACCCACGAGGTTGGACAGGCGACCCTACTCCTTGTCACGTACAACCGGGGATTCGAAACCACGCCAGTCGACTCAATGACAGACTTTATGATACAGCGCACGCGCGTGTTCCCCCCCCCCCCCCCCCCCCCCCCGGTATGAAACCACCGTACAACGGTCAAAAGTATCAAGAGTGGCCAAACAAATGGTACTGTATATCGACAAAAGTCCGATAGGGTCATAATCGGAACGTTCTGCATACGTATAATATGGAGAGCTATTTTTCTAAGTGACAATATTTGAACTAAGGGTGTTCTACTGTTAACCAATATCTGGCACTGGTGCTTCTAGAGCAAAAATATTTCATATCAGTAAAAAACAGTTGCTCCTGAAATTAATATCCCAGTTTTTTTTGTGTACATGACGTCATTTCTTTATACCATTTAAAATAAAGCTCCCAGCTGCAGCTATTTATAAGAAAGTCGCCCCTTTCTTAGTATAAAGGAAAGTTGAGGTTGATAATTATGATTTTGGGTTTTATTTGTTATCTGAGACTAAAAGACTGTTTTTGTACCATTCGGAAAACTGTTTTTTGTTGTTTTTTTTATTCCATTTACAATTCGTGTAGATCTCTGAAACTAACAGATAGTGTTCTGAATATTGATTTTTCCCTTGTTTTTAACAATTATTACTTATAACTATTGCGAAAGTTGTGGACAGACCGTAAGTTGTGTAAATCTTTAATGTGCACGAAAATTGAAAACCGGCCCTAATTATGTGAATTTCCAACCAATTTTCGAAAAAGTTATATTTTTGTACAGCTTGGGATATTGCGGATGCGATAACGGCCGAATTGAAATACCATGTCTATCTCATTTTTTCTTCCAAATTTGAAAATTTACTAAAATTGTTATTTCTTGGAATTTTGAGTTTTCGCTTACATATTTGGATTGGCGGCGTCTGTCCGATTCTACCGATCTAGGATTATCATGATGTGAATTGTTCAACTCTATTTTTCAATTACCTTCTCTATCGCAATGCGAATACAAAGAACGTGTCAATATCTGAGTTATGTTAGTGTATTGGGTTGTTTTTTGGGGGGGGGTGGGGTGTGGGGGGGTGGTGAGGAAAGTCTTTTGTCATGCATCTGGCGATCGTGTGACGCCTTGGCACGGTGAAAGCCTTCAGTCTTGCAAGCAAGTCTAGTTATTTTTTTTTTTATTGGGGGAAGCTAGATCTCAGCAACTATAAGAGATAGAGGTTTGAAATTTGATTTTCTGTCGGAAAAGTGGTGTGCAGCTACTGCTTAAAGCTATTTCGAA
Organism: Patella vulgata; assembly: GCF_932274485.2. Taxonomy (NCBI): domain Eukaryota; kingdom Metazoa; phylum Mollusca; class Gastropoda; family Patellidae; genus Patella; species Patella vulgata. The sequence goes on along the minus strand of NC_065885.2, from coordinate 41,616,889 downwards.
ATTTGTGCGCATAGCGAAAATTCGTCAAATCTTTAACGTGCACGAAAATTGAAAATCGGCCATTATTCTCTTAATTCTCAATGGATTCTTCAGATATTTACATTTTTGGATAGCTGGAGACATTTCTGAGCAGATAGCAGTTCAAAACTGTGGAAATTAGAAACTTTGTCGCTCTCATTTTTTGGGTGAAAAATGGAAAATTTTCAAAATTTCCTAAAATTTTATTTTTGGGAATTTTTAAATTTCAGTTATATTTTTGGATAGCTGACATCAATTTGATTCCAACAATATAAGTTTTGTTCTGAAATGTTGACTTTGATTTTTCACTTTTTTTCGCATTTTGGTCAAATCGTAGAGTTCTTATGTTTTTAAAACGGCTCCAACGATTTTTCTGAAACTTCAGATATATGAAGTCGAAGGACCAAACCAGTCCATGAACTATAAATGAAAATCCTCTAATCACCGGAAGTAGTCAAGAAAGGTGTCCAAACTTTGACAAAATTGTGAAAAATGGGTGCCTGTGCGGAAAATGCGATTTATCAATTGTTTTCTTGTCGATTAGTTAAAGTTTTAAATCGTTTAATAGCCAATTGAATTGTCTATCGGATGGTACTAAAGCGGCATGTTTCTATCAAAAATTTAAAAATTTATGTGACTTTGAAAAGTAACATTTTTTACGATTTCGAGCAACTTTGGACGCATGTTTCTTGGAAAGTCTCCCAACGATTTTTTAAAAACTTTCTCAATCGAGAGGCTAATGGGTACTCTGTTTTGTGAAACCACTGTATCATTTTTTGAAATGTCAGGGGTAGCCGAAAAAAGAGATCGAAAATCGAAAACGTCGTATTTTTACGATTTGGAGCATTTTTAGAGGCCTATTTCTCGAAAAGTCAACATAATTCGTTTTTGGAACTTCTTCTACAGAGAGGCCTATCGATAGTGTTATACATAAAATGATTGTACAATAGTCCCAAATTTCAGGAGTAGCAGAACAAAGGGATCGAAAATTGAACACGGCACCTTTCATTGTTAAGCGAAACATAAGTGGGGGATACAAATTACAATCTGTACGTTTTGTCAACGTATAGAGTCTATTCAAGCGTGCTTTTATCAGTGATTATATTTGAACTGAAATTATTTCAACTATGAGTGTTTTCTTCTATCCAAAATATGGGATTAGTGACCCTGTAACAGAGATAGTTGATTGCTGTGTGTAATAATTAGCCTATGAATTAATATTGTTGCTTCTGTGTCAAAATTATCTTATACCGGTAATCATCTGGACAGAAATCGACGGCTCGCACTGTTTATAAGAAAGTCCAATTTTTTAAGCGTTTGCAGTAGTATCGTACAGTGTTATCGAATATTGCACCTGTGATAAAAGGCATGACGTTGTTTGAGCATGGACTCTATCTGTAATTAATATTAAATTTTTATTAGTGACGTCAAATCTTTAACGTGCACGAAACCAGAAAATTGGCGATATTTCATTGAATTTTCAATCAATTTTTGAACCAATTACATATTTGAGTAGCTGACATGAACGCGATTCCGAAGTCCCGTGTACACATTGATGTGACCGTAAAAGATCCCTTGGCGGTTGGAATTCTATATAAAAGAAAGACTGGTTTATTTTTTTTTATTTCAATAATTCGCTTGCGCGTAGGGGTCTTTAGCAATTGGAGGAAAGCGGAGGACCCGGAGAAAACCCACGAGGTTGGACAGGCGACCCTACTCCTTGTCACGTACAACCGGGGATTCAAAACCAAGCCAGTCGACTCAATGACAGACTTTATGATACAGCGCGCTCACGCTAACCACTCAGCCATCCAACCTCCCACCCTGGTTAGAAAGGTATGAACAATTAGAGAGAGAGAGAGAAATGGGGTTTAATGTCCACTTGACATAAACTAGGTCATTTCGGGACTAACATATTGTTTAATTTTATTTCAATAATTCCCTTGCGCGTAGGGGTCTTTGTTGGTGGAAGGAAACCGGAGAAAACCCACGAGGTTGGACAGGCGACCCTACTCCTTGTCACGTACAACCGGGGATTCGAAATCACGCCAGTCGACTCAGTGACAGACTTTATGATACAGCGCGCGCGTGTTAACCCCCCCCCCCCCCCCCGTATGAAACCATCGTACAACGTCAAAAGTATCAAGAGTGGCCAAACAAATGGCACTGTATATCGACAAAAGTCTGATAGGGTCATAATCGGAACGTTCTGCATACGTATAATATGGAGAGCTATTTTTCTAAGTGGCAATATTTGAACTAAGGGTGTTCTGCTGTTAACCAATATCTGGCACTGGTGCTTCTAGAGTGAAAATATTTCATATCAGTAAAAAACAGTTGCTCCTGAAATTAATATCCCAGTTTTTTTTTGTGTACATGATGTCATCTCTTTATACCATTTAAAATAAAGTTCCCTGTTGCAGCTATTTATAAGAAAGTCGGCCCTTTCTTAGTATAAAGGAAAGTTGAGGTTGATAATTATGATTTTGGGTTTTATTTGTTATCTGAGACTAAAAGACTGTTTTTGTCCCATTCGGAAAACTGTTTTTTGTTTTTTTTTTTATTCCATTTACAATTAGTGTAGATCTCTGAAACTAACAGATAGTGTTCTGAATATTGATTTTTCCCTTGTTTTTAACAATTGTTACTTATAACTATTGCGAAAGTTGTGGACAGACCGTAAGTTGTGTAAATCTTTAACGTGCACGAAAATTGAAAACCGGCCCTAATTATGTGAATTCCCAACCAATTTTCGAAAAAGTTATATTTTTGTACAGCTTGGGATATGCGATAACGGCCGAATTGAAATACCATGTCATTCTCTTTTTACTAAAATTGTTATTTCTTGGAATTTTGAGTTTTCGCTTACATATTTGGATTGGCGGCGTCTGTTCGATTCTACCGATCTAGGATTATCATGATGTGAATTGTTCAACTCTATTTTTCAATTACCTTCTCTATCGCAATGAGAATAAAAAGAACGTGTCAATATCTGAGTTATGTTAGTGTATTGGGTTGTTTTTTTTTGGGGGGGTGGGGAGTGGTGAGGAAAGTCTTTTGTCATGCATCTGGCGATTGTGTGACGCCTTGGCACGGTGAAAGCCTTCAGTCTTGCAAGCAAGTCTAGTTGATTTTATATTTATACATTGTGTTTACACCTATATATAATCATTTCAATTGACTTTAGATTGATACACAGAGTTTAAGGTCTTGAGACAAACAAGTATATTGATTTTCAATGATTTTTGATAACTTGAACAGCTAAATCCATGATATTAAATGTTTTATATACTAAATGTTAGCAAGGGCCAAACAAATTCTAATGATTTTATGATAATTACTTAATGAGTTGTTTACTCTTAATCAGATTTTAGTGTATTATAAATGTTTCATTACCGACAAGTAAAAATATGCAACTGCCAGGACGATTTAGCTGCTGTGGGCTTATGTTTCGTTGCCTGGCAACCTATCTTTCGATTTTCATGAAACTTAAAGTATATGTTTACGTCCCAAAGATCTTGGTCCCTTTCAATGTTTCTGTATTTCAGACCATATTTTTCTGGATTATGGCCCCTAATTGTACAAAAAATCGCTTTTGTTTTTAGCTTGTTCTCTATCTCTTGCAAAGTGTGGGTGTATCTTCCCTGACAACCGCTGGCTACTTCCAGTATCTTGAAATTTTCAAACTTCGGCCACAGCTCATAAAACATATAATAATGTATGCAATAGGAATAGAGAACAATTACATGCTGTTTTTTTTTTTTTTAAACAATATTTTTATTCAGGTTGTCTGAATGGGATTGGGGAACAGGCTTAGCCTATGTAAAACCCCTCTCCCTAAATAATTTGTATATATATATATATATATATATATATTATTAATGAAAAATGGGTGTATATGCATAGTTATAATGGCAAACACACGCATATTATATAAATATAATAAAAAGAGTTACAAGTTTTCTGGATTTATGAATTTGCATGGTGTTATTTTCATCAGCATGAATTGTCCTGTGTCAAAATAGTGTAAATGTAGTGACTATTAGCTAGTATAGGTAATATGATAAAATGAAAGTTTGGTAAATTTTTTCAACTTGAATTGTACTTAAAGATGAATTAGACCCATTTTTTCCATGAAATATGTTTCATTTTGAATAAAAAGAAAAGGGTGTGAATTGAACAAAATAATTAAACACTCAAAGCCATTAAAAACGCAATGCCTAATTCGTGAAATATTTCTGGTAAACATTTTCTTGGGCTTTCCTATCTTATGGCACATAAGTGAAACTTGTGATCGGTCTCTTTTTGTGGAGTTCTGGGTTTGAACCCAATATCGGTTCTCGGTAATGAACTTTGTTCGTGCAAACGCAACACTTGTTATACGCCCACATTTTCATGTGGACGTATATTGTCGTCGCCCCTGTCCATCCGGACGTCCGGACGTCCATCCACAATTTGTTTGTGGACACTCTACAGGTCACAATTCTTATCCGATTTTGACGAAACTTGAAATATAGGTTTATCTCCAACAGATCTCGGCTGCTTTCGATATTGGCATGTATTGGATTGAAACTTCCTGAATAATGGCCCCTGATTGTACGAAAAATCGCGTTTTTAGCTTGTGGACCCTACAGAGGTCATAATTTTTATCAGATTTAAAAAAATGTATTATTATATCACCGTTACACCCTAAGGATGGCTGAGTTCAAATTTCATCAACTGACAGACAAAATGGCCGCCCATCGTTCTCAAATAGAGTAAAAATATGGTATATCAAGGTTGTGGACCCTATGGAGGTCATAATATTAATCCGATTTTGTTGAATCTTGAAATATATGTTTATAACCCAAAGGTCTCGGTTCCTTTTGATATTCGCGCATATCAGACCGTAACTTCCTGAATTATGGCCCCTGATTGTACGAAAAATCACGTTTTTAGCTTGTGGACCCTATAGAGGTCATAATTTTTATCAATTTAAAAAAACGTATTATTATATCACCGTTACACCTTAAGGACGGCTGAGTTCGAATTTCGTGAAAATCGGCCCAAAATTGAGAGATAAAATGGCTGCCGTTCGTTCTCAAATAGCGTAAAAATATGGTATATCAAGGTTGTGGACCCGCTAGAGGTCACAATTTTTATCCGATTTTGTTGAAACTTGAAATGTATGTTTATAAACCAAAGATCTTAGTTCCTTTCGATATTCGAGCATATCGACCTGTAACTTACTGAATTATGGCCCCTGATTGTACAAAAAATCCTGTTTTTAGCTTGTGGACCCTATAGAGGTCATAATTTTATGTGTCAGTGTCTTGAAAGAAAACTTTTCATACTTGTTCCTTATGCTTTAAGGATGCCCTCTATTATGTGTCTGTGTTTCGGCCGTAATTCATAACAGATCCTTTTGAAACTTTGCATACCTATTCCTTATACCCTAAGGATGATCCCTATTGTTTTTGGTGAATGCCTGACCCCAAGGGACAGAGCCACATCCATGTTTTCTTTGTGTCGGTGTATTGCCTACAGGCCACAATTCTTAATGGATCGTCTTGGAACTTGGCATATATATTCCTTATAGCCTAAGGACGGCAACTATTGATTTTGGTGCGACCCCGAAAGGGCAGAGCCACGCCCATTTTTTGTGTTTATCGTATACAGGCCGCAATTCTGAATGGATCAGCTTGGAACTTGGCATATGTATTCCTTATAGCGTAAGGGTGGCAACTATTGATTTTGGTGCATATTCCAACACCCAGTGGCAGAGCCACACCTTATTTATGTGTTTAGCGCTCGAAGACCACAATTCTGAATGGATTATCTTGGAACTTATACTTATTTCTTATACCCTGAGGACGGCAGCTATGGATTTTGGTGCATGATTCCACCCCCTTCCCCCCGCCCCAATCCACGTTTGGGCGGTGCCACACCCACTTTTTTATTATTTGTCCCCTACTTTTCGAAGAAAGCAGGAGACTATTAAAATGGGTCCGTCCGTCTGTCTGTCCATCACACTTTTTGGGACACAATAACTCTCTTTCAAATTGAGCTAGAATGTTCAAACTTAGTGTAAGTGTTTATTACGTCAATGCCTTGATGGAGTTCGAAGATGAGCATTTTCTGCTTAGGGTAAGCAGAGATAGGCAATTTGACTGGTTGATGCCTTGGGACACGATAACTTTAGTCCTAATTAAGTGAGAGTGATGAAACTTGGAGTATTGTTTCATTACATCAATACCTTAATTAAGTTCGATAATGAACATTTTCTGCTCCAGGTAAGCAGAGCGATAAGCAATTTGATTGGTGGAGATTTCGGAACACAATAACTCTCCTTTTAATTGAGTTGGAATGTTCACACTTGGCATAGGTGTCTTTTAAGTGAATGCATTGATGGAGTTCGAAGATGAGAATTTTCTGCTTAGGGTAAGCAGAGATAAGCAATTTGATTATTTGATGCTTTGGGACACGATAACTTTAGTTCTAATTAAGTTAGAGCGAGGACACTTGGTGTATTGCTTTATTACATCAATACCTTGACTAAGTTCGATAATGAACATTTTCTGCTGAGTGTATGCAGAGCGAAAAGCAATTTGATTGGTCGAGATTTTGGAACACAATAAATCTCCTTTTAATTGAGTTGGAATGTTCACACTTGGCATAGGTGTCTATTAAGTGAATGCATTGATGGAGTTCGAAGATGAGAATTTTCTGCTTAGGGTAAGCAGAGATAAGCAATTTGATTGTTTAATGCTTTGGGACACGATAACTTTAGTTCTAATTAAGTTAGAGTGAGGACACTTGGTGTATAGCTTTATTACATCAATACCTTGACTAAGTTCGATAATGAACATTTTCTGCTGAGTGTATGCAGAGCGATAAGCAATTTGATTGGACGAGACTTTGGAATAACTCTCCTTCTAATTGAGGTAGAATGTTCAAACTTGGTGTAGGCGTTCATTAGGTGAATGCCTTGATGGCGTTTGATGATGAACATTGTCTGCTTATGGTAAGCCGAGATAAGCAATCTGATTGTTTGATGCTTTGGGGCACGATAACTTTGGCTATAATGAAGTGAGAGCGATGAAACTCTGAATATAGATTCATTATATCATTGCCTTGACTGAGTTCGATGGTGAGAATTTTCTGCTTAGGCAAGGAAGTGATAAGCAATTTGATTGGTCAAAACTTTGAAACATAACATAAGTGAGGTAGAATGTTTAAACTTGATGTAGATGTTCATTAGGTGAATGTCTTGACTGAGTTCAATGATTAACATTTTGAGCTGAAACTAATCAATTTTATTGGTCGATGCTTTGGGACAAGATAACGGGCAAAACACGACCAATCTCCTTTAGGCGAATCATATTAGGATACTGGTTGGCCAATCCTAATGTTGTCAATCGGTTAAGTAAGTTGCTATAACTCAGCGTGGAGTAATTTTCTTTGACCATCGTCTTGAAGTAGGACCATTCTCCCTCCGCTTCGAAGCGATTTATTGGCGGGCTAACACCAGTGGTTGATGACTGTCTGTCGTCGCAAAAATGTTCAAATAATATTGATAGCTCTTTTGTCCCAAATGTTGGTAGTTGGGCATTTTCTGGGTAATTTTTGGGTGAAAAAAATCCGGAATGTAGCCATTTTAGTATTGTCGGGGAACCTGTCGGTTATATTATTGACAACTGTTTTTACGACAGAGATGACGTCATTTTGCAGGCACTCGTCACCCTTTTCCTTCCTTAATTCTTCCCCCATATATGTGTTGTTATCTCGCGTATCTTCTAGGAATTGTAACAATTTTGGACTGTATATTGGAGTTTCTCCCAGGTATGTAGATGTCAGGGAGGATAGGAAACTATCAACGTTTATCTTCATGTTCTCGTAAGGGAGGTCTCGGGAGGTCAGGGCACCTATACTGCCAAACAGATCGCGTAAAAAGGCTGTATAAAACATGAAATTATATGAACAGATAGTATTATATATAGACCGGGCATTTAAGTCTCTATGGGCTTCGTCCTTTACAACTTTCAACAGAGAAGGCATTGTATTTGCGATATTTTCCACTGCGTTTGTCATTGATTGGCTACATCACCAATAGCAAGAGCGAGTCGGTGGGCGACACAGTGCATTTCTATCAAATATTGGTTTTGTTTTTTCAATAAAGCAGCAACACCAGCCCTTTTCCCCATCATAACTGTCGCCCCATCAGAGCCTATCCCAAATATTTTATTTACATCAATTTTGTTCACATTTAAAAAAGCAAGAATATTCTTTGTTAGAGAGTCAGCTGTGGCGCAGTGTACTTCAATAAGTTTTACAAATGCTGTCTTGCACGTACCGTCTTTAATATAGTTTATGTACACTATCAAATGTTTTTCACTGGAAAAATCTGTACTTTCATCTAGCATGATGCCAATTGTTGGGCTCTGTTGAATATTTGCCAAAATATTTTCCTCTATATCAGACGATATTATGCTAATAAATTCTGAAGCTGTATGGGATGATCTATATAATTTAGTAGGCCTAGTCATCGGGCTTCCATTAATTTCTGCCAATTCATTCAATGATTCAAATTTGTCAATTGGAACATTTTCTTTACATATGTAGTACACGTTATTAATAATTGTCATCACAGCATTGTCAACTTCGTCAAATATCTGGTGGAACTGGGGGATCACGTGGCTAAGTGGGTAAGACGCTGGCTCGCTACCCTGGAGGTTGGGTGTTCGATCCCTGCATTGGCCGAGAAAGTTCATCCAGATTTTCCGGCGGTCTTCCCCCTTGTCAGTGATGCAGGACGGAGGGCCTGACAAGGACAGCTGTCTAGTCCTTCGGATGTGACGAAAAACCGAGGTCCCGTGTACACATTAGAATGCACGTAAAAGATCCCTTGGTAGTTGGAATTCAATATAAGACTAGGCGATAGTGCCGCTGCTCGGGCAAAATTTCCCTCATAGCACACTGTATGGTGTATGCCCGTCTTCATTAGCCCAGCATAGGAGCAGAACAGTAGGACGTTAAACCCCATTTCATTTCATTTCTGGTGGAACTGTTGTGGTATAACATCTTTAATTAGCCGTTCTTTGTGATCGAGTGATGTTTTGTGGTCATTGGAGGCAGCGTGCTCTACCAGAGCTGACTTTCTGAAATTCTGGGAACCAGTCACAAAATTATTCTTGGCGTTATGTTTCTGACAAACCTGAAACGAGAAAAACGATTTCTTAATTAACAAGTGCGTACGTGACAAATTCGGCTGTTGACTATTGTTGAAGTTCCGAATGATTAGCTCATGTAAATAATTTAAGGTCATAAAAATGTAGAATAATGTACATAATTCTTAAACTTATCAATATATTAACTCGTATTGATATTTTGTGAGCTCAAATAATATCGAGCTAGTATTTTAACTCTATAACATGTAAAGACATTTGCACGTATTTCAAAATGGCGGCGACCGTAAAAGCTCATTGTTTCAAGCAAAATGACGTCTATCAATTGTTATATAAAAGAAAAATATGGATTAAAAACACACCTGGCAATACATCTTTTGTATGGGAATATCATATCTTAACCACGGGAATATTTGTGACCATTTAGTAGAGAATTTAGGGCTGAATTTGTTTTTCGGAGCGGAACTGTCATCCTCGTGGGCTGATGTTGAAGAAGGGAGGTTGGATTCATTGACGGCAATATCATCATCTTGCTTTCTTTTGTTATTCTGGGAGGTGAGGAATTTCAACATTTTGAAATGATATAGAGAATGCTAACATTTCTGTTATATATATATATCATTCGCAACGTTGACATGATTAACTCTTGTAATCAAGTGAAGACATCAAAGAAAAGTTTTTAATTTGTTTGATGTTGATACAGTAAATATGGCCGCACGGCCGGCTGATGAAAGTCGGCACATATGCTGTAACAACTCAAGTTAAAGAATGATCACAGTATTACTAATTATAAAACAAAACACAACTAAGTAAATTGATTAAATGTTGAGCTTTTAATCTGTTTGATGTTGCTCCTCCGTTAATTGGGATTAGAGCAATATACACAAGGATAATTAATTGGCAGTGGTTTCCAATCGTGGGCTACTGAACACTGTTAATTTTATTACACCCGACAGTTTACCATCACGACACGCACAGAGTTTCGTCGTGTCCGGGATTTTATGATTTAGCACAAAATATGCTATTTTTCTGGCGTGCAAAAATGACCTGCGAGTGATCCAGATCTGGTCATTTTCCAGAGCCCTCGGTCCCGACCGACACATACGGCCGACATGGAACCCATGGTCTGGATAAGAGAGTGATGAAACTTAGTGTATTGTTTGATTGCTGGATACTTTTGAAAAAACTAAATGTGCGATGAATTGATATGTGTCATCTATTTATATTGGGATTTCGTCAGTTGACATCAGCCTCACTGTTGGCTTGTTTTTTGTCTGTAAATGATACGTAGGCTGCAATTATTAACAGATTTGGATCCAATTTGGAATGATCCATCATAGGGTTGTACCTATTTATATTGGTCCATGTCCAACACCCAGGGGTAGAGTCACACCCAATTTTTGTGTTTATTGTCTACAGGCTGGAATTCCGAATGAATCATCTTGAAACTTGGCATATTTATTCCTGTAAGGATAGCAACTATTTAATTTGGTACATGTCCTGACCCCCATGGGTGTGGTAGCACGTCCACTTTTTTGTTTGTATATACTCTACAGGTTGCTATAATTAACAGATTTTGTTCAAATTCAGCATATCAATTATTTCAATAACAGGGTGGTACCTATTTATATTGGAACTGTGCATATTTATTCCTCATACCGTAAAGGCGGCAAAACAAACCCAACGCCTAACCTTCTTTGCCTCTCGTCATATTACAGTCATTACAGCTATTTCATATTTCATTCTCTAAATTTAAAAAGTACTATATCACTGAAAAGCAAGAATGTGGATGTATATTGCAGCGTTTGCAGCATTAGTGATGCTTTAGTTTTCCTACTTGTTTATACAAGCCTTTTTTTTATAACTGAACTATGTATAACCTATGCTCATTTCATTCATGTTCTATTTTCATAATTGAAGTGAAGATAAAATAGGCCATTTCATAGGGGTTAGCCTGTACAATCTATTGAATTCATGATAGTAACTGAGATAAGTCAAGGTCAAAATTTGTTATCAATAAGTTTACTCTAATTTAAGGCTAGACCAAGTTCAACATCAGAGCAGTTAGTAATATTTATTATATGCTGAATTCTGATATTTATTTTATGCTAATTTCAATGTCATGTAAGTTTTTGTAGTAAATGTCCAGTGGTACTTTTTACCGCCGACCACCGCCGACTACCGACGACCACCGCCGACCACCGCTGACTACCGCCAACCAAATGCTTTTTACCGTCGACCGCCGTGTAATTACCGCCGACCAAATACTTTTTACCGCTGACCGCATTGTAATGACTTTCGACCGTAATATAATTACCGCCGACCAAATACTTGTTACCGCCGACCAAATGCTTAATGATTCCTTGTTACCACCGACTATTTTACGGTTGTTTTTTTTTATAAAAAAGAATACAACAAGAATGTTATTTTCTATTTGAGGTGTAATCACGTACAACTGTCGAAAAACATTCATATATATTTTAAAGAATATGGAAGGACAAAACTACAATTTAGATATTGAAGGGGAAATATATCAAGATTGTTTCAGCTACTGGTTATAAATAAAAAACATTTTAGGCCTATCTTTTATTAGTGCGAGGGTTAGGTTTAAGAATTTGGGTGAGAGGTTAAGTCTCCACATAAGCACTGACCTAGGATGATGAAAAATTAATTTGTGATATTTCCTAGTTTTATTAAAAATACATACAATACATTAGATTTATATACAAAGGCGATTTCACTGTTTATTGGTGTTGGTGGCGCTGATGGTCTTCCTTGGGTTGTGCTTCTGGTATTCTGGTATTATTGTTTCTGAAGAAAAAAGAAAATAAATTTGTTTCCTACTACGGATTGGATTTTCTAAAAATCGTGTTTGTTCCACATCACCGGGTAAGGGCTAGGGATTCTTATATCTAATTGATTTTATTTACTAACGGTTAGGGATAGGATTTGATATATGGTTTGTTTTGGGTCAGGGTGGAGACTGGTCTTATTTAATCTAATTTACTGTGCACTAGGATGTCGTTCAGATTTTTATTTTTAGAATATGCAATTATAAGTTTCTGTGTGAATATTTTCGGGTGATTTTCTTGGAGATCAGTATAGTGTTTTCTGATGATTTTGGATGCACTTGCTGCTGTTGCGCTAAATGGAACTACAAAAGGAGCTGCTGTTGTTTTCAATTTGTCAATCCAGAATTTTTCTCTTGTTAGCCTAAACGTTTTAATTTCTTCTGAAGTTTCAAAGTCGCTCTTGGTCTTTTCTATTGGCGTGACAATGAGATCAGAAATGTCATGATTCGGTTGGTTGAAATGAATTGAGACAGGTTTGTCTTTTTTGGTGACTATGTCTGACCGGTGACCGTTAATTCTTTCCCTAAGTGCATTTTGAGTCTCCCCTACGTATTGCTTGTCACATTTTCTGCATGATATTAGATAAATTATGTTTGAACTACTGCATGAAAGTTGGTCTAATATTCGGAATTTTGTGCCAGATGTTTTGTTATGGAAATTTTCGGATATGTTTAAGATTTTGCATGTTTGACATCTTGGATGGCCACAAATTTTGGTTTTAACTGCTGATTGTATATTATTTGTTTCTTTGGCGGCAAGCTCAGCGAGAGTGTTGTTTTTTATACGTCGTAGATAGCGTTTGGAGTATCCCCTTTCCCTTAGTTTGCTAAATACCAATGTATATGCTGACTCAAAGTCGATCTTCTGAGTACATATCCTATGAAAACGGAGAATCTGAGATTTTATGATGCCAGAGAATGTATGTTTTGGGTGAAAGGAGCTTTTGAACAATAATTGATGTGTGTCGGTTTCTTTGAAAAATACTTTAGTTTCCAATTGGCCTGTGATTTTGGTGTTGCTACTTTTAAACACGGTAGTATCAAGGAAATCTATGCTGTTATGGCTTACATTTGCGGTTAATTTGACAGATGGATGATGATTGTTCAGAATGTTGAAAAACGTCCAAAATTCGTCTAGTGTGTACGTCCAGACTATGAAAACGTCATCTAAAAACCGCCCATAGAAATTTGGTTTTAATGGACAGAGTGGCAGAACTTCCCTTTCCCACTCCGCCATGAAGAGATTTGCATAACTCGGGGCAAATCGTTTTCCCATCGCAGTTCCGGAAGACTGAAGGTATACTTGGTCGTTAAAAGCGAAGTCATTCCTCCTCAGACAAATGTCGAGTAGTTTGAGGATTTCTTCGTCCGGCCTGGATACTTGCGTGTTCCTAAGAAATGCTTTCCTAACTGCTTCAATACCTGTGTTATTATCAATGTTCGTGTACATGTCGGCAGTCAGATTTAGCAGATAGATAATCATATTGTTTTGCTGTTATGTATTCCTTATCCTGCAATTCATATAAGATGTTGTTTATTAAAGTTGCGGTGTCCTTAAAGATGGGTTGGTCTAATTTAGTGTAATGTATAGGATTACTTAATTGTTTTTCTGCCTCTGAGATATAGTCTGCGCGATTCATTATGACACAACACGAGCCCTTGTCGCTTTTCTTAATTATTATGTTTTTGTCTTTTTTAAGGGTGTTTAATGCCGTTTTAGTTGCTCGGTTGAGATTTGTTTTTTGTGATTGTGGTTGAATGGATGATATTTCTATATTCATTTCGTCGAAAGATTTTAGGATGGCTGGTGATAATGACTTTTTAGGTGGTTTCCATGTGGATTTTGCTGTGAATAATTTTTTACCTCTGCCGGGTTTATTCCTAAAAAAATAAGTCAACGAAAGTGTTCTTTGGAAGCGATCGGTTGCCTGGGTGATGGGGTCTATGGATGTTATTGTGGGGGTTGGGATGAATTTAAGGCCTTTATCAAGAATGTTCATTTCTAGGGGGTTGAGAAGTCTGTCGCTCAAATTGACAACTGTTTGTCCTAAAGACGGCTTCTCATTCCTTTTCCCTAATCCTAGTTTAAATTCCTTATCCAGCAGTTGATGATCTCTCTGGCTGTGTCTGGGCTCCAGTGGATTGCGTCGTTACCTTTCAGTTCTATTTTGCCCTTGAAGGTTGGTAATGTGGTGGCGTTTGGTGAAGGTGCAGTGGAGATCAGTTGGTTGTAGCTGGTGATGTTTTGGTAGGCGATCGGATTTTCTTGTCGGAGTCGGGAAGAAGTGGGGATCTGTGTGGCGAAGAGCTTGGTTGTTGGGAAAGCTGCTCTGGTCACCTTGAGTAGATCTAGCATCTGCTCGTGTATCCTTAGTCCACTTTCCTCTCTGTTGTTGAGCCCGACGTGTATCACTAATTCTTCTGGTGCAGGACCCATGTAGTTCTGGAGTATCTGTTTGATGTGGCTGATCTTGGCTCCAGAATAGCTATGGATCTCCCAGTCCCCGAGGAAGGATGCAATCCTAGCCAGGTTAGAGGATCCAATAACCAGGGTCTTTGCCATGACGGGTGGTAGGAACCATAAATCCTTCGCGTCTTTACCTTTGTAAAGGTCTCTTTAGGGATAGGTTGAGTGATCGCCTACATCTGGTGGAAGATCTAGTGGCGATTCTAGGGTTAGGAATGATGGGCGATCTAGGGGACAGACAGTCGACAAGCGCGTTTAGTGGCGATATAGATCCCGAGGAAGTAGGTGAGCCAGACACAACCCGGGGCGAACTGGTTGATCTAGCTGCACGCTTCGAGGGAGTGTTAATGCAAGTGCCTTCTCCAGGGGATAATTTTCTCTTGTTGGGTGTGTATCGTTTTGGTGTGTCCCGGAGAAGGTTGTGTGTAATGTGCATGGGTGATGGGGGAGGGGGCGTGACAGTTTTAGAGACCGTGGACAGTAGGCGGTGGAACTCTGTCTTCACACTATCCTGAAGTCGCTTGCCGTAGGACTTCTTGGCCCATGCTAGGGCGTGGCTAGAGTACTCTTGTACAGCATCTTTGGTAAAGTGACGTGACTTCAAGTACTCCAGTTTCTCAGCTAGCATGGCTCGGTAGTGTGTCGACAGGGATGAGGCGACGTCCTTGGCCCATTTCAAGTTCAATGTCTCAATGGTAGTGGCTATGGTAGACGTCTTCATGGCCGGCTTCACGAACTTATTCAGGTCTTGGATCTTCCAAGTGAAACTTCTGGTTGGTGTTCCATTCTCCTGACTCTCCATAATGGTCAAGTGGTGGAGGCATTGGAGGACCTGAAAGAAGGCTTTCACGACACCTGCATTTTCTTGGGGTTGTTGGCGCTCCTTTGGTAGACGTTGGTTTGGTTGGCGCTCCTTTGGTAGACGTTGGTTTGGTTGGCGCTCCTTTGGTAGACCCTGGTTTGGTCGGCGCTGGAATCCCGGTGGTGGTTGGTGGAATCCAGGTGGTGGTTGGTGGAATCCAGGTGGCGGTTGGTGGAACCCAGGTGGCGGTTGGTGGAATCCTGGTGGTGGTTGGTAGAAGCCTGGTGGTGGTTGGTAGAAGCCTGGCGGTGGTTGGAATCTATTTCTTAACTGAGGCCAGTCCATTGGTAGATGCGTGGGCGTGGGAAGAAGAGGACGTCTGTGTATTTAACCAAATCTATTTATTTGTCACTAATAATTTAATTAATTTTATATAGTCGGCGGTAACAAGGAATCATTAAGCATTTGGTCGGCAGTAACAAGTATTTGGTTGGCGGTAACAAGTATTTGGTCGGCGGTAATTATATTACGATCGAAAGTCATTAGTGTACAAACCGGCAATAAATTGTAAACAATGCATCATATTATTTTAAGACCATTCTTCATTCTTTCAGTAGATGGTTGACCAGTCAGTTACATGTCAATTTGTTGTAACCATTTGTGTTATGTTTTATTGTTACCACAGGTCTGTTTCTACATCACCCAATTCAGATAAAGATATAGAGAAAAGAGTTTTGATACTAGGAGCTGGTTATGTTTCACATCCGGCTATAGAATATTTATTACGTGATAAAAAGTTACATGTTACAGTAGGTCAGTAGAATTATATACATCTTGTGTACACACTAGTAGGGATTGGTGGTTGGAGTTGTGCTCTTTAAAGCATAAGTTCTGTCATTGATTCAAATATTTTGGCTTAGATCTCATGCTTGTATGCAACAAGGAATAGCGTCACCTGCAAAACCTTGTGGGTATTTTGATTTTCCAGTTTCTTCCTGCTGCTAAAGACTCTTTATGTTCCGTAGTATTATTGAAATAATGATGTACCATGTCCGTATGTTATTTCCAAAATGACCAGGTTTATGATGAGTGGATGTTAAAAAGCATTGTCAATAAAAGCCAGTTCCCTGCAATCTGGTAGACAAATTCTCCTTAAAAGTCGAAATATAAAATAAATGTTTAGGAAATTTACTGGCAATTAATTTTTTCTTCTTTTTTTTTTCAGCTTCACAATACAGTGATGAATTGGATGTTATTTCCAAGAAGTGTCCTAACGCTGAAACAGTTGTTTTAGATGTAGAAGGTCAAATAGGAAGTCTAGATAAACTTGTTCCTGAAAATGATGTAGTTGTCAGGTAAATATATACAATGAAAAATAGTTTGGAAAATATCACATTAAATATCCACGTATATGATAACCTTGCTGTGATTTTCTCAATACTTCTAATGGAAGCTAGTTAAGTCATCCACATGCAAACTCGTCCACCCGCAAACTTGTCCACAGTTAAGTCATGCATAAGGATTGGTTGACTCGTCCACAAGCATTGGTTGACTCGTCTTCAAGGTAATGGTTATGTCATCCACAACTATATTCGATTCGTACACACTTGTATGAAATAAATCAGTTTTACTGATCAGTTGTTTTTGTTTTATGAAATAATAAATACACAATTATTGATGATTGACAACTCAAATTTTTCCTATTCATTGTATACACTATATATATCGACATGTTTTACCTTCTATAGCAAGCTTCTTGTGGAGCGCATGTCAAAGTACACCTTGCATTTTTATACGCCCACATGGAAAGCGCATCGTCTGTGGAGAAAGAAATCATGAGTAGAAAACTGAAAGATATTGACGTTGAGAAGTTTGCGTCGTCTATCAAAGAGGCTGTGACATGTATTGATTCTGATGATCCTCTAACTCTACTGCATCGGTATTCTCAGGTCATTGAGTCCACACTTGACGTATTTGGTTCTGTAAAGTCCCGCAAAAGTAAGGGCAACCATTCAAATCCCTGGTATACTGATGTCATTCACTCTGAAAGAATTCTCAGACGAAAAGCAGAAAGAAAATGTGTAAAAACAGGTCTTGAATTTGATAGACAACTATTCCAATCACAGTCCAAGAAGGTCATAAAATTGATCTCGGATGCTAAGACAACTTTTTATAAAAACAAACTCTCTGCAACAGATTCTAAAGATCTTTTTAATGTTATCCTTGTAAGACATATAGAGGTAGATTTCACAAATTAAAAACACTTATATGGATATACTACCCCTAGTTTTCGATTTCTTGCCTGTGTGGTTAACCCCCTCATCTTGTAGTCATGGTTTCACCTGCTAATTAGTGTATTAATTGTTATCTATATATTCCTATCTCTCATATAGTTAATCTCTTATAATTATTAGTTTGATCTGCTAATATTTCTAATTGTTATCAATACATTACAGTCTTTCATCTTGTTAATCCCTTTGTAATTGTTTATCCATATTATTACTTCTCTCACCTTATTTATTCTTAATTAATGATTAATCTGTTACATGGTTTCCAATTTGTTATCTATATATTGCACCACATTTTTGTTATATATCATTATTTGCTTGATAACGATATCTGTATGTGTATTGAAATGTAGCATGTTAATAAATTCAGAAGTAGTATATCCATATAAGTGTTTTTAACTTTTTAATGTTATCGATAAACTTATCTCTGAAAATCAAAATAAATGACCAAAGTCTAATTCAGATGGTGTGCTAGCTGAACGTTTCAGTGACTTCTTTCATGACAATAGAGCAGGAGCCCAGGGGGTCAACCTAGCTGAAAAGTGTACCAATTTTCTCCTATATGGTATCAATGTATGTATATCTGGTATGATCAGAATGTAAGTCTGCCGGGTTTCTGTTGGTGGGTGTGGTGTGCCATGCCCCCCAACTAGTGTAGATTAGCTCAAAAGTGTACCACATGAAAATCGCACAGCAATGTACCGTATATCTTCAGGTATTTCAAAAACACTCTGAGAGATATTTCTAGTGGTGGGGTACCCCTGACAGAGCTATGTAATTGCCAGACATTTGTATTGATGGAGTATCCCTGACAAGGGTTATCTAATTTCCAGACCAAAGCTAGGCTAGATTAGCTCAAATCTGTACCACCTAAAACAGCTTTGGAGTTGTTCAGTACCACCACAGGAATCATGAATGACCACTGCCAGACAGTTTGTGCGGTGGGATGCCCCTAACAGACACGCCCAAAATAACACGACCCCCAACTAGGATAGATTAGTCGGCACTGTTCCTGTGGTCCAAAAAATTATGCCAGGATGCGTAGAATACTAATACCTAGCACATATGGAAGAGGCGATAAACTGTGGTTGTAGGAACAATTTTATTTTTCGAAAACCCATTTTTAGCCCCATAAAATGTTTTTTGCCCAAAAATCAATTTCTGGCAATCGCAGTTTATCGCCTCTCCCATACGTGCTAGGTATTAGTATCCTACGCATCCTTGCTAAAAATCTAATTTTTTAGAACATAGGAACAGTGCCTGCGAAGCTAGCCTAGTTGGGGGCGTGGCATTTTGGGGCGTGTCTGTTACCCACCGCACAAACTGTCTGGCAGTGGCCATTCATGACTCCTGTGGTGGTACTGAACAACTCCAAAGCTGTTTTATGTGGAGCAGATTTCAGCTAATCTAGCCTAGCTATGGTCTAAATATTAGATAACTCTTGTCAGGGATACTCCACCACTACAAATGTCTGGCAATTACATAGCTCTGTCAGGGGTAACCCACCACTAGAAATGTCTGTCAGAGTGTTTTTGTAATATTTGAAGATGTACGGTACACTGCAGTAAGATTTTCGTGTGGTACACTTTTGAGCTAATCTAGCCTAGTTGGGGATCATGGCATTTAGGGCGTGGAATACCACACCCACCACCAGAAACCCGGCAGACTTACATTCTGATGATACCAGATATACATACATTGATACCATATAGGGGAAAATTGGTACACTTTTCAGCTAGGTTGAACCCCTGGGCTCCCGGTCTACAAAGTCAGTGATATCAGACTTGACAACACTAGCAGTGGGTTAAATGTGTTTGAAGAACGTCATGTACCAAGCCGGTTGTTTGAGTTTGCCCCAGTTACAGAAGAAGATGTTCGGTCGATCATTGGTAAGAGCAAGTCAACTTCCTGTAGCCTAGATCCCCTTCCAACATGGCTTCTGAAGTCCAAGCCAGTATTGGATGCGCTCCTTCCTTTGATCACTGCTATCATAAATTCTTTAATTGCCAAAAGCTGTGTGCCAACTTCATTAAAGACTGCCCTTGTGATTCCACTTCTGAAGAAACCATCGCTTGATTGCGAGATCCTCAAGAACTATCGCCCTGTCTCAAATCTTGAGTTTATCGGAAAGGTGCTTGAAAGGGTGATAGCGAGACAAATCACTAATTATCTGCAAGCTAATGATCTTCATGAACCACTGCAGTCTGCTTATAAAGAAGGTCACAGCACAGAGACAGCACTCTTGAAGGTAAAAGCTGATATTGATGCAGCACTGGACAGTAACCTTGGCATCAACCTTATACTTCTAGATCTAAGTGCGGCATTTGATACCATCGACCATAGCTGTTATCTGTGGGAATCAAAGGATCGGCGCTGGATTGGTTGAAGTCTTATCTAACTGACAGAAGCCAATGTGTCCATATTCATAGCAGCAACTCTGTATCTAAACCGCTGTCCATTGGAGTCCCACAGGGATCGGTACTAGGTCCACTTATTCTCTTACTGTATGTACTTCCACTTGGTAAAATTATTCATAGACATGGTATCAGCTATCATGGATTTGCCGATGATACGCAATTGTATAACACATTCATTCCTTCTGACCAGATGTCAATACACAGTACCCTAAAGAAGCTAGAATCCTGTATCAGTGATATTCGGACATGAATGAATCAAAACAAATTAAAGTTGAACGATGAGAAGACAGAATTCCTGATATTACCAAGATCAAAACTGAACAGTTTCAACTTTTCACGAAAGCTAAACATCAGCGATATCGAAATTTCACCATCATGTAAAGCACGAAATCTTGGTTTCATCATGGACAAGACAATGTCTCTCATCCCACAAGTTAACAATACTATGTGTAAAATGTACATGAGATTAAAGCCAATATCCAGAATCAGGAGGTATCTTACTAAAGATTCATGTGCTAGAGTTGTATTAGCACTGGTCATATCTCAGTTGGACTATAGAAATGGACTTCCTATCTGGCATTCCAGATTTCTCCCTCAACCGTCTTCAAGTTGTACAAAAAAACTGTGCTCGACTAGTTGCCAAGTCATCGTCTAGAGATCATGTAACAGAAACTCTTAAAAGTCTTCATTGGCTGCCTGTGAAAGCTCGAATCGACTTTAAAGTGCTATCAAATCTGTATAAAAAGCTTTGTTTTCGGATACTGCTCCCTCCTGTTATGGTATTAAATAGTGATGATGACGTAAGGGAAATCCTTTAGGGAATTCCTTGTGTTTGTATCATGTGATCATTGGAATTCAAGCGGAACTTATCTTCTCCACATTCACCCTTACCCAAGACGAGAGGGGAAATTTTGATACTATCATGGCCAGATTTGACAATTATTTTGTTCCTCGACATAAAGTCATATCAGAAAGTTCACGATTTCATGAGAGAAAGCAGAATCCTGGAGAGACTGTTGAAGTATTTCTCAGAAGTTTACATAAATTAAGTGAGACGTGTGATTTTGGTGATCAAAGAGAGACTAATATTCGTGACAAGTTTATATGGGGTTTAACTGACAAGACGGTGTCTAGAACTTTACAGTTGAGAGGTAATATCACCCTAATTAATGCTATAGAAATGGCTAGAAATCATGAGCTGATAAAGTCACAAAATCCAGGTGGTGAAGTCACAAATTCCTCAAATGTTGATTCAATACATTTTAGAAGCCCACGAAATCGAGGTAATTACAGAAGCCGAAGTAGATTCAAAACAACTAAACTGTCCCATCAAACTTATTGTAATAATTATACAGACTCCAAAGATTGTAATAGATGTGGGTTTTCTCATCGACAAGAACAGTGTCCAGCATATCAGAAAACATGTAATCTTTGCTATCATGTAGGTCATTTTGCTAGAATGTGCCGTAGTCAACCTAGAT
This sequence comes from Patella vulgata, assembly GCF_932274485.2. NCBI lineage: Eukaryota > Metazoa > Mollusca > Gastropoda > Patellidae > Patella > Patella vulgata. The sequence goes on along the minus strand of NC_065885.2, from coordinate 41,595,401 downwards.
CAAATCCCGGTTGGGGTACTAATAATGCTACTAATAAGAAGAAAGGAGTTTATGATGTTAGAAATAATAAAGATTATAAAGAAAATTATGATGATGTTAGTGATATACAGGAACATGGTACGCATAAATCATCTACTTATAATAGAGTTAAAGAAGACGCAGCTGATAATGATGATGATTTCCTTATAGATACTATAAATAATTCTGAAGATTCGGATGAATGGATCGTTCCACTACCAGTCGAAGTTGACATTTTGCCCTTTAAACATTTTAGACAAGTGCAGGCACTTCCAAAGGAAAAGTTAAACTTAATACTAAGCAGGTTAATTTGAAGACATATACAAATGAACCAATAGAAAATTGTGGCGGTTGTGTGGCTATGGTTGAAGTCCGAAATAAACAATATTATTGTTATTTTACAGAAGTTACAGAGAAAGAAGCTCAGCCTATTATAGGTCTTAGAACATCCGAAAGATTAGGGTTGCTTAAGAGAGTACAACAGATTACAAGAGACATTAAAACGGATGAAAATGACTGGGTCAAGAAACATCCGAAACCTTTTGATGGACAGTTAGGCAAATTACCCGGGTTTATTAGTTTTAAATTGACTGAAGGGTCTCATGGTGTTGTTCATCCATGTCGTAATGTAGCTTTTTCAATGTATGATAAACTTAAAAGTGAACTAGATAGGATGGAAAATTCTGGTGTAATTCGTAAAGTTACTGAACCAACTGATTTTGTCAATAGTTTTGTAATATCTGAAAAATCCAATGGGCAAATTCGGGTTTGCTTAGATCCTAGGGATTTAAATAAATATCTTCAGAGAGAGCATTTTATGTTGCCAACAAGATCTGAAATAATGTCTCGATATAAAGATTCACAATTGTATACAAAACTTGATATGAGTCAAGGATTTTGGCAATGTTGTTTAACTAATGATGCTTCCACTTTAACAACTTCCAATAGTCCTTTTGGGCGTTATCAATATTTAATGTTACCATTTGGCTTAAATGTAGCTCCCGAAATTTTTCATAGGATTGTCAGTCAACATTTTGAGGACATTCCTAATCTTATTACTGTGCATGATGATATGTTAATTTATGCTAAAACTAAGGAGGACCATGATGAAACACTTGAGAAGGTTTTGAGAAGAGCAGAGAGTCTTAATTTAAAATTTAATAAAGAGAAATGTAAAATTTTGATAGATTCTGTGACATTTATGGGTGATGTAATATCTAAAGAAGGTATAAAACCTGATGATAGGAAAATTCAGGCTATTAAAGAGTTACCTTCTCCTAATAATTTAAAGGACCTTAGAAGAATTCTTGGTATGGTAAATTATTTGTGCAATTATATTCCCAATTTATCAAGTATAATTGAACCGTTGAGAGCATTAACAGAAAATGATGTAAAATTTGAGTGGACTAATATACATGAAAACTGTTTGAATCAAGTTAAGACTATTCTATCTTCACAGCCTGTATTACAACATTTTGATTTAAACAAGCCGATCAAGATTTCTTGTGATGCCTCTATCACAGGGCCGTATGTAACTAACATACGAAAATTAAATCGTAGCTAGCTTTTTTTTTCGCACGTATACAGTGAATGGCCATTTTGCTCAGTAATCCCAGCCAGAATTTGGCTATTTTTTTAAAATTGCGTTAAAGTTTTAAATTTTTGTTTAGAACTGAAATAAATTAACTTTTAGTCAATCCCCACGCTAAAAACATTAACAAAATTGATTGTGTGTATCTGAAATAGACACGACCGAAGGACAAAATAGTGCCAATATGCCCACGTCAAATCTAGAATTGAAGATGATGTTATTTTTGTGAAAAATCATTGGAAGAAGCGATAAGACGTTATGTACGGATTATACAGTCCTAAAGGCTGCAAGAAGGCTATTGTTTACAATGTAACATTGTGTCTTGTAATGTTGATAATGATCATAATGATGGTGTTTACATTTGTTTGTTGATGTGACCTCATGACTTGTGACGTTTAGATAACGTCATATGGATATCATGGCTATTCACTGTGTCAGAGTCACTTCTCTGCAGGAAGGGTGAGTCTGTCGTTCAGATTGTCACAGGGCTAGGTTGTTGTCTTTTGCAAAACTGTGATAATGATTGGAAGCCTGTGGCATATGCTTCTCGATCCCTTAGAGATTCTGAAAAGAGATATGCCCAAATCGAAAAAGAGTTATTAGGTATTTTATTTGGATGTACTCGATTTCATCAATATATTTATGGCCAAAATGTTTTAGTTGAAACGGACCATAAGCCTCTTGAAATTATTTTTAAGAAAAGGTGAGATCAACTTAGTCCTAGATTACAGAGAATGAGTCTAAAATTACAATGTTATAATTTAGATGTAAATTATGTGCCTGGTAAATTGTTAACAACTGCTGATACTTTAAGTAGAGCTTCAATACCAGATATAGATAGTAATTTGTCAGATAAAATTGAAACTGATATTAGAGTACATGTTGATAACATTATAGAGCATAAAGCTATTTCTTCTAGAATTATGAATGATGTTATACAAGAAACTAAGAAAGATAAAGTCTTATGTTTGTTAAAGAGTCAAATAGAACAAGGTTGGCCAAATAAGAAAAATCAAGTAGATCCTCTGATAAGAATATATTATAATTATAGAGATGAGTTAACTGTATGTGATGATATATTATTTAAACAATGTAATGTTATTATTCCTGTGTCCATGAGAGATTATGTTCTTAAGAAAATACATACTAGTCATTTAGGATGTGAAAAGACATTATCCCGAGCAAAGGAGAACATATTTTGGCCTGGTATATCTAAAGATGTCATTAGCATGATTGAAAATTGTGATGCATGCATTAAATATCAGAAACAGAAAAGATGTGAGAGTCTAATTCCTCATGCTATACCTGATTTACCTTGGGAAAAGATAGGTGTAGATTTGTTTACCTATAAGAATCAAGATTATTTAATTGGAGTTGATTATTACTCTAAGTATGTTGTAGTCAAAAGTTTAAGAAATACTAAGAGTTCTACTGTAATCAATGTTATTAAATCTTGGTGTTCTAATCATGGTATTCCCAAAGTAATATTTAGCGATAATGGGCCTCAATTTAGTTGTTTAGAATTTAAGAATTTTGCAGAGTCTTATAAATTCTTGCATGAAACATCTTCTCCACTTTATAGTCAAAGTAATGGTCAGGTTGAGAGATTTGTACAAGTTGTTAAAAATCTTACTAAGAAATGTGAAGCAAGTGGTGATGATTTTTATTTGGGTTTGTTAGAAATTCCTAATACTTCTATAAGTTCTCAGATAGGATCTCCTGCTGAATTGTTAATGAGTCGTAAGTTAAGGTCAGTTGTTCCAATTAAAGAAGATAAGCTAAAGCCTGTTGTTCAGCAAAATGTTAAATCTGAATTAAAACTTAGAAAAGAAAAGATGAAACATTACTATGATTGGAAATGTCTTAAACATGATAGCAAGTTTATAAAAGGGCAATCTGTTAATTTACATCAAGACGGGGTATGGCAGAAAGGTATAATTAAGAAAGAAATGAAATATCCTAGATCCTATATTGTTGAGACTGATAAGGGTTGTTATAGGAGAAATTCTAGATTTATTAAGAGAAATCTCTATCCTGTTAAGTTAAATAGAAATATGTTTGATGATTTTAGTTTGTATTGTTTTGATTCAGTGAATAATGCTAATAATTTATAAATTAAACGAGACTTACCTGTAAGGTGAAGTTTGATTGTAATTCTATACCGTCATCTTCTTCAGTAGGGATCACATGAGATAAGCTCTAAGTCACGTGGTCGTCAGGTTTTAAAGTAATTGTACATATGCCAAAAAACATTCCCAGAAAAAACAAGGGAGGGAGTTTAAAAAACAGTTCTATTAGCAACCCAGGGAGGGCATGTGATCCCTACTGAAGAAGATGACGGTATAGAATTACAATCAAACTTCACCTTACAGGTAAGTCTCGTTTAATTTATAAATTCTATCCCGTCATCCTTCAGTAGGAATCCCATGAGATTTCAAAGCTTGGCATGTGTACAAAACATTCCAAACAAAAAATAATGAATAAACACCATAATCTAAAGTAATAAATGATGTTTATTATAAAGGATGCAATGTAAGCAAAACAAAAGAACAAGCTTCTCAGCTCTTATACCGGTACTGTAACCCCAGTAAAACACCAACTCTTGGCCAATTCAAAAAATCTAAACATAATAAACAATACGTATTATACATAGTTATAACATCAAATTTATCACTCCAGCCTGCAACATAAATCTAATCCTTATGACTAGACAAAACAGACAATGCAAAATCTGCATTGTGAGCTACTGTGTCATTTACAGTATCTACAGGCAAATCATAAAACTTCTGAAACGTCCTACAAGATGCCCAACCTGCCACTTTCAATAAAGCTGTTAAAGATATGTTTCTACTAGCTGCACTAGTGGATGCTGCCCTAGTACTGTGTGCACTAAAAACCTTAGTGTTAATGCCTGCCTGTCTGAGTGTAGATTTTACCCATCGTGCTATTGTGGATTTAGACGCAATAGAATATGGTTTAACTGTTGTAATAAAAAGGTTACAAATATTACCCCTTAAATTGGTTGTGCGTGAAATGTATTCATTTAGTGTTCTAACTACACAAAGATTTTCATTTGAATATAAAGGTAAGACAAGGACTGGCTGTGCCCTATTAGGCTTTGACTGTTTTATAACAGAGGTAATTGGTATAGTTACTCCCTCTGGCTCCCATATAAAATCATTCATATTTAAAGAATGCAAAGATTGACATCTTTGTCCAGACAAAAGACAAAGTAAAGTTACTAATTTAATAGTTAACTGTGATAAAGTCAAAGAAACAAGAGGTGAAAGTTTTTCTAAAAAATTCAACACAGTTTCCACATTCCACACATGATTATATCGTGGTAAAGCTGGGCGCTGTTCAAACACACCTTTTAAAAAACGAGACACTAAAGGGTGCTGTCCAACTGAGAATACACTGTCATGAAGAACAATAGTCGAAGACAATGCAGATCTGGCCGTATTTAAGGCACTATATTTTAAACCCATGTTAAATAATTCCACAAGAAAATCTAATATGTCAGTCACAAAGGCAAACACTGTATCAACTTTTCTTCTACAACAAAACTGTTCCCATCTCTTGAGGTAGGTATCATATTGTTTTGAGGTTCCCAATCGCCATGATTTACAGATAATGTCTTGAGCTGCTTTCGATACTCCTTGCATCGCAAGGTTATTCCGGACAATGGACAGACTAGAAGAATTAACTTCCTCCATAATTTGTGTTCCACCTGTGGGTTGAAGGGTAGGAACAAAGTTGACTTGTTTAACTTGACTTCCCTTGGAGAATCGATTAACATCTTCAACATTGTTGAAAACCAGGGTTGAGTAGGCCACATTGGGAGGATCAAGATTATGTGAGATATCTCTTCTATTTTTATCTTTTTCAAGACCTTGGATACAACACTGAAAGGTGAAAAACCATATGGTAAATGAAAAGATTTCCAACATATAGAAAAAGCATCAATTGCTATAGCCTTAGGATCTGGTTTCCAGGAAACATAACAGTTTACTTTATTATTTAATCTAGAGGCGAACAAATCAACATCAGGTTCCCCAAATGTATTTATGATCTTATCAAAAATGGCCTTATCAAGTGTCCATTCAGTGTTATCGTCAAAATTACGTGACTCTCTATCAGCCACCACATTATTTATTCCAGCTACATGACTAGCAGTTAAATTAATGTCTTGCTGTAAGCAAAATTCAAATATCGTTTTAGTAATGGAATTACATTGAGGTGATTTGCTGCCCCCCTTGTTGTTAATGTAGCAAACTGCTGTTGTATTGTCAAGCTCAATACGAACAGATGTATTGCGATGTATAGCACATAAGGATTTTAGACCAAATAGCGCAGCCTGCAACTCTAAGCAGTTAATATGCCATTGACTCTCATCAACATTCCACCTACCTCCAGTCGTAATATTGTCACATACTGCCCCCCAGCCTAATAAAGAGGCATCAGTCCTGATAAACACTGTTGGGGGTTCTATGATAAGTGGCTTGTAGGCTTTGACAAGATTATTAGACCACCAATAAATGTCTTTTTTAGCTTCGATGGATAAAGTCATACATTGTTCATAATTACCATGTGCCAATTTAAGTGCAGATATTTTTTCCATCTCAATATTCCTATAAAAAAGTTCTCCATGCTCAACTGCTGGTAGACAGGAAATATAAATACCTAATAGTTTTGCAACAGTACGTATCTTGGGTTTCTTCATTAACAACAATTCATTTGCAAACTTAATGGCATAATCAACTTTCCTTGCAGGAAGTCTAATGTTCATTTGTTCTGAATTAAGAACAAAACCTAAATGTTCAAGCTTTTTTGTAGGGGTCAATACAGACTTATCTTTATGCACAACAAAACCTAAGGATTTAAATAAAGTAACAGTTGAGTTATGTTAATGTTTCTACAGCAATTCTCATAAGAATCACTCATTAAAAATACATCATCAATATAGCCACTTGATGTAAGAGCTTGTTGTCTGAGAAAAGCAAAAATAGGTTTCAAAAGCTTAGTAAAATAGCGCGGTGCTGAAGCTAAACCATTTGGGAGTACTCGAAACTGATAAAGTTCGCTATTCCATTGAAATTTCAGATACTTCCTGTAATTTCTCGCAATTGGTACAGAATAGTAGGCATCCTTCAAATCTAGTGATGCCATAAAACATGAAGGCTCTATTAAATCAATAATTGTTTGAATCGTGTCCATTTTGAAATGATGATACACAATATATTCATTGAGATTTTTAAGATTTAAAATCATTCGATGAGAACCATCCTTTTTTGGCCTAATAAATATTGTGGATAAAAATTCTCCATTCTCATGAGATGTTAATTCTATAACACCTTTATCAAGAAATTTGCTTAATTCATGTGAGATGATCTCCTGCTCAGTTTTATTAAAAACATGCTGATTGGGTTTACTTAACTGAACCGGTATTTCTGTAAATTCGAGTTCAACCCCCTGTATAGCGTTGAGAATCCAAGGATCGGATGTGTATTTTTCCCAAACATGGGTAAAATTTTCCAGTTGTCCACCTTGAAACATTTGAAAATCATACTGTAACTCAGACAACAAACTGCTTCCATCATGAAAAGTGGATAAAGACACACAAGTATCTAGTGGTAAAGGATAATGAGACTGACACTCACCTACCTCTGTGTTATCAGACAATAAATCATGCTCACTGGTACTTAGACTTTGGGTTTGTTCAGACCCGGTACATGTATTTTTCTTCGTTTTGGTGGCGGCACACTTCGTTTGTCTAAAAAACGATTTCCACCTGGCCTTCCATAGTTTCTGCTATTTGATTTATAAGCGTATCTTCTATTCTTGGCTTCCATTTTATTGTAGGGGCTATATCTTGTGGATTCCCTGCTGTAACTTGAACGATCTCGATTCACTTTCTGTACAATCCTGTTGGTTTCAGAAATCTCTCGTAGTCGATCAGTTAAATCAGCACCAAACAGCAAGGCACCGTTCGGTCCTTTAATTGTACATAATGAACGGTAATTAGTGTTAACGTCTGTTTTCATCAGAACTCGGCGTCTGCCATTTACTTCTGCATTAACTGCAGCCAAAAGTGCCATGGAATCGGTGAGGAATTGGTGTCCATGTTTGTTTACATTGACAGTGTCAATGGCCGTAGCGCCCCCTGTAGACGTCATAAGTAACTCTGCCAACTTTGTAAGCGGGATAAACGCCTTCATAATGATGTTCTGAATTTTTTGAAGTTTAATGTCGGTTGAGCGTGTTTCCCCGCTCAGCGACTCCCAAATTGGCGGATTAACTTTAGTTTGAGTCAAATTTTGACAATTTTGTGGGCGTGTATAGCGGTTGAGTAATTCATTCGTCTTTTCTTCTGACAACCCATGTTTGTAGCATGTGCCAACCAAAATTCAATTTTTGAGCTACAGACCTGAAATTTTGCACACAGTTAGAAAAACACCTGAGAATCATTAATCTGTTTCAATTATGACAATCGGTTCATAACTTTGTTTTTTGTAGCTAATTTTATATACCCATACGTAAGCAGCGTTTTCCCAAAATCCGTCAAAAACAGGCAAAATTGAAAAAATAATATTTTGACTAACTGAATGACTTTGGAACAGACTCAAATTGTACACAGATGTTCTAGAGACACACATTTACTAAAATCAACCACAAAAATATTGTTTTTACCTTTTATTTTGACAAAATTTAAAGCAAATTGGACATATTTTGTTCCGAAAAAACATAAAAATAATAACTATAAAAAAAAATCATTAAAAATAGTGGAAATTGTTTTTTGATGATTAAATGGAAACTGGAAACATGTTCTCATGGACAGCTATGAAATATCCATGTTCTCGTGGACAGCTATGAAATATCCATGTTCTCGTGGACAGCTATGAGTATGAAATATCAAAAAATAAAATTATCAAAATAAATGCACTGAATCATAACTAACAAAACTCCAGAATTGAAGTTTTCAGTATAAAAATATAAAAAAACACAACAATTCAGCTAAATATCTACAAAATATTCTGCATATACTGAAAAAGTTTTGTAAATATGATTAAACAATACTGATAAAATGAAGGAAAACAGGCTGGAATACATGATACATGAGTTAATAATACATGAGTTAATATTAATAATCTAATATACTGTATGTTAAATAATAAAAATATTGAGACAAACAAGATGAAAAACAAGGTATAAAGAAGTTAACTACAGGTATTTAAGTTGTCAATCATAAAGTCAAGTTAACAGTACTACCGGTAATGAAAAGAGTAACACTGTAAAAACTTCAGAACAGAAACAGGTGAAAAACAGTTAAAAATAAGTTGACAGTAATAAATATATGTTAGCTATATTAATAATATTAGTATAAAGTAATAATGGAAAAAGTAACTTTATATAAATAAGTCAATAATATTAGTTAAAAGTTATGGAAAAAAAGGTAAGAAAAAAACATTGTCTCTTCAGAACTACTAGTAGACCTATCCATTTCTCAATAATTAAAAAAAAAAACCTAAAAATAAAAATATAGAAAAGTACTCCTTATTTCTTTTTTTTATTGGGCTTTATTATACCATACAATTCTGAGCTATGTTTGTTTTCGTAAAAAAATCAACTGCACAGTCTTAGAAAGTTAAAATTCTTCCTATGATCACTCATTATTAGCACGTGTGTAACTAACGGGTGTCTAACGGTACATTTGACACGCCCCCGCCATTACAATATGGCCGACAGAATTTCGGTCACATGGAGAAAAATTGAATTTTACCAATGTTCACGTCCACTTATGGAAATAAATGAAGATGGATCTTATAAAGGGATATTTAATCCATATTTGAGCAGGTTTTTTTTCGCTCCGCATCTTCCACGAAAAAATTTACAAAATTTCAAACTTTTCAATCGGAGAAAAAAAATATTCTTACCTTGCTACGAGTGATAAATTTTGCATGCGGAGCAACCTTGACCTCTTAACTAACTGTTTTCGGTTGAATGGAACCGGTATCGATTGCAGGTAACCAACACGAGGCCGTAATGCAAGGCTAGCTTTTCGCGAAAAAATAGTGCCATATTTGTGACAGCCAATTAAGAAAAAAGAGTTACGTCCCTTTTTCGGTTGGCACACGCTAATGTTTGATCATGTTATTTACCGCTTCTGCCAGACTGGCTTCAATATTCGGCCCACATACTTCATCAATATTATTATATTGAGAAAAATAGTTCGTTAAACAAACGGGATTTGAAACTTCTTGTTCGCTTTGACCAGAATGTGACCTGGGGGGCTCTTTCTTCCCACTACCAGAAACAAGTAATTGTTGCAATGCCGTTGTGCCGTCAACTACTTCAGTATTATTTACATTTTCTTCGTCGCTTTCATCTTGCTCGTCGTAATGAGACGAACAGTGCGAACTGATTTCATCTTCCTTCATTCCTTGTCAAAATAATAGTTAAAGAATTCCTGTTGATTTTTCTTCAACTGTTCAATATTTTCTGTTTGAGATTTTCTAAAATCATCCATCATTAATTTCATCGAAGACGAAATAGAAGACGATATTGCAGCTGCAAACGAATTTTCGTTCGAAATATTCAAATTCCTGTTAGGAAAAACTGCTGGTTTATTCAGTTGCTCAATAGAGCCCGCTGCGGCACTAATACTAGAAGTAGGCCTAGCTGCACTCGACCGGCTGTGATTTGACTTTTTCTGCGAAGGTTTCCCTTTCGAAGAAGGGGGTGTCGGGATCAAACTTTTCCCCCCAACAGCATTTGGATGCTTTGTAAGTAAGTTAGGTTTACTTGTCAAAAAATTATCAGATCCATCAGTGATTACACTGGTTTTATCCGAGCTACTTTTATTATCACACTCAGGCGACGCCATGACAGGTCGTGCTTCGCTCATCAAGACAAATGAGCGATAAAATAAAAAGATCTAAACCACAAAAAATAAGTTTCGTTCTAGCGGGTTTCCGCCGAAACCAGGTTCACCAAGCAAAGCAAAAGGTGAGAGTGGTAACTAAACCGTAAAAATGACAAATTATTGTCATTAAAACAAAGATCAAATAGACAGAATTGTCTGCTATGTGACCACGCTCTCGAGACCAAACGAGCTACTGACGACCACGTGACTTAGAGCTTATCTCATGGGATTCCTACTGAAGGATGACGGGATAGAATAATAATTATGTTAATAACAGAAATGTAAGATTGAATATGAATAATAATGGAAATTTAAGGCCTAGAAAGAGGGTTATTATACAACTAGATCAGGAAGAGTAGTAAAACCTGTTGATAGATTAGATTTTTGAAAATGTGTTTTTTTTTTCTTTTCTTCTTTTCTTTATGAAGGAAGGAGGATAGTATATATGGTTAAATTATAAGTGTATACTGTATTGGATGGTTAACTTGATTTACTTATGTAGTTTAATATAGTTTAGTTTTATAGTTTCATGATACTAGATAAGTATGTTAGTTTATAATATTATTTGATAAAGATTATATTGATGTCCATCTGAAGAAAGGGAGATGTTATGGTATTAAATAGTGATGATGACGTAAGGGAAATCCTTTAGGAATTCCTTGTGTTTGTTTCATGTGATCATTGGAGAATACACGCTGGATGCAAATGGCCGATTGATTGTTTGTTGTCTTTTGAAACCAATCCACACAACACCTCCTACATGAAACAACTATTCACATTCTACAAACAGGAAAGACTGAATCTTCGTTCGTCCACAGATACTACTTTACTATCTGTGCCTGCTTACAAGAGACTCAGAGGAAAACTATCTTTCCCTATAAATGGTGCCCATATGTGGAATAAGCTACCAAGATCAATTAGAGCAAGTTCAACTTTTGTTAAATTTAAATGAGAGTTAAAAACACACTTGTTTAAATATTATTACAAACTGTGATGTGACATTTGTTAAGCGCTTAGAAATATCACCGGATATAATGAAGCGCTATAGAAGATGAATAATAATAATAATAATTACACCGTGAGTTATGGCCCTTGTTTTGCTTGTACCTTGTAAATGCTCTAACGACAAAAGTTATTATCCGATCTGTATGAAATGTATATGTATCATTTAAATTAGTAAAATGATCAAGCCTATTGAGTTTCAGCAAATTTAAATTTCCGTTAATTACATCTAGAGTTATGGCCCTTGTTTAGCTTTGTTGAATCTTGTGAATGCTTAAGCGACAAAAGTTATCACCTAATCTGTATGAAATTCATATCATTTAAATTAGTGAAATGAAGAATCCTATTGAATGTCAGCAATTTCCGTCAATTACGTCTAGAGTTATGGCCCTTGATTTACTTTGTTAAACTTTGTGAACATTTGAACAACAAAAGTTATCATCCGATCTGTATGAAATTTATATGCATTACCGTATTTTTCAGTGTATTAGGCACATGCGTAGATAAGGCGCAGGGCGAGTTTGGCAGAGGTGTTTCAGGAAAAAATAAAAATGCATGGTTTAGGCACACCCTTCTCAGGCGCCTTGTGAAACACGTGCCATACCATATAATTAGAAGGGGTCGAACTCCCAGATCCGTGACCAATTTCCGGGGAGGAAGGTTTGAGGATTGATTCTGGTAGGGGGGGACTGTTCTGAGGATTTGTGCATTTTGGAACATCTGGAAAGTGTGGGCAACTCTCAGGAGAGGCAAAAATCCAAGATGGCGGCCGAAATAGCACAAAGACTTGTAGTTGGGTGCAAATGTCATCAAACTGTCCTTGTAATATGTCATTTTTATAGTTTTCAGGGTTGCTGAATCCATTAAGAACACTCCCAAGCCATTTTGATGCACCCATATCCCAATATGGCGGAAATCTGGCAGAAATGGTGGAAAAAAACGGAAAATAATGTCATATATACTGGTATGGCAAATATGGGCTTGTAGTATATCGTTTTTAGGGTTTTCATGGATGCTTAGTTCTATTTTGATGGTCTCATGTCAATGAAATCTACATTAGATGTTAAATATGAAACCAAAGTCAGCGCACAGAAGATACAAAGATACGGAAAACATCATTATATACGTAATACGTCATTCATATAGCACCTACTAATATCATAATTTCTAAACATTCATAGGCATATACCTTTCACGCAAATCTTTCAAGACGACAGACTTCAATCAGAGTCCGTGTCAGAAAGTTCTGAATCTAATGCACTGTCAGACTCAGATGTGTCACTAACAGAGGTATCATTATCTTCCTCATCATCACCACCATCAATGTCTACCGATGATCTGAACTTAATGGGCAAGGCCGGGTTTATATACCGTACAGGAACACACATTTCCCTCTTTCAACTCTCATCCATATCCGAGTAGATCAGCTACGTTACTGACATTGTAACTTAGCATGATATATTATTATGCTTGATAGTTCGCTCTTTTTATGTGCTGTTCCAGTCTATCTTGATCAGGTTTTTCATCTTTAGCCATTTGCTAGCTCTACCACAAGCTACAGTTGTGGATTTTTTGTCATTATATACTGAGCGCCATGGAAAACGCCTCATTTTTTTTACCCAAATATTTTATTACTAGGTGGTTTTGTATGTATAATATTATGCAATACTATGAACTATTGTTTCACACAATGCTCCCAAAAGCAAAAAATGCCTGTGTGCAAAAAAAAAAAATTGCACGAGATGCACATGAAAAACCCAATATTCATGTGAAGCATTATGTGTGAGCCCTTTAAAAGCATGTTTTCAACTTAATGTGCAGTACATGAACTGTGAAACGTCAATCTGTCGTAATTTGTTGTTGGATGTGTGAAGGAATCGAGCTCTAGATGCCAAGACTTAGTGAAAATCAACGGAATGAAGCCATGGGAATGTCCAGGGCTGGCATGTCTACACGTGCTATTGCCAGACACTTCAATTGTCATCAGTCCACTATTGTAAGGTTGGTGGAACGTGTTCGAGTTACTGGATCAACACGTGACTGTCAACGTCCTGGTCCACAACGCGTTACAACCCTTGCTCAAGAACGCTACATCCAGGTCACTCATCTGCGTGACAGATTCTTCCCAGCGACTCGAACAGGTGCAGCAGTCGTCGGAAGACAAGGACCAGTAAGTGCCAACACCGTAAGACATCGTCTAAGAGAAGTAGGACTCTGTGCACGACGACCTTATGTTGGAGCTATCCTCAGGGATAATCATCGTCAGCGGCGTTTGATATGGGCTCAAAGACACCAGACATGGAGAAGAGTAGACTGGCAAAGTGTGCTCTTCAGTGATGAGAGTCGCTTTCATCTTTATCACGCTGATGGCCGTCAACGTGTGTGGAGACGTCTTGGGGAACGTCTTGCAGACTGCTGCGTCTTCAAAACGAATAGATGGGATGGGGGAAGTGTAATGGTGTGGGGAGGCATCACATTTCATCATCTGACCGCCCTACACATTTGCAGGGGTCGCGTTAATGCTGTAGACTACCGTGATGATGTCTTGCAACCAATTGTTGTTCCGATGTTTCAAGCACACCCACAACTTCAGCACTTCCAACAGGATAATGCATGTCCGCATACTGCTCGTTTTAGTATGGACTACCTGGCTGCTAACAACATCATTGTCTTCGACTGGCCAGCCATGTCTCCGGACATGGCACCGATAGAACATGTCTGGGATGAGATTGGACGCCGTCTGTATCGGAGACCACAGATGCACACCATTGCTGCTTTAGAAGCTGCTCTTGTCTAAGAATGGAACAATTTGACCCAGGCCTTCTTTCAAACATTGGTAAATTCCATGCGACGTTGCTGCACAGCGTGCGTAAGAGCCCGTGGAGGACACACACGCTACTGACATCTGTGTTGTACTTTTGGTTTTGACCCCTCTGACTTTGTACCGTTGATTACAGATTAAACATCCATAAGTGTACAAATGTGTTGTTATTGATGTGTTCCCATTTGAATATTGTTCACAATAAGAAGCAAAATAAATAAGATATGTTTACAGGATCATTTTGTTATACGAAAAACTAAGTGATGCGTTTTTCATGGCGCTCATAGATACATCTCAGCACAAATTGTTCCATGGAGGCTACCAGATTATCGGATACAGTTAATGCGACACCTAAACCATCTAACAATGATGCATCTGCACTAAACGTGGTCTTTTTGGAATGCCCAAAAAATCCCGACACTGTATCATAACCGGTTATTGAGTGGAACTGTACGATATGTAGCTACTCATGTGGCAGTAATCTTTGTGCATCAGATGGACCTTGTACCTATTACGATTCCAAATAGTTGCATTGCTCTTTTGGACATGGGCATGTACTGGCGAATAGCGATTTCATCGACAGAAGACAGACGGAAAGCAGATGGTAGTGTATACACATGGTATGATTATGCAGGGAAAATTTTCAATCTAGCTTTGAAACGACACCCAAAAGCGAAAACGATCGTATTCACATGATCTTCCGATCTCGACGAAAGATTCTGAACGCAAACTATGTTCAGAACATAACCAAGGTGGTACCAAGAACATTTATATCAAGGCCGATAGTAAATTTCTGAACGCTCTAGAATTCTCCAATTTCTTTTCAAATGATGCTAATAAAGTGAGACTACAAGTGTTTCTACATAAAGAGTTCAATAAATTAGTAAAAACACACCCAGGTATTCAGTTCATTTACTCTATCAGAAAGAAATCTTATGATCTAACAGCCGACAACTGTAGGATTTCCAACTTTTCGAATGTGACCAATTAAAGGTGGACACTATTTTGTTGAGATCGATTGGAAATGATAAACTTGTGGTTATAGAAGCAGAAGATACTGATGTTTTGGTTTTATCAAGTTATGTTTCTCAGATGGAGCCAGGGTCTCTAGCAGTTAGACGAAAGGGGCAGTTTTTTGATGCACAAAGGTTACTGCCACGTGATGTGGCGCTACGTATCGTACAGTTCCACTCGATAACCGGTTGTGATACAGTTCCAGGATTTTTTGACCATTCCAAAAAGACTCTATATAAGTTCACGTTTAGTGCAGATGCATCATTGTTAGATGGTTTAGGTGTTGCATTAACTGTATCCGATAACCTGGTAGTCTCCATGGAACAATTTGTGCTGAGATGTATCTATAATGACAGAAAAATCCACAACAACTGTAGCTTGTGGTAGAGTTAGCAAATGGCTAAAGATGAAAAACAAATGCACACACCGTATCCCATCTGATCAAGATAGTCTAGAACAGCACATAAAAAGAGCGAACTATCAAGCATATATCATGCTAAGTTACAATGTCAGTAACGTAGCTGATCCACTCGGACATGGACGGGAGTTGAAAGAGGAAATGTGTGTTCCTGTACGGTATATAAACCCAGCCTTGCCACTTAAGTTCAGATCATCGGTAGACATTGATGATGGTGATGATGAGGAGGATAATGATACCTCTGTAAGTGACACATCTGAGTCAGACAGTGCATTAGATTCAGAACTTTCTGACACAGACTCTGATTGAAGGCTGTCGTCTTGAAAGATTCGTGTGAAAGGTATATGCCTATGAATGTTTAGAAATTATGATATTAGTAGGTGCTATATGAATGACATATTACGTATATAATGATGTTTTCCGTATCTTTGTATCTTCTGTGCGCTGACTTTGGTTTCATATTTAACATCTAGTGTAGATTTCATTGACATGAGACCATCAAAAATGAACTAAGCATCCATGAAAACCCTAAAAACGATATATTACAAGCCCCTATTTGCCATACCAGTATATATGACATTATTTTCCGTTTTTTTCCACCATTTCTGCCAGATTTCCGCCATATTGGGATATGGGTGCATCAAAATGGCTTGGGAGTGTTCTTAATGGATTCAGCGACCCTGAAAACTATAAAAATGACATATTATAAGGACGGTTTGATGACATTTGCACCCAACTACAAGTCTCTGTGCTATTTCGGCCGCCATCTTGGATTTTTGCCTCTCCAGAGAGTTGCCCACACTTTCCAGAGGTAGCAAACTGCTCAAATCCTCAGAACAGTCCACCCCTACCAGAATCAATCGTCAAACCTTCCTCCCTGGAAATTGGCCACGGATCAGGGAGTTCGACCCCTACTATAATGACATTCTCACCAACCGTTGCATTATTCAGTGGTTCTAGAATTACAGTGTTTGGCATCGGTGGTTTTGGGAAACCAAACCTGCAAATCTTTTGATTCTTCCTTCTACATGTATGAGAATGTTTATGTCTGATAATTTACAAGTGGCTGTAAATCTTTGTCATCCACAATTCTTCTACATGATATCTTGCTGTCAATGAACTCAACAATTTCTTCATTTTCACTGCACTTGTATTTAGGAGCCTCATCAACCCATAACAAAGCATGAATGTGAGGCTAGTCTCTGTGCTGAAACTCAACCCTGTAAAAATAAAAATCACTTATTTTTCCCAATGGTGAGTTCTCTGCTTTCAGTACATCTTTGAACAACAGATTGACCTGGTAATCAAACTGTCTAACACATGTAACTAGGTCTGACGAAATAAGCTTACACTTTTCCTCCCAGGCCATGTTATCTATTTCTTCATCAGTATATTCCTCATCTTGCAGCTTGCCTAATATTTTAAGCAAATGCTTCCATTTCGTTTCAGCGGCACTAAAACTACAAAAGTAGGTGGCCTCTTCCAGCATTCTTGTCATCCCAAACATATCGGCAATACTATATACCGGAAAACACCGGAAAACAACCGGAAAACACCATTTTATACTGAATACCGGAAAACACCGGAAAAACACTAAATACCGGAAAACATCCTAAATACCGGAAAACACCCTAAATAGGTAACCCGGAGCCTGGTCCTCTGTGTGCGGTCCTCTGTCCCCCCCAAAAAATAGAATTTTTCCGAAAAATTGATTTTACAAAAAAAACATTCCGTAGGAAATAATTTTACAGAGAAAAATACTGGAAACAAAATTTGAATTTTTTGAGAGAGAAATTTGAAAAGAAATTTTTCTTTGACCGTAGGCGATCGCTCGCTTGTATGTTAATGAACTTTTTTCATCAGCGCTCACCTGGTCCAAAACCACATACGAGGACCAAACTCCGCATTACTAAATACCTACCGGAAAACATAGAAGAGTAAACTGTGCCCAAGATTTTTTTTAGAGAGCGCGCCGCGCCGCGCCGCTTTGGGAGGGATCATCGTCAGAGTGGGACGGGGGGTGGAATTGTCCAGTCACGTGACGAACATAGATCTTCCATTCCTCAACCCATATTATTTCCACAGTCATTGTCATTAATCACAAATTACGGGATGATATACGAAAATGCAGGTTTACTTTGAAATAGTGCAAATGATACTTTTCCATCTACAATCTTCAGATCAAAGGATGAAAGTTCTTACACAGTGTAGTATAATTTGTGCAACAGAAGACATCTCGAATATCAATTGTCGGAAAAAACATTTTCTCGGGGACATTTTTTTCCGATTACGCATTCGGTGTAAGTCTTCAGCCACCAGGAAGTGGTTAATATAGTAATGTTTTATTACGATAGTAGTACATAAAACAAATTGGTTGCCTGAGGTTCTCAGGGGGGGGGGGGCGAAAGTAGCCTCATCGGCTAGAGTCCTCTATTTCACAAACAAAAACAACAATTGCTTCCTTGAAAATTTATGGATCAACCCTTTTCACAGACGTCCAGTTTACCACTTCCCGTCAATGCAGTAAGATAGAATATGTAGTTTCATCATGGACAATTGGGCGAAAGTTGGGGTTTTCTCAAGGAAAACTGGTCAACAAGTTGGGGAATAAAGCTCGAAAAGTAATCCAGAAAAAAAATCCTGTGTGCGGCCCTCGGATTATGATGGAATATGTTGAATATTATTATGGTTCAAGTGATTATATTTGACCCTGGAATGAAAGTAAGCTCAGAAACAAGTAGATTTTTAGCCCTTCCAACGAGATGGATAGCTCTTGGAAAGGATAGACACTTTTCAGATTACAGCCTGTCCGAGAATTGCGTGGCATCCATTTCGTTTGGTGATTAGGACACATAACGGTTAAACCTGGAACTTCAACTCGAACTATTCATAGATTTATTAACTGGCTTTTGATGATACTTGCTGTTTTATGATGCGATTTTTTGTTACCTAGGGAGGAGTTGGCCTAATCGTGTCTTCCACTAATTCGTACCACCCTGATGCCAGCGTTACTGGTATTGGTAAGAATCAGGAGACCGGCGCAACCGGCATATAACGGGGCCCTCAGAGGGCTGTGTTTAATCTATTGAAATGCTGAAACACTGAAATCTACTAAAATTTACTGAAAACTAAAATTAAAATACAAAATAAAATATGGTCAATGATGGAGGTAGACTGATTGCGTCTTTTAAAACATTCAAAACATAATAGGCATCAACAAAATTTTGGAGAAAAAAAAATTGGAAATATTTTTTTTTTTTTTTGGGGGGGGGGGGGGCTATTTGTAAAACGAACATCGTAATGATCTTGACCTTCCTTCATCGGCGCTCACTTGGTCCAAAACCGCACACAGAGGACCAGGCTCCGGGTTACCTATTTAGGGTGTTTTCCGGTATTTAGGATGTTTTCCGGTATTTAGTGTTTTTCCGGTGTTTTCCGGTATTCGGTATAAAATGGTGTTTTCCAGTTGTTTTCCGGTGTTTTCCGGTTGTTTTCCGGTGTTTTCCGGTATATAGTATGGCCCCAAACATATCGGATTTGGCTTTTTTAAAGTATGGTGGCGAACCTCTCAATCTTTTTAACATAATATAGCCATCATCAAATTGCACTAATTTCTCCAAGTGACCAGATGTCCGGAGATCACCAGCCGTCAAATGTTTACCAGCAGTTTTATTTTTTCTAACTGCTACATTTGCTTGACCAATCATAGTTTTCATTTGCAGCTTTTTCAATTTGAAAAAGATATCATCAACACAATTTGCAGCTCTTCTATCATCCCTTCTTAACTCAGACTTACAAAGCTCACTGTAGTAAACTTATACTTTTTCCTCTTTATCTACTCTTGCCTTTCCTGCAAGCAGTTGGGACTATTTATTTATGAGATATATAGTAACAGCTGTCTTAGTTGTCTTTCGTTTTATTTAGTTGATTGGCGATTGTTGAGACTGCGATTAACACTGCTAGTTCTCCTTTTGTTCTGTTTTATCTGCGAGTATAAAACTTCTTTGTTTTGTTTTATCTGCGAGTATAAAACTTGACAATAATATATTGTTGAAAATTCGTGTATATTTAGTAATACTTCGTTGTTTTTCTTTTATCAAATAGTAAACGAGCCTGATTGACCAACCACTGCTATAATGTTTTTTCGTGAAACGGTAGTCTATAACTGCAATCAACACACGGCCGCCATTCTCGATGATTGACAACTCACGTTTTTCCTCATCCACCAAAGAACCGTTAGGTTTCTTTGAACATACTGCAATAACATCGGGATTATCAGTTAATCAGCTTTAATTATCCCGCTTTGATCGTTGCCATTTCTTATATTTTCCACAAAAAAACTTTGCCTCGTAGGCTACGCACAAATTTATCGATTGGTATTGCCATCTACGACAAGCATTTCATTTTTTGTCGCCCTTGCCTTGGTCATACGTTTCTTTTTTTATTTTGATGTCTATACCTCAACCCCAATGTTGAACAATGTCAATAAGTCACGTTTGAAAGATTTTTCAAGACACAGATATTTATTAACCATTTTAACAGACTGTGGTGTAGGATTTAAATGGTTCATTAACATTATCAATACATAAAATTTGATTTTGTTATTAGATTAAATAAATGTTTGTTTTATTTATAAATCCGTTTCGGTTTCGCGAATGTGGATTTTGATCCGTACCAAACTTTATTTTGAGTAGTGACTCGAATCTTGACTCATAAATATAACACCGGTGTAACAAAAATCGCTCTTCATTTTATTGCCCGCAATCAAATGATTACGTAACATCAAGGTAGTAATCATTGAATCCTATTTCCTTTTGAAACCGTGCTATAAAAATAAACCAATTGTCCAGTGTTGTGGTTTTTAAATGTGCTGTAGTTTTTAAAACGTGCTTATATACATATAAACCAGGGATAGTTTTCATGTGTTGTTTTTTTTGTTTTGTGTGCATGCCGTTATTTCTTTGAAACGTTCTTCCTATGCATAAACCATGATTGTTTTCCATTGTTGATTTCTTCAAAACCTTCTTAATATGTATTAACCAGTGATTTGTTTTTGAATTTTGATTTCTTTTTAAGGTGCATGCTGCAATTATATTTCTTTATATCTATGAATCAGTCTTTTCCAGTGTTGTGTATTTTTAGTATTCATGTTATTTTTTAGTGTTCATGCATATAGTTTTTTAGTGTTTAGTGTTCATGCATATAATACAATTGTTTTTTGTTATTAAATTATCATAGCTAAGTATGTGTTCTGTTTTATTTATAAACCCTTTTCTTTTTCGGGATCGGTATGGCCCCATCAACACACATTATATTTTTAATACCATACGAGTACATATATTGAGAGAGTAAATGTTGATTTAGCAATACCGTTTGATATCGTTCTTCTGCAGTCAACATTTTATTGCCCCCAATAAAGTGATCAAGGCAGTTATCATTGAATCCTGTTTTCTTTTTGATACTTTTTCAAGCCAGTCCTATTGCTTTGTCTGAAAATGAGCGACAGCTTGTGTATTGAGATCGACTATTTGGCGCCAGTGAAAAAGTCTCACGAGATTATCACAGTGTCACGTGTACATTGCCAGGTCTTCTAGCGACGTGTACAGGTGAAAGGCTATGTTCATTCATTTGTGATTTAAAGATAATACATTACCTGGGATGTGCTTTACCGGTTTCCAATGGTATAATAACATTGGACGCAATTTACCGATTTTTGATGTATTTATTTTTTTTAATGGATAATGGATAATAATACACTACGGTTTCCTTTTGATACGGTTTGAAGCCATTCCTATAGCTTTGTCTGAAAATGAGCGACAGCTTGTATAGAGATCGACTATTTGGCGCCAGTGAAAAAGTCTCACGAGATTATCACAGTGTCACGTGTGCATTGCCAGGTCTTCCAGCGACGTGTACAGGTGAAAGGCTATGTTCATTCATTTGTGATTTAAAGAAAATACAATAATACAAAATTGACAATAGTGAATGTCTATGTACCCCCAGATGTCACGAGAAAACCAGTTGACTTCCAGTCACCTCTCGACCAGATTCCTAGGGGTGAATTTGTGTTTTGCGGGGATTTCTACGCAAAACACATCCTGTGGGGGTCACCGAGGAATGACTGTCGGGGGATTAGCCTATGCTCAATAATAGAAGAGAACAACCTATGCGTACTGAACGACGAGAGCCCTACTTTTGTTGGAGGAAATGCCCAACCTTCACACCTGGATCTCACGCTCTGTACGCTTGGTATGGCAAACCGCTTCGACTGGCAAGTACACGAAGATGAAACACTTGGCAGCGACCATCTACTGATAGAACTCTGCATCCAATGTGAAACAACCAGGGAAGTCTATAACGGGAAACCCAATTGGAAAATAAAAGAGGCTGATTGGGCTAACTTCCGTGTAGGCTGCCTTGGGTGGAAAGAAGAAGACATCATCGATGCCAACATCGACGTGTACGCAGCCAACATCACGAGTGCTATTATAGGTGCTGCAGACGACTCCATTCCCAAGACTTCTGGAGGGCAATCAAGGATTAGAAAACCTTGGTGGTCACCAGAATGTCAGAAGGCGGTTAACGAAAGAAAGAAGGCACTATGCCTACGGAAACGCCACTACAATGAAGTCAATCACCAAAACTACCTGAAGTTGAAATATGCTGCAAGAGACACCATCCGGAAGGCACAAAGCGGACACTGGATGACATTCTGTAATGCGTTGAATCAAAACACGCAAACAGGTGCCATCTGGAAGAAGCTGAACGCCATGAACGGGAAGCACAGATCATTCAACATACCAAACCTAAAGAATGGAGATGAGTACATTACCAACGGCAATGAAAAGGCAGATCTACTTGCAAAAGCTTTCGCTGACGCAAGCAGGGACGAAAACCAATCACCAGAGTTCCAGAAGAGAAAGGAAATCTTTTACTCACAGCACCCTTCATTAGAAATTGAACCTAATGAAGGGGCTAAACCAATCAATCTACCCTTCTCTGAGGAGGAGTTAAATAAGACTCTTTCCGTCAAGAAGGTTAGTGCGGCTGGTGAGGACAAAGTAAAGTACTCGATGCTCAAACATCTGCCTAGAAATGCCAAAAGGATACTACTAAACTTCTTCAACACATCCTAGCTGGCAGGAGAGGTACCTAAAGAATGGTGGAAAGCCCACGTCATCCCCCTATCGACCAGTAAGTTTGACATCCACACTGTGCAAAACCTTGGAAACAATGGTTAACATACGACTACAGTTCTATCTGGAGAGCAACCGACTGATCGACGAAAATCAAAGCGGGTTCAGGAAAGGGCGTTCAACAACGGACCACTTGGTGAGACTACAGCAAGTCATGTCGCAGGCACTCCTCTCTGGGAACCTGTTATGTGTCGTGTTCGTAGATTTAACTAAGGCTTTCGATTTAGTCTGGCTAGATGGGCTGCCCTTCAAGTTAGGACGTATTGGTATAACGGGCATAATGTTTCGGTGGATCAAAAGCTTTCTGAGCGATAGAAGGATACAGGTGAATGTTGGCAGATTCCTGAGTGCCGGGCAAACATTAGAAAATGGCACGCCTCAGGGGTCGGTTATAAGTCCCACTCTCTTCAATATTATGATCAACGACATACAGAAATCTCCCTACCTCGACGCCAAAACTGAGTTAGCTAAATTTGCTGATGACAGTACCATATGGAGGAAAGGGAAGAACATCTGTGAACTTCAAAAGAACATGCAGAAGGCCTTAGACAAATTCATGGCATGGGCAAACGATTGGAGATTCAAAGTCTCGGAGAAGAAAACAGTCGGCATGCTTGTAAGCAGGGATAGAGGGATAAGCAGAATGACTCTGTGTATGAACGGGAAAACCATCGAGTTTAAAGACCAAACCAAGTTCCTTGGCGTAATCTTTGACCGAAGGCTGACCTGGAAACCGCACATCGACGAGACTGTATATAGATGCACCAAAATCCTAAACTTAATGAGGAAAATAACGGGCAGCACTTGGGGGGCCAACAGAGTCACACTAATGACGGTGTATCGTGCTCTAATACGATCTGTATTAGACTACGGCTCTCTGGCCTTCATGAACTGCGCGCCATTACTCTTAAGGAAGCTTAACACCATCCAATACAAAGCTCTGTGTATTGTGACTGGCGTAGGGCAAGGGACTGGGAGAGAGGCACTACTGCAGGAAGTCAGGGAGTTACCCCTATCCCTAAGAAGAAAAGAACTAGCGACAAGGTACTGGGCTAAGATCTCGCAACTGGGCGAAAGATCCCCAACCTTTGTCAGTCTACAAAATACAAGATATGTGAGAGATCCTAGAAAGAAAAGCTTCGGCCAGGGTATCAGGGAAACAATCAAGGAAATGCGACTGGGGGAGCTTGCGATAAATGAACATGACCCCCCAGTGATCGCCCCTTGGACGCTCCCTATACCGCCGGTTAATCTAGATCTACTACAGAAAACCGACAAGAAAAACAACCCAACTGCTGCATGTGCTTTCTCTCTAGAACACCTGGAAGACAACTGGCCGTCTGATGACTGGGACCATGTGTACACGGATGGCTCACGCAATCCTGAAAGGGGCACCAGCTCGTTTGGAATATACCTGCCAAACGGGGAACAGGGAATAAGCAGGAAACTGCCCAATAACTGTTCGGTGTACACTGCAGAGCTTGTGGCCATTCGTGACGCTATATCATGGATTTCCCATCAAAAGACTAGTAAGTTCGTCATTCCAAGCGACTCTCTGAGCAGTCTGATTTCAATCCAAAATGACAACTCGGACTCAAGACCAGAAGTCATTTTGGAAATCAGGCAGCTGTACCAGAGGGTCCTAGAGAAAGGAAGCAAAGTAGAACTCGTGTGGATTCCATCACATGTCAACATTAGAGGAAACGAGGAGGCAGATCGGCTCGCCAATGAAGGTCTCAAGGACACAGCACCACTCCGCACCATAGACTACAGCACCACGGAAATCTACAGTATGGTCAAAAGACAGGTCAATTCAATCTGGGAATTAAATCTCGTTGAACTTGACACATACAGATTTCGGCTGGATGACAAGATCTACACAAAGACAACACTCCATCATCCTAGAAGAGATATTTGTAGACTTATATCGAAGCTAAGGGTGAAAGAGCGGCTGTGAGACTACAAACACCAAGTCATCATCTGTGAGTGCGGAGAAGAATGTACCACCAACCATGTCCTGGTAGACTGCGAGGTATACGAGGAGGAGAGAAGGGAACTAGTGAGAACAATGGATACCAACAAAATACCATTCAACACTAAGAACCTACTCTTCCCGAGACCAGATCTGAAACTGCAAATCTTCGAACAAATCCACGCCGTAATGGACATAGTTGGACTAAGTAGAATAGTGAAGTAAGAGGGGGTCACGGTTAGACGGGCCCGGCATCTAAACACTAAACTACATAGGGAATTTATACCAAACTGGCAGGATACTGGAGTAAGGGGGAGTCACGATCAGACGGACTCGACATCTAAACACTATTCCACCAAAAACAGACACCAAACCTACAGAGTGGGATAGTGGAGTAAGGGGAGGTCACGATAAGACGGGCCTGGCACCTAAACACAAACCCCACAAAGATGACATCTACCAAACTAGCAGGATAGTGGAATAAGGGGGAGTTACGGTCAGACAAACTCGGCACCTAAACACTATTCCGCAAATAAAACTGATACCAAACCCAGAGAGTGGGATAGTGGAGTAAGGGGAGGGCACGATAAGACGGGCCTGGCACCTAAACACTAACCCCAAATGATGACATCTACCAATCCAGAACCAGACGAGATCATCTACCAAACGATATGTTTTATATTAAATAAAGGGAAGAACTTCCCACTAAACCAAATCCATGGCCTAAGGCCAAATAGAAAGATTGCAAAATCATATTCTAAAAAACAGGAATCAGCTTCGGCTCTCCTATGTCTTGTCTGAGATATCACTTATGTGGAAGCAGACGTTAAACACCAAGAACTAACTAACTAACTGGGATGTGCTTTACCGGTTTCCAATGGTATAATAACATTGGACGTGACTTACCGATTTGTGATGTATTTGTCAATGGTGGAATCATATTTTCTTTAATGGATAATAATACTACGACCACGGTATGGTGAGCATCTATGGGTGTGCATTTTTTTTATCTTCACCTTTTTTTTTGTACTTCATACGTAAATAACCGTAATCAAAATAAACGATCGGATAAACGACTTGCGAGAAATTAAACGCTTCGTCTAATATTTAAACCCTGTAGATAAATTCATCGGGTGTTAATTTATTTACGCATCTCAGGAAATTAAAGTGCTCGGCTAGTAATTAAACCCATTAGATAAATAAACGAATCCTCCATTTCTAAACACCTCTCGGAGAAATTAAACGCTGTACCATTAAATTAAGCCATGGTACTAATTAAACGATTTTTGTAATTTTCAAGCATTATTATCAA
Organism: Patella vulgata; assembly: GCF_932274485.2. NCBI lineage: Eukaryota > Metazoa > Mollusca > Gastropoda > Patellidae > Patella > Patella vulgata. The sequence continues at coordinate 41,569,134 of NC_065885.2, read as the reverse complement.
TTATCAAACAATGTTTTGAAATTAAACTGTATGCATAGTTATTAGCGCTAAAACAACCATATTAAACGATACCAATCTTATAGTGTATAGTGGCCCAATTTCCAAACTACAGAATACTACAGTATTCATTCCTATACATAACTGTAGAATTTCCTACAGACAGTCAGGGCTCACACTGTCGGTCGCCAAAGTCACAATTTGCGCTAAAAATATGAAAGTGGTGATTAAAATTTGATTTTGGCGATGATTTTGGCGATAATCTTTTGCGGTACTGGCGATTCTTTTTGCGTGCTGGCGGAAAAAAATCTTAAAATTCTAATCGTATTTATCCTGGATTAACCATTAATTGAGTGTCAATCACGTGGCGGAATACTATAAATTAATCAACTGGCTGATAATCTGGATTGCGTCAATGACTAATACTAATTAGTTGCTTGGATTAATGATTAGTTGATTGATAATAGCCAATGATGTATATAAAGCCTATCTCAAGTCATTATTTACTCCTAATGATTAATCAAAGCGGTGATTATTTGATGTTTCGTTTCGTCTTAAAAAAATGTTAATACATGCAATCAAAATGGCCGACGGTTCCTTTTGAAGAGAATTAAATATTTTGATACCTGAATTCGTTTACAGTGGCTTCATATACGTCATGTAAGACATATCAGATATCATTTTTTCAAATTATGTCATCACCACTGGTCGTTTTTTTTATATATATTTTTTTCTGAAGACGGTATTATTGGCGGTTTTTATTTCTGTGTTGAAAAACTAAGCGTGCGTCCTCCACCACCGCAGTGCGTGATAAAGGAGAAACAAGAAATCAGTTCAACACGGTACTAAGGGGCCTACAATACAAGAATGGAATTGAAACCACAGACTTTATGATCCAGACCCCACGAATATGATTGCAACCTTCTCCCATGTGTTGAAAAAATAAGCGGGCGACCTACACTCCAGGGACCTAGACCACAGCGCGTGATAAAGGAGAAACAAGAAATCAATTCAACGCGGTACTAAGGGACCTAGTATACAAGCTTGGAATTTAAACCACACTTTTTGACTCGATCACAGACTTTATGATCTAAACCCCACGAATATGATTGCAACCCTCTCCCATGTGTTAGTATATAAAATACAAAGGCATATTAGCTTACTGGTCCATATTTCGTCGAGTTCCGACTGTATAGCTTGGAAACCGTGCGCCAAATGTCATATATGAAGTGTGGAATAGCCGACCAATCAAAAACACTTATTTTGACCTTTCAACCCCGATAATGCAAACAAACCACTCGAACCAAGACGGAAGACAATTTGTTTGACCAAGGTTAGAAGAAAGTTATGAAGTATTATTTAATGTTAGAATATGAACTATAGCACACTGTATGGCGTATGCCCGTCTTCATTAGCCCAGGTTAGGAGCAGAACAGTAGGACGTTAAACCCCATTTCATTTCATTTCATTTAGAATATGAACTGGATAAACATTAGCAGTCTCTCAATAATGTTCTATATTGTAGTCTAAAATGTCTGACCCTTTTTTTGTCTCCTAAAGTTCTTTTTGTGTAGGCTACTTTCATTCAAAAATCGTATGTAAGGATATATTATTTATGTCACGTGATTGATGTTATCAATTAAATATGGATTATTGTCATTATTCAGGTTCATGTAAATGGCTATAAATGATTTTCGTGAGCTCAGATTTGCTCAAAATATTTCAGGTGACTTTTAATCTAGATTTCTTTCTGTAACTTTATATGTCATCAATATAAACTTAAAAAGTAAAGATTTGCATATTTGATATAAATAAAAATAGCTGATGAATTCATTTGGAAAAGGTCAACTCAAAACAATAAGAAAATATGAACATGAAACAACCTTATTATAAATAAGTCTCTATCAAACGATAAATGTTAATGTCACTTATGGCAGTGGTTTGTTGATAATCATAGAGATTCCCATAAATGATAAAAGTTATATAGGCCTACAGTAGTATGCTAATAAAGTTTGAAAATATTTACATAACACCGATTTAAATGATCAAATAGAAGCCTTAGATATAGTTGAACGATGTTTTAAATCGGATAAAAATTGTGACCTCTAGGGTCCACAAGCTGAAAACGCGATTTTTCGTACAATCAGGTGCCATAATTCACAAAGTTATGGTCCGATATGCGTAAATATCTAAAGGAACCGACATCTGTGGGTTATAAACATATATTTCAAGTATAAAAAAATTTGATCAAAATTGTGACCTCTACACTGTCCACAAGCTAAAAACTTGATTTTTCGTACAATCAGGGGCCATAATTCATGAAGTTACGGTCCGATATGCACGAATGTCGAAAGGAACCAAGATCTTTGGGTTATAAATTTACATTTCAATTTTCAACAAAATCAGATAAAAATTGTGACCTCTATAGGGTCCACAAGCTAAAAACATGATTTTTGTGTACACTAAGGGGCCATAATCCATGAAGTTACAGTCCGATATATGCCAATATTGAAAGGAATCGAGATCTTGGGGAGATAAACCTATATTTCAAATTTCGTTGAAATCGGATAAAAATTGTGACCTGTATATAGAGTGTCCACAAACAATTGTGGACGGTCGGACAGGGGCGACGACAATATACATCCACATGAAAATGTGGGCGTATAAAAAATGAAATGAAAGCTCAAGAATATGGTCCTGCCACACTCCTTGATGAAATATGTTTTGATAAAACCGGTCATAAATGCATAAAGGGTCCAAAGGAAGGTTGGTGTCAATCGTGTCACTAAGATATGTATTACCGATGTGGTAAATGTAATCAAAGATTGCACCAAAAGTGTTTTGCTGGTTATCATGTTAAACCTTAAATACTTTCTGAAGTTGTTATATGTTCCACCAACATGTTCCTGTTTAATAAAGTCGAATATGTCTCAAAAATGCCTATTACCAATGTGTTAAATATAATCAAAGATTGCACCAAAAGTGTTTTACTGGTTATGTTAAACCTTAAATACCTTTTGTTCCCCACCTTTCGAAGAAAGCAGGGGACGATTAAAATGGGATCGTCCGTCCGTCCTTCCGTCCGTCCGTCACTCTCTTTGGAACACAATAACTCTCCTTCTAATTGAGCTAGAATGTTCAAACTTGGTGTAGGTGTTTATTAGGTCAGTGCCTTGATGGACTTCGGAGATGAGCATTCTCTGCTTGGGGTAAGCAGAGATAAGCAATTTGATTGGTTGATGCCTTAAAGGGACACGATAACTTTAGTTCTAATTAAGTGAGAGTGATGAAAATTGGTGTATAGTTTCATTACATCAATACATTAACTAAGTTCGATAATGAGCATTTTCTGCTCAGGGTAAGCAGAGCGATAAGCAATTTGATTTGTAAAGACTTTGGAACACGGTAACTCTCCTTCTAATTGAGGTAGAATGTTCAGTCTTGGTGTAGGCATTCATTAGGTGAATGCCTTGATAGAGTTGGATGATAAACATTGTCTGCTTATGGTAAGCAGAGATAAGTAATCTGATTGGTTGATGCTTTGGGGCATGATAGCTTTGGTTATAATTGAGAGTGATGAAACTCCCAGTATATATTCATTATACCTTGACTATGTTCGATGATGAGAATTTTCTGCTTAGGCAAAGGAGAGATAAGCAATTTGATTGGTCAAGACTTTGGAACATAACATCTCTGCTTTTAAATGAGGTAGAATGTTTAAACTTGATGTAGATGTTCATTAGGTGAATGTCTTGACTGAGCTAACAGAGCTAAGCCATTTCATTGGTCAATGCTTTAGGACAAGATGGCTTTGACTCTATCTGATAGAGAGTGGTGAAACTTAGTGTATAGTTGACAATCAGTTTGATTACTTAATACTTTTGAAAAAAAATAAATGTGCGATGAATTAAAATGTGTCATCTATTTATTTTGAGATTTCGGCGGGGGACATCAGCCTCACTGTTGGCTTGTGGCAATTTGTTATATGCCTTTGTACCACAGTTTGTAAAACGAACATGCACTATAGAACCAAGTCCAAAAACGGATTATTTATATGTAAACTAGCATTGCTTTAAGACTTCAGGAAAATATTCTTTACAAACCACTTATTGGTAAGCAATGGGTTTTAACCAGACTTTTCGTGTGAACATGTTATACACATTTTACCCAGTTCAAGTTATTTTCTTCCAAGAACTGAAGGACTTTTTTATGTGCCTTCAAATAATGTACCAGTAATTTTCCTTTAAAAAAATTATTATAATATTTAAACATATGCTATATATGCTATATTTGGTTATATTTTAGCTTGTTACCATACAGTCTACATCCGGAAGTTGCAAACTCATGTATTAAACATAATACTAATATGGTAACGGCCAGCTATGTTTCACCAGCCATGCAAGAACTTGATCAACGGTTGGTACGAATTGAAGATTTTCTATTGTCATTTACATGTCTATGGGCTATTCAACATAATTTGAATTACAAAACACTGTAATCTGGGTATTACTATACAGTTTCTCCTTTGAACAATAAGTTACAAAAAAAAGAAATATACAAATTCTTGTACTCTTGGATTTGTTGATGTAGAAAATTGAATTTCTATAATATTACCCAGAACATGTACTTTACTTCTATTTGTAGTGCTAAAGATGCTGGCATAACATTATTAAATGAAGTAGGAGTTGATCCTGGTATCGACCATATGATAGCCATGCAGTGTTTTGATGAGGTTAAAAAAGATGGTGGTGAGGTAGATAATATTTTTATAACCCCACATGGAAATGTGGACGTATATTGCCGTCGCCCCCGTCCGTACGTCGGTCCGTCCATCGTTCACAATTTCTTGTGAACACTCTAACGCCAAAAGTTATCATCCAGTTGTTTTAAAATTGGTATATGTTTTTTGCATTAGTGAGATGAAGAAGCCTATTTAATTTCAATAATTTCCATATATTACGTCTAGAGTTATGGCCCTTGTTTCACTTTTTTGAACCTTGTGAACGCTCTAATGCCAAAAGTTGTTAACACCCGATCTTTGTGAAATTTATATGCAATATTTAAATTAGGGAAACGAAGAATCTTATTGAATTTCAACTATTTCTGTAGATTACTTCCAGAGTTGAGACCCTTGTTTCAGTTTGTAGAATCCTGTGAACCCACAAACGCCAAAAATTATAATCTGATCTGTATGGAACTGTCTTGTAAAGGCCCCCAATTATCTACAAAGGAATAAATATGCGACAACCCTTGTCGACCGCTCGGACAATTTAGCTACTGTGGGCGTATGTTTCGTTGCCTGGCAACCTATCTTAGCTTCTTGTCTTCCCCAATGGATTTACAAAAGAAAATTTCAGTAAAATTTAATTACTTGTGTCTTACTTTTAGAGTGGTCATAAAAAAAACGATATATTGTAATACAGATTCTCCACAATATGTAATTTGGTCATTATTATCACTCTGATTTTTGATGATTGGCTTTATTTCAATTGTGTTAAAATTGTAGGAACTTTGCAAAGGCTTATCCATAACTATAATTTGAAGATTCCGAATGTGACTCAAATAAAGGATATAAGTTGTAATTTTTACTGACAGAATGTGACATTACTGACTGTAGCATCAGATGGAATCTGAACTATCTGCCATATGGATGTTCCTCAGGGATCTATAATGGGACCAATCCTGTTTATAATTTATACATTAACAGTCAGACATATAGCTTTAAGCCATGGATTGAGTTTAGATGTCTGTACAGATATCACATAACTGATGGGGCATCCAGCTTTGTTGTCGACTAATTTCCAGAAATTATTAGTCATTATGTCCTCTGTGCAAGCAGATAATTTAATATTACAATCTTTACTTTTACAGTAGAACTCAAATATAGATATGTCCTGTTATCCATCCATTATCACTGTAATATTATTTGTTTTAGATTACTTCATATATTTCATGGTGTGGAGGATTACCAGCACCGGAATGTTCCAATGTACCATTACATTATAAATTTAGTTGGTCCCCTACAGGTGTTATGATGAACTGTTTAGCGGGCGCTAAATATAAATTAAACAATAAAGTGAGTAAATTTAACAAATGTGACCCATCCTGGCAAAATGAGTTGAAATTGATATTTTCACAAAAAAGAGTCTATAAAACATTTTAACCTATTTAACCCTAGAGCCAATTAAAAGATTAGCTACCTACCCCTAAGCTCATTAAATCAGCAGGGCCCATCTCCCTAGGCCAATTAGTGGGTTATTGTTTTAACAATTAAAATCCTAATACACATTACAAAATCACAAATAACTAAAAAAAAAATATTTTCTATAAAAAGAAATACTCTGTTACAAAAATGTACAGATTGTGGTGTTCTTTCCAATGATATAAAATTCAATTGTACAAAGTGGCAATTGTATAAATAATATTGAAAAGTCAATTCCACTAAAATTATGACTTTTCTCTGTCATAATGGTACAATATTGTGAACAAGTATTCTCTAAGAATTTTTAGACACATGGAATGACCCACTTGCTTTTTATATACCCACATTTCCATGTAGACGTATATTGTCGTCGCCCCTGTCCGTCCGTCCACAATTGTTTGTGGACACCCTACAGGTCACAATTTTTATCCGATTTCAACGAAACTTGAAATTTAGGTTTATCTCCCTAAGATCTTGGTTCCTTTCGATATTGGCATGTATCGGATCGTAACTTCATGGACTATCGCCCCCGAGCATACGAAAAATCTTGTTTTTAGCTTGTGGACCCTATAGAGGAACCTATAGAGGTCACAGTTTTTATCTGATTTTGTTGAAATTTTAAATGTAAGTTTATAACCCAAAGATCTGGGTTCCTTTCGATATTCGCACATATCGGACCGTAACTTCCTGAATTATGGCCCCTGATTGTACAAAAAATCACGTTTTTTAGCTTGTGGACCCTATGGAGGTCACAATTTTATTCCGATTTTAAAAACTGTTTGAATATATCACCGTTAAATGTTAATGACGGTTGAGTTCAAATTTCGTGAAAATCGGACGAAAACTGCCAGACAAAATGGCCGCCCCTCTACGCAAATAGTGTAAACATCTAGTATATCAAGGTTGTGGGCCCTCTTAGAGGTAACAATTTTGATCCGATTTTGATGAAACTTAAAATGCGTGTTTATAACCCAAAGATCTTGGTTGCTTTCGAGGAGATCATGTGGGTAAGATGCTGGCTCGCTAGCCTGGAGGTCGGGTGTTTGATCCCTGCATTGGCCGAGAAAGTTCATCCAGATTTTCCGCCGTGATTTCCCCTTGTCAGTGATGCAGAATGGAGGGCCTGACAAGGACAGCTGTCTAGTCATTCGGATGGGATGAAAAACCGAGGTCCCGTGTACATATTGGCGTGCACGTAAATGATCCCTTGACAGTTGGAATTCGATAGAAGAGTAGGCCGTAGCGCCGCTGCCCGGGCAAAATTTCCCTCATAGCATACTGTATGGCGTATGCCCGTCTTCATTAGCCCAGTTTAGGAGCAGAACAGTAGGACGTTAAACCCCATTTCATTTGGTTGCTTTCGATATTTGCGCATATCGGATCGTAACTTCCTGTACATAAAATTATGTTTTTAGCTTGTGATCCCTCTAGGTCACAATTATTATCTAATTTACAAAAACATTCGATTGAGTTTGAATCTCGTGAAAATCCGACCAAAACCGTCAGACAAAATGGCCGTCCCTCGTACGCAAATAGTGTAAACATCTGGTATATCAAGGTTGTGGACCCTCTAGAGGTCACAATTTTGATCCGATTTTGATGAAACTTGAAATGCATGTTTATAACCCACAGATTTTGGTTCCTTTTGATATCGGATCGTAACTTACTGAATTATGTCCCTTGATTGTACGAAAAATCGTGTTTTTAGCTTGTGGTCCCTCAAGAGGTCACAATTTTTATCTGATTAAAAAAAAACGTTTTAGTATATCACCGTTACACCCTAATGATGGTTCAGTTTGAAATCCGTGAAAATCAGACCAAAACTGCCGGACAAAATGGCCACCCCTCGTACGCAAATAGTGTAAATATGTGGTATATCAAGGTTGTGGACCCGATTTTGATGAAACTTGAAATATATCTTTATAACCCAAAGATCTTGGTTCCTGTCGATGTCGATATTCATGCATATCGGATCGTAACTTCCCGAATTATGGCCCTTGATTGTTCGAAGAATCACTTTTTGTTTAGCGTGTTCTCTATCCATCTCTTGCAAAATGTGGGCGTATCCTGCCTGGCAACTGCTTTTTTTTTTTTAAAATAGAACGCAAATATAGTCCCGTTGGCAGCAGTGTTCAAAGTAAATATAAATACAGTGCCATCTGTCACATCCGACACTCTGTTACATCCGACATCATTTTCATGTCCCGATTTATTTCCTTATTACTTCAGCCAAAAAATCTCTGGGTAATTCGACCTCTCTACGTTCCAGATTACGACATCAATCAGCCGTCCCGTCATACGATTTCCATTGAATCAACACCGTATAATCCGGCCTTCAATCGGTGGGTGTGAAGCAAACACTTACCGATCAATTATCCGTGAGATTAAAACTGGATGGGTGTGAAGCCGCAAAAGATTAACAAGCAATCACCAATCAATTATCTGTGAGATTAAAACTCGCTACCGTGGGTCTTTGTTGATTACTTTGATAATTTTAATCTCTTGTACGACAGTTGTGACAAATACTCAAGAATATCCACCAATTTTCCCCCGAATTCACAGTCGTAAAAATATTCCTAGCACCTGTTGGAAACATTCGTTGCGCATGCCGATTGAACCTGAATAACCTATAAGTTTGGTAACCCTATGGATCTCTTCGAACCGTGTGCACCTGGGATGCTTGAGTCACAATCCGGAACGTCCGAATTAACAGAATTGCAATCGAGTGACGCGGAATTCAGTCCTGTCACATTTCTGTCAGTCCCGACAACGGAGGTGGTGTGAGTAGAATTGTGACGTAATTAAACACGACAAACAGGTTTCGGCTGCATGGTTGGATGAGATATTTATATATCCAGTCGACGCATGCGTTGTAGCCCAAAGTACCCCTGTTCACTCGATTGTCGCTACTTTTGGGATTGAGAGAATTCAATTCCGGAACGTTCAATCGAATACGCCCATTATCAATGAACACGTGTGTGCGATCAACTGAAGACGTCAAAGAAGATAAATTAACGACAGACTTGACCTATTCAAAATGCCTACGCATGTTAAATGAAATAAAAATTAATGTAATAAAATTTTGAATGTACAGAAAGGTTTATCATTTTTAAAGGGAATAACATTCTGGTGATTCGAAGTTCTATGTTCAAAGCTACATTTTAATAATACTTCCGGTTTTCGAAGTTACAATATTTCCAGTTTTCAGAAAACTGGGTATTCCAACACTCTGTGTAATCCGACATATTGTAACGATCCCGTACGATGTCGGATGTGACAGAGTGCACTGTATAACTTTTAAAAAGAAATATCGCCCCAAATGACCGTCACTTCATCGCTATCGGCATTTGACATTTCTGCCTTTGGATATATGGTGGTAATTGTCGTCTTCTTTGCTTCATTGCGTCGAAAATAAAAATATATAGTTGAAATCTTCGACAATGTAATATTCCTCTATGTAGCTTCTATCAAATCCTAAAAGATTTGATTCAATTTAGCTTTCCAAAGTCTATAATTATTATCCTTAAGTTCTGTAGTATTTTCATCTCTGACCTATTACGTAAATACTGGAAGGTCCTTTGTTGAAACGTATGTTTTTTATTCGATAATTAGCGAATATAACATTCCTTTTCATTGGGTGTTTTATTTTTATTACTCAATCAACATTAATTGAAGAAATAAAAACAATAGAAATCAGTTAATTGATCTGGCGCTTTTGTTCGCTAATGCCGTTGCCAAGTATGATGGGTCGGCGAGTTGATTCGCTACCGCCAAATGACAGGTGCGAACTGATTCGCACTTGTCAAAAATGGGTTAAACACCTTATTTTGGACTTTTTGTAAAAGTACTGTATTCTTATTTTTCTTTTTTCTTAAACTTCTCGGCAAAATTAGTTATTTTTCTCCACTCGCAGCGGGACGACTGGTCAATCCCCTTACGTGTCACTGACTTATACTGATCAATTGTTATGGATTAATGATTCGTTGATTGATAATTGCCAATGATATATATGAAGCCTTCCTCAAGTCCTTAATTTCCCCAAATAATTAATCCAAACGATGATTATTTAATATTTTGTTTCGTCATTAAAAAGAATCATATTTTGATAGTTACTGTGGCTTCATAAAGCATGTAAAATATACAAGCATGCCTAATTGGTTATTATTGTTTCAAATTTTATTATCACCATGGGTCATAAATGTGAGAACATGCGAGTCGAGTGAGAAAACAATCTGCCATTTGTTTCATTATACTGCCGCCAAAATGCAATAAAGTGAACATATAAGCATCTCTTGCAAATGAAACTGAAATTTCGATCATTCTATCAGTGATTCAGATTCTGATACCGTTAGAGTACCTGAATATATCAAAAGACCTAATGTACGTGCAAAACTTTATTTTAATTCAGTCGTGTGATGAAGACAACAGAACACATAGCTGTGGCAGCTACTTTGTTGATCAAGGAACTAAACTTAATTACCCAATGAACAATCTTAATCTCCTGGGGCCAGGCCCCGAGTTCACAAAGCTTGATTTGCTAATCGCGTGTCTCCCACTCTCTGTCCATGTGAATTCCATGTAGCGGTAGATATTAAAATAACAACTGGATCATATACATTGATGGATTCGCTGACCAGTTGTTAGGTAAATTTAAATCTTCATTCAATATATTCCCCTGATAGAACACTGAATACACGAGAGAGAAACAGTGGATATTTTCCCAACAGAATCTCCAATGCCGAATTCCAATGACATGTGACATATCGGTTGGAATTGGGTCAATAAGAAACCAGTTCTAAATAGCGTTTACCATAATGAATTTTTTTTTATATACACATACTGACAGAGGCTCAATTTTTATACGACCACATGAAAAATGTGGACGTATATTGTCGTTGCCCCTGTCCTTCTGTCCTTCCGTCCGTCCACAATTGTTTGTGAACACTCTACAGGTCACAATTTTTATCCGATTTCAATGAAACTTGAAATATAGGTTTATCACCATAAGATCTTGGTTCCTTTCGATATTGGCATGTATCGGACTGTAACTTCATGGATTATGGCCCCTGATTGTACGAAAAATCATGTTTTTAGCTTGTGAACACTGTAGAGGTCCAATTTTTATCCGATTTCTTTTAAACTTAAAATATATGTTTATAACCCACAGACCTAAGTTCCTTTCGATATTCGCGCATATCGGACTATAACTTCCTGAATTATGGGCCCTGATTGTACGAAAAATCACGTTTTTAGCTTGTGGACCCTATAGAGGTCACAATTTTTATCCAATTTAAAAAAACGTTTGAATATATCACCGTTACACCTTAAGGATGGTTGAGTTCGAAATTTGACCGAAACTGACAGACAAAATGGCCGCCCCTTGTTCGCAAATAGTGTCAAAATATTGTGTATCAGGGATGTCGACCCTCTGGTGGTCACAATTTTCATCTGATTTTGATGAAACTGGAAATGTATGTTTATAACCCAAATATCTTGGTTCCTTTTCATTTTCGTACATATTGAATCATAACTTCCTGAATTATGGCCCCTGATTGTACTAAAAATCGTGTTTTTAGCTTGTGGTCCCTCTACAGGTCACAATTATTATCCGATTTAAAAAAACGTTTGAATATATCACCGTTACACCGTAATTTTGTTTGAAATTGAATTTCATGTAAATCGGGCCAAAACTGCCAGACAAAATGGCCGCCCCTCGTATGCAAATAGTGTAAACATCTTGTATATCAAAGTTGTGGACCATCTAGAGGTCACAATTTGTTCTGATTTGATGAAACTTAAAATACAAGTTTATAACCCAAAGATCTTGGTTCCTTTCAATATTCGCGCATATCGGATCGTAACTTTCTGAATTATGGCCCCTGATTCTACGAAAAATCACATTTTTAGCTTGTGGTCCCTCTAGAGGTCACAATTATTATCCAATTTAAAAAAAACGTTCGAATATATCACCGTTACACCGTAATGTCTGTTAAGTTCGAATTTCGGGAAAATTGGGCCAAAACTGCTGGACAAAATGGATGCCCCTCGTATGCAAATAGTGTAAACATCTAGTAAATCAAGGTTGTGGACCCTCTAGAGGTCACAATTTTGATCCGATTTTGATGAAACTTGAAATACCTGTTTATAACCCAAAGATATTGGTCCTTTTGGTATTCGAGCATATCGGATCATAACTTCCTGAATTATGGCCCTTGATTGAACAAAAAATCATGCTTTTAGCTTGTGGTCTAAGTAGAGGTCGCTTGTGAATATATCACCATTACACACTAAGATCTTGGTTCCTTTTGATAATCGCGGATACCCAAACTAAACTTTGTGGATTATGGCCCCTGATTGTTAGAAAAATCGCATTTATAGCTTGTGGATTCTCTAGCATTCACAATTTTTTTCTGATTTTAAAAACCGTTTAAATTTCATCACCATTCCACCATAATGAAGGTTGAATTTGAATTTCGGAAAAATCGAAATTAAACTGCCCAACAAAATGGCCGCTCTTTGTATGCAAATTGTGTAGAAGTGTGTAATATGAAGGTTGTGGACCCTCTAGAGGTCACAATTTTTATCCGATTTGATGAAACTTAAAACATATCTTTATATCCCAAAGATCTCAGTCCCTTTTGATATTTGCACATTTTAGGCCATATTGCCCCTGATTGTACAAAAAATCGCGTTTGTTTTTAGCTTGTTCTCTATCCATCTCTTGGAAAATGTGGGTGTATCCTGCCTGGCAGCCACTGGTAAAAATATTATTGAAGGCTATATCATAGTTGTACAGAATTTTATTTTATAGCAATTTCAGTTATGGTTGTCACGTGATCGTCTATCATCGACGAATGAAGAAATGCGATGGTGCTGTATCAGCTTATTTTGACTTTGGCATTTTCTGATACTGGCAATAAACAATAAACACAATTTTGTTTTTTTAGACAGTATTATTAATTAAGATTCGGAGGATTTGCGCAGGTTACATATATGAGAATCCACTTAGATTCTTGCAAGAAATGACAAATTTCTAGCCCTGAAGTCTACAGTTATCTTTTTGTCTTTAATCAAGTTTTCTGAACACTGCACAGTTGTCCCACTGTCTTTTTTTTTTTGTTAATACTAACTTCTATGAAGTTGTTATACATGTACAGTTCTGGTATACAATGTTGCTTAAATGCAACTATGCCGTTACATATATGATGTTACAGATTTTTATAACAATCCTGTACGGCAATAAACACACTGAGATTTCAATGCTTCTTCAATGGTAAAAAAAAAACTTTAACTTAAAGGTGATTTTAAATTTATTTTAATGAATGACTATGTAGACTGATGTTGAATCGACCCAAAACTATGTTTTTCTTATTCAGCACCCCCGAAGACTCTAAAATAACATATTACACGATAAAGGAACAAATATAAGTTGAAAAATGACAATTTGACAACCAAGATGGTGGGTATAGATGGATCGACATCTTATATAACTACATTTGTATTCAGTACCCGTGTAAAAATCTATAAAATGACATGTTGCACAGCACAGTTACATATATACGGTGAAAACCCCCCAAAATTGCCATTTTGGTCGCCAATTTGATAATACAAAATAGCAGATATTGTCGGATCGAATAACATGAAATACTATGCAGCGCAGTAACCATATTATGGTGAAAAGCACTGCGAATTGCATGACACAACAAATATTTGTGTAAAACACAGAAATTTGTCATTCTGGCCGCCATTTCGAAAAACAATATGGCGGATATTGTCGGTTTGACTACTAATATAATTTTTGTATGCAGCACCCCTAAAAACTTATAAAATGACATTAATAAATACATAACAGGTCAAAACTCCAAAATTTGTCATTTGGGTGGCCATTTTAAAAAGAAAGATGGCAGAAATTGCTGTATCAAATTTTTACTACTATTCTTGCCTTCAGCACCTCTGAAAACCTATAGAAAGAAATGTCAAACAACAAAACAGCAAATAAATGGCATGGTTACTATGTAATTTTTTATTTTGGAACATACAAACATCTTTGACTTGGGTCATTCCATATGAACTGGACCAATGGTGGGAACATGGTCCCCTCCCAAAAAATTATAAAAAATATATGTTATAGTATATGGTCTAAAACTAACAAATCCAAAATTTTACCTCTCTAGGTCAAAAACTTGCTGAGATAGAGCCATTTGAAATTAGGGTGCTGGAACAGATCATAAATACAGGAAATTTTTTCAGTTTTTCAGGCGCTTTAAACTCACATTTCTAATAGGAAGAACTCTCTAATTTTGTAATCTAAGACAACGTTTGGTGTAGATTACGAATTTAGCTTCACATGCAATGTGCGATTCACACAGTTCGTGCCACCAGGTGGCAAAATGTGGAACAAATGAACTATTCACTTTTATTTTCAGGATTTCCACAGCCTCTGGCAAAGTTACTATTGTATAACAAACTCCAAAATTTGCATAGTTAATGTCAGTTTGTCTTTTATCAATTTGCAAAAGAATCTGATGAGCCGATGGGATATATACTTTTCCAAATATTAAATCTCGAAATTCAATGCACACTGAAAACATACAAAATATACCCATTTTCTCCTTCAATTTTAGCCATGTGGGACAGGTTAAAGTTCTGAAAAAGTTTGATAATGAAACTTCATTTACTCTACTATAACATACATTAAAGTCCATCTAGTGTATTTGACCGCTTATATTTTTAATTCAATTCAATTTTGCTTTTCAAAAACAGGGGAAAACTTGTTTTGTCTGCTTAGAAAGTTGAAGTACAGTAATGTTTTTACACTATCACAGGACACCTGAAATGCATAACGCATGGTCTTGAAACTTTGCATACTTATTCCTTATATACCCTAAGAATGTTTCCTATTGGTTTTGGTGTGTGCCCAACCCTCAGGGTCTGAGCCACACCCATTTTTTTCTTTGTGTGTTTTGCCTACAGACTGCAATTCTTAAGGATCATCTTATTCCTTATAGCTAAAGGATGATTATTTTTGGTGCATGTCCGACCACTAGGGGCACAGCATCACCAGATTTTTGTGTTATCGTCCACAGACTCCAATTCTGAACTTCCAAAGGACGGCGACTATTGATTAATAATAGCGGTCATCCTAAAGGTATAAGGAATAAGTTTGAAAAGTTTTCAAGATAATCAAAACACACAGACACACAAAGAAAGAATAGATTTGGCTCTGCCCCTGGGTGTTGGTCTTGCACCAAATACAATAGCGGTCAATCTTTGGGTATAAGGGATAAGTGTGCACAACTTCAAGACAATCCATTAAGAATTTGTGACACAAAAATTGATCGTGGGACTCAGCAACAAAAACAATAGGAAACATTGTTAGGCTATAAGGAATAAGTATGCAAAGTTTCAAGACAACACGTTAAGAATTGCGGCTTGTAGTTTTGAAACGTTTAGTGATAGTGAAACTACATACTTCAACTTTCTAAGCAGACAAAACAAGTTTTCACCTGTTTTTAAAGCAAAACTAAATTGAAACGATACTCCCTGGATCCCAAAAGAATCTTTATTCTTATTCTATGTCTTTCAGAAATAATTTGAATCTGATCGTCAAAACCCAATATTCCAATTCATGAAGCATATCAACCTTTTTGTTTTCATTTTGGAGGCAAAATAAAATTAGAACCATACACCCAAAATGATTACATATTTGTAATCTATGCAAAAAGTCTCTCTAAGTAGACACGTTTGAGGAGTACAGGTCATTTAGAAGTTATTTTAAAATCAACGTGAAAAGTCAACAATTTTGAGAATAGCCATTAGAACTTTGTCACCGCACAGATTCCAAGTGCCAATTAAAAATACAAGCCATCAAATACACAAGATGGATGTTAATGTATGTTATAGTACGGTAAATGAAGTTTCATTATAAACCTTTTTTTAGAATTTTAACCTCTGTCCCACATGGCCAAAATTAAAGGTGAAAATGGGTATATTTTGTACGTTTTCAGTGTGCATTGAAATTCGACACTGAATATTTGGAAAAGTATATATCCCATCGACTTAGAATCTTTTGTAAATTGATAAAAGACAAACTGACATTAACTATAAGAATTTTGGAGGTTGTGTATGCAATAGTGACTATGCCAGAGGCTGTGGAAATCCAGAAAATAAAAGCATATAGTTCATTTGTTCCACATTTTGCCACCTGGTGGTACGAACTGTGTGAATTACTCAAAAATACTGTGACAAAATATACTCTCGTAGTGGTTTTTAATCAAATGTGGATATTAAAAAATTCCAAAGAATTACTTGATGGTTTACAATCTAGATCACTTGCTTCAATCTCATCTATACAAATGTTTGACTTTTCTACTTTGTACACTAAAATTCCCCATAGTAAATTAAAAGCTCGGTTAAAAGACATTATTCACAGTGTCTTTTCATCTAAATCAGGAAATGTTAGATATCAATATTTAGTTGTTAATTACAATTCCACATATTTTGTTAAGAACCATAGTGATTCCAAAAATAAATTCACCGCCAACAAGATAATTCAGATGTTGGATTTTTTAATTGATAATATCTTTGTTGA
The DNA here is from genome assembly GCF_932274485.2 of Patella vulgata. Classification (NCBI taxonomy): domain Eukaryota; kingdom Metazoa; phylum Mollusca; class Gastropoda; family Patellidae; genus Patella; species Patella vulgata. The sequence continues at coordinate 41,552,344 of NC_065885.2, read as the reverse complement.
ATTTGGATGGGAAATTTATCAGCAAGTGGTAGGTATCCCCATGGGCACCAACTGTGCACCTTTGCTTGCTGATTTGTTTCTCTATTCCTACGAAGCCGATTACATACAGGCACTCGTAAAATCAAATAAACGATTAGTCAGACATTTTAATTTCACTTATCGATATATCGATGATGTTCTATCACTGAATAATCCAAAATTTAGTGATTATGTAGAATTCATATATCCTGATGAGCTCGAAATTAAAAACACTACTGACAGTGACAATTACGCTTCCTACTTGGATCTGCATCTTGATTTTGACAATTGCCATAAACTTAGTGTTAAATTGTACGATAAACGTGATGACTTTGACTTTCCGATTGTTAATTTTCCATTTATTAGTAGTAACATTCCAATATCACCAGCTTATGGAGTGTTTGTGTCTCAACTAATTCGTTACGCGAGAGCTTGTTCATTTTATTCTGATTTTTATTAGATTTGTCATCTAAGCTTCAACTATAGGGATACTTGTGAACAAAACTTATTAAAACCTTTAAAAAAGTTTATGGGCGTCATATTGACTTGATTGGTAAATATAACATGTCTCTCTCGGCTATTATTCTAGATATATTTAATTTGACGCGTATACAATCTCCCTGATAATGTCCGTCTACTACATCGTTAACACTGTTCATCACGTACATTTTGCATACCGATAGTCCATTGGCCAATCACGCTATTTTACCGAGATTTCGCCTAATAGTTTGGATGCAGCTGTGGCGCCAGGCAGGGTAAGCTTACTCTTCCGGACACCTGTTACCACTGTCTGTCGTGTTTTTTGTACACGGTGAACAGTCCATATGCTGATTACACTATTTTGCCGTATTACACTATTTTGCCTATACCGTTGTTTTTAGGACTTCGAATTTTGTCTAATGGTTTGGATTGTTTGTACTTGGTTTTATTTTATTGCGTGTGATGCTAAAGTTGTCGTTTATTACAAAGTTAGAGAGGTCTAATCCTATTAGAAATGTGAGTTTAAAGCACTCAAAAACCTGAAAAAATTACTGAATTTATGATCCGTTTCAGCACCCTAATTTCAAATGGCCATATCTTAGTAAGTTTTCGACCTAGAGAGGTATAATTTTGGATTTGTTAGCTTAAGGCCGTATAATATAACATATATTTTTTATAATTTTTTTGGAGGTGATCAGGTTCCCAACTTTTCGAAATTTGGTCCACTTGACACGGAATGACCAACTTGCTTTTTATATGCCCACATTTTCATGTGGATGTATATTTTCGTTGCCCCTGTCTGTCCATTCACAATTTGTCTGTGGACACTCTACAGGTCACAATTTTTATCTGATTTTGACGAACCTTCAAATATAGGTTTATCTCCCAATGTTATCCGTTCTTGTCAATATTGGCATGTATCGGATCGTAACTTCATGGATTATGGCTCCTGATCATACGAAAAATCACATTTTTAGCTTTTGGACACTCTAGAGGTCACAATTTTTATCCGATTTTCATGAAACTGTAAATATATGTTTATAACGCAACTGCAACAATCTCGGTTCCTTTCGATATTCGCGCATATTAGACTGGAACTTCCTGGATTATGGACCCTGATTGAACGAAAAATCTAGAGGTCACAATTTTTATCCGATTTAAAATACATTGGAATATATCACCGTTACGCCATAATGATGGTTAAGTTCGAAATTCATGAAAATCGACCACAGCTGCCAGACAAAATGTCCGCTTCCAGTATGAAAATAGTGTTAAAGTATGTAATATCAAGGTTGTGGACCCTTAGAATTTTAATCCGATTTTTGATGAAACTTAAAACATGTATTTATATTCCAAAGATCTCGGTTCCTTTCGATATTCGCCCATATCGGACCGTAAGTTTCTGGAATTATGGCCCCTGATTGTAAGAAAAAATCACGATTTTAGCTTGTCAACCCTCTGGAGGTTACAGTTTTTATTTGATTTTAAGAATCGTTTAAATATATATTGGTTGTACCATCATGAAGGTCGAGTTATAATTTCCGGAAAATCGAAACAAAACAGCATGACAAAAATTCCGCTCCTTGCACGCAAATTGTGTAGATGTATGTAACAGGAAGGTTGTGGACCCCCCCTTCCCCAGTACATTCGTCTGGCCGGCGTCCACAATTGCTTGTGACCGCTCTAGAGGCTAAAGTTAATATCCGATTGACTTTAAATTGATCCACAGTGTTTAAGGTCATGAGACGAAGAAGCCTATTGATTTTCAGCGATTTTCGTTAATTACTGCCAGAGTTATGGCCCTTGATCGCTTTGAAAAATCTTGTGGACGCTCTCAAGGCTAAAGTTATCATCCAATTGACTTCAGATCGATACACAGAGTTGAAGGTCTTGAGACGAACAAGTATATTGATTTTCAATGAATTTTGATAACTTGAACAGCTAAATCCATGATATTAAATGTTTTGTATACTAAACGTTAGCATGATTTTCTGATAATTACTTAAAGATACATTATGGGAGATATTTATAGAGAGTTGGCCATTCTTGCTATAACAGTTCAAAAGTAGATGATGAAAGAAGAATATATTGAAAAATCCAGTCAAATTACTTTATTCTGAACATAGTTATCATCGTTGTAATATTTGCCTAGAAATGGTAGCGAAATGTGTCTTCACCTTCGCTGAACGTTTGATTGACAGGCGTTAACTCCACCTACATATCTCGATTATCAAGTAAAGTTTTCAATGGCATACGGAAACGCTTTACAGCAGCCTCGCTAAGTACACTCTATCATTTAGCCTCGATCTAACTGACGTATTTTCATCAGGTTACCCCTTATCTGATTTAATCAATTAATGAAATCCTATTTAAATCCGAGCTGTAGCCGAGCCATCCGTGGGTCTACAGAGTTGATTTTGGTCTTGTTGTTTAAATAAAGATCTAATTTATAATTTCTATAACATCTGAAGCCTAAATTAAGACTTGCAATAATCAGATTTAGCTCTTGCATAATGCATGTTTAATGAGTTGTTACTCTTAATCAGATTTTAGTGTATTATAAATGTTTCATTACCGAAAAAGGTAAAAATATGCGACAACCCTTGTCGACTGCTTGGACAATTTAGCTGCTGTGGGCATATGTTTTGTTGCCTGGCACCATATCTTTTGATTTTGATGAAACTTAAAATACATTCACGCATTTCGCACCATAACTTCTTGGATTATGTCCCCTGTTTGTACGAAAAATAGTGTGTTTTTTTAGCTTGTTCTCTATTCATCTCTTGCAAAATGTGAGCATATCTTGCCTGGCAACCGCTGGTTCTCAAAACTTATTTTCCGGACCTTGGCAGCTTCAAACGGACACAGTTTAGTCAAACCAACTATACATCATTTTGAAGGTATGAGGTGGAGAATGTGAAAATAACAATAACTCAATTTTCAAAATTTCCTCATTGTGACTCATTTTGCCAGCACGGGTCTCAAATGATAAAAACAGGTGGCTAAGTGAGTAAGACGCTGGCTCGCTAGCTTGGAGGTCGCTGATTTGACCCCGCATTTGGCAGAGAAAGTCCATCAGGACGTGGTTTCCCCTTGTCAGTGGTGTAGGATGAAGGTCCTAACATAAGGACAGCTGTCTAGTTCTTTGGATTGTATGAAAAATCAAGGTCCTGTGTACACATTGGCGTGGATGTAAAAGATCCCTTGGCAGTGGGAATTCGATACAAGAATAGGCCTAAGCAGATAAGCAGAACAATAGGACATTAAACCCTATTCATTTCATTTATGAATAAGATCAATGTAAATCAACAAATAAGTCAGTGCAATATTTTGATACAAGAGTTACACCATGTAACTCGAATTCCATTTATTAATTTACTCTAAAAATATGACGCTTTTTATACGCCCACATTGAAATGTGGATGTATATTGCCGACGCCCTCGTCTGTCCGTCTGTCGGTCTGTAAGTCTTTCGGTCTGTCAGTCCATCGTCCACAATTTCTTGTGAATGCGCTATCGCCAAAAGTTATCATCCAATTGTTTTAAAATTGATATATGTGACCCCCCATGGCATACTGAGTCACAATGAGGAAATTTTGAAAATTGAGTTATTGTTATTTTCCCATTCTCCGACTCATTACCTTCAATTTGATGTATAGTTTGTTTGAATCGGGCAAAAATTGACTGAGTTGTGACTGCTTAAAGCCATCCAACTCACCAAAGTAAGTTTTGAGAAAAATCAAGTTAAAGATTTGATATGTTACAAAACAAAATCCCATAGCAACCAAGCCATTTATTTGCTATTTTGTCGTTGAATATTGTGTTCTAGAGGTTTTCAGGGGTGCTGAAGACGAAAATTGTAGTAAAAATTTGATCCGACAATTTCCGCCATCTTTTTTTTCAAAATGGACGCCAAAATGACAGATTTTTGAGTTTTCATAAGTTATGTGTTTATTAATGTCATTGAATGGGTTTTGGGGGGTGCTACATCAAAAAATTGCAGTATAAGAGTAAATCCGATAATACCCGCCATTTTGTTTTTCATAATGTGCGCATGTGCGGGTTCGCTGGTACCTTCAAACGGTACTGTGAGTGTTTTTCGATAATTATATATTTATCAATAATGGATGTGATAGATTTTTTGATTTAATGTTTGTGCGTAATCACCAGGACCATTTTGATGTGAAATATATGTATTGCTTTTGTATTTTGATCTATCTGTCATGGAGAATGTTTACATTGTGTCGATCAGCTGTCAACTGTCAAAAATTCAAAATGGCCGCCCCGATGGGCCTGCCGTTAGCAACCTTTATTGACAAATAGTTTGATCTCTGCAACTTTTATTGTAAACGCCATAGTGGTTGACTGTGCCTTGTTGTGCTCTGTGTTTTTCGTGCCTGTGATTTATTGTGGATTAATGTGGATTTCGACATACAAATATATATTATTAATGCGCAGGCGTGGTAAAGCCGTTACTTTCAAATAATTGTATAACAGTTTTTGATAAGTTATAATTTGTTGATAAATTTGCGACAGATTTCAGTTCTATTGTCGTGCATGTGGAACATTTTTATGCGAAGTAGTGTTTGCTGTTTAAATGTAACTATTGCGAAGAAACATTTATTTATCGCTTTTTCATTAAAATTTAGGCCTAATTTTAGGAAGCCTAGATTGAAAACATTATGTAAGCGCCTAGGAGGCAGCTGTGTATTTGTCCTGCGTGTGTTTTTGTTTAAAATAGTAACTCTGAATGCAGTATTTTATCAAAATGTTTCATAATAATTTGTATCTGTTGTGGCTAGTGAGCTATCTGAATCAACTCACCTACTATCAATCACAACTGAACTCTTACAACAATAACATTCAAGCCAAATCTCATTGTTTTAGTAATAATAATAATAATATTAATAATAATAGAGGCGTGAGGAGTGGAAAGCAGTGGGTTAAAAAGATTGATGTTTTAAATCCAACTACTACTATTAGAAATGATACAGTAAAAAGACACAGAACAGTAAACAGGGGCAATCTTGTTACTATTCCAATAATTTCTGAACAAATCGATCAACGCCCAGACAATACACAATTGTGTCTTAATGCATGGCCCGTCGAAAATAAAACAGTCGCTTTGAATGATTATTTATACGACAACAATGAAGTAATTGGGAGAAATCAAAGACATTTAAAAGTTATCACCACCAACAGACCATATGAACCTCTAAACACTAATCCACTGAATATTAACATTAATCATAGCAATCTCATCCAGCTTACCTCAAACTCTATCAAAAATCACAAACAGATCAAAAACTTTAGAACAAAACAGAAGATAAACAACAATCTTATACAAATTAGAAAGGCGGTCGAAAATGAAGCGTCAGTATTAACAACTTCGTTTGGATTAATTAATGCCAGATCCGTAAGAAATAAAACAACAATTTTATCTGATTATATTTTTGAAAATTCTATTGATATTTGTGGAATAACTGAAACGTGGCTGAATAATGACTGTTCGGACTCATCGACAATCGCAGCTTTAGTACCTGATGGATATTCTATACAACATTGCCACCGCGGTTCACGTGGAGGAGGCGTAGCACTTATATTTAAGTCATCTATTAAGTGTAAGAAAATCCGTCATGACCGTTTTGATTCTTTTGAAATTTTGGATTGTTCTCTACAGTTTTCTTTCAAGGAAACTAGGATTATTACAATTTACCGCCCGCCCAATAGCAAATTGTGTCAAAAGTTTATGGAAGAATTTGGATTATTTCTGGACCAGTTGATGATGACTAAGTGTTGCAATATTATTTGGGGAGGTTTTAATTTTCATGTTGATGATTCCAACGACTCTACCGCGGTTGATTTTTGTGATATGCTGAATAATAGATCTCTCACACAACATGTTTCTTCTTCTACTCATAACGGTGGACATATTCTCGATCTGGTGATAACTAATCCACGTGATATTAAACTGGATAATCTCTCTGTCTCGGACAAATTAATATCTGATCATTTTCCGGCAACTTTTAATCTTATGATCCAGAAACCACAACCAACAAGAAAGACTTTAACATATCAAAGGTTTAAATCATTTGACATAAATAAATTTAAAGCGGAAATAGTGAACTCGAATTTCAATGGCATTCAACGTATTCAAGATATACAAGAGAAGGCAACCCAATATCACTCAAAGCTTGCTGAAATTTTGGACTCGCTTGTTCCTCTTCAAACGAAAACATTTACGATTCGTCCCAATACGCAGTGGTTTAATGATTCTATTTTAGAAGCCAAAAGGGACCGTAATAAGGCTGAACATCTGTGGCGGAAAACAAATCTACATGTCCATAAACAGATTTATAAATCTTTAAAAAACAATGTGAATAAATTAATTGATGATGCTAAAATTAAATTTTACTCTGATAAAATAGAAAATGGCGAAAACAGACAAAAAGACCTGTATAAAGTTGTGAATTCCCTTTTGGACCATAATGCTTAGCGTACTATCCTCCCGGACAATGATAATGACACTGAACTTGCAAATTTATTCTCTGATTTCTTTCAAATAAAAATACAGAAAATACGAACTGAACTTGATGATTTAAATAAAACTATTGACTTTAACGCTCAT